>NC_142067.1:41489552-42107885 GCF_059756535.1 Pantherophis guttatus | reverse complement strand
CCACTGTCCATGCATGTGGGGGGCGCGGGTGAGCATGGGGGCATACACATGCATGGGGGGTTGTGGGGAGGTCATGTGCCCATGCGCGGGAGGTGCATTACATTATGGGTGTGCTTTTGGCACACGAAGAGAAAAAGGTTAGATAGTTATCTAATGGAGATGGGCATATCGTATCAGTAAAGGAGGGCTTAGCTAAAGAAATGTCTTATGTTTTATCAAAAAGCTTACCGTTACATCTCTCTCTATATATCTTATATTGGTATGTGGATGGCAGTATTGTGCTACATGCTATCTTTGAAAAGTTTTGTACATCTATTATATGCTCATATATATTTCTATCTATTTTAATATTATAAAAGTATTATAAAACTAATGTTTAATACAGCATTTATGTATACGGAAAAACACATTAAGATGCCAGTTTTCTAATACAAACCTGCAGCATTTACTGTGTTCATGGAAAATATTTTCATTCAAAACTACAAATTCACTGTGGTTTTTTGACAGGTAAGGTAAAACTAGGGAGAAGGGGGGGATCTGCATGTATTAGGTAGGCTTTATTTGCCTACCTAATATATGCTTCAACAATGCTTCAGGAGTGTAATGGTTTGTTAATGCTATGAGGTATCCATTCTTATAAATGCTAAGGCACACAGTTTTTGCAGTTGTTTTGCAACTCGTTTCCAATCATATTACCTTTTTCTCCCAAACAATAGAGACATACTTCTCTGTGAGTATATAAATAAGCTTCAGTTAAATGCTTCCCATTGTTTTCGTAAAATAGAAGAAAATCAAGCTGTAATTAAGCTGTTAAAAATCAAGCTGTGGAGCTGCTCATCTACAGATATGTAAAATGTGTATTTTAATGAATATTCTATAGTTTCAAAGGCAGTGCACTGCATCTCAATATGTGAGGAATCTTAAATGTATCATTTAGCAAACAGAATAAAAACATTCAGAGTTTTAATATATAGTGAGTGAGCGGGAATTAATTATGCCATTTTGATGGTTTAAAGATCAAGGTCCAACATAATATGACACTTAGAACCATTCCCTATTGCTTTTACTGAGAAGGTGGTTTACTTGAAGAGCCATTAATTGTATTATGTGTTTAATAACAAGCTAAAAATAATTATTAAAATATTTTGTGAGTAAGCCAGCTGCTATACTGAATCATTCTCGCATTTAGTAAGCAACTTACACGGCCCAGTTTAAAGCACTTTTGAGATATTTGTGGGTGGAGGAAAGAGAGTTAATGATGCTGTTGTTATTTGCACATTATTATCAAGAGACTGTGTATTATGACAAATAGATCTAATACTGAAACTTTGGCATCTGCTGCCTAAGTGGACTCTTTAGTTTAATTGTCTCTTTTGAGATTTCTTCAGCACTAATGATGAACATTGCATTGCTACCTGGTGTGAGTGTGGCACTGCTCAGAAAATGTTCACATAAAAGTATGTCAAATATTTCATTTGCCAAATGGGAGCTCACTTTGCATTTATATTCAGAACAGTGGTGATCTTGCCTCTATGCAGACAATTAAGTCACATAGTGAGAATGATGTCTGGGATGGAATTTTCTGCTGTGACATATTGGAAGGATACTAGCATGAAAAAAATTCATCTGTCCTAAAGCTCTGAGCAACAAACTGATTTCTTTTTATAGGTGTTCTGGGATATGAACAATAAAAAAAATATGTTTCTTCAGCAGAGCTGAGAACTTTAGACAGCTTCCTAAATCCTCTGCTTTTATTCTTGGTTCTTTATGTTTGCTTCATTCCCATTCTACGTCTTCTTCTTCTTTTTTAATTGGTTTTTTATTGTGATATATAATAGTACAATTCAACGTTTTTCGGTTCCGTGGTGTTGATAAATATATATACATTTTTTACACATTATTTACATAATATTGCATCTTTGCATTAGTTATAGTTTAAAAGATAGTATAAATGGTAATGCTCAATTCTATTTAGTCATTATTGATTATTCCTTGTGCCCTTCATGCTATACATTTTGTTTCTTTTCTCCATCCACTTATACCACATTTCCCACACATTGTAGTATTCCGTATTCTCTCTTTTGTTAATCTCAAGTGTTAGTTTATTCATTTTGGAGCACTCTAATATCTTACTAATTACATGTTCTTCTGGTGGTAATTTTTCCTCTTTCCAGTACTGAGCGTACGTTCCCATTCTACGTCTTCATTGGTCGTTCCTGTCTACAAACACTGTGTCAAATCGATAATACCACCAGGAAATCTTTAATAAGATTCATTTAAATCAGGGTTTCCTAAAGTGGTAAAATATCATCTTCTAATGGTCAATCAGACTATCCAAGAAGTCATTACAATTGTTATTATGGTTTGTTGCATAGTCATCAAGATGTTCAGATTGGATTTGGCACTTTTATCCACCTATGGAGTCCTTCCCAAAGACCTGAGATAGGCAGATGTGGATATTTGATGATGTTAAAGGTATTGTTGCAGGATGTAAGTGTTTCAAATAAAGCTGCCTTCTTCAATTGACTGATGGTGAATTTGCCAATGTCGATGGTGTTCAAGTTGTTTTGGGATTGTACCCAAGGTACCTATTACTATTGGTACCACCTTTGCTTTCCTTTGTCACAGTTGTCTATTTCTATTTGTAGGACCTTGCATTTTGTTATCTTCTCCAGTTCCTTCTCTTCTATTATGCTGTCTATAAGTATTGCCGTGTCAGTATTTAGACTTTTTTGTCTTTCATATAGACAATTTTTAAGTCTGATATGATATACCCAACTGTTTGAATTCTGCTTCTTCATTTCTCTGAGTTTCTCTATGTTATGGTCAAACCAAACATATCGTATTTCTTGAAGAGCTTCCAATTTTACCATTGTTGCTACTTTGACATGCCATTGTTTGTAGTCAGTCTGTGCAATCTTCTTACAGCATCTAATCAGATGGTTAACTAATTGTTCAGCTTCTTTGCAGAGGTGACATTTGCTGTCTATTGTTGTCTTCTCAGATCTGGCTTTGTATGCATTTGTTCTTAAGGTTGGTAACTGAAATAATTTATCATTATTATTTTTTTGTTTCCACTCACTATATATTTCTTTCCTAGGTCTGTAGCTGCTGGCCCTCATTCCTGAGCCAATAATCCTTAGTCCTGTAGCCCAGTTTTCACCACATGTCCAGGAACTGCAACACCTAGTGTAGTCCTTGTTCACATGGGTGGCAACCAAGCTGGTATGAGTTTCTGTAATTTACATCTCATCATATTTTTTATGGGAGAGACATTCTTTGTCTGACTCCTCTGATGAGACCTTTCCAGTATGGTTGAACTTCCTGCATAGCTTTCATTTTTCTTACAATGCACAAATCCCACAACCACATCAAGGTAGTGTCTTACTGGAAGATTATTGTTATTATTTGTAGTATTATTAGTTAAAGTAGCATTTATTAAATTATTTTCATATATTAAATGTTTCCAAATTGATGAACAATCTGAAAATCATGGAGAGATTAATTAGCTGAGGAGTTTGGGGGGCCCTGATTTAAATATTTACATCTTCATCTGCATTTTCAAGGAGTACAAGTGCTCAAGAGTTGTATTATAAAGATATACTGTATTTTTTAAAAAGTGTATGGAACATGACTATAAATATAATTATGAATGACAATGCACAACAGGTATAATGTTTTTTAGTATAGGTAGTCTTCAACTTATGACCATAATAGAGTTTTCCCATTAGATTTGCATGTTGTGGTGGCCATTAATCTAACAATGATCCCTATCCCTGCTCTCATTGTAATCAATAAATGAACATGCTGGTTGTTAAGTGGTTCATGGGTTATCTCATGGATGACATAGGCCCTTGGAGGCCTTTCACAGACATAGGACTATCTATTCTGGGTCTCCCAAAGTTTTTCACATCCCAGTGGCACCTGGTGTTCTGCACCTATTTTTTAGAGTCGTCTCAGACCTCAGCCAACTCCAAATCTGGCAATTCAGTCATGGAAGGAAGCCTAAAGCTGGTCAGCAGAAACAACCAGCATCAGATGTAGACCCAAACGTCCCTCCCATCCAGCCACCCAAGAAACTCAGACTGGTCCTCATCCAGCTTCAGGGCACAGCAGCACTCAATCTACCTTTCTGTTTTTTTGCAGAGTAGTCTGGCCAATTCAATGCAATATGATATTATTATTATTATTATTATTATTATTATTATTATTATTATTATTATTATTATTATTATTATTATTATTATTATTATTTGAATTTGTATACCGCCCTACTCCTGAAGGACTCAGGGCAGTGTACAGTCAAAAGATAAAATACATATAATACAAATGTTAAAAGACCATTAAAATACAATTAAATAATTTGGCCCAGAAAACAAAATGTAAAACACCCCAAATTTATAAGACAAATTTAAAATTTTAAAAATTTAAAAACAGTTTAAAAAGAGGTTAGGCCAGGCCGGCCTGCTGGAATAGGAATGTTTTGAGGGCACGGTGGAAAGTGCGCAGGTCAGTGATCCTCCGTATCTCCGGGGTAGCTCGTTCCAGATGGCAAGTGCTCCCACAGAGAATACTCTCCTCCTGAGGGCTGCCAGTCGACACTGTTTGACCGACGGCACCCTAAGAAGCCCCTCTCTATGGGAGTGTACTGGTCGGTGAGAGGCTACTGGTGGCAGAAGGCGGTCTCGTAGATACCCCGGTCCCAGGCCATGGAGCACTCTAAAGGTGGTAACCAAAACCTTGAAGCGCACCCGGAAGACCACCAGGAGCCAGTGCACTCACTTGGGGGGGGTCACATGGGGGCACCACATCGCTCCCATAACCACCCGCACGGCCACATTCTGGATCAGCTGGAGCCTCTGGGTGCTCCTCAAGGGGAGCCCCATGTAGAGAGCATTGCAGTAGCCCAGGTGGGAAGTGACGAGGGCATGAGTGACCGTATTTAACAAGTCGCGATCCAGAAAGGGACGCAACTGACGAATCAGGTGAACCTGATAAAATGCCCTCCTGGCCACAGCCGTCAAATGCCCTTCTAAAGACAGCTGTGAGTCCAGGAGAACACCCATGTTGCGAACCCTCTCCGTGGGGGCCAATGACTTGCCCCCAATAGTCACTGATGGCACCAACTGACTATATTGGGATGTCGGAAACCACAGCCACTCGGTCTTGGATGGGTTGAGCCTGAGTCTGTTTCTCCCCATCTAGATCCGTACTGCCTCCAGGCACCGGGACATCACTTCAAAGGCATCATTGGGGTGGTCCAGGGTGGAGATGTACAGCTGAGTGTCATCAGCATACGGTGGTACTTCACCCCGAAACCACGGATGATCTCATCAAGCGGCTTCACATAAATGTTGAACAGAAGGGGCGAGAGGACCGACCCTTGTGGCACCCCACATACAAGGGGCCTCAGGGTCCCTGCCCCCCTGCCAACACAGACTGCAACCGGTCAGAGAGAAAGGAGGAGAACCACCCAACTCTTCCAGCCGGTGCAGCATTATACCATGGTCGATGGTATCAAAAGCTGCTGAGAGGTCTAATAGGACCAGGACAGAGGAACAACCTCTGTCCCAAGCCCTCCAGAGATCATCAACAAATGCGACCAATGCAGTTTCCATGCTGTATACAGGCCTGAAGCCTGACTAGAATGGATCCAGATAAGCCGATTCATCTAGGTACTGGGGGAACTGTCGTGCTACCACACTCTCAACAACCTTCACCACAAAGCGAAGGTTGGAAACTGGACAGTAATTAGCCAACACTGCCGGGTCCAGGGAAGGCTTCTTGAGGAGAGGTCTCACCACCGCCTCTTTCAAGGCAGCAGGAAAGACACCCTCACTCAAAGAAGCATTTATAATCCCCTGGAGCCAGCCTCGTGTAACCTCCTAAGAGGCCAGCACCAACCAGGAGGGACACGGGTCCAATAAACATGTAGTAGCATTCGGTCTACTCGGTATCCTGTCCACGTCTTCGGGAGTAACAGAATCAAACTCTTCCCAGATAATATTTTCAAGACCTGCCTCCATCCTCCCCCCTGGATCTACCCCATTGGAGTCCAGGTGTTCCCAAATCTGAGCGATTTTATCATACAGATACTGTACAAAATCCTTGGCTCTGCCCTCCAAGGGGTCCTCCAGCGCTTCCTGAAGGAGCAGGGAGTGGGTCACCCTAAACAGGGTGGCTGGGTGATTATCTGATAACACAATAAGAGCAGAATAATAGTTACATTTTGCCGCTTTTATCACCACTAGGTAAGTCTTAATATGAGACCTTACCAGTGTTCGGTCAGATTCAGACCTGCTGGCCCGCCAACCTCTCTCCAGTCGTCTTTTCCGGTGCTTCATCTCCCTCAGCTCCTCGGTAAACCAAGGAGCCAAGCGAGATTGGCGCAGAGTCAGAGGCCGCAAAGGCACGACCTGATCCAAAGCTCCAGCGGCCGCCCTATCCCAGGCGGCCACCAGGTCTTTGGTCAAGCCAAATTGTTATAGCAATTGTTATCAATTCTTAAAATGCTTGCAGATTCTAAACTAAATGATTATATTCACATAAACTTAGCATGCAGTGATATCTACTTTTTATTTAAATCTTGAAGTTCTTCACTGTCTTTGATATAAAACCTAAAATTTTAGAGACAAATTATACATTTTTGTTGACAAAATTCAGGAAACTAACTTCTATAGCAACAGATTTATAATGCTACAGAAATGGAAGCCTACATGTTATTCACATTATGAAGCCTTTTAAAAATCACATCCATTGGATATTCTAAAAAGCATCTTCTCAATAATTTAGAAATCTGTGAAAAAAATGTTCATAGGGGAAACAGCACAAAAGAAACAAATATTCCCAATTGATTGCTCACTCAGGCACTTAGTATGAAGTAACATTTATCAAATCATAAATAAGTTCTAAAGGAATTTTCTGAACCGTTAACAGATATTCATTAATCTGTGAACAATTTGATGGCTGCTTGTTATTGGTGACTCATCAACTATTGCAAATATTTCCAACAAAGTTCTAAAGTGCATAGTATAGACATTTAGCACTAGATATTTCAAAAATATGTTGAGAGGCTTTTTCTCCACTTCTGCACATTTCATTGTTTTACATATATGTGAAATTGTCTTGCTGTAACTGTTCCATTCTTTTTGTGGAGAGCCAAGAATAACTCATGATGTCACATTATAATTCAGGTTAATTTTAAGTTAAATACAGAATAGTCAACTTAGTATCCTGGTATCTACAACATATTGCCAAACACTCTATAATCTTTTAATATTCCAAGATTAAAAAGGAAAGTGTACAGTTGTAGAACCAATTTCCCAGTTGTTAAATTCTGTCTGAGTCCAAACGTCACTGGACTCTGCATACCCCCCTGTAAGAAAATCCTTAAAACCAGTTGAAAATATACTAATGAAACTTTCACAGTCAGCATCGGCCCAATGATGAAGAATTCTAGGCTAATAGGCTATGTTCTATTTAGTATCCTGACATTTTGCCAGCAATTGTAGCAGGCATCTTCAGGAGTGAAAGTGGTCAAATGAGGGTCACTTCTTGGCAGCTCAGACAATGTATATATTGGTGACTGAATGTGGTAAAAGATGCTTTCCAAGAATAGAAATAGATAAGTTAAGTAAAAGGTGCTTATGGAAATGGTGGTTTGATTTAGATTTTCTTTTTGTTGTCTTTTCCTCATTAATTTTTACTATACTTTTTCTTTACTTTGCAAAATATTCCTTGCTCCAAAAGAATAGTGTGTTAAGTATTTATGTATGTGTGTATCCTTAAAAATAGTGGCAGATTAGAGCCCACTATTAATATATTCTTTAAGAATGTGGCGACCTGCCAAAGCGAAATGGATGGTGATAAGAAATGTTCTAAAATAAGATAGTAAATTGTAAATTCATTATTTTAATTTGGATAAAATGATATATATATTTACTAGTTATACCCATCTTGGCAGTCTAACTGTAAATCTGATGTTATCATTTGGAATGAAAAGTCACAATATGCTTTCAAAATTCTGAATGCATATGGAAGAAAAATGTAGTTGTCTCCACATTCAGTGAAAAGAGAAGAGATACAGAATGGTGGTAACACCATTATTATATAGTTTTCCTTCCTTCCTTCCTTCCTTCCTTCCTTCCTTCCTTCCTTCCTTCCTTCCTTCCTTCCTTCCTTCCTTCCTTCTTTCCTCTCTTCCTTCCTCTCTTCCTCCCTCCTCCCATCTACCCACTCATTCACCAAATTTTAAACATGCTCTGAGAGCTAACTTAAACTTCAACATTTTTTTAATATCGTGAACTTGGACAATTCATCCTAGAGAACATTACTAAGGCCTCCTCCCTTCCAAAGTTCAACAATTATCAGTTTTGAATAAATTTCATTCTTAGAGTGAAAATTCCTGCATCATGACACTATCCTAAATCAACAATTGAGGAAACCTGTCTAAATTTCAGGCTACATTATCTGTCCTTTCTCTGCTATTCTTGTCTTTCGTTAAGAGAATGATTTCTTGTACATGGCCTATGACTTTCTTAATTCTCTTAATTAATCATTATAGAACATTAATTTTAACTTTATTCTTGACTTAAAATAGCTATGGAACTCATACATTTTTATCAAGTAGGATCTCAAGGGACCTTAAACTTGCAAGAAAGACTGTCACAAATATTTAACTGTCTTTAGTACTCATGATAAGTTTGAGTATAGAACACTATTTAAATTAGATTTTCAGTCATATAACATAAAAACTAACAGAAATTAATACAGAATAAGGAGAGAAAGACAGAGAGAAGAAAGAACAAAAATGGAGAAAGAAAGAAAAAGGAAGAAGCTTCTGATTTTCTTTGCACAAATACAAGTATAATTACAAAGGTATCTCTTATTCTATGATTAACAAAAATGCTAAGTTTTTTTAATTCATTTTTTAAATAAATCACCAAACCCACAAATTGCAAGTGCATATTTTTTCTGTTTTATACAAATGGGCTATAGAGGATTTCTAGGCAGAACATAAATATAGATATTTTCTTTTTCTCTAATCAAAATTAATTTAGCAAGTTTCATCTTCACCAACCATTTTTCCATTGTGGGAAGTATCAAACATTTATGTTTTTGAGCATGTAATACTGATGTTGTCATATATAAAAAAGTACCATGACTTTTTTTCTATTTACTATTTATTAGTCTCAACAGAGCTGTCTATGTTCTATTTCTATTTAGTTTTTAAAATCTTATGAATTAATGCATATATTTGTATCCAATTTCTTTTAGCTTTTTTACACATCCATCAAACTTGTTTTAAATTATTATAAGATTAATTAACATCTTATTAATAAGATTAATTATCAGTACCTAATTATTATATTTTAATAACTTTAAAAGTTATTAACCTGGATATTGGTGCTAATATCAGCAAGACAGAATTGATCAGACTTTAAATCATTGATCTCTGTAATATCGTATTTCAGCAGAATATTCAACCCTGGGCATTTTGACAGCTGTGGCTGCATTGACTGGTTGTCTTCAATGACCACTATATAACTGAAGAATACTGACATTAGGATCAACTAAGGATCAGTACCAACATTTAAATCCAATGTTTAAAAACTTTATTATAGAAAACTTACTTGGACAAATTAGTAGAAATGACGACTATCACCTCAATCTAGGTTTAAAGATCTTGCTAGTAATACAGTAGGTTCCTTAAAGTGAGATGGAGATGCTCTCAAAAAGAAGAGTTGGGACTTATTGTTTATTGGTTTATTGAAGATCCTACCTTGAATATTCTGCCAAGTTCTAAACATCTTGTTTTAAGAAAGATTTGAAGAATCCTGAATAGGATCGCAGGACTACAAAAATAATTCTGAAGAAGTGAAATTATTCTATAATGAAAGATTGAGAGTTGGATATATGAGAAATTGGATTGCCCATTATTACTCTTAAAGAAAAGAACAGAGTTAATTTTCAGGTAAAAAGCCCAGGAGTATATCGGAGATTCTCCAAATATTTTGCACAACTCTCTGACATCCCTTCAAGTAGCAAATGTGTATTTCCATCACTTGATCAAATTGTTAACCTTCATGAAGAAGCATAATGGCTCCAGCAAACAGAGTGATAAATGCTTTAGTATTCCACAATCCACATTCTGTGTCAGGGAAGAAACACAGCTGGGGATTCTGTTTTTTTGCTGTGTTCATTCCTGCACAAGCTGTGTGAGTTGGCACACTCTGTTTCTTATTTCTCTTGCTTGAATGAAGATCTCTTTGAATAAATGAATGAAGAACGCCAACTCCAAGATATATTTCATTCAATATACGCCAGCACATTTTCTACAACCACAGTGACTAAATATCATTTTGATTAGAGTTGTGCAATGCTTTGAAATTGATTTCAAATAGTGCTTCAGTGCATGTACAAATAAAATACAGCAAATCACATATTTTTCAAGATTGTGTGACTCCCACACAATCAGATACATATTTCTTAACTGAAATCTATGACTTGCACAGCTCCAACCTTTATAATGTGAACAAGATAGCTAATGTGCTGAAAATATTTAAATTTCTGGTTTTTCCTTTATAATGTTTCTGCAATTTAGTTGATTAAAATAAAATGGTATAAATTAATGCAAAAGTTAACATATTAAGATAAATCACAGAATGTAGGAAATAAAAACTAAAGGCAGATAAATAGTCAAATGGTAGAAGAAATAAGAGCTGAATTGCTCTCCTCAGCTTCCTGGTTTCAGGCTGAAGTTTAACAAAAGAAGAAAAATAGAATAGAAAGGCTATAAGCTCCTTTATTAAAAATAATATATTTATTTAGTTTCAAAGTCAGACATTAAAATACAAACTAACATAAAGGGGAAAGGGGAAAAACAATAGTATAAATTAAAATTGACCATAAGCATATGACAAATTTATTACAAGGATGACCTCTACCTTTTTTTTAGTCCAGAGATAATAACAATACTACCATGTCTAATTTTAAATAAATACCAATATCTTAAAATATTAATAAACATTATAAAATACAAATTTTCAAAAATATTCTTCTCTTAATTTTAGACTAACATATTAAAAAAGTGTTACATGTGAATAATCTTATATTTAAAAAGCTATGATTTTTTTCTAATCCATACCAATCTAATTGCCAAATACCAAAGTAAGAAGTTCCATCACACGCTGTGGCCCAGGCTCACAAGGAATGGTTGGATAGAGCTGAAATCAGTAAGTTGAGTCTGCATTCACCAAAATACCATTTTTTGGGGGAAAAAAATTCTTTTCTGAAATATTAAGAGTGTTTTTGGAAAACTAAAGCTCACAACAAGTTAAGACTTTTTATGGGTAGTAAAAATAACAAAGAATGACAAAAACACTTATTTCAAATCTGTTGAAATGTGTACAATAGAACAGAATTAATGCATCAGATACTAAAGAAATGCTAACATACAGCAAATAAAAAAATAGTCAACTTACATTTTGGTTCTGTTGTCTTCAAATGATATCTGTTGCAGCAGGAAATTATGTCAAACAGGTAGAAAAAGTGATTTGAAATTTGAGAGTTTGAGACTAATATTATGAAGATACCATGGAAAACTGGTGTAATGCAGATGAATGGAAAAGATTGAATGCCTGTATCTTCACAAGGGGAAGAAAAAAAGGCACCAGTCAACTACAGACCATTTTTACATGAACACTTAAGAATATTCTACAAGAGACCATAAAGAAATAAGAATATAAGAACCTCAAAAACAACAGATGATATTTCTTTTTTTTAATCTATAATTTTCTTCATAAATTGTGGTTATGTTGTACAAATAATATGTCTTGACTGTAAAACTGTAAACATTACAATTGATAATGATAGGTTCCAATAGGTAATAAAATTTAACAAGATTCTTAACTTAATATTCAGAAATAATAAGTACAGATGTAGTATGGAGGAATCTTGTCTTACAAGAATATTTATGAAAAGTCCTGCAATAGTATCTGATTGTAAATTGATTATTATTTATTATATTATTATATTTCTATTAGATGATTCATTGATATCATTTGAAGAAATATTTTTAATGTTATATAATAGTGATGTGTAGGCCAGGGACTAAAGATATTATTAAAAGGCACATTACAGAAAAGAATCTCAACTTTTACAGAAATGCAATTTTAAAAAATAATTTAGTATCGGTCCCTATATTTGTGATATTATATTAAAACTCCTTTATGTAACATTTCTATAACATACAATATTACTTAGATGAATGATACCAATGGATTTGTTTATTGCTGCCTTCAAGTCAGTGTTAAAGCTTAGCAACATCTATTCTCTACAGATTTCAGAAGTGGTTGTCCATTACATGCATTCTAAGGCTGAGACAGAATGTCAGGCTCAAGGTTTCTCAACTGGCTTTCTAAGTAAGCAAGGATTAGAACTCAATAACTTCTGATTTCAAAACCAGTTCCATTACACTAACTACAAAAAACTATTTATAGAAGATCTCTGTAGGGATCTGTAGACAAATAAAAAAAATGACATTGCAATATAATGTGTCTCTCTTGAATAATCCAGGCCATATAAGAATTCTGCTGGCAATAACTTTAATTACATATTATTCTTGGAATTTGGAGTTGAATAAATATTACCAGCTATGAGTTGTACTCTACCTTTAACTTGATATTCCTTCTATTTTTCCAGTCAGAGACTATACACACACACACACACACACACACACACACACACACACACAGACACACACACACACACACACCATTGGACCATCATACACAATTGTATGCTTGCAGTTAAGGATATAAATTTTCTTCAAAGATATATATCTGATTTTGGTCTGGAACCTGCTTCTTTCAAGTCACACTTATAGTATAGTTGTCAAAAAAAGAAAGCTGAGAATCACAAAATAGGTTGTGTCATATTTCAGGACAATTTGTTCTTAAATTATAGTAAACCTGTCCTAATGATTATAGAATTACTATATTATACATTTCCAATTTCAAACTGGTAAGAAACTGTTCTGTCTTGTTTCTGAGAAGTCACCAAAAAAAGATACAAACATTAGATACCATCCTTGACTGCATGTTATACACTTGCCCTACTGAAACAATGTATTAGATGAAGAGGCAAGTGACATTTCATTTTTGATTGCCATTTTCTTTTCTGATAACCAGCTGTTATTGACTAAGTCTCTAAGAGCTGAAAAAAGCTTTTTGGATGAAAAGTGAAACGTGTTCAAAGAAAAACAAGAAAGTCTAGTTGCCTCTTGAAAAAGCACCTTTGGGACAACTATGACCTAGATGACTGAGAATCTCCATAGACATTCAACGAAGCTAAGCAGCTACAGTTCCACGTTTTACAAGGATAGGTTTTAGGAGGAATTTGGTGCTGTTTCTGTACATTTGACTATATTCACCAAAATAGTGAATGTTCAGCCAAGCTGTAATTAAATGTGATATCCATTAAAATATTACTTACAAAGAAGCATCAATAAACACCAGCAAACCAGCTAACCCACTAATAATAATACACTCAACAGTCCTTAATGAAATATTCCACTTAACCCACAATAGGTTTACATAATCAATGACTAACAAAGAGATAGTGGAAGAAAGAGAGATGAATAAAATTTTACAACAAAATAAAATTTGCTATTTATGTATTTTTTTTTTACAAAAATAAACATAAAAGAAATATATGATAGCTATAGTGTGCATGTATATCCACTATGAAAGCAATTCTTGATAAACTTTCAAGATGAGCTATAAAAAAACAAGATTAGGAAGCTTTTAAATGTGCAGAGTGAGATCAAAAAGAAAATCTGAGTGTTAAGTACACAAAAGTACTCATATCTCTTCAGAATGCATTACTCAGTTATTATAAGCTACCCATTTTAGATTCACACCAAGAAAATGCTTTTCAGCTTTAACTCTATAGATATGGCTTCTAAAATATGCTGTCATTCAAGTATTGTCAGTAGCAAGCTAGGAAATGCATAAGAGCTGTAAAATAGTTTCAAAAATCAGTTGGGGATCTGAGGTTCATGTCTCAAGATCAAAAGAAGATATGGTGATAAAAAGTGTATTAATTTTTTAAAGTAAATGTATGAATAATAAGACCTCTAATATTTAGTTTATTTAAGAATTGGTCAAAATTATAAAAAAAAAATTCCACAATTTATATGCTTTTGAAATAACTGCACAAAGCAGAAGAGTATATAATATAAGAATACAAGTAAAAGCTTAAGTAGGAAATAAAAAGAACAAGAATGTGATCAGGAGCTACCAATAGCAGTGACAATCTTCATTATCATATGGAATGCAGCACATTCGGCATATTTGAATTTCCAAGTTTGGATAATTTACTACTTGCTTCAGTTTTGCTTAGCATGCTATTGTGAACTCAGGTTCACTAAAATAAGATAAATCTATCTTTATTTTTTCCTATGGGAATTTTTCAATTCTGCTCTGGGGATTTCCAAAAACAATGATCAGAATGTCCCTTGATAAAAGATATTTATTCTAAACAATTATGAATATATTTAAATATTGTTCTTTTCCTGACCAACAACTAGCTAATTAACTATGACAAATCAAATCATATCATATCCACAGCCATAGGGCCATATACAATAAAATATCCAATAGAACTGACTATGAACAAGAGGTATATATCATTCCACATTTCAGCTTCAAGACATTTCAGTTTGTAGTCTGTGATTGCCTGTATGGGCCCAGGAGGCTATCACACTGGAGGAAGGCTAATATAATTAAGCTGTATATCTAATAATTGGAACTAAATGAAAAATTGAACAATGGGTACTATGATTAAAATCTGAAGCAGTGAGACTCCTTGATTAATATATATTTGTATTGTTCTTATTTTATGGACATTGGAAAGTTTGCAGAGTTGAGGAACAAAGTTTTAGGAGTGAAATAGTTATTTCTAAAGCATGACATTAACCTCAAGGTAACAGACGAACCCCTAGATTTTCCTTATGACTTATAATGTGATGAGTTTTATTCCCAATTTCAATCTATCTGTGGTTCCCAAAGCGCTTCCTGTTCTCCCAGGGCTTTTTGCTTAATGTTAATGTATTCTGCCTCTCCACCATTCCTTCTCCCATTTCTCTCTCCTTATTTCTGCTACTTTCTTCATCTTCAACCACAGAAGATCATATTTGGGTTATGTGACCTTTCAAAATGTATTTATTCAGAGCAGATCATATTTTTTCGTTCTTTACTAGAAGCAGTCATTTGCACAAGGCAAATTACCTACTTTTATTTTGTCTTCTTTTTCTCTTCATAAAATTGCAATCTGTTATGCTTTCAAATGTCGTATATGTTCTTCCAATTTTCAGATTCCTCAGCAACTAGAGATGTAAGCACTTCTCATCTACCAAGTAACTCAATAGTGAATATGTAAAAGTAACCAGGTTAGCATTTCTAAAGAGCTTTTACATTTGCTTTTTTTTTTCTGTTCTCTTATGCATACTATTCTGAAGTAAACTGAAAAACTGCTTTTGAAACACTGAGAATTGTGAAATATATTGATCTGAAAAAATAAAGAAGATGTGGGAAAGGTAGTTTTGGGAGTAAGACATAAAATAAAACAATTTGATCAAAACGTTCCATGTCTAAACTTCAGAATAAAAAACATATAAATGAAAATTAACTATTGAAATAATGTTTACTCACTGTATAGTGAAATCGTAGAGGGAATTTATGTAACTGAGCCTTCCTCTACTAAGTGCAGGAATCCGTATGACAGCACACATGGCTGCCTAGACTCTGCTTAACAACATCCAATGAAGAGAGCCCACTACCTCTATAGTGGTAAACCACTCTTACTGTTTGGGGTTTTTGCCCCTAACATTTACTTGGAATTAAATAGAAAAATTGCCAAAATTGCTGTGGCAAGATTTTTTTCTTAACAAATGAATGTGTTCATGATCTGAAGGTTATCAGTGTTAGATTAACTAGTCCTATAATTTGATAAATGTTCCTTTAGCCTCTTACTAATACAGGTTCAATAGTCTCTAACCTCTAGTTATGTGGCAGTTAATCAGTTCTGCAGTATTTTTTAAAGATATATAAATTTTCACTCCTTTAATGATCTATGATATAATACATCTACATCTAGTTGTGTAGATTTAAATTTATTCAAAGTAAACAGGGATTCCCTCATCATATTTCTATCAAGCTGAGGGTATTTATATCAAACACAATTCTATTTTTAAAGCCAGTTGTTTATAATTTCCTAGTGAATACACTATTTTATTATTTTATTATGAATTGATATAATACAATACAGTATAGTTTTATATTATCCATTCTAATTTCAATCCCTTACTTATTATTTAGTTTTACCTAAAAAGCAATAAATACCTTATATTTATTTACCATGTTGATCTGAGAGCAGATCTGAAGACTATATTATACTAAATGCTGATATTTTAGATAATATAATTTGGGTAGATTTATAGAATTGCATGGGGACCCTAAATTAAATCCCTATTCATTCAGTTGTAAAGTTCGTGAGTCAGTCACACTTCCTCAGGCT
This sequence comes from Pantherophis guttatus, assembly GCF_059756535.1. NCBI lineage: Eukaryota > Metazoa > Chordata > Lepidosauria > Squamata > Colubridae > Pantherophis > Pantherophis guttatus. The sequence goes on along the minus strand of NC_142067.1, from coordinate 42,091,307 downwards.
GATATAGGATTATTCTGCAATTAAAAGGGGATAGGGATACAAATATAATTGAAAGTGATAAACTGGCTTTTAGTGATAAACTGTGAATGAAATGTTAAGTATGCCTCAGTAAAAGAAAGATATGTATCAGCACAATGTTTACTTAAATAAGTAAAGAAACAAACAGTGCCTAGACCAATGATGGTGAACTTATGGCACGTGTGCCACAGGTGACACGCAGAGCCCTCTCTGCAGGCATGCCACTCGTTGCCCCAGCCCAGCTCCACTGTGCATGCAAGCATGCCTCCCACCAGCCAGCTGGTCTTCGGGTCTCTGCTGCGCATGTGCGGAGGGCATTGGGGGACATTCCAACGCTCATGCATAGGAAAGTGTGCACCCATGCACAGGGTACAGGTTGGTGCAGGAGGCTTTCCAGGTCTGAAATGGAGCATGGGGGCCCCCCATGCCCCTTTTTGGGCCTGGAAAGCCTCCTGCACCAACCTGGAAGCCAAAACAGGATGCAGGGTCAGGGGGACATGCACGGGGCCAGGGTGTATGCACGGGGGCCAGGGCACATATGTGGAGGGGAGATTTCATTGCATTTTTGGGGTTCAGACACATGCATTATTTTTGTGCACGCGCATTCGCTTTTGGCACCCAGCACCAAAAAGGTTAACCATCACTGGCTTAGACTGATTTATGAAAACTGGGTAAGAAATAAATATTATACTATTTTAGTACTTATTTTAACATATATTTTAAAGTCAGAAAAGCACCTTAGAGCACCTTAGAGATCAAGAAAGTTATATTGTTTATTAATTTTTATTATTATTATTATTATTATTATTATTATTATTATTATTATTATTATATACATATTGCATTTATACACAAATCTGCCAAGAAACACAAAAATATTAACAGCGACTCATTAAAATCAATTGCCTGTAAAATAAGATAGCCATCTATAAATGAATTAATTCTGTATCTATAAATATTTTGATATATGCAGACCTATCTTTTGCTCACAAATCACTCTCCCATACATAGTAGAAGGGTTTACACAAATACACATAAACATACACATGACAGAAAATAGGGAAAAAGGAGGCATATTTTAGGTGTAATAAAAATGGTTAAATTCAGCAAGCAATACTTAATTTTGAAATACATCCAGAGTTTCCACACATGGTCCATTTTTATGTCCCTTAGGTATGATCATGATTGCCAATTCACGGTAATTATCTGGATGGGTGGGGGTGGGTATACTTTTCTTATTAAAAAACTGACTAACAGATCAGATTCCAGTAGGGGAAATGTACTGGGGGAGGGGGGGCTTCTTTTCCCTCCAGATCAAAGGAAGAAACCATACATTGATTTACTTGGCCTCTGGACAGTTGCTCTTTTCATGTAAATCACAGAAATTGAGGTCTCTTCCAGCCTTAATGTACCAAAATCCTTCCCCCCCCATCAAAAACTCAGTCCCTTTCATAGAGCCTTGTAAAACCAAAACCTAATCATTAGCAAAATCTTTCAATTTAAAGTTCTCTTTTTCAATTTTTTGACCCAGTTGAGTGAAAACATCATTTACTTTTATATTTAATAATATCAGTGAGATTTTTATGTGCACACAGGTGAAAAGGCTTACAAGTACAATAGAAGAATGCTTGTTGGAAAGGGCAAAATTGACAATTTTGATTAAAGAAAAGACAGGTGATTTTTTTTCCCTATGGAAAACACTTTTGGATTTTTTTATGAGAAATTGAAAGAAATGAAAGGTTGATTTTGAAATTTGATTAGGATTATATGTGATTATAGAAATAATATAGACAAATGTTAACCTTAAAATAAGAGTGTGATATATATATATATAATTCATATCTGTACAAAAAACATGAAGTCATTCTTTTTTCCATTTTTCTTCTTTAATTTTTGCACTTTTCTTATATTTATTTTGTTAATTTTTTTTCTTTTTAAATATTTGTTGATATTTTTAATATCCTGTTTTTGAAAATCAATGGTTATTAATAAACTGGCTATCATATTTCACAGAAACTTAGGCTAAATTAATGTGTTGATTTTCAAGATGTTACAAGATAATTTTATTTTTGCTGATGCAGTCTAACATTATTACACATCAAGAAAGATGTGTTAAGAGCTTCAGGAACTGGGTGATGTATAAATATAACTAATTCAGAGGCTGTAGTTATTATTTCTGTCACCCTACCTGCTTTTTTAATGTAAGTGTTGTACAGCTGCTAGATTAAAAACTAGGAAGAACAGAAATAGATGAACTGAAACCACTTGTCATAAACTCCTAATGTATGATAATTCAATGATACTAAGTAAAGTACAGCAGCTATGAGAGTTATTGCAAGTAGAAAATGGGAAGAAAGTAGTTAAGTGATCTGCCTTGCTAGTAGCAAGTGTTGTTGGTATACTAGGCAAAGCATTAATTGACATATGATAAGAGACAATTTTCTCAATAAATAACCCATCTTTTACAACAATCCTTTCAATAATTAAAGATTAAGGGATTAAAAGGATTAAAGAGAGAAGTCTATTCTTTAGTGTAATTGGGATCTGTCTGGGCTGTCATGAGTATGGATGAAGTTAGGTTATTTATCAAGGATTTACAAAACTGTAGCTTAGGGGAGAAATGAGAATTTCAGTGATTGAAAGTTACTGAATGTTTGTTCAGTGTTTGTGTAACTCATTTGTTCTGCCAAAAAAGAATGGTTTCTGTTTTTCATATGATAAACAGTTATTCTAGAAGCATTATGTATACTATGACATCTGTAATGTAGTGGTAGTAGCTAGCTCTGCCTACTTATAGCTACTTATATAGAAATTTGTGTGATATCTGTTGTATTGAATGGGTTTTACATCTTGCACTTTTTGGCATCTTTCATTCTTTGGAAGATACTCAATGGGACCAACAATTACAGTGATATGATTACCCACAATCATACTCATACTATAAAGTTAATACTTATTCTCTTCCTTCTCCTCCCCATTTCATCTCTCGGTCATATATACTATCTGGCGATATTTTTTATATAAGTAGAAGACAAACTATGAAAACAAGTAAAACATACCTATATTTTTATCATTAATGCAGCATAGTTTAAACAGATAAATAATATGTAGGTATGAATACCTCAATTCCAGAGACAGCATAATACACAAAGTTTCTGTTTTTTAATCAACTATATTTGATTTAATGTATTATTGTTGAAGATAATGGCTTCTGCCCTCTCTCAGGAAAAATTGCTGTGGTTTGGGTGTTTTAGTAATCTGCATTGACCATACAATTTAATGGAGAGAATCTGAGGAGGGTTACTACCAGGGGTGAAATGGTCCCGGTTCGGACCGGATCACCCGATCCGGTAGCAAGGGCAGCGGTTGGTTCAGAGAACCAGTAGCAAAAATCCCTGCCCCCCCCAATGCCCAGCTGAGCTACGCGATCATCAGAGGCTTTTTAAAAAAAATTTAAAAGAATTTTTACTACAACCTTTTCAGCCGAAAAAATGCTTTTAAAAGTAAAAAAAAAAAAGAAGCTTCAGATGATCATGCGGCTCAGCTGGGATCATCAGAGGCTTTTAAAAGTATTTTTTTTCTACAACATCTTCTCCCTTGCTTTGTCCTCCACCACTCCCACCACCTTTCTTCATTCTTCTTTGCAGGCAATTCTTGTTACTGTGAGAGGCTGCACGCTGCTTCTGGACAGTGTGCAGTGTTGCATCTTCTGTAATGTTGACAAAGGCAGGCCAGGGATATGTGAGGAAAGGGCCACCCAGTAGAGCCCTGAAGGCAGAACCAGGGGTAAAGGCTCCTGGCCTACGCCATTCGTGGGCGAGGCTCTGTGGAGATTAGCTCTGTACAAAGGCCATTCGGTAGCGGAGCCTCAAAGCTCTAAGTCACATTTAAAACACCTGAACTGGGAGCTGAGGGGCCTGACAAAAGCGGAGCCCGTGCTTTAAAGGCCAAGCAAGGGCGTCTTTAGTGGCGCGTATATACAGCCTAAAAGTTGGAGAAAAAGTGCCACATTGTAACAGCTATGACATTTCTCCAAAGCAGTGACCGGCCAGAAAAGGGCGTGTCCTTCCTAAGCAAACGGGTGCACTGCGGGAGTCTCAGGCCAGGGAGGCAGTGACCGAAAGCAGCGAGGCTCTGGATGGGTTTGATTCAATGCTGTGAGCGAATTTGTGTGCGCCTCTTGGCCAGTTTAGCTCAAGGGGCAGGGAGGCTGTGTGATCGGAGTGGTTGGAGAGGGCCGGACAAAGGGGAGCATGGGCGGACTAGGGGAAGCGCCGTACTGGGCCTTTAAGTGGGGCAGGCCTTCGGGAGGAGGAGGAAGCCACCGCTCCACCCACCAAGGACAGCCTCCCTGCTCGGAAGTGGAAGATGGGGAGCGCCCGGTGTCTAGAAACTAGGAAAGGCTCGCACTTGGGAAGCTGTGCCCGCCCTTGCCAGCCACACAATGCAGGTTCAGCCACCCCTGATGCAGGTATTTCCATCCAGTGTTTTGCTTGTGGCAGACGATGGCCACCACCCTCACTACCCAGCATCTTGTCAATTCAATCTTCCTGGGCAGGGGAGGCTTGATCCTCTTACCCGGTTCCCCTCCACTGTTTCTCTTTTTCTCTTGCCAGGCATGGCAGGGCTTCCTGGCCCTCGCTTCTCCCCCTCCCCACCCCTCGCCACCTGCCACCCCCAAATTGTGCCTCAAAATAATAAGAAACTCTCCCCGCCTGAAAATAAGACTAAGCCCTTATTTCAGGGTTCAAAAAAATATGACAGGATCTTATTTTCAGGGAATATATGAATCAATAGTCATTCAGAATATAGAACATAGTAGAAATATGTTAACTCATATTCCAATGAACTGTTATAAGTACAAATTTCTATAATTAAACATTTATTTACTGAGAAAAGCAGTCTTGTGGCACATATGTTGCACATATACCAGCCTTGTGTCTGTGATCCCTTGTAATCAGGCTTAGTAACAGTAATTAATGAGAAGTCTGATTTCCATTTTGACATTAAACAATACATCGGTTTAAAAATGTGCGTAAAAAGAGACCTGACAACAATACTAAATAATGTGTATTTCCAATGACCATGAAGCTTTTTTATTGATATCGATTATTATTGTTATTATTTTCTCTTCTCTTCCCTATTGGAGAGAGAAGGATTTTCTCAGAAATAAATAAATAAATAAATAAATAAATAAATAAATAAATAAATAAATAAATAAATAAACAAACAAACAAACAAATAAATAAATAAATAAATAAATTCTAGTTTCTTTAAATTTCAAAAGGGGTTAAAGAAATAACCACCAGACCTACAGGCCTCACAGCACTGTATGTATGTAACTTCAGAGCTGACATTTGCCAATTGATATTAACAAGATTAGTCAGATGACATTTTATAATCTGCTCCACTTTGTTGGAAAAATATAATTATAACACTGGTCACTTGTTATCAGAAAGATTTGACATATTTCTCAATGTGACTTTTTAAATGCATTTTCAAGATATATTAGTAAATCAGAGAACTAAAGAATACATTGCCAAATGTAAGCATTAACACATTCACAAATCTGTTGCTGGAAGACAAAACCTAAATTCCTCTACACCCACCCAAATATCTAACTGATGTTCTTTAAAGCCCAATGTAGCAAGATCCTGACAAAGGTGTTTTTTTTTGTTTTTTGTTCTTATTTTTGTTAAGAAAAAGACTAAAATTTACCATATGAAAATTAATTATTTACACATAACAAAACAATACCAGCACTGACCTCATGTTAAACTAAAAACATAATTAATGTTTTCATGTTAATGTTAGTAATCTTTGTTTCATGTGGTGTTCAAATAGTTACCTTTTAAATCCACAATTGTTCTCATAGCCCTTACTTCTGAATAAAACATTTAGAAATCAACCTCCAAGGAGTTTATTGGAACATTCTAGAACAAATTTGCCTGAAGCAACTTTTAGTATGGAATATTCAATCACAAACCAGCAAATCTCTGTAGGTTAAACAAAACTTTTCTAAAATGTTTGAGGTAACACCAATCTTTCCATTTCAAAATATAAAACAGAAAAGAATTGTTAGTTTCATCAAATAAATGCCAAGTTTATACAAGTTCTTGTGCTATATACAAATATTTAATGATATAATTATTGTTAGTTTCAGAGTCAGTATGGAGAGGATACATTGCTGCAAAATTAAATGTCAGGAAAAATATTTGGATTAGCAAAATAAAGAGAGAGGAGAAAAAGAGAAAGATATTAGCTTGACCATATTTTCTTAGATACAATTTATTCACATTTCACAGAGATATATGTGATTTCTACAGATTGTTAAACTGTACCTTATGTTCCTCACAACACTCATTTTAAATATGGAGAAGGAAAAATGCAGGTACTGCATCTTGGTTAAATAACTTCAAATTATATATTTGCCATCTGGAATGATGGTAATTATTGACACTACTAAAGAATAGATGAATCCCTAATATAACCATTATAGACCATTATAGTATACTTTCATTATTAATTATATTAGGAAAAAACCCCACAGGATTTGTTTACAGGCCAAGAATAAAGAAAGCAGGTGGTTGTCTAAAACAGGGGTGAAGCTTATTTTTAGAGTGCAATATATAATAATCATCTTTTAGAGGTGGCAACAGATTACGTTTCTCCCAAAAGCCTTTATTCTTACCTTTGTTCCTCAAAAGCATGCAAAAACATGATGTCTAGGAATTCTGAGAAGATTCATTTAACTGATGTTCCAGGAAATTGGGCATTTGTAGTCAAGCACCTTGCTGACCTGTGATTTCTTATTGTTTAGCATATGTTGATTGAAAATGGTCTTTGGGGTAAAAGGACTTTTATTTGATCAAAGAGACTTCAGGTTAGGATCAGAAAGATTTCAGGTTAGGGTTAGACAAAGAGGAATGTTCACCTGATTATATTTAGTGTTTCCAGTTGCACTTTGATCTTTGTCTAGATCCTATTCTAATTTGTAATTTTGAATTACAAAAAGAAGAGGGAAGACTTGATTTTCTTTCCATAGTAACAGATAAGGATTGTATGTACAAAAACCCTTTCATGATCAGGATTGGAAACTAATAGTATTCATCTATATGCTATTAAAATTTTTATCGTCATGACCTTTAACTGAGCAAAAATTGCACTATAGGGCAACATTATTTTGGCCCAAGATACTTCAGAATGGGTCCAGAATCCAGGACTCATGAATCGAAAGGAATGAGATTTGGAAATGTTGTGGTGGTGCTGGGCTGCTGCTGCGGTCACATGATCTTCATATTCAACATTCTATGACAGTTTACTGCAAAGGGAAGAGAAGGGACAGAAGGAGGGAGGAACCATTGCACATATTTCCCAGCCTATGCCACTTCTCATGCCCCTTACCCAAGCTGTGCTGCCCCCTGTGTGCCTTTCCTGATCCACAAAGCACCTCTTGCATACCCAATGAATCTTCCCTGACCATGCCACCACCCTGTGCCCTTTCCTCATATGCATAGCACTTCTCATGCATCCCCATGCATATCTCCTGAACTGTGCCACTGCCCATATACCTTTCCTGACCCACACAGCACCTCTTGTGCACTCCTCTCCCTCCTCCCCAACCTCTGCTCTTCTCACACTCCTTTCCCAAGCCATGCAGCATATCTTTGGTACCCCGTCATAGACTTCCCCACCCACACCAACATCAAAATTCTATCAATGACCTAAAGACTACCTCTTGCACATTCTCAAACACTCTGGGTACCCTTCCAAGCACCTTCTACATACCCACATTATACCCACATATCATTCTTGACAAGTGCCACTCCCCAGTATAGGCCCTACCTAACTCATACAGCATCTTTGTACTTCTAGGCATCCTTTCAATTCTATACTACATGTCTGTGCACCTTCCCTGATCCACAAGGCATCTCTGGTGCACACCACAAACCTTCCCAATCCACATAGCATTTCTCATACGCATCCACGTATTTTTGCTGACTGACACACCATACATGCTCTCATTCCTTTCCCCACCTGGCAGCACTTGCTTGTTGTACTTGGATTTTTGCTACTTGCTACTGTGTACCTCAGTGATTTTCTCCCTTCAAGTTTCCACAAGCAAAGTAAAGGAGGGAGCTGGCTAGAATTAAGTGAGAGAGGAAGGGAGGGAGAGAGGAAGGAAGGGAAGGGACGAAAGAAGGATAAATAGTGAGGAATGAAAGGAGGGATGGGAGAAAACAATGAAGGATGAAAGGAAGGAGAGAGGAAGGAAGATTTCTGATGCTACCTGCCAGGCATCCTCAAGAAAGCTCAATGGATATGCCAGCAGAATATCAGAAGTCACTTCTACTGCTATTGCTCTTTTGCATGGTCACCCATGGTCATTTTGCTTTTCTGTTTAGTAAGAAAATATCTCTGAAATTATGACCCAATGGGTTGTCTATTATGCATCTAAAACTCAGCTAGAAAAAAGGGGCAAATTAATTCCTGATTGCATGCCAGGAAGTATTGCTGTTATTTAATTAAAGACTAAATAAATATTAATAGAATCTTCTTTGGAGTTAAATACTACTAAAAGGGTCAAAAGAAGAATTTCCTACTTAGCTTTCATGAATCACATATGTGGATCTATCTCTTATAATTATCTTACAAGCAAACCAATGGCTGGCGAAAGAAAAGGCTTTGTAATAGCCTTCTACAAAATGGATACTTTTATTCTATGAGAGAGAGTTTCAAGAAAGATGGTATACAAATCATATGGTAAAGCAACTAATAATGTAGTTTTCTAGTGTAACTGAACTGTAAACTGTAACCATTTTCTTCAGCTGGTTATTGTCTCTATTGGATTTTTTTTTCCCAGACAGACCTTTTTCTAACCAGCCCAGTCTTGGTTAATTTAGCAATCATTAATTTATTATGTATAAAAAAAAAGCTGCAAAGGATTTCCTAGGTAATATTAATATAAAATAGGGAAATTCAGTTTTATCTTCATGATAGTCCAAATATTCAAACTTCTTTCATCCTGAAAAATAAAAAAGAAGGGATACATTTGAATAAAATGTTTAGGCTGATTAATATTAATTTAATATTAAATTATTAAATTAATAATAATTTAAATAGATAGGCAATGTATGTTATGTAGAAAAAAAAGTATACCCGCTTGCCTAATCATTCAGGTAAAAAATGGTTAAGGCTAAGTATCACCCATTCTTAATCAAGTTTTAAATATGTTTGCAAACTTTCAGAAGCCATCAGAATTGCCAATTCTTTTTCCTAATTTTTTAATTAGGAGCCTTCCTGAGTTCTCTGTTCCACTAGTGGCTGTTCTACAAATTAAAAGAAGAAGAAGCTGAATGCTCACCAACTAGTACATAGATACCAAATACCTAAAAAACATGGTGTGTTTCAACAACATTTCAAACTGTGATGAACATTTCATTGAATGTAACAACCCAGCAAAGAAGGAAAGGCATCTTCATCTGGATTCTATTCAATAAATGAGCAGCAACTTTCCTTATTGTACTATCGTTTACCATCTGAAAAGACTCTCTTTTCTCTTTCTTTACCTGCCTGCCTTTCCACATGCATTAACAGCGGTGCTGCTTGTTTTCGTCCTCTGTGGTATTTGAGTACGCTCAGGCATTTTGCACTTAGCCCTGATTTCTCAGTGTGTCTCTTTCTCAATTGGCGTTGGAGTTTTTCTTATGTATTATCTTTTTATATATTATTTTTTAAAAAAGCAATAAAATAATGTTCATATCTAATTACTTAAAACTAAACAATTTTTACTAATGTATGTATGAAATGGTTCAAGGTGTTGGTGACCACCTTTAGAGTGCTCCATGGCTTAGGACCTGGATATCTATGAGACCACCTTCTGCCACCGAGAGCCTCCCACCGGCCAGTATGCTCCCACAGAGAGGGGCTCCTCGGGGTGCCGTCGGTCAAACAATGTCGACTGGCGGCCCCCAGGATGAGAGCTTTCTCTGTGGGAGCACCTGCCCTCTGGAACGAGCTTCCCCCGGAGATACAGACGATTCCGGATTTACGTACCTTCCACCGGGCCCTCAAGACTTTTTTATTTCAACAAGTCGGGTTGGCCTAACTTCTCCAATTGTTTAATTTTAATTTTAATTTTAAATGGGATATTTGAATTTTTGGGCCAAATTGTTTAATATTTTAAACTGCTTTTAAATTTCTGTATTCTATGTTTTTTACCTTTGGCTATTCACCGCCCTGAGTCTTTCGGGAGAAGGGCGGTATATAAATTTAAATATAAATAAATGAATGAATGAATGAATGAATGAATGAATGAATGAATGAATGAATGAATGAATGAATAAATAAATAAATGGTATATAGTTGGACTGAAGGCATAATAATTTGCAAAAGTTGAAAGATATAGAAAAAGATAGTGAATATGAGATACTCTCTTAGCTTGCTTTTTCTTTTTCTTTTTTTTTGGTAGACATTTCATTACTCAAACTAGGTAACATCATCATTGCTATCTATGGCTGATTTGTCAAAGACCAGGCATCTAGAAATTCCCTGGCATTTTTGGACTTTGCTTGGTTTAGAATGGTCATGTTTTCCCTATTGAGACTATGGTTAAATCTGTCTACATGTTGTGAAATTAAAGTATAATTAATAGTTTTGATTATTCAAGCCTTAACCCTTTTATGTGCATGACAGTAGCAGAATAGTGATGCAGAATAGGATATTGGATGACTCTATTCGGCACTATGAAGGAAACAATATGGTGGACTGAGTAATATATCCCTCACATTTGATAACCTGGTACCCTGTTTAATGTTATCAGTAATCAATACAAAAGTAAACCATTGTTAACAAAACAACACTTCCCCGCTGCCCTGAAAGAGGCGGTGGTGAGGCCTCTCCTCAAGAAGCCGTCCCTGGATCCAGCAATATTGGCTAACTATTGTCCTGTTTCCAACCTTCGCTTCATTGCGAAGGTTGTTGAGAGTGTGGTCGTGCAACAGTTTCCGCAATTCCTGGAGGAAACATCCTATCTAGATCCGTTCCAGTCGGGTTTCAGGTCTGGGCACAGCACGGAAACGGCATTGGTCGCGTTGGTGGATGATCTCTGGAGGGCTCGGGACAGGGGTTATTCCTCTGTTCTGGTCCTATTAGATCTCTCAGCGGCTTTTGATACCATCGACCATGGTATCATGCTGCACCGGCTGGAAGAGTTGGGGGTGGGAGGCACTGTGTTGCGGTGGTTCTCCTCCTTTCTCTCCGACCGGTCGCAGTTTGTGTTGGCAGGGGGGCAGAGGTCGACCTCGAGGCCTCTCATCTGTGGAGTGCCGCAGGGATTGGTCCTCTCGCCCCTTCTGTTCAACATTTATGTGAAGCCGCTGGGCGAGATCATCCATGGCTTTGGGGTGAGATACCACCAGTACGCTGATGACACCCAGCTGTACATCTCCACCCCAGGCCACCCCAACGATGCCCTTGAAGTGATGTCCCAGTGCCTGGAGGCTGTGCGGATCTGGATGGGGAGGAACAGGCTCAGGCTCAACCCTTCCAAGACTGAGTGGCTGTGGCTCCCGGCATCCCAATATAGTCAGTTGACTCCATCGCTGACTATTGGGGGTGAGTCTTTGGCTCCCACTGAAAGGGCTCGCAATCTGGGAGTCCTCCTGGATAGGCAGCTGTCTTTGGAGGAACATCTAACGGCTGTTACCAGGGGGACCTTTTATCAGGTTCGCCTGATTCGCCAGTTGCGGCCCTTTCTTGATCGGGATTCCTTGTGCACAGTCACTCACGCCCTTGTCACCTCTCGCCTTGACTACTGCAACGCTCTCTACATGGGGCTCCCCTTGAAGAGCACCCGGAGGCTCCAGCTGGTCCAGAATGCAGCAGCGCGGGTAGTGATGGGAGCAACATGGCACTCCCAGGTAACACCGCTCCTGCGCGAGCTGCACTGGCTCCCGGTGGTCTTCCGGGTGCGCTTCAAGGTGTTGGTTATCACCTTTAAAGTGCTCCATGGCATAGGGCCTAGCTATCTCCGAGACCGCCTGCTGCTACCGACGACCTCCCATCGACCCGTGTGCTCCCACAGAGAGGGCCTCCTCAGGGTGCCATCAGCCAAACAATGTAGGCTGGTGGCCCCCAGGGGGAGGGCCTTCTCTGTGGGGGCTCCCACCCTCTGGAATCAGTTGCCCCCGGAGATAAGAAGAATCCATGACCTCAATGCCTTCCGTCGTTCCCTGAAAACCTATCTTTTTCAGCAAGCCGGGTTGGCTTAGAAGAAATTTTTAAATTCTTTTAATTAGTTTGTGATTCTTAACTTTCGGGCCAAAATTTATATATATTTTTAAATGTTTTAATATTTGTATTCTATGTTTTTTATCTTGGCTGTACACCGCCCTGAGTCCTCAGGGAGAAGGGCGGTATATAAATTGGAAATTAAATTAAATTAAAATTAAATTAAATAAAAGGTTTTACTATTGGAAAATACAGTTTTATGTACAATAGTAATGAATTGTAAAATTCATCTGGTTGTCCAGCAATGGCCTTAACATGTTCCTACAAGTGTTTCTATATGAATTACAATACAATAAAATATAGGTCAATAATTCAATAATCCCAGACTGATAGGGGCAAATCTTTGTTTTCATAAGAGGTTTTCTAGAACACAACTCCATATGGCTGGTGACAAAATAACAAGTGCCAACAATTTGAAAACAGTATGGGATTTGTGGAGCATATGTCTGTGCATAACAATGAGATATGGGGAAGGGGACTAGTGCAGTGGTGGGTTTATACTGGTTCGCCCTGGTTCGGGTGAACTGGTAATGGCAGTGGTGGGAGGCTCTGCCCACCTGCCCAGACATCATCATGGACACTCTGCGCATGCACGGAAGGTTCTGCACATGCACAGAAGCGCCACGCGCGAGCAAAGCAAGTGCATGTGAGTGAAGCAAGCGCACGCATGCGTGCTCACAGTTCCAAACCGTAGCAAAGGTAAGTGGAACCCACTACTGGACTAGTGGTTATCTTTCCTGAATTAGAGTTGGCAGCCATCCATAATATTGTATGTAGCAGAATATAACCACTATGCCATATGATCAGAACTATTGTTCTGCCTTAATTAACCTGGTTTGTTATTGTGAGAATCGAGCCACTCTAATAAATAAAGGAGGAAAGTGTCCATTTGTTCAGTGAAGGAGTGTTTATTCTGGATGCTACTATTGTAATGTAATAAATTATTTTGGCTACTCCACACCCTTAATATTTACATACATGCTCATATGAGAATGGTTTCTATACTTTTATCTAGTCAATAATGTAATTATCTCCCATTATATTACTCTATATTTTATTGTACATTATATTTCTACTATTTAGTTTGTAGTCTTAATTTTAAAAAATTTTATATAGCGATCTCACTACATTTTAAAATTGCTTTGTGTTAGTAACACTTTTGTATCTTTTACAGGCTTCGCTGAAATAGTGGTAATACTTATTGATATTATTCTATGTTCTTTTATGACCAAAATAAAAGATTAAAAAAATCCTGTGGAATTTGTTGTTATTGTTGTTTAAAGCCAGTTTAAAACAGATTTTAGTTGACAATATCCTGATTTTATTCTGTTTGGTATTATACTTTAACCAATTTGCAAAGATCCTGTTCTTGCCCCCAAGTCAATAGGATCTCTAGTGCAAATCCTATTTCTGAAGTTTATCTCCAATTAGCTGTTTCCAGGAAGAATGGTATTTGTTTAGTGGGATAAGAGTCTCAGAGTCAGAAATTAATCTTTAGACAGTATTTGAAAAGCATTTAGCATTCCTTTGCTTCAACTTTTAGTTTTCAACCACAGACTTTCAGCTGTAGGGCCGCATTAGGAATGTATCTGGCTACTTGAAACAGCTTTCATGAAAAAGAAGTTTGAAATCTTTTTAGCTTAACATAATTCATACCTACATTTAATTGAACCCTACCCAGGTTAGTTAGATAGTCGCTGGAATAATTTGCACATCCCAGAGAAAAAAAAGAAAATTGTTGCAGAACTTCTGTAGATATTCCATGAAATTTGGGCATTACATTTCTTTGTGTAATATAGGAGAAAATCCCAAAATAAAAACCAAACTGCTAAAAAAAATAATATTTTATAAATGGGATATCACCCTCATGCCTTTTAAAATCCAATATTTCAACTTCTACCCTCAAAACGACACACACCAGAACAAGGCACAAGGACAGTTTTTCCCACTGTCCTTGTGGGACACTGTCAAATAATTTATTTAAACTGTATTACTGTGTCTTCCGTCCTAGTATCTACCTCTTCCCACTTATTACTATAATCATGTTGCTTGTATCTTTCAATTTATATTGTTTTTTTTTCCTAGTACGATTTGATAGCTTATTAATAACCTTGACTGTCACTAAGTGTTGTATCTTTTTATTCTTGATGAATATATTTTATTCTCCTTATGTACACTGAGAGCGTATGCATCAAGACAAATTCCTTGTGTATCCAAGCACACTTGGCCAATAAAGAATTCTATTCTATTCTAATTTCTTCCATTCCAATAGTAGCATCCAGAATCAACACTCCTACACTAAATCTATGGGAGTATTATTGCATCATCTGCACAAAGCAGCACAAGTAGTCCTTGATTAATAATGTTAATTGGGACAGAACTGTTGTCATTAAGCAATGCAGTCATATGATCACACTGTTTAGCAGCAGCAATTCTGGCAATCTTGGTTGCATTTGTTAAGCAAATCCACATGAGTCATTTAATGTAATGCTGGGCTGTCAAACTTGGAGCCCGCAGGCCGGATGCATCACGTGCTGGCCACGTCCATGCTGGTTTAGTGAAGGGGGGGGGAAAGTCACAATACATCACATGATGCCGCTGTAACAATGTGAGTTTGACACCCCTGATGTAATGTGATTGCCATTTGCAGGCTTCCCAATGACTTTGCTGGTTGGAAGCCAGCAAAGAATGTTGCAAATGGTGACCACATGACCACAGAATGCTGTGACAGCTAGGACTCCAAGGACCGGTTTATGTACCACTCATTCAATAATAACAGAAGCTTGAATGGTCACTGAACAAGTGAACATTAATTGAGAACCACCTGTATAGATGGTTGCCAATTTAGAGAATATGATGTTCTCTTTCATTTAAATACTACACTATTGCATTGATGTAATAATGGAGTAAGATACAGTCTTGCTTAAATCCATTGCTAGTTGGAATTACATCCTATAAATGTCCTGTTTATTATACCTGTCTGTTGTTCATATGAATCACATGTAAAAGGGTAACCATTAGTCAATTACAGATTTAAATATGTACTCAAGAGTTTTTAAAGTAATTGAATCAGAAACTTGTTTAACATCTATAAAGAAAATAAAGCTGACTTGGAAACTCAGTTTATTTTCAGACAGGTGGGGAGTATAAAACCCTGGTAGGTCACATTCTGCTCTGAATCTTGGTTACTCATTTGCTATAACTGATTTCCAACTAATCTAAATCTTTCCAATAACTATTTCTGATTTCTATCTCAAGTGACTCACTGAGTGCACAATGAAATATAAACAGCAATTCTTTCCTGGTTGTAGTAAATAGGCGAACTTAAAGTTTAATGTATGGTTACTTTAATTTCTAATTATCTCTAATAATTATTACAGTGTAAAATTAGTAAAATTTGGATTGTATTTATCCATTTCATACACACAGGATTAAATATTGTACTTATAAAAAATCAGAATATTTCAATAAGTTTTCAAAATGAAAAGAAATTATAACTATATAAAACTACATATCCATTTGGAGAGTTTATTTGTAGAATTTGGAAATTCAGTTGGAAAATAAGTATAATTCTTCCATTTCATAAATTTATATATGTCCTGTTTTTATAATTTCATACACTGTGCGTAAATAATAGGATGCTAACCAATTATGCAGCTAGTTATATTATATTTTATAATGAACTACTCTTAAATGACAATTTGTCTTTTATCTTAGAATTTAATGTAACAATCGGCTAAATTACTTCATTTTAATATTTTGATTTTATTGTATAGTACCTGTAAATATTTTATTAGAACAGTTCTGTAACAACACTGTGTGTGCCTGAGTATCATTAAAGTGAGAATATTGTTGTTTTTCATGTTGCATTATAAGGTCATATTCTACATGCTAATGAGACAATTTGATAATAGTTTCATAACAATGGCAAAACTCTAATTGTGGTTATTTAAAGCTGGGTGTCAAACTCCATTATTTTATTTTTAGAAGTTGCTGTTACATAGAAAAAAATTACCTACTGCCTTCACTGAAATTGAAGACAGTACATTCTTCAGATTTGAACATAGATGGGCAGGAATATCAAAATTAGTGGAAGCAACATGATTTCACCAAAGATCTGGAGTGGAGAAAAGTCACTATTGAGGATACTATAAATTTAGCTTTAATATACATAGGTCTCTTATAAATCTCTTACTGTATCTCTAGTAGATTACATTTGAAACAGTGTTTTATGAAGCAGTTAAAATGTTCTTGCAATTAATTGGGTGAAACAGAAACAAAGACATTTTTTGTAATATACATAAAACACTCCTTCTAGGGTTGTTACCAAATTAACAATTTCCTCTGCATCCATATACTTCTTTGGTATTACATATTACCAAACCCTTGGATAAATTACACAAGGACTTAAAGTAGCATGGCTAGTTTCCTGATCTTCTTTGGGCCTTTTACACTTTTTCTTATTTTAAAGATCTACACTCTGCTTAATAATATGTAACATTGCTTTTAAAGATAAGAACTAGTCATTTATAGAAAACAAGTACTTTTGATGGATTACAGTCCATATTTCTTCAAATTTCTTCTCCTCTAATGTGCATATTATGCCTAGCTTGCCATTCCCTTCAAAATTAGTTTTGGCTACTGAAAGAAGGGAAAATGGATGTTAGGAAAATAGTGCTATACAAATGTCTTTCTGATGACATGCTGGGAAAGCACTTGAAAATTTCATTTGTGCCACTAGAGTCAAACTATCTAATGAAGATTTATGAAAGAATCCTACATGCACAGTAATAAGTTGTGAGAATAACCTTGAGGAGCAGGAAAAATAGCTGCAACCTACACAACACAAATCTGAGACCATAGCAAGAATATAATTTGAGAAAGGGTATCAAACTTGACTCTCCCTAGTGATCTTGAAAAGACAGGGATAAGAGAAGCACATTCAAACTTACAATGTATTGTAGCCTTATAATAAAAGTAGTATTAGCATTCATTATTTCAGTTTCCTGGTCTGGACTACTACCCACCCCCCAAAATATTGTTGCTATATATCCACAGTTTACTCTGTTACCTTTATAAGACAACAGCAGGCAGGAAATTTGAGCTAAGAGAAGAATTCAGACAACAATTCTTTGTCCCTAATATAATAACTTAACTCCCCACAATGCCTATGGTATGCATATTGCAACTTGGTAGTGTTCCATAATGGGGATGAGAATTTAAACAAATCTATAACATTGTCATTTTTAAAATGGGCATTTCATTTATTATGTATACTTCTTGTCTACCGTGTCTAAGTATATTCTCTCCCATATCTAAGAATCAGATTATTAGATTTAAAGACACAGATTTGCTAGGTAAAAATAATAATCTCTAGAACAGTTTTTCATATGAGGAAGGTGCAATATTTTGTGCTGTTTGGTTAGGAAAAAAAGTAAATTAAGAAAAGACAAACTGCCAGAAAAGTTACAATTTGTTATCTTTTTGTTTAAATAGTAGCAGCAGAATTCTATAATTATCTCATACCTATATTTTATGAAATTAGCTGGATTTGAGTGACTTGGGATATTGCAACACACTTCTTGGTATGTCTTTCTTCATCTCTTCATCTCTGTTATTATTTAGTTGCCTTATCCAAACAATCCTATCTAGCACCGCACATTTTTAAAATGCTACAATACATTAAATTTTTTTTTTCTGGTAGTGTAGTCAGCGGTATGTATTCTGCATTCAAACACATTCGTTTCAGAAAAAACACTTGTGGAATTTTCAAAGTGCTTCTTTAAATAGATTAAAGTAAAAAATATATAAATTTATAACTTAATTACAGCATCAGTCTGCTGAGAGTAATAACGCATTTGAAGGAAAAAAGGGCAAGCTGTTCTGAACTTCCCACTTTTATTGAACCAGAAGTGACACAATAAGGTCCTTCATTTTCAAAAATTGGAATATATTAATAAAACATAAAATTACAAAGTCATGGCATGACCTTTTCACATTAGAGTTTGAAAAAAGTTAAGTTAAAAATGAGCAAAATATATCCACAATTGCAAAAGAAAAGTAGCACTGGCTTTCAGTAGTAAGGCTAAGATTTCAAAATAATCTTGAGGGGTAATTCCTACTCTGTTGGTTTTAAAGTGTAGAAGGTATTATTTACCAGTTATGTAGTAATAACTTTAGTTGGTATACAGTGGATGTTTTCTCAAATAATTTGATAACATCTCTCATCAAATTGAATCACTTATAAATAAAAGATTTCCTATGGGCAATAAGATTCAGTAAAAAAAAATTGGCAGATTTCTTATAAAAAAGAAAAATGATCATGCAGTTTGATTTATTTATTAAAACTGAAGCCCATGAACCTTTTATCCAATATAATAATATTGGAATTGACACTACGTGGTCTATAATCTATTATACTAAAGAATTCTCTGTACTAATTTCCCTGGCCAATAGCTCAGAGTTGTCTTATAGTTAAATTGTAGGAAATTATTCTATAAATTAAAAAATAGCATCTTTCATTAGCACAGCATAAATTTCTTAAATGAAAACATAGTTACTCAAACATTTTCCTATGTTTTTCTATGTTTCCTAGAGATAGGTTCAACATTTAAGGGCCATGGCTATATTGTCTGCTTTTTTAGATGTAAATCTGTTGAAGACAGGACTGATTTTCTATATGCCATATAACGAAGAAGACAACATAACCTATAGATACAACTGAAGGAAAACATAACCTACAATAATGATTTATTTGAATCTCAGATCTTCTATTTATTGTTTTTCTTTAAAAAAATTAAGCATTGACAAAAAAATATATTATATCCAGTACGGTTTTTATAAAAAAGCTGTCCCGTTTAAACACTCTGATTTGAAAGTAATGATTTCTGAAACTATAAATCCGTGATTATATTTCAATTTCAATTACTTATTTTAATCTTGCCTTTATATTTATATCTCTTTAAATAGGAGCTGTCAATAAAAAAACATTGTACAGAAACATTAAATAATATACTTCTAAATACTGATAGGTTTTTTTTTTTCTACCTGAATAGTACAAATGGGTGTGAAGCCTTCTTGGAACTTCTGAAAGGACTGTGTTGTAGACTAGAGATAGATGATGTCATATCCTTCCCTCCATGTTGAGAAAGGGCTGTTTAGTTTTGACATACATGGCCTCTTTGATCCCTCTTTCAAACCAACTGTTCAAAAGGTGGACTTTGCTGTCTTCAAAAGAGTGGCCTGAACTGAGCGACATGGTATATGCAGTACAATGCAGTGAGACATGTGGAGATCTATACATTGGGCAATCACTTTATAAATTCATGCCACCACATAGGAAAACAAACCCATCAGGACAAGATTCAGCAGTCCATCTGC
Source organism: Pantherophis guttatus (assembly GCF_059756535.1). NCBI lineage: Eukaryota > Metazoa > Chordata > Lepidosauria > Squamata > Colubridae > Pantherophis > Pantherophis guttatus. The sequence goes on along the minus strand of NC_142067.1, from coordinate 42,071,618 downwards.
ATTTAAAGGACAACGGCCACTCTTTTAAAGACAGCAAAGTCCACATTTTGGACAGAGGGGACTCCTGGTTTGAAAGAGGGGTCAAAGAGGCCATCTATGTCAAAATTGAACAGCCCTCTCTCAACAGAGTGGGAGGGATATGACATCCTCTATCTCCAGTCTACAACACAATCTTCCAAAAAGGCTCCACACCCATTGCATTACTCAGGACACTGATAAACCTTCAAGTGGCATCAACAATTTTATAAAAGAATGCAAATGACCAACTGTCTGAAAGGAATATAAATCCTTCCATTCCCCACCATCCAGGCAAAACTGAAGAAACTACTTGGATGAGAAATGAAACGTCTTCAAATAAAAACAAAAAAGTTGAGTTGCCTTTTGAAAAAGCACCAGTGGGACTTATATAACAGCAGTTATATAGGTACATTTATCCATTGTCTGATAACTTGTACAGTCAGGAAATTCTGGGATCTACTTTCTTTTAGTCATTTTAGTCTATTTAGTCTATTGATCCTGCTATCTGGGGAAGCAGAGAATAAGTGCACTCCATCTTCTGGGTAATAGCCCTTCAGATATTGGAAAACTGCTAGCGTATCTAGTTTCTGAAGTATTTCCTGAAGGATAAATGCACCAGATCCTTTAATTGTTTCTCATAGTGTTTGGTTTCCATCACCAACTTGCTAATTCTCCAGTGAATTCATTTCAAATTGTTGCTTTCCTCTTTGACTCTCGTGAATTGGCTATAGTCCTCCAACTATGAATATAAGAGCAAGCATAAAATCATTTACAATGGCTTAGTCTCTATGTTCCTATTAATGTACTCCAAAATAATATTTACTTTTGTAGAAACTGAACCACACTGCTGTCTCTTGTTGAACTTTGGTGCTCAAGGACTCCCAGCTTCCTTTTACATGTACTACTACCAAATTAGGTTCTCCATCCTATGCTTGTGCCTTTCATTTTTCTTTTCCAGATATAGAATTTTACATTTATGTCTGCAAAATTCCATCCTATTTCAAACCTGCTGCTCAAATCTAGATCATTTGAATATCTCCCTCATCTAAAGTATTAGACACCCTCTTGAGTCATCTGTGGTTAGATAAGTATATCTTCAACATTCATTCATTGATAGAAACACTGATCAGCAAAGAGCCTAGAACAGGGCCCTGTGGCACTATAATCAATACTTCCCTGTAAGCTGGTTGTTATTCTGACAAACCCACTGAGTCTTCAGACCTAACTATACCCTCGCAGCTGAAGCTCGTGATAAAAAAAAAATGGTGTTCTTATTCCCAAAATTCAATATTCTTGGAAAATTTGTCTTATTGATATTATGGATGGTATACTGTACATTTACTGCTCATGATTAATTATAATATAAACTCCTTTAGAAGTTTGCCTTTTTTTTTTTCTTTGCAAGTCACTCACGTACTTAGCAAACTGTATGTATCTACTAAACCCTGAATTTCTTTTGTGGGAAGTCAAAGTAATGTCCCTGAGCCCCAATATGTATTCATATGCTGTGTTAAAATACTTCTTATCAGGTCAGTTATTGCACTCCCTATCTCAGATGCGATATATTTTCTGTATTTTACATTATCGTTTGTTAAGTGCACTCCAACATCCAATTTATCTTAGTCAGCAGATTTAAGACCTTTATGCCACCATGTGTATCTAGGGATTTCAGAAATAAATCACTGATGCTAGGTTTGTGCCTTATGCAACAAATGTTTTTTAAAGGGCAACCCAAAAGGAATGATGGTCAATAATAACTGGATATTGTAGCAATAAAATGTATGTTCCCGCTGCTTTCCAAAATGTGAAGATACAGAACAGATTCCATTTAATTTTACATTTTCTATTTTTGCTATTTTTTTACTTTTTACAGACACAGTTATTTTATTGAATCTAGACTCTGAAAGTTGTATTAAATTTGGTTTCATATTATATAGGAATGCACTTCAAGAAAATGATCATGGTCTCATGTCCATGAAAGCTGTATTTCATTCTTTTATTTCTGATCAATTTAAAATGAATAGACACAATAAAAGATGCATTATTATCAAGGAGAGAGAAAAAATGTATCTGTATGCAGCATTGTGCACTGTGCTGAAATACACAATATATAATAAAGAAGAAGACATTGCATATACGTTTATTATTAGTTATGTGTCTGTACCCAAATACTTTACTGCTAATAAATGTTTTTTGCTGAAGTCTGTGAGCTCCTCTCCCCGAAAAGCCACCCCATACCACTTGTTACATCAAGAAGTTCTTAAAAGATGTGTATCTGTGAAAGTGTTTTATGTGGAAATACCCAGTCTATGGTATACATTTATGCCTTTGTTATGATTTCTTGTTTCATAAACAGCCCACTGTTTAACAAATACAGCAGATAGATTACAAATTGAGAATTTCTCCTTCAGCAGCAAAATCAATCAGATGACACCTTTTTTGCCCGTCAGAATCTGACTGAATACTATAGTGTTCAACTTCTTAAAAGTTGAACGATATGTCCTTCTTTAGTCTTAACAATACTGACCACTAACTGTAAATCATCACCTCACAACACATTAATATTGTACTGTAACAAGTTTTCAGCATGGTTCAAGAACTCAGCAGCATTTAAATCACTCTTATATCTCCTAATAGAAAAGGGTGATTGATTCACAACTGAAATTAAATGCAGTTTAACTAACTTCAGCACCTGTCAAGAACCATAATTATTGATCTACACATCTAGCCAAAGGGATATTGTTGCTTTCTGCTGAGTTGAGGGATGTGTGTTTGAATATTTGTGTTAGTAGTTAAACTTTGTCATATTAAAATATATTGTTGCCTTAATCTTCATGTCCTATTGGAGAAGAAATAAAACTTTATTAAAGATGTGCATCAAAATGTTTATATGTATGTATTTGTGTTATCAGTTTTACTTTGCCAAGTGGAGGTATGTTACCAACTTAATCTTGTTGAAAGGTAAAACAAACTTTGTTGTTTTTTTCTTACAAAATGGCACAAAAAGTTTGCTTCAACATATTTATATGCATGTGTGCATTTATACTATCAATTAAACTTTGCAACCATGGTTATGTGCGTATTATTTATTTCTTAATTCACAACATGGGGTTGCTTCCAAACTAGACTGAAGCCTAGAATTCTGTTAATTATTCATTTAGTTATTTTTTTAATTGAATCCATACAGGATTGAGGCTAAGATAAAGATAATCACGCATTCTAGGATCTACCTCCAGTAGAGGTCATGACCTGATAACACTAGCATTAAGTGGCTTTTTTTTTAGTACTATGATAATGTCAGAGATTAAACCAACAGATAAGATCCCATTAAAATTAGTATATTCTATAATTGCTTTGAGGAAAATTCCTCCAATGGAAGAAAAGGAAGCAGGGAATCTATATATAAATAATAATACTAAAAACAATATTCTCCTACAGTTCAAATTACTATAATTATTAAATATAATAATTGTCATCTTTGTCATTCCACTACAGATATTGTAGTTCTAGACTTATCAACCATTCAAAGTTATGACAGACCTTCCCAGAGCTACATAAAACCTCAAAGTTGTGGTGGCTGCCCTTCCCTTGCAATCATGTGATTTCATTTTTGGCACTTTTCAACCAGTCTACATTTATAACCATTTGCAGTAGTCTGTGGTCATATACGTGGAATTTACGACTTTCTTTTTCCAGAAACCAGCATTTACTTCTAGATCCCAGAAAAAAATGCCCATTGCATTAGATTCATTTTATGACTACGTTGTTCACTTGGAGTAGTTGTAAAAGTGGTAATGTAGTGAGCCATTTTCTCAGCAGCATGACTTACTACGATAATTTTGGACACAATTATAGTTGTAAGTTGAAAAGTATCAGTATTACTATCATATTATCTTCTGGCCATATAAAAGTAAAACATTTAAAAACCATTCAAAAGAATTTTAATGCATCCTGAGAATGCTATAGAAAATAAAAAAAAGAACGTATTTGCTTTTCAAGAAATAAATATTCTTTGAATTTAGAAGTCTAATTCCAGAATGTTCCCAATCTGTGTCAAAGGTAGGAAAGTTTTAAAGTGTGCTCACCAGTCATGCTTAACACTTTTGAGAGCCATAAAGGTAAGAAGACTGGGTGCAGGATTGAATAGCTCTTTCTTAGTTAGACATTGTAGGAAATGACTAAGATGAGCCTGAGAGAAGGGTCAAACACATCATCAGTCACAAGTCCTTTTGTGCCCATAAGACAGGGGTCGGCAACCTTAAACACCATAAAGAGCCAAAGACCCTAACCAGAAGCCCGGTGTTCAATTCTGGAGCCAACTGGAAGTCTGGTTCACCCACCATAGAGTCTCCTCCTAGCACGGCATCCTTTTCCTCTACCTATCCTAACTGAAAGCCCTATCAATTGTGGAGCTGACTGGCAACAGGGAGCTGCATCAGAGGGATAAAAAGCCACATGCAGCACCAGAGCCGCAGGTTGCTGACCCCTGCCATAAGAGATCTTTAAACCAGGGGTGAAATGCTCCCATAGCGATGGCGGCAGCTGGTTTGGAGAACTGGTAGCAAAAATCCCTGCCTCCCCTCTCCCAATGCCAGCTGAGCCGCACGATCGTCAGAGGCTTTTAAAAGCATTTTTTTTACAACCTTTTGGCCAAAGAGGTTGTAAAAAAAAATGCTTTTAAAAGCCTCTGAGATTCCAGCTGAGTTGCCTGATCGTCAGAAGCTTTTTTTTCTTTTAAAAATATTTTTTCTACAACCTCTTTGGCCAAAAAGGTTGTAAAAAAGATGGTTTTAAAAGTAAAAAAAAAAAAAAAGTGGCCCATTCCCACCCAGTCACATTATCCCCCTACCAAGCCATGCCCACAGGATCAGTAGTAACAAATTTTACATTTCACCACTGCTTTATACCCTTTTGAACTGCCTGGACCTTCTGATTTTTTCTCATGCTTGACATACATGGGGCTTTCTGGTCTTGAAGTATGATTTAAGATCAATACCACAATTTTCAAATATGTCCCACCTTAAAGGGATATGACTAGTTATTCAGTGGGGAATTTAAAATGTTTTGCAGTACTTTATCTATTTCCATTTTTAGCCTTTAATTTTTCTTCTTTTTAAGAGGTCTTCCTATTAAAAGTATGATTATGGCCTGTATGTTTCTCTGCATGACTGCAGTTTATTGTAAGGCAGAACAAAAAACAAACAATGCCTGGACTATACAGAAGAGAGATCAGTTAATTTTATAAACAGGATACTTTATTTTACAGAGAATTAATTTTAACCATTCATTTTTTTAAAAAAAAATCCTGGTTTTGCCATCTTTTACTCTATGATTTCTGAAAGGTATATATCCACACATAAGTGCAACCTATGCAACTCTTTATTGGTGAAAGACAAAGCTTCAGGAGTCATTTTTTCGGCACAGCAATCTTAAACTGGTAAAATCGGTGAAAAGCTGAAATTGCACAGAATATTCTTTTATATATAATGGTATTTTCTATTCTTCCTTTTGTGGGAGGTTGTTATTTTGAATTTATTCCTTCTGGATAAACACAGTATGGCACCACTATTCAGCAAGTATACCTAAAGATAGCAGTAGAATGCAAAGAAGCAAGGAAAGAATATTTCTGAATGTCAGGTTGTCCACCAATGGGCTATGCCATTATATATTTTTATTTCACTATTTAACTCATTCTGTTTGAATATACATGGACTATTTTGTATCAGTTTGTTAATGAAATGAGCTTCATTCAGCAGCATGATCTCTGAACCAATGATTTTCAGGTAAATATCTCTACTTATTTTAATTAAAGGAATGGGAAACAATTATATAGCCATGAAATAAATTGCTTTATAGTTATTGTATCTAGTTATTATCTAGTAGTATTTTCTCTTTTGGTATTTGATTAAACAGTCATAGTAAACTTAGTAATATAGTGGGTAGAAAATAGAAAAGGTACAGGATTTACTGTACCATATTTGTGTTATCAGTCTTTGGTATTTTATAGCTTTATGATTTCAAGTCAAACTCTTGTTGGAAATAAAAGATTTGAAATGCCTACTTAACTGAATCTATGCTATTTATCAGTTTCTACAGAGCATAAAGAAGTCTTAGGTTTTGTTGATAGGTTACACTTGTTCCACCCAAACACAAACAAGTGCTTTCCACAACAATGGTATGTTCAATTTCCAAGGAGTCATAAAGTCAGTGTATAGAATATGTTACCTATGTCTGCAAGCACAAAAGGGAAGAAAATGAAGGATTTATCCTCTATAAGGCTCTAGTTTTATTCAGGGGCAAACAGGACCCAAAAAAAATTGCTGTCCAAGAACTGTGAGCAAGGAAAGGGAGGGGCATCTGTGTTGTATGAAGCTAAACTATTATAAGTATTTACGAATTTACAGGGACAGTCGCTCATGAGATTGTTGCTTCGGTTGTATAGCTGACACGTTTCTTAAGATATTGATATTATATATCTTTGAAATATTATAGCTTATATTATATTTGTGATTATATTTGTGTGTGTGTGTGATTATAGCTTTATGATTGTCTGTGTGATGTGTATGTAGAAAGAGAGCAGATGCAGACTCATTATTAGCAGCAGGAATCAGAAATATTCTCACGCAGCTAACCATTTTATATTATTATTATTTGAAAGCAATTAAGAGTGGATTGAGGAGAGATGGTTACAACAGAACAACTCATGTCACATTTACTAGGGCAGAACAGGATTGCTATGATTTCTGAACCAAATCTAATCCTACAGAGTATTTAGCTTCAAATATTGGAATAATTCTTGTTTATTTATACACTTACCACAGCAATAGAAGTTGAATACAGTCAATTGGCTTTATAAAAATAATGATATCCATATTGTTTATTTGTTTGTTTGTTTGTCTGTCTGTCTATTTATCTATTAAAATTTATTTTGCTACCCAATTCATTCTCAGTGATTCTAGGCAAATTACAAAAATAAATATATTATACATAAAACAATAAAAAGCTACAACCCTCCACCCCTCTGACAACAATAACCAGTCATTCAAATAATGGGCTCTATCCCACTCTGGGTTCTCCAGGCCCATTGGCAAAACCAGGAATTAGGGCCATGAAAAAGAGTGAGAGCCAATTTTATTTCTGCAGGGATGATGTTCACAGTCAAACATCCACCAAGGAAAAGGCATTTCTTCTTGGTCCCACTAGATATATACCATCTTAAGAGAGGAGACTTGCAATATTCCTTGTCTCTCCACTCAGGTTGGGTCGATATGACTGGGAGAAGACAAGCCTTTAAATAACTGGGTTCCAAGTCATATAAGGCTTTAAAGGTGATAACCAGCACCTTGTATTGGACCTCGAAACAAATTGGCAGCCAATGCAGCTCCTGTAGGAGAGGTGACACATATCCACACCTAGGCCTACTCAAAACCATGCAGGCCACTGCATTTTCAACCAATTACAACTTCTGGATATTTTTTAAGGGCAGCACCATGTATGGTATGTTGCAGTAGATGAGACTGAAGCACGGGTGGGATTCAGCTGGTTCGGACTGGTTTGGGTGAACCGGTAGTTGTGAGCTGCAGGTGGGCCTGCCCACCCACCCCGGCACTATGCCGTCCTATTTAGCTGCATTTTTTTAAGGGCAAGCTCACGTGGGAGCAAAACACATGTGCAGAAGGAAGTGAGCATGTGCAGACACTCACATTTTTGGTGCTGGGGTGAACTGGTTGTTAAATTATGTGAAGCCCACCTCTGGACTGGAGGTAACTAGGATGTGAGAGGCTGTGAGCAGGGATTGTTGGTCCAGGAAAGGCATAAGTGGTGTGCAAGCTGCAATTGGGCAAAGTCTCTCCTGGCCACAACTGCGGCCTGCTCCTTAAGAAGGAGTCAAAAGTCCAGGAGAACCCCCAGATTTGACACTGTGCTATCTGATGCAGTACCACCCAGCCTCCTTGAAGTGCTGCATCACTACTTCCTCCCACAGGGAAGCTATAATCGTTTCCAGAACCCACCTGCATGCCTCCTGGGAAGCTTTCACAGGCCAGGGCATGGTTCTAAAACACAGGTGCTTGTGCTTATACTCCATAGGATCCTGCCTATGGAGGGAATGGGTCAAACCATTTCCAGATAACTGTGCAAGAACCCACCGCAGGTGCTTACACCAGCATTTAATTGAGAAAGAATTTGGGAATGAATCTGAATGATTTTGTCTTACAGAAAATCAGCAAATTCCTCTGCTTGCCCTTCAGGTGGATCTTTGTATTCTCCTTCCTCAGGAGGAGGAAGCTCACCTTAGAGAGGATTGCTGACTGATTAGCTTCAGACATAATTAATGCAAAGAAGTACATTGCTGCCCAAATTGCCATTAATTGCTATGAGCTATGAGCAATCAATAGCAGTCCTTACCCGTATTCAATCAAGTTCATCCTTTGCCTTCCACCAGCAGTGCTCTAGATATTTCTTTATCCATTTCATCACTTGAAATTTTTCCCTATACCAGCAGAAACAAAAAGGTCTATGGATTAGGAGAAGTCACAGAATTATGTTCAGAATTTCTGTATTTTTATATGCTAATATATTAGGCATGCTTCTAAAAATATCTTTTATATTATCTCTTTATACATTAGTAGTAGTTTATTGGTTTATTTGTCTTACAAACTTATCAATAAAATAATAAATAAAATAATATAAAAATAAAATAAAATAAATAATACAGTACATAGTATAATTTAGGAATAAGATAGGAGGAAATAAAGTGACAAAACACATATGTTAAAACAAGGTGACAGCAATCAAATAAATGAATTTCCTTTATAAGATACCTCAATTTGTTCAAAGTATTGGGTTCATGGCCTTAGTTATAAATTTAATAGTTCTATAATGTGTACTTCTGAGGACAAAATATGGTTGTGATCCCAGTGGCTACTCTTTCCAAAAAGAATGATAACCCAGTGTTGGCAAAACCCACCTCTAAGTAAGTCACAGTATTTGCTTGTTCAGTAGGCTCCTCATTGAATAGTTCACATTATTTCTGTGAAATACCATCACTTTAGTTTTATTGAAGTTTAAAGAATTAAGAGCACAATAGGCATTAAGTTTTTGCAACACTCTTTTGGCCTATTTGGGAGTGTGTCATTAGAGTCATGTGCTCTGCATATAGAAGTATATTAACGAATTTATCATGGATCTTTGTGTCTGCACAGACATTATGAGTGTCTGCAGCACACAGAAATCTTGGTAAATCATTGATGTAGGAATTAAAAAGAACTGGGGATAAAATACAACTCTGTCTGACACTGTTATGGATGGATATATATTTTTAGACAACCACTTAGACCTGTACAGACTTTAAATGGATGTTTCAGTAGACAGCTTTCATCCCTATGCATAATATCAGGAATCAGTGTAGATAACATCTACTGAAATGGAGGAGTATTCTTGCTAAACAAGGTTGTCCCACCACCTTGTTCTTGTTTGTATAGGTAATATATTCAGACTTAGTCTGAGTTATAGGCATAATACTTGAATGTACTTTTATAGCAATTTTATAGTGATTAACTTTGTGTTCAATAATGCTAAATCAACAGCAGATATAGAAATGTTTTGCATATATATGTTAACCTCAGCACAGTCGCCCAGGAACAAGATTTTAGGGGGAGGGGGAGAAGCCTCATTGTTGGCATCGTATCTGAAAAGTCTTTGTGATGTTCATTGAATAAATGGTCTCAGATATATTTTCTTGAATGTCTTAAACCACGTTGCATTTGACAACACCCCAAAGATAAAACTGCTTAAGGATACTTTTAACCTCATACAACTATGAGCAATCTTCTTTAATATTATTAGCTAATATTTTTCATAGTATTGATTTTTCTTGCTTTGTTGTACCCAGGTCAAAGTTGGTATAATGTGGGCGATTTACAATAATTGTAAAACAAACAAGCAAGTAGTGTTAAAATCCAAGGGCAATAGTCCATAGTTTTCAAAAGCCACATGCAAATAAAAATTGTAAGGCTGAGACTTCCAGCGGAAGAACCTTACATTGTCTATGAGAATCTGAAAATTGACTTTATCAACAAGTAGTTAAAGGACTTCTTGTAAAGCAGAATAGTTACACAATTTCTACCTGGACAACACAGAACAAGTGGGATGTATAGAGAAAAGCAAGCACATTTATTTCTGTGCTTACAATTCAAAATGTTTGCACTGAGTTACTCTTTTCAGAATGTTTACATTGTATTAAACTGATCAGAGACTGAAGAACAAATAGAACAGAAAGTCTAAGAAAAGAATACCTCTCCTTTTAGCATTTTGAAAAGTAAATATAAAAAGCAAAATAAAGTCAAATTTGAAAGCAATTTGAAAGCTCATCTTCTTGCTTGTCACAGATGAAAATGGAGAGTTTATCTCTAGTATATCTGATTTCACTTCATAAACTTCTACAGGATGGAAAATTCCCTTCCTTCTTTTATTATAGATTGTAGAAGACTCTTTTCGGTCTGGTTGCCTTAAGTTGTATTCATTTCTTTTAAAATGGCCTATCCAGCAATTGGTTTGTACAGCAAAATCTTGGATGTAGACTAGGCTGAGAAGTAGTAGGGTGGGATGGCATAACTACAGAAATCCTGGATTGATTATGTGGATATAAAACATTCTGGTTTAGACCTGGATATGTATTACAACTGGTATTTTTTAAAAAATATACATCAATATCAATACATGAACAGTGAGACATCTGGGTATCATTCACTGAATACAAGTAGTAGTTATAGTATTAATATTATTAATATTATTAACTCCAGTTGCGCCCCTACCTGGACCGTGATGCCCTACACACAGACATCTATGCGCTCGTCACCTCCCGGATTGACTACTGTAATGCTCTCTACATGGGGCTGCCCTTGAAGACCACTCGGAGGCTTCAGCTGGTGCAGAATGCGGCCACGTGGGTAGTAATGGGAGTGTCCCGACACTCTCATGTTACACCTCTCCTGCGGGACCTGCATTGACTACCAGTTGCCCTCCGGGTGAGATTCAAGGTGCTGGTAATTACCTATAAAGCCCTACATGGCTTAGGCCTGGGGTATTTAGCGGACCATCTGCAGCCAGCAACAGCTCCCCATCGCCCGGTGTGTTCTCACAGGGAGGGCCTCCTTGGGGTGCCATCGGCCAGACAATGTCGGTTGGCGACCCCTAGGGAGCGGGCCTTCTCTGTGGGCACACCTACCTTGTGGAAACAGCTCCTCCTGGAGCACCAGGTGTCCCCTAACCTTTGCTCTTTCCACCGTGACCTTAAAACATGGTTATTTTGCCTGGCTGGTTTGGACTGAAGGGGTTTTAAAGGGGATTTTAATGGTCTTTTTATAATCTTATTGGGTATTTTTAACATTGATTTTACTTGTTTTTATTGTTGTGAGCCGCCCTGAGCCCTTACAGAGATAGGGCGGCATACAAGTTTAAATAATAAATTAATTAATAAATTAATTATTTGTTATTTAGATCATACTTGTGTAATTGTAATGTTATATAAATATTTATGTTAAAATATAGGACTTCATGATTAAGTTATTCAGTATTTTAGTTCCCCCATATTGTTATTGTCTAAAGACAATAACAATATCATTAAAACATACATAGCATCACCATCTTTCAACATCTAATCTTTATATCTAGCTATTACTTTTAATATGTTATATAAAATATGCATAATAATATTCCCCCTATTTCTTGTTTCTGCCTCTATTATACTTCCCAGTAAAGCCAATCTTGTGTTACAAAACATTTCCTTTATCCATAATCTCTTGCCTATTTTAAAATTTCAATTCTTATTTGTTTTTTGACTTGCCTCCCAAATTCCTCCCTTGGGTCTTCATCTTTATCTTCTTCTTTCCTGTTTAACTTAAGTATTTCTTCCATCTCTACTGTCTTTTGCTGCCAAACCTCCAGAGGATCTGCCCAAATCTCTATTTTCTTTTCACAAATATCTTTCTATTTATCCAATATCATTTTCTTGTCTTTTAGCATGTATTTTCCCTGACTTGTTTCATAAGTTTTTATTACCTTCTCCTTATCTTCTTGTTTTCTTTGTTGATTTGTCCATTCTATCTTTTTCCCTGGTCTCTCTATTATCTCCTCTATTTTCTGAGCTTTTTGATCATTATTCATTATTCCTTGTGGAGCACTTTTTAGCTTCCCATTTATGTTATTCATTAAATCCATTATCTCCCTATGATTACTTCATAATATTATAAATGCTTTGAAACATCGACACCATTTCTTTTTGTAGCCCGCTGCTGAAACATCTTATTTTCTTTTGATAAGTCCAAATATAGTTCAATAGTTTGTTAATGATCTGTCACTGCCCCAGAATCTCAATTATCTTTGCCCTCAGAAAGTCAATCTGGAAGCCATACTCAGTCCTGATGTTGCTCATCAGGGAGTACATTAATATAGTTCTTTATAGCTCTTTTTAGGTAATCCAGAAAAAATTCCAAATATCTCCTTAAGTCCACTCTATGAGTTCAAATATCAATCCTGATATTTGAAAGTCACTTTAATTAGATGTCTTCCGTATTTTCACCATTAGAGCTCCAGTAGTCATAGAGTAGATAAATATAGAGCAATAGATAGCACAGCAGTCTTCCAGGTGTTATTTCTACTTTCTCCTTTGTCTTATCAGTTTTTCCCAGGGTTATAGAAATATAATATTTATTCAATTCACCAGCAGGTGGTGCCTTTAGCTTAACTTCAATGTTGTACAAATTCTAACAGGTTCCGTTTGTGTTTATTCAAACAAATAGTCAAAATTCTGACAAGTAATTCCAATATTTTAAAATGCTTTATTGCCAATAAAAATTAAAGATCCAATCTTTCTATATTTTTAAAGGTTTTGTGCTCTCTCCTGAAAATCCTTTTATTTTCTTTTGGGTCTGTAATTTTTCTGTCTGTAATTTATTTATTTATTTATTTATTTATTAAATTTCTATACCGCCCTTCTCCAAATAGGACTCAGGGCGGTGCACAGCCTAAGTAAAAACAGAGCATACAAAATTTAAAAAACAGTATTAAAATAATTAAATATTTTGGCCGTAAATTAAAACAACCCAATTTAAAATCAATTTAAAATTTAGCTCAAGCCAGCCAAGCTAGTTGAAATAAATAGGTTTTCAGGACCCGACGAAAAATCCGGAGGTCTGTTATTATACGTAGCTCTGGGGGAAGGTTGTTCCAGAGGGTGGGCGCCGTCACAGAGAAGGCTCTCCCCCTGGGGGTCGCCAGCCGACATTGTCTGGTGGACGGCACCCTGAGGAGGCCCACTCTGTGCGAGCGTACTGGCCGGTGGGAGGCTATTGGTGGCAGAAGGCGGTCTCATAAGGACCCTGGCCCTAAGCCATGGAGCGCTTTAAAGGTGGTCACCAACACCTTTGCCACTTAAACAAACTCTTCAAAGAATCTCTTTTCCAGAGTTTATTTTCTTTAGGTTAGGTTTTAGGTAAAAAAAAAAAAATGGCACCGCACCGTCCAGTCACACCATTCCAGCACATTTTTTATTTCTTTGGCTGCCCCAGCTTCACGGCAGCCATAATGGCTACCTTTCCTCTTCATCGTTGGATGAGAGGGAATTAGCCCTGGATCAAGCAGGAGAGCCGCAGCTCTCCACAACCTGAAGGGCACCCCTCCACTCTTCACCATTCCTACAAGGTGACTTTAGCCCCTTATGGGGCCCTCCAATGAAGGGATTCAGCATGAGTTCACAGAGCCCCGCTCTTCACATCCAATAGCACCACGACATCAACCGGAAGTCCAGAACCATTATTGAATCAGAACTGGCATGAAGAATAACTTCTATTGGGAGCTCTATACTCCCCACTATGTGCACATGTGTGTGGGTGTGGATGCCTTCAAGATAGATTTGAGTCCCAGAATTCTTGCAAAGTTCCTTCAGTTTTCTTGGTACCATTTTCAGAAGTAGCTTGCCATTAACATTCATACTTGACTGACAGCAAGCAACTAGTCCACAATCACGCTGCTGGCTTGATGCCTGAGATAGAGCTACAACTCAGCTCTCCTAGTTTGGCAATTTTTACCTTGATACCTTTTACTACTACACCAAACTGGGTTTATACCCGTTAAATTATTCAGTAATTTTTAAATAAACAATTAGGCATATATTGGCTCAGAGACAAGTCAGGGCCAAAATGTATAATAAAATACAGACTACCATACAGGGCTACAAAAATGTATGTCTGATGAAAATGACCAGATCATGGCTTTCTGATTTTCATTCAGTTGCACTTCAGAGTGGATCAGTGGTGGGTTTCAAAAAATTTTACTACCGGTTCTGTGGGTGTGGCTTAGTGGTTGTGGCATTGCTTGGTGGGTGTGGCACGGGAAGGATACTGTAAAATCTCCATTCCCTCTCCAATCCAGGGGAAAGTTACTGCAAAATCCCCATTTCCTCCCGATCAGCTGGGACTTGGGAGGCAGATAATAGATGGGGGGGGGGACAGTCAGAATTTTTACTACAGGTTGTCCGAACTACTCAAAATTTCTGCTGCCGGTTCTCCAGAACTGGTCAGAATGTGCTGAAACCCAAATCTGGAGTGGATGTTCTTTTTAGTGATTATTTCTTGTGGAATAAAGACCTAGTAGAGATAGGATGGGTCATGCTACAGAACGCTGTTACTATACATTGAAAATATTGATCAACCTAGACCATTTTTTGATCTACTGGTGACCCTGCATAATTACATTGCATGTGTTTCATACATAGTTCTTTCTTCTGTTTTTATTGTTTCAATAATTTTAACCCTACATTTTATAGCATTTATTTTATTACTTATTGTGTATAGTTCTTATTGAACAATGTTGATTTTTTTAAAAAAAATGAAAAGTGCTTAAATAAATAAAATGTAACACCTTCCTGCCCACTGACCACAGTACCACAGTGTGATTTAATTTCATTTTATTGGTCACATAGAAATTGCTACTGAAATATGTTTGTTAATAACTGAGGTCTGAAAGGCTAGTTAGGAAGGGGAAATAAATAACATGTGGACACATTTGTATCTTGATGTATCTTGGTGTACTTTTTAATATGTAATACCTCTGCTGCGCAAGCTGCATTGTGTTCCTATCTGTTTTCAGATCCAATGCAAGGTGTTGGCTATGACCTTTAAAGCCGTAAATGGCATGAGACCAACTTATCTACAGAACTGTCTTCATCCTTCCACATCAGCCTGTCCACCTAGTCATGAATGGAAGGTACCATATTTTTCGGAGTATAAAACGTACCTTTTTTCCCCAAAAGAGAGGGTGAAAATCTGGATGCATCTTATACTCCGAATGTAGCCCCATCCAGCTTCTCAAATGGAGATTTCAGGGGCTGACAAAAGCATCAGAAATGAAGTTTCAGAAAAGAAGACCCAAACAGAGCTTCATAGGCTTTTTTTCTGAAGCTCTGTTTCGGAGGCTTTCAGAGACAGGAAAAAGGTTTTTTTCTGAAATGGAATTTCAGAACTTTCAGAAGTTTCAGAGGCAGAAAAAAAGCAAAAAAAAAAAAAAAAAAGCAAGGCACAGAGCTCACAACCAAGGAACCTGTTGCTAAAATTTACCTCTGGGAACAGCTGGTTGGGGGTATTCCGGGAGGCCGATCTACCTGCCAATCAGCTGAAAAACTAAGGTGCGTCTTATACTCCGGTGTGTTTTATACTCTGAAAAATATGGTATGTTATGTACCCAGTCAGCTAAAGAATTCTGACTAGCGAAGTCTAGGAACAGAGCTTTCTCTGCCACTGTCTGACCATTCTTTGCCTCTTTTACATTTTTATATGTAATTTTTATGCTTTTAATATTTTAATAAAATATTAATATTTTAAAATAAAATATTTGGGACTGCCAAGAGTCCTCATTGAGGGTGATGTGTGATTTCTAAATATAATATGATAAAACAAACAAACAAATAAATATAATTGAGGAAAAGAGAGTTGGCCTGAAAGGGGGAGGCAATTTATGTATTAAGTCTGGAGAAAGAAAAGTGAACATTATATTGTACTTCAGTGCAAATAGGAAATATTGCTACATCCAATGTATCTGAAAAAACCCAGATGTGGAAAACTGATTTTTCCAAGAAAGATCCCAAATAGGATATTGATGGAACATACGTGAAAGGAGTATAAATTTCCATGAAATAATATGTTTACTAAAACCAAATAAACTGCATACGCTAAAAAAGAAAGTACCAGCATTTTCTTTTTCTTGTGACTCAGAAAAAAAAATCAGTTGTACAATGATGTTAAAAAGGAATCACCACAATCTAACAAGAATTAGGATTAGAATAAAGTTACCAGCAATTACAATAATTAACAATAGTTAATAAAGCTGTGCACCTGTATAATGGATTAAAAAGTAGAGGTTTTTTTCTGATAAGTTGTTATACTCAGCAAGTCACATTTTAAAAAAGAATTTTGAAAGCAAGGCACTCTTTACAATGCTATTCTAGTATTCAGATGGAAAGATCAATAGAGGTTTGCCGCTGAGTATTCAAAAATAGTCTGTAAGTATAAAAAGACACCTGAAAAGGTAAAAATTTAGCAGAAGGAAAGTTAACGCCTCTTTCTTTCTGTTCTCCCTATGGTTTATTTCACAACTCAAAAGAAAACTGCTGGAAGGCTTCAGTTTTCTTTTTCATCTCTACAATGAACTCTGTCAATAATAGCTAATGGATAACTGTGTACTTTTGTATTATCAGCATAGGAATATATGAATAGGAAGCAGTGTTGCTCATGCAGGGAATCATTCTGTGAAGTGAAGAGTACTTCCTGAAAGTGACTGAGATCCACCAGCATCCCTGCAACAGTACAAATAAGGAACCAAACAGCATGATACTGTAGATAGTATACAAGGCTTTCTATCAACTGTAAGGCTTTTGTAAAGGATAAATATACATTATTTTAATGTTAGGCTTTTAAATAGTGCTATATTGTGATTATATATAATGGAAGGTGTAATAAGATTCAATTAATAACTTGCTAGATTAAGCACATAATAGGATCTTTTCTTTTTCTTCTATTTGATCGTGTCTGATTCTCAGAGACTGCCTGGACAAGTTCCTGCAGTTTTCTTGGCAATATTTCTCAGAAGTGGTTTGTCACTGCTTCCTTTCCTAGGGCAGTCAGAAAATGACTGGCCCAAGAACTCATAATCTCCCGGTTTCTAGCCTGATGCCTTAACCACTACACCAAACTTGCTCTCACACAGTAAGATGCTAGGTTTTAAAAGTCAGTAAATTTAACATTCTACATAGCATTCCAGCCTTGGGACTCATAGTTTTGAGTTGATTGCTGACTAGCTGATGTTCCTTTCCACGCAGTGACCCAAAGGTGCTTTTTCAGGAGGCAACTGGACTTTCTGTTTTTTCTTTGAAGATGTTTTGCTTCTCATCCAAAGAAGCTTCTTCGAAGCTAAAGAAGCTTCTTGGATGACAAACAAAACATCTTTAAAAAAAAACCAGAAAGTTCAGTTGCCTCTTGGAAAAGCACCTTTGGGACAACCATGACCTGGATGGCTGAGAATCTCCATAGACTTCCCATGTACTAATTTTCAGTGTAGGCTACCTCTTTGGTGCTGTTTTCAATCAAGGCATTTAAACTTTTGGCTTTAGAAAACAGCATCTTTGAAATAGCTGTAGACATGAATAATTAAATATGGTCAGTTTGTGGAAAATACTGGATCACAAAAAGGATCTCATTATTGAATTTGCTACATGAACATTTCATGAAAAAAAAATGTATACACAGATCATGATGAGATTGATCATCTCTTCCTAGTAGATATGCACAGATAATGTAAGCAGACGATATACAGCTACCTGTATTCATATTTTTTTTTAATCCTATAATACTCCAGTGCTTCCATTTGAGAGCTGAACTTAGAACTATTTTAAGGAATGCATTAGGAATAATTCTGCACGGTGGAGAATTATTCATGTTCATTTAAGAATGTTCAATAAAGGTATGCGCTTACAATAGTAAACATATTTTTATGAACAAAATCAAGGTATTTTAGAACTTTTTCTTTAAAGCAAGCATACTTATCAAAAGACCTTCAGAATTAGTTGGCATTTCTGACACAATTGCTATTTCCTTAACTCATATTAGTTAATACATAAACAAAATTTCTTTGCAAAATATCTCAGTGTTGTATATTTATGTTGATATCAACTTTTTTAGTACATCTTGTATATTAAATGTTTTTAAATGCTAAATACACAGCTGTTTCTTGAGCAACTTCCAGGCATCCATCCAATATCTGGAAAGGACAGCACCACACACTAACCCTGTTATTTCAGTGTATGATACATTCTGGATTAAGAATCTTCCAATAGTAATTATAAAAGCAGTTAGAGAAAGATTTGAAAATGAAGTAATATCTGCTTTATTCCGTGAAACTATATGAAGACTATCACTTTTAATATATGATTAATATGTTACTTTAATAAGAATAAATCTCATAAAAGATGTATCATTATAAAATTTGGCTGCATGTTTTATGTTAGATTCCATCTCCTTGCTGCTAGTTTTACCCTAGTATTTTAAATTTGCAAATTGCAGGCTGAAACCCACAGGAAGGACATGCTCCTAAGTGCTATCAGCTAAGCACTATCAACATTGTTTCTCCTGAAATTAGATTAACACTAACCCTGTTGACACTTTTTAACAGGATCATAAAAAGTTGGCTTTATGACTGACCTGGGAGTATGATAGACCATAGAACGTAGGATATCAGAGTTGGAAGGGACCTTGGAGGTCTTCTAGTCCAACCCTTTACTCAAGCAGGAAACCCTATACCATTGCAGACAGATGGCTGTCCAGCCTCTTCTTAAAAGCCTTCAGTAATGGAGCACCCACAACTTCTGAAAGCAAGCTGTTCCACTGGTTGATTATTCTCACTGTCAGGAAATTTCTTCTTAGTTCTATTTCTCTTTGATTAGCTTCCATCCATTGTTTATTCTCTTGCCTTCAGATGTTTTGGACCGTTATTGTTTGTGGCAGACCTTCAAATATTGGAACGCTGCTATCATGTCACCCCTGGTCCTTCTTTTCACTAGACTAGCCATACCCAATTCCTGCAACCGTTCATCATGTTTTAGCCTCCAGGTCTCTAATAATCTTTGTTGCTCTTCTCTGCACTTTTTTTTTTATAATAATGGTTTTATTCTAATGACCTGATAAAGGTAATCTCTTTATTGACATTGAAATTCAGCTGCTACATTTAAAAAAAAATAAATTGTGTATTTTATTGTATAAAATTTGTATCAATTTTATTGTAAGTCACCCAGAGTCATTCATGTGAAATGAGTGGCTATATAAAGATGAGTGGGTGGGTGGATGGATGGATGGATGGATGGATGGATGGATGGATGGATGGATGGAAGGAAGGAAGGAAGGAAGGAAGGAAGGAAGGAAGGAAGGAAGGAAGGAAGAAATCCTAATTGATTCTACTCATTTTAAACTTTCAAGAATAAAACTAATTCTGCCCTTATACTAGGATTTAATTATGTTATCAAAGGAATCCTACGTCTAACCTTCAAAAATAAGCCTCATTATGCTCAATGATATTTAATCTCAAGTAAATATATAAATGTATTGATTCCAAAAGGATCATTTATTCCAATGCTTGTTAACAAATATAATTATATTCTGGGAATATAATATTGCTGATGCAATATATTAATGAGGTATGTCTGTAGTTTATCAAGCATGCACATTATTTTGACATTGATTGTAGAATTAATGTTAAAAAATGAAGCTTTGACTGATTTTTTTTTTTACATGGCCATATTTTGAAAAAGGAAAATGCAAATGTAAAATAATTTTAGGGAATAAGCTTTTCAACTATTGTTTCATATTTCAAATTTGGAATGTTATTATTATTTCTTATTTTATTTATTTATTTATTTTATTTAGGTAATTTATATGCTGCCCTTCTGAAGGACTCAGGGCAGCTTACAAAGAAAGCATTCAACAATTCAAAAATTACATAAAAATTAAAATCCAATTAAAATTAATTAAAATTATTTCAATGTACAAAATTCCTCAACAGATCAGCCCATTTGATAAAAGAGCCACGTCTTCAGTTCACGGCGGAAGGAGAGGAGGTCGGGGGCTGTCCTAAACCCAGTGGGCAAACTGTTCCAGAGGGTCGGCGCTCCCACAGAGAACGCTCTCCCCCTGGGGGCTGCCAGCTGACATTGTCTGGCTGATGGCACCCTGAGGAGGCCCGCTCTGCGGGAGTGCATGGGATGATGGGTGGATGGCAGGAGATGATCCTGCAAGTGCCCCGGGCCTAAGCCATGTAGGGCTTTATAGGTGAGCACTAGCACCTTGAAATGGACCTGGAGGACCACCGGCAGCCAGTGCAGCTTGCGCAGGAGAGGTGTCACACGGGAGTAATGAGAAGCCCCTGTAACAATCCACGCGGCTGCATTCTGGACTAGCTGTAGCCTCCAGGTGCATCCCAAGGGCAGCCCCATGTAGAGGGCATTACAGTAGTCCAACCGAGAAGTAACAAGGGCATGAGTGACCATGGTGAGGGCATCTTGGTCTAGGAAAGGGCGCAACTGGTGCACCAGGCATACTTGTGCGAAGGCCCCCCTGGTCACGGCCATCAGATGATCTTCTAAAGATAGCCATGAATCCAGGAGGACACCCAGATTGTGAACCCTTTCTGAGGGAATGAGTACCTCCCCTCCTATCACAAATGACGGGACCACTAGATCATGAGATGCCGGCATCCACAGCCACTCAGTCTTGGATGGGTTGAGTCTGAGTCCATTTCTTCCCATCCAGGCCCGCACCTAGGCAGCGGGACATCATGGAAAGGGCATCCCCAGGGTGGTCCGGGGTGGAGATATAAATATGCTGAGTATCATCAGCATATTGATGGTACTTCACCCCAAAACCACGAATGATCTCATCCAGTGGCTTCATATAGATGTTAAAGAGCAGGGCGGGGGGGAGAACCAACCCCTGAAGCACCCCACATGTGAGGGGCCTCGGGGAGGATCTCTGTCCCCCTGTCCATACAAACTGTGAGAGGCCCGAGAGGTAGGAGGAGAACCACCATAAAACTGTGCCTCCTACCCCCAATCCCCCCGAGTCGCTGCAGTAGGATACCATGGTCGAAGGTATCAAAAGCCACTAAGAGGTCAAGAAGGACCAGGATGGAGGAGCAACCCCCATCCCGGGCCCGCCAGAGATCATTCACTAGGGTGACCAATGCCATGTCCATGCTGTAACCATGCCTGAAATTTTAAAGAATCATACCCATATTAACTTTCTGGGAGAAACATATTTCATGAATACTTTTTCATAATATAAAATACAGCCTTCTGATTGTGTTTGGATATGTCAGTCTACTGGAAAAATATTATTAGGATTTCATAGCAGCCATGCATTATCTGAGCCTGTGGATTATGACTATAATTTCTCTCAAATTACCTTAAATGGGAGTTACATTTGTATTGCATAAGTTAGCCTCAGAAATTTTGCAAAGTTAAAATGTAACACCCCTTCATTTTAACAGTCCTTGGCAAGATGTTATCTAAAATTGTACAAAACACATAGTTAGCTGTAGAAAAACTAGAACCACATAAAGATTTTTAATGCATCAAAAATCTTTTTCTACAGAATTAGTTTAAAAGTTTGTTATATTTAGTATAAAAGTTTGTCCATTAAAGGAAGTGGTTGTAAGGCCCTCTTCAAGAAGCTTTCCCTGGATCCAGTAGAATTAAAGAACTTTCGTCCAGTCTCCAACTTACTCTTTGTGGGAAAAGTTGCAGAGAAAGTGGTGGCACTTCAGCTCCTATGGTCATTGGATGAAACGGGTTATCTAGACCCTTTTCAGTCTAGCTTCAGGCCTGGCTATGGCATGGAAACTACAGCATGGTCAGGCCTGGCTACAGCATGGTCACGCTGATGGATGATCTCTGGCGAGCCCGAGATGGGGGTCATTCCTCTATCTTGGTGCTACTTGACCTCTCAGCAGCTTTCAATACCATTGATATGATATCCTTCTAGGACGACTAAGGGAGTTGGGGGTGGGAGGCACCGT
Source organism: Pantherophis guttatus (assembly GCF_059756535.1). Lineage (NCBI taxonomy): Eukaryota > Metazoa > Chordata > Lepidosauria > Squamata > Colubridae > Pantherophis > Pantherophis guttatus. Next base: position 42,049,487 of record NC_142067.1, on the reverse strand, counting down.
GTTATGGTGGTTCTCCTCCTATCTCTCTGGTCAGTCACAGTCGGTGTTGACAGGAGGGCAGAGGTTGACCCCTAGACCCCTCATTTGCTGAGTGCCTCAGGGTTCGGTCCTCTCTCCCCTCCTATTTAACATCTACATGAAACCGCTGGGTGAGATCATCCAACGATATGGGGTGGGGTATCAGCAATATGCTGATGATACCCAGCTGTATATTTTCACCCCTTGTCAGTTCAGTGAAGCAGTGGATGTGATGTGCTGGTGCCTGGAGGCTGTGAGGGTCTGGATAGGAATCAACAGGCTCAGACTTAACCCAGACAAGACCGAGTGGCTATGGGTATTGCCTCCTAAAGACTATGTTGACTGTCCATCCTTGGTTCTGTGGGAGGGAGAAATTGTCCCCCTCAGAACGGGCTCTCAATTTGGGTATGCTCCTAGACTCACAGCTAAGATTAGAGCAACATCTGGCAGCTGTAGCTAGGGGGACCTTTGCACAGGTTCACCTGGTGCACCAATTGCGACCCTACTTGGATCAGGAGGCTCTCCTCGCAGTCACTCATGCCCTTGTCACCTCATGGTTAGATTATTGCAACACGCTCTACATGGAGCTACCCTTGAAGAGTGTTCAGAGACTACAGTTGGTCCAGAATGCAGCTGCGCGAGCTATCGTGGGCGCATCTAGGTACACCCACATTACACCAATTCTCCGTGAGCTGCACTGGCTTCCTATTGGTGTCTGGGCACAATTCAAGGCGTTGGTTATTACCTTTAAAGCCCTACATGGCTCAGGGCCAGGCTATCTTTGAGACCGCCTTCTACCACATAGCTCCCAGCGACCGGTAAGATCCCACAGAGTTGGTCTTCTCCGGGTCCTGTCAGCTAAACAATACCGGCGGGCCCATGGGGCCCTTCTCTGTGGCTGCTCCAGCTCTCTGGAACCAGTTACGTCCTGAGATCTGGACTACCCCCACCCTATTGGCCTTCCGGAAAGACCTGGCTTTTCCGGCAGGCCTGGGGCCGTTGATCTCGCTGTTGTAATCTGCGAGATCTGGCCATGAATGCTGTGCATGGGCTTTTAATGTTTTTAAAATGTTTTTATAATGCTTTTTAATAATTTTTCTATGTTCTTTGTTGTATTATTTTTTGCTGTAAGCCGCCCAGAGTCCCTTGGGAGTTGGGTAGCATAGAAATTTGATAAATTAAATTAAATTAAATTATACCTAGATTACATTATCCAGATTGTGTATCAATGTTCTATACAGGTACAGAATAGCATTTATTCACATGTATAACAACACTGTGTGTTCTGCTGCCCCAAAGGCTCTGGTCATTTGAGCCTTTAATTTACCTCAGAGCTCAATCATCTATTTCTAAAGCAAGAAACTGAAATTAGAAAACAGAAAAAGGCAGACAGAGAGACCTTGTTACAGGGGTGAAATGCTACTGGTTTGGTCCGGTTTGCCTGAACCAGTAGTAAAAAACGTTACTGGTTCACCAAACTGGTAGTAAAAAATGTAAAAAAAAAAAAGTTCCAACAATCAGCTGAGCGACGCGTGATCGTTGGAACTTTTTTTTTAATTTTAAGCATTTTTTTTACTACTGGTTCTCTGGAACAGGTAGTTAAAAATGCTTTAAAAAGTAAAAAAAAGAAAGTTCCGACGATTGCATGCACAGCACACATTTGGCACACAGCGCACATGTGCAGTCAGCAAACCGGTAAGAAACTGGTTCAGATTTCACCACTGCCTTGTTAGGATGTAAAATCTGCTACTTAATAGAGTTTGACTAAAGACTCCCATAGGTTTGAATAGGATTGGTAGGCAAATAAACTAGGCTATTTGTTACAAAATACAAAGGAAGTTTGAAGGTATTCCAGGGCTTCTGTTTCCTTCCAACAGTCTCACTTTCCCCATCAATTCAATCTTGACAGATGATCCAAACTTTGTCCATGTTATTACCTCACTGCTGTTAGGTACAAGCACTCATTAACAGAAGAATTTTTTAAAGCTCTTCTTTAGTGCAGCTCTTCTGCAGTACAAGTTAACTTCCACTTAACTCTTGTTGTGGTGTATAGGCAAACGTTATAAGAGCTGTGGTGGCACAGTGATTAGAATGCAATATTAGAGGCAAACTCTCCCCATAGCCAGGAGTTTGATTCTGACTGATTCAAGGTTGACTTAGTCTTCCCTCCTTCTGAGGTTGGTAAAATTGTTGGAGGCAATATTGTGACATTTGTAAACCAGTCAAAGAGTGCTTTAAAGCTCTATGGTTGGTATATAAGTCTAAGCTCTATTGCTTTGCTATAAGAAAAGTCTTTTGATATCAGTGTTTCAGTGGTGAAAATATTCATCCTAACCCATCTATGGTTCTTTCCCTCTTCCTTTCAGAGTCAAAGTACCTGGTGTCCTGCCATCATTGTAATATTTTTCATATATTTACCTCTAAGTATTAAAATAAATTCATGAAGCAGTAACCAAAGGTTTGAGTCGAAAACTTGCTGAACAGTGACTTGTATGGTATCTGATTGATTCATGATGAATCTGGAGAATTGTGGGGATGCAGTGAAGGCATGGATGGGGTTTTGGAAAAAGGTTGAGAGGTCAGAAGCCAATTGTAAAAGTGTCCTTAGGAATCTTTAAGAACTAAATGGATACCATAAAATGCCACCTGTACATGCAATTTCAGTTTGAATGTCCTTTTAAGCATTTTTAAAACTTCACTTTATCTAATAAAGTGTTGTTGTTATTATCTGTTTTTATTTTTTGTTTGTTCCGTACAGATAGAAAAATATCGATGATGGTGAGAAACCCTAAGGATAAAATTGAGTTGGAAAACCAGGGGATATACGAAGTGCCATGTGCCTCCTGTCAGTCATCTTATATTGGACAGACAAATAGACGAATAAGTATACATTTAGAAGAACATAAAAATGCAGTGAGGAAAGAAGAGCAAACTTCTTCTTGGGTACAACACATGAAGGCCACGGGACACAATATTGATTTTAATAAAACCAGAACAGTGGTGAAAGAAGAACATCTCAACAAAAGAATCATCAGGGAGGCCATCGAAATTGAAAAGAAGCCGCAGAATATGAACAGACGGGATGACGCCTCTAGGTTATCAAGTATTTGGGGACCTGCACTGAGACAAACTCGAGTGTTAACATCAGAAGATGTTAACCAAGGGCCTTGGTAGTACAGGGGTTTAAGACACCCTGTTATTAAGCTGCTTAAGACCAGCTGCCTGCAATTACTGCAGGGTTCGAATCTCGCCAAGGCTCAAGGTTGACTCAGCCTTCAATCCTTTCTAAGGTAGGTGAAATGAGGACCCAGTTTGTGGGGGCAATAAGCTGACTTTGTATAAATATACAAAAGGATGAAGGCTATTGCTGAGCACATTGTAAGCCGCCCTGAGTCTTCGGAGAAGGGCGGCATATAAATCAAATTTAAAAAAAAAAAAAAAGAAGAGAGGCAGAAATTCCAACAAGCAACCAGTGGTGTTGTAAGGCCTGCCAGAATTCTTTCTTCTTTGCAGAGGGTGGCTAGCAATAGGGAGAGAGAGAGGATCGAGCCAGAAGACAGGCTGAGATCTCAACTAACAATCAAGGGTGCTGTGATGCCTACCAGAATCCTTTCCCCTCTACAGCAGACAGATAATAATAGAGAACCTGAGAAGGTTGGGCCTGTGACACGTAGCCAAACAGCCAGGATAAGGAAGCAGGAAGAAAAACTGCTGTCCTCCAATCACAACACACAGTTACAGGCTAACCAGCATACGTCAGCAGCAGCAAACATAGAAAAGCGACAGCTCCAACCTCGCAACACACCCACAGCTTCTAAACTAGATAAGAGCCTGAAGATGACAGGGTTGTGAGCCCGTTGAAACGTTGCTATAAAGAAAAAGTTTTAAGGTACTGGTAGGATTTTAGCTAAGGTTTTAAAGGACCTTGCAGACTGCTCTGTAAGGATTTTTAGAAGATTTTAAGCTGGGATTTTAACCAGAATTTTAAACTTTTAACTAACTTATTTAACATGACGTGGGAAAACACCCGAGATTTTAATTTTTTTGCATACACACACCCGCAAAAACTTAAAAAGAAGACATATATATATATGTTTTCTCAGGTTTTCGCAGGTGTTTGTATGTAGGTCTTTGGTTATTCGGGTCTTCTCCCACGTAAAATTGGAAGTGTCTTGGCGACGTTTCGACGTTTCTTCACCCAAGTACCAATCAAAGAAGCCTTGACAGTTATCCAAAACAAATATAACCCCCCCAAGCACATCTTAGATCTGACCAACCACTGCCTATCCAACACATACTTCATCTATAATGGACAGAAATACAAACAAACAGAAGGAGCACCCCTCTCACCTGTCATTGCCAACCTCTATATGGAATACTTTGAAACCCAAGCTCTAGAAAAATCTGATCATAAACCCAAACTCTGGCTCAGATATGTGGACGACACCTTCATAATCTGGCCTCATGGGAAAAAAAAACTGGACAACTTCCTCACACACCTCAACAGCCTACACCCCAAAATACAGTTCACCATGGAAACAGAAGCGAACAACCAACTTCCCTTCCTGGATGTCTTAGTCTACAGAAAATCCAATGGCTCACTAGGACACACTATCTACCAGAAGAAAACACACACAAACCGCTATCTGCACGCACTCTCACACCACCACCCTGCCCAGATCAACTCTGTAGCCAAGACACTCATTTCCAGAACAAAACGCTTAGCTGACGAACAACACCTAAAAACCGAACTACACACTCTTACTAACGTACTAACATCCAATGGATTCCAAAGAAATAAGATCACCAACCTAATCCAAAAAGAAACCCCCACTAAAATCCAAGACAGAGAACAAGAAAACGGCAAAGCCCTCCTCCCATACATAAAAGGCACCACAGACAGAATAAGCAAAATCCTCCACAAACATAACATCAAGACAGCATTCTGCACAAACCGAAAAATATCCACCATCCTAAGGAACCCCAAAGACAAAATTGAGTTAGAAAATCAAGGAGTATATGAAATCCCATGCACCGCCTGCCGCACTACATACATCGGACAAACCAACAGACGAATAAGTGCACGCATAGAAGAACACAAGAACTCAGTCAGAAAAGAGGAACCAACTTCTTCCCTGGTCCAACACCTTAAAGCCACAGGACATGATATTGACTTTAAAAAGACCAGAACTATCGCCAAAACTGAACACTTTAACAACAGAATAATCAGAGAAGCCATCGAGATAGAAAAACGCCCACACAGCATGAACAAACGAGACGATACCTCCCGCCTACCAGCCATTTGGAAACCCGCCCTTATTGACAAACGAGTCCCTAACATGACAAATGACACCAGACCCACACTCACGAGAGCCACACAGGATGTCACCACCACACATCCACGCAGAAAGCAGACTCAAACCCACACTGATAATGAGCCACGACCAAGGACCAGAAGCCAGACCGCAGCTGCATCATTAGCCACTTTAAACCCCTCCAATCCATATATGAAGCAGACTGACACCCACCATGAAGAGCTCGCATGGCCACAAACACAAAGCCAAACAACAACAACGCAGCTCACCAGCTCAAATCCCCCTGCAACTCAGACTAAGCTGAGCACAATCAAGCCCCCACCCAAACAGAACACACCCCCAGCCAATCAGAGCACAACCAACCCCCCATCCAATCAGAGCACAGCCAAGCCCCTAACCAATCAGAACACACCTCCACCCAATCAGAACACAACCAAGTCCCCACCCAATCAGCTCATACCCCCACTAGCAGTTAAAAGGAAGAGACAGCTGAGATCTCACATTGCTCCTGGAAGCACGAAGCCGAGAACACCAGCCTGAAGATGACGAATGAGACTTCGTCGAAACGTCGCCAAGACACTTCCAATTTTACGTGGGAGAAGACCCGAATATATATATATATCTGTCTTATTTTTAAGTTTTTGCGGGTGTGTGTATGCAAAAAAATTATATATATATAATAGTGATATATATATATATATCACTAAGTATTCTTTTATAACCTTCATTGTGAGTCACAATCCAGGAGTTGTGGTGGCCTAGAGGTGGAGCTCTTGCCTCACAATCAGGAGGCTTTGAGTTTGATCCTAGGTAGAGGCAGATACTGGTATTTTTCTCTCTGGACACACTGAGAATATATCTGCTGAACAAAACTCCGATTGGCGATAGGAAGGGTATCTGGCCATTAAAACACTCTGCTAGCTCCATTCAGTTGCCCAGACTTCACCCCGCAAGGGGTTCTGGGGTTGTTAAAAGCAGAGGATGATTGTGAGTCGCAGTCCAAGCAAACCAACAATAATGACGACTAATTTGTTATTTTCATACTGTGCTATTATAAAATGCTATCCAGACCCACTTTTAATCCACTTTTACATTGTTTGGGTACATTTTTGAAAAAATGAGACTTTTGTTATAATCTTAGCCAAAATTCTCCTATTTCTGAACTATCAGGTTAATGACTAGCCCTTTTCTTTGGGCGTGGAACACAAGAAAGCTAAAAAAATACAATTCTATTCCAGATTCTAGTCCATTTGGTTAATGTTAATCTCAAAATCAAGTATACCAATTTTACATTTTTAAAGACTTGTAACATTGATGTGGCATTATTGGATATTCTTATTCTTTGATACATAGTTAATAAATCCCGGTGGTAATCACTTTTAAAATGTTATTTAACTATTTGATTATTCATAAGTATGAATTGTGAGAGCCAGTTTGATGAAAATATCAGGCAGGAAATGGGGAGACTATGAATACTAGTCCTGCCTTAAGCACAAAGCTAACTAGGTGACCATGGGCTAATCACATTCTCTCAAAAAAGAAATCTTGCCAAGATATTTGCACGTTGTTCACTTTCTTTCAAATGAATCCTCAAAAACCTTGCCAAGAAACTGAGGGACTTGTTGAGATAGTCTCCAAAATTTGGACAAAATTGAATGGGAAAGAAAAGATAAATTGTAGGCTTAATTTTAATCATGGATTGTCTCAAATAAATCACGTTGTGTATCTCTGAAGCAACTAAAACATCTGGGCCACACTGAGCTATGAAAGCATGCTTGAAATGAATATATTGCCAATCTTCTGAATTAAGAAGACCAATTCCATTTGAAGCTGAAAAAATTACTTGTTAATTGATTTAAAGTAATTGCAATGGTTTCTGTCCATACTTTCCAATAAAACCTTTTACCACTTATTTTTAAAGAAAAAAATCTTCAAAAGATTTACATACTTATAAATCTCCATATTAAAATCCAAGCTACCCCCAATAAAACCCAAAGATTTCTCATGACATGCACTTCTAAAAATAAACACCTTTTCTATCATATTCTATAACATCTTGCTTAAATGGGATGCCAATTACCAAAGTCAAAGTTGTTCATCTTCATATAAATCAAACCTTCAGAGTTTTGTGCAACGTATGTCAGATAATCGTTCCAAAAAGGATTTACTAAGGAAACTCTCATAAACAGAATAAAATGTTTACAGATCAGGCTACATTTGATCTATAAATAGTTTCCAAATTTGGTGCATTTGAACTGTAGACATGGAAATCTTTAAGGGATATACAAGTGAAAACAATGAATATTTACCAGTTTGTGTAGGGTATTTTGTTATATTAGTTACTAGCCATAATTAAGACCACAGAAAAAATAAAGACAGCAGCTATACCAGATTCTCAACCACATAAAGTAATATCTGCTCCTGATCTGCAGCCTGGTCTCCTTGTTCTTTGTGGCTTTTATTAGGCTCTTTGTAATTAGTCTTCTGATTGTGTGTTTGTTTCTACCCACAGTAGGCTACAGTTGGTCCTGATGCTGAGGTCTATTTAGCAATTACTTTTTCTTTGCTAGGATTTTGTTGCCAAGGCAACCCACCTGCTCACCAGGTGTCAGCACTCAGGCTGTTCAGAAAACTTTTGCTGTCACAAACTTGTGACACTGATCAGATTTTTAAGGAAGATGCCAAAAGTGGCACTATCGTGTCAGATTACTCCAGCCACTTAAAAGCTTTCAAAGAAAAAGAGGTTTATTATAGGTCAAATTAGTCAACTTCCTACTGCAGGCATTAATTATTTGTGCAATGGCACATGGCCAGGCTTGTATATTTGGAACATCCAATTTTCCAGTTAAACTGCAACTACTGGGGAAACCTCACAGAACTCAGAACACAGAATATATTACTACATTTGCAGCCGTATTATTTCTGGCTGATATTGGTAGGAAGGTCAAGAACTTATTTTAGCAGGGATTTCTTTCTCTATTTGAACTAAACATAGTTAAAACGTTTTTTCATAACGCTGTAAAAATAACAGATTTTTGTTTAATGTTCTGTTATGAGTGCTGTATCTTTGCAGCATTTTTGAACTATTGTTCATAAAGTAAAGTGCCAATAGACCCGAAGACTGGAAAAACTAAATACCTTCAAGTGTTTGTATATGTGTTTGTGTGTGTGTTGCTGAACACATTTGTGACTGCAGAATGCTGCCTCTCAGGAGTGTGTGGGGGAAGCCAGTTTCCAGGCAGTTCCAGAAGCCTAATAATTTGGAAATGACGGATAACGGTAGTCTGGGACAAAATATCTGCAGCATCTTTCTTCCTCTGTGCTAAATATGTATTCTACTTGCCAATAGAGATCTTAATTAGATTCAATCTGCTGGAAATACTACAACCTCTAATGAGCTTTCCTAGCAAGAAAAAATCATCCAAAACTGTGACCTATTGAATTTATTAATGCCATGTGAAAATAATTTTTAAGCTACATTCAAGGACATACAATATTCTAAGAGTTCAACCATGGAACCTTTGCTATAAAGTTTATGCTATCAGCAAAGTGTTTAAAAGGCAGCTGCTAAAATGGATGAGCATGCCAAATACAGATGCAGAATTGTGAAGCAATTGTGTTTAGCATTTATTTATTTTATTTTTTATTTTTATTTATTTGTTGAGTACATATTAGATAATATATATAAGCATGAATTGAATACATAAAATGAATACAATTAAAGGGAACATTTGGACAGGGATGCCCCTTACAGACCTCTTAGGAATGGGGTGAGGTCAACAGTAGACAATTTTAGGTTAAAATTTTGGGGATTTTGGGATGAAACCACAGTTAGGTAGTGAATTCCAGTATTTGACCACTCTGTTGCTGAAGTCATATGTTCTGAAATCGAGTTCACTTGACGTTTGTGTCCATTGTGTGCTCGTGTATTGTTGTGGTTGAAGCTGAAGTAGTCATTGACAGGTAAGACATTGTAGCAGATGATTTTATGAGCTATGCTTAGGTCATACCGAAGGCGGCGTAGTTCTAAATTTTCTAAGCCCAAAATTTCAAGTCTGGTGGCATAAGGTATTTTGTTGTGAGCAGAAGAGTGGAGGACTCTTCTTGTGAAATATTTCTGGACTCATTCAATTGTATTAATGTCTGATATGCAGTGCAGTTTCCAGATAGATGATATGTATTTGAGAATTGGTCTAGCAAATGTTTTGTATGCTCTGGTTAGTAGTGTAATATTATCGGAGAAGAAGCTATGCAAGATTAGGTTTACACCCCTTTATACCTTTTTGGCGATGTTGCAGGGGTATTCTGAATCCTTGAGATTTATGCAGTATTCTGAATCCTTGCGAGCCAGTTTGGTGCAGTGGTTAAAGAAATTGGAGTTGGGTATCTTTTGGCCAGTCATTGTGTGTCAAACCCAGGAAAAAGAGGAAATCCACTTCCAAAAATGAATTTGTCCATGCAGTTATCAGGAGTCAAGACAGACTTGAAGGCACCAAAATAAAGAAAAAAACTCCATCAACTCTAAACCCAACTCTAGACCCAAGACATCATTTTAACTGTGCTTTTTCTCCTGAAATGCACAACTGATGTACAGTTTACTATGAAAAACTAAACAAAAATAGTATCCTATTACTTTCATCCCACTCATATTTCCTAAAATAGTTTCAAAATTATCAAGAAATTCTCCTCAAGCAGTTTTAACACAGGATAGGATAACAAATTCAGTTGTGATTAGCTTCCTACAGGACAAACTCTTTTACAGAGAAGTAAGAAGTATATTTTCTTAATTTGTTAGTGGATAAGTTCTTTTTTCTCCTGGAATTGTAGTATACATATTTCACAGCTAAGGAGAAAATATTTATGAAGTTCAGAGAACACAGGGAAACAGAATTTGATACCAACATCAATGGGTGTTGCCTCCTTCCATTGTAGCATATTCTCTAGTCCTGCCCCTCTGCAGGTCTCTCAGTTGCTGACATTTTAACCCCCTTGTTTAGAGCTGACGGTCCTAAATTTATGCTACTGTATTCCAAACATGATTTTGAATCCTGGAAGATTAGCATTAGAAATCTTGTAAAAAGCTTTAAAAGTCTACAAACTTAGGAAGTTCATCTATAATTAACTCAGTGCATTTAAACAAATGACAATGCTGTGATCAAGGCATGGGATCAAGGATTGTTTCCAGCTCTATTGTTCAATTAATTTGAAACATATAAAGATTATAATTATATATATGATCATAACTAAAACAATTGTTTCAAATCCAAGAGAGATTTTCTAATGGGTTCCAACACAGTTCTAACCATTCTGGAAATATTTCAAGTTTGAAACAATTTTGGAGCATTTTTTATGTTCAGAATAGAAATTTCAACCTTGGAGCAGAGTATTTCAACCTTGACTCAAACATTTCAACAGTCTCAAACTGTTTCACATTAGAAATATTTTTTTTCACATCTAAATGACATGTGTATACCTGCTGGAGGTATTATATATTAATATCAAGCAATGTTGTGATGTAATTTCCATCTTTGTTTTCATAGTCATGAACTTTTTTATTGTAGAGGAAAGCCTTCAGAATGTAATTTTCTTCCCAAAAGGAAATACTCTTTATAATTGGCCTTTCATAGAAATGTCCTGGGGTAATAGTATCAATTAACTGATTGTATCAATTATCTGCTTGGAATAGAGTGATGTACTTATACCCACCTTCTGTGATTCTTCTGGGTGAGGGCCTCCTGATACTGTTTCAGAAGCAGCAGGCATAGTCAAAACATCCTACTTCATTTTTATTAAGCCTCTTAAAGGTTTACACAAGTCATTCACAGAATTTTAAAAGCTTCACCAGTGTCAGCTTTATAGAAACAGTGCAATAAAAACTAATCCTTCTTTTTTTTTTTAAAGGGAGGGGGGAGATTTGTCCTTGAAACATGGTTTAAGTTTTAAGAAATAGTATAGTAGATTAGTCTCATCTTCTCAGTAGAGCTCTTAGAATGTCACATGGAAAAGCATCCCTAAAACATTTTTTTTATTTTAAAAATTCCTTTTTTAATTAAAGCTTGTAGAATTTGAGCCCTCTTTCCTTGTCTTTTTCAAGTGGAAAGATTCTGCAGTCTGTGATGTGAGCTGTGTGGAATTTTAATTTGGAGACAGTGAATCAGCCCAAACTGATTCAAATTCTGGTGCAATCTTAGAGATCAAGACATGCTTATGCAATCCTCCCAATCTTTACTGCAGCAGTATAATGAATGGCAATAACAGCAGTCCAGGGAGATAGGAAGAAAAGTAATCTCTGACCTATTTTGTTTATCTGCATGCTATCATAAGGTCATGCTGTCACAAGATACAGAAGCACTCAGAGGAAGTCTCCAATTCTGTTCAAATGATTCCTGAAGGGAGTCAGAGGTTACATATAGACATGCAAGACAAACACTTTTGGCCTTTAGCTGATACTAGAGGACTGAATCCCCAAACTCTCTAACAAGATGTTTTACTTTTTGCTTAACAAGAAAACCCATTCCTGGCTTCATTGCCTGCACTGCATAAGGGTTATGGACAAGAATCAAATTTCATTTCAAGAAATAAACATTCATTTAATCAATAAATAAATATTCATTTTAATAAATAGAATAAGAATAATTTAATACTTTATTATTCTTGTGTGTGTGCTACCCCCTCTCAATGACTCTAATTATTTCAAGAATCAGACTTTAGTGTTGTTGTTTTTTTAAAAAAAAATCTGACCTAATCACTGGGCAATTCTGGGCTGGCCAGGGTCCCCTATGATAATTTCATTCATAAAGTTATTAGAAGTATAAAAAGAGGTTAAACTATGTTCCTTGGTAGTGATATGTTCCTTGAAGAAAGGATGGAATCAAACTGTAAAAGAATACTGAATTAATAAATATTTATTTCTGCTAATGGAATAGCATTACTAATACTTGTTTGACAAAGTAGACCATAAACTACTTCTTGATAAGCTAAAAAAAATGTGGAATAGACAACATAATCATCAGATGGATTTGTAGCTGGCTGACAAACCATACTCAACAAGTAGTCCTTAATGGTACTACATCCATATGGAAAGAAGTGAGCAGTGGGGTACCGCAAGGCTCTGTTAAGATTCTTCAATATCTTCAATTAATTACTTATATGAGGGAACAGAAGAGGAACTCATAAAATTTGCAGAAGATACTAAACCGGCTGGAATATCCAACACCCAGAAGACAAGCTCAGGATCCAAAAAGATCTTGACAAACTTGAAAAAAGTAGTCCTTAATGGTACTACATCCATATGGAAAGAAGTGAGCAGTGGGGTACCGCAAGGCTCTGTTAAGATTCTTCAATATCTTCAATTAATTACTTATATGAGGGAACAGAAGAGGAACTCATAAAATTTGCAGAAGATACTAAACCGGCTGGAATATCCAACACCCAGAAGACAAGCTCAGGATCCAAAAAGATCTTGACAAACTCCAACAAAATGAACTTTAATGTGGAAAAAAGCAAAGTATTACATTTAGGCAGGGAAAATCAAAGGTATAAGTACAGATTAGGCAAGACCTGGCTCAAAAACAGTAACTGTGAGAAGGTCCTTGGAGTTCTAGTGGATGATTTGATTATGAGCCAGTAGTGTGCAGCAGCAGTTGTTCTGACCTAGGCACCTTTAACAAGAAGGAGGCAGGAATTGATCCCGGAAAAACCTTTTATTTACACAACTGTGAATTACATTCATTCACAGTCAGCAAGGTTTGTCCAAACAGTTTTTCAAAGGAATATTTCTCAGCACACCTTATCTTGTTTGGCAAGCTGCCACGTAACTTGTTTCTAACTGCAGTACAAGGCCAAACTTGGCACAGAGTCTCTCAGAGTCACAGAATGGACAAATTATTTCCTGCGAAATCCCACTCCCTGTTGACTCATCTTTTATTTCCTATGGGAGTGTCCAATCACCTCTAAGGTGTGGCTTTACTCCTGAGTCGACCCTGCTTTCTGAGGTGTTCTTGTCTTCTGGCAGCTCTGTGCATGCACACACTGAGAATGGGCTCCAGCTGTTCCTCTGCCTTGCTGTTGTCTAGCTCCCTCTCTGTCTTTGATACAGAGCCCTTATCCGAACTTTCCCCAGTCCTCAGGACTGGCCCAAGTTCTTCCCCAACCTGCTCACTGTGCAACTCTGCTGCCATCTCTGCTGGCCACCAGTGGGCCACAACAGCAGCAACCACAAAAGCTAATACAATCCTGGGTTGTATAAACAAGCATAGAATCAAGATCACATGAAATATTAGTGCCACTTTATAAAATCCTAGTAAGACCACACCTGGAATACTGCCACCAGTTTTGGTCACCATACTACAAAAAGGTGTTGAGTCTTTCGAAAAAGTTCAAAGAAGAGCACTAAGGTGATCAAAGGCCTGAAGACCAAACCATATGAAGAACAGCTGCAGGTTTGTCTAGTCCAGGTGTGTCAAACTCAAGGCCTGGGGGCCAGATCCGGCCCATGGAGTGCTTAGATCTGGCCCATGGGGCTGCCCTCGAAACAGCAAAGGACCAACCTGTGATGCCTCTGTCAGCGAAAATGGAGCTTTGGAGGGTTGCATGTGGCCCTCCCAAGCTCCGTTTTCACTGGAAGAAGATTGCAGGAGGCCATTGCAGCTGAAAACAGAGCTTGCAAGGGCCTAGGCATACCTCAAAAGCTCCATTTTCGCTGGCAGAGGGTTGCAGGAGGCAGTTGCAGCTGAAAAGGGAGTTTGAGACCCTGTTGTCACTGGCAGAGCACTCAGACCACCGCAGGCACCCCTGACATGAGTGATGTTGAGCTGGCCACACACAACCTTTCCATGCCCACCCTGGTCCCCCAAGGTCAAACACAACCCTGATGCGGCCTTCAATGAAATTGAATTTGACACCCCTGGTCTAGTATTTCAGTATTTGAGGGGCTGCCACAAGGAAGAGGTGGTCAAATTATTCTCCAAAGCACCGGAGGGCAGGACAAGAAACAATGGTTGGAAACTAATCAGAGAGAGAAGCAACCTGGAATTAAGGAGAAACTTCCCAACAGTAAGGACAATTAACCAGTGGAACAGCTTGCCTTCAAAAATTATGGGTGCGTCATCATTGGAGGTTTTTAAAAAGAGACTAGACAGTCACTTGTCTGAAATGGTATAGATTTTCCTGCTTGAACAGGGGGCTGTACTAGAATATCTCCAAGGTCCCTTTCCAGTTGTATTCTATTCAAGTTTGAATAGAATTGAATAGAATATTCAATTCATTATTCAATATTCAATTCAAGTTTTAAAGTAAAACATGGAATCTTCCTTATATCTTCTGAGAACTCTTACATTGGATATTCCAAAGATTTTGTGCCTTAATCTCTTCCCCCACCCTTCTCTGTTGCTGTTGTAGTTACTTTTTTATTATTCAGGTTCATTACTATTGCTTGAAATAATTTAGAACAGGAAAAATAGCGTAGATCCCGTCAAGGACTGGTTGTAAACCAATCGTGAAATCCAATTTTTTTTTACTACCGGTTCTCTGGGCATGGCTTGGTGGATGTGTCAGGGGAAGGATACTGCAAAATCCCCATTCCCACCCCACTCCTGGGGGAGGATATTGTAAAATCTCCATTCCCACCCCACTCTGGGGCCAGGTCTCCAAACTGCTCAAAATTTCCGCTACCAGTTCTCCAGAACTTGTCAGAACATGCTGGATTTCACCCGTCTTAAACTGAAATAATTCTTTTTGTAACCTAGTGAAGATCTCTGAATCCAGCGCCTCCCAGGATTTAACTTGATATGCCCTTACTCCTTTTCATGCTGCTTCCTGAATCAATAACATTTTCTACAAGGTTAGAAGGTGATTAATGTCCACTTTTTGTCTCTGAATTAGACCGCTCCAATCTTGAAGAGGTAATTTTAATCTCTTCCATTACCAAAGGTGTGAACCTGAACTTTAATACTGGGAGATTTGATTGCAATATCAGTAATGTCGTGGTTCTCATGGTTGTGTAATGAAACCACTATAGCATTGTGTTTTATGACTTTAGAGCAGAAAACTGTACACATACCTCGTTCTAAATATATGAAGCTAAAGGAAATCTTGGTTTGGACTGTTGCCAGATTGACAAAACCAGTGAGCTGAATTCAGTAAAGTAGATTGATTGGCATCCCACTGACATATATAAAGGCATCCTCTCTCTGTATTCACATACAATGAACACAATTTACCAAGGCAACAACCTATGTTTTTTTCTAGTTCTCTCTTTTGTGTCTCCATTATTTTCAGGGAATGGTCTTTGAATCATGAGTCAAAAGTTCATGCCTTATTTTCTCAAAGTCACAACAGCAGGGGTATTTTCCTTTACCATTTCCACAAGCAATAGCTAGAGGGAATAATTGAATATATATGTTTGTGTGAGAAGACAAGTCTAGAGTAGTATTTCAAATACAGTTGATAGTTTGGACACTTTTCAACGTCTCACTTACACAAAGTTTTAATAATTATATTCAGAAAAAAAATATCATTATTACTCTGAAAATGTCAGAGCAAAATTTTAACTCCTGGTGATACTACCTGTGTTGTTTTTTCCTATTAGTGTTTCAGAATTTGCTTGCCACAAGCTAATTTCAAGATGTTTTTCTTTTATCTGTCCAGCCAATAACCAATTTGCTGTGCATATAGTAACCATGTTGCTTAGCTTTCTATGATTAAGCAATGTCAGCCATGTACATATTGTCACATTCTCTTCCACATTATATGAAAATATTGAATATATATAGAAAATATATACTATATAGATAGATACTAGAAAACTAGTATCTATCTTTCCACTTATTACTATAACCATGTTTCTTCTATCTTTCAATTTATAATGTTTTTGTTTGTTTTCTAGTACGATTTGATAGCTTATTAGTAACCTTGAATATCACTGTTGTATCTTTTTATTCTTGATGAATGTAATTTATTCTCCTTATGTACACTGAGACATAAGGAGACAAAGACAAATTCCTTGTGTGTCCAATCACACTTGGCCAATAAAGAATTCTATTCTAAATATTGAATGACCTAAACGAGGGCTTTTCAAAAGGCAGTAGAACTTTATTAAAAGAAAAATCCTGGAATGGGTCATCAACAAGGTGAGAGAGATGGAACTTCTAAATGACAGATGAGAAGCCTTGCTCCTTTCCTGAATCTTATTAATTAAAGGGAACAAGCAAATTGTCTTTACAAGGGAAAAACCGAATAAGTCTCCAAATCATTATTGTTCTTGGTTTTAGTCCTTTGCAGATCCGTATTGCTCTATGGAAACTTTCCATAAGGAACTAAGGGAAAAAAACACACACACAACCTTCCACAAAGAGCTAAGACTTTTCTTCATCCTCATTCCCTTGCAGATAGTTTCCCTTTCCCTTTCTCCTGTGGAAATTTAGGATTCTGAAGAACCCATTTGAAGAATCCTGACCTGAAGCATTTTAGCCCTTCTGATCAAGGGCTAAACAAACTCCTTTTTGTGCAATCTTCCTTTGCTGATAATTTTCAAGGAATTAAAAATAAGCAATTTTGATACTGAGTAAGGCAGAGAGGCTGAGTGGAAAGGAGAACTGCTTATTTTTTTTAAAAAGAAATGTAAATGTTAGTGTGTATGTGTGTGTGTGTGTGTGTTTACTAGAATCATTCCCACTTCCTGTTTTGGCTGTATTCAATTTGCTCTTTGTGCTACCCACAACTATATCTGAACTTTTACACTTGATTCCAAAAAGTTGTGCGCCCATAAACTAAAGATACCTCAAGCCCAGAGGCATTACTTGCTTCCAGTAAAGCCTAAATAATGGAAACCTGGCTGAGGGTAGACAATCCATTAATCATGCAAGGATACAGTGGGGAGCTTTTAATTTTTTTTTAAATTGAATTCATTTCTGTGGTACACTAGTCGCTTTTGTGAAGAATTCAGCATGGGAATTTCAGTTCAAAGAATCTGTCTGAGTCTCATTTGCATCAGTGGAAGCAATAGAAGAAATAAAATGACCTTATTCTCTCTATTTCATAGCTACAGCACATGGTTGCAACACAGTATGATGCTGGCAAATCTTGAGTCTCAGTGCAGTGTTACTAAAGATTGTGATAATTTACAAAATACAAGGCCTCTTATTCCCTCTGAAGTTTATGGTATCAGCCTGTGAGAAACAAAGTCATCCACTGTTTCAGACAGTGATTGCAATTGTTCTGTTCCTTTTTTAAAAAAAATTATTGTCACTGCTAGCAGGATGCCTATTTGCTTTTTTGTTGGGAAAGAATGTTCATTACCAAGAGTAGCTTTTTAGATGCAAATCTAATTCCCGGGGAATCACTTTGATTTTCTGTGCTAATGATAGTAATGCAAGTTTCTCTCAACTATTGCTTTCAGTTTGGACTAATACCCCTCAGCTCTGAAGATATCACCAATTTAATGACAACCTGGAAATCCTAAATCCCTCTCCAAGGAATGATAAATAATACCTGTCAATCTCTTCCACTGAATAAACACACTTTTATCTGCATTAATCACATCTGGCAGGAACTATTCAAGCCTGCTAGCAACAATCTTGGTGAACAGCTTGGTATTATTGCTCAATAAGGAAGTCGAACAGTATTAAAACACATAGACACACATGCAATCTGAAAGTTCCTTCTTTCTTTGATACCAAACCAATGTATCAATTATAAAATCCCATCAAGTGAACAGATTTGAGGGGGAAAAAATCCAAAACTAGCAAAAATCCATGTTCTGAATATTGACTTAGAGGCTAGTAGACAAAAACCTCACCCTTTAAAACAACCTGTGTGCCTTATTTATAGCCTTGTTTGTTAAAAAGCAAAATAATCAGTCTTTTTGTGCAGAATCATAAAATATCCAATATCTTTTTCAAAGATCTGCAAGTTATTATTGGCTATGTTGAATTCAACATTATGAACGTCCTTCCCAGGCAAGCTTATCTGATACTTATATTATGGTCTTTCAGTTTCCATTACACTATCTTGGCTCTCATAGGAGCAGAGAGGCTTCCTGGCTATGTCTCCTCCATTCCATGTTATTATGAGTAAAATGAAGTCTGATGATCATATCAGATTGCTCTTTAGAATGAAATAAATCAAGATCTGATCTGAACTGAATTTAAATTTGCTTAGTTATAACTCATTCTAGTTGAAGAATAGGGAAATTTAGTATGATGATGATGATGATGCTTATATTTATGGCTTTATGGTCTATGGTTTGCATTCTTGATTTGTAATTTTCAGTATTTGATTAATCTGATATGCAGTATGAAAGCAGAGTAAGAATTTAAAGTTTCAGTGTTTATCATTTTTTCTCAATTAGTAAAGAGAGGAATTAAATGTAAATGCTAGGAAAAAATATTTTTATGCTAATATATTTGTCTATAACTTTTAAATGTGTCCTCTGTGCAACTATAAATAAAATATTTTAGAAATCACTTTAAGATGAATTGATATTTGTTAGCGTTGGCTTTTTCAGTCTTCAAAATAGATAATTATTTCAGTGCCTGGAAGTGTTTTTTGAATAATTATGATTGTGAGGTTCCATTTCTGTTCAGATTATTCTATTCTATTCTATTCTATTCTATTCTATTCTATTCTATTCTATTCTATTCTATTCTAGAATATAAACATAAAGACAGAATAAGGAGATGGAAAAGAAAAAAAAGACAAAAAATATAAAAAGTGACTTCAGATCATCTATAAAGTGATGATGATGTTATCCATTCAGTCAAGTCTGATTCCTGGTGATTCTATGGGCCAGGTCTCTACACATCTTCTGATCTTGCACTATTTCTTTGAGGTTTTTCTATGCTCACTGCTGTCAGCTTTGATAATGTCGAGTCACTGTGTTCTTTGATGGGCTGGTTTCCTTTTATTGCTAACTCTTTCAAACATAATTCCAGTGGTACATCATCTATCCTCCCTCTTTAAGATCGGATAATAATTCTCCAGTATATATTACTTCTTGATGACTTTATTTATTTATTTATTTAAAATTTATATATTTTATTTTATTTGTTTGTCAAACATGCACAAGATAACAAGTATAGATATGAGCATAAACATGAACAAAGGAAGTAAATACAGATAAATGGAGACAGTTAGACAGGAATGGTAGGCACACTGGTGCACTTATGCATGCCCCCTTTATGGAACTCTTAAGAATGGGATGAGGTCCATGGTAGACAGTTTGAGACTGAAACTGTGAGGGTTTAAGGCTAAGCTTTAAGGAGTTGGGTAGAGCATTCCAGGCATTGACCACTCTGTTGCTGAAGTTGTATTTTCTGCAATTGAGTTTGAAGCGGTTTACTTTGAGTTTATATCGATTGTTTGCCTGTGTTTTATTGTGGTTGAAGCTGAAGAAGTCATTGACAGGCAAGAAATTGTAGCAGACAATTTTGTGTACTATGTTTAGATCGGACCACAGGCAGCGCAGTTCCAGATTGTCCAAGCCCAAAATTTCAAGCCTGGAGGCATAGGGAATTCTATTGTGAGTAGAAGAGTGGAGTATTCTGAACCTGCTCAATCATGTTAATGTCCAATATACAATGTGCTTAAATCCTGGCAATCTGCAGAAGAAAAGTCTTTCCAATTGCAGTAATAAATTTATTTATTTATAAAATTTATAGACTGCCTGTCTTACCTCAGGGTAACACTGGGTGAATTTTGCATATAAGACAGAACCCTGTACTATCTGCAGCAAACATTCCCACAGCAGCAACTGCAATGTGATGATTCTCCCCATCATCCAAACATTAGCACACTTTGTATATGTGTCTTAACTTGATATTATTGGGAGGGAGACAAGGTTTATTAGGTGTGCTTGTATGGTGAATATACAACACATTTGATCTGAATGCCAGAACTGGACTTTATTTTATTACATTGTAAGTTATCAGTCACTGTTACTGAACTTTTTTTTAATGCAATTTTGTTGTTTTTTATGAAACATTTTTCTATCTATTTGTCTTAAACAAATAGAAAAGAATGACTTCTTTCCACAAGGTCCATTATCATTGTAGATATTTATATATCTTCATGTAATTGTGAAGTATATATTTTAATAGTCAGCATATTTTTATCCTTTGTCATACGAATTAAGAACTACAGTCCAATTGTATTTATCTGTGTAATAGCACTGTATCACTTATTCTTTGATCCCTTAAGGATTGAAGACAGTGATTTAATCAGTCAGGAGAAGCTATAATTGAATAAGCAATACGTGTTCACTTTTCACATTATTGAAATTTACAAGGTTAAAAAAAATGAAAATGGCAAATAATTGACAAGCTACATCCCTATGACCAACCTTTACACTTGAGTCCAGGTTTAGGTGGATCTGATCCATTTCATTTGTAAAGAAAGATGCAAAGTGCTTATAGTAAGCCACAATTAATTCAGCTCTCATCTTCAACATAATGAAGACGATTCATTATGTGAAAAGAAACACTGTGCTTTTCAATGCAGACACAACAGAGGCAGAGAAATTAAATATATTATTCTAGCTTCAGTGTCAAAGATAAACTTCCATACTTAGGCTGATTACTGATTGTTCCCGAGAATTCTACCACTTGCATACCACTATCATACTATTAATATATTTGCTTTGGCTCTTTTCCAGTTCAGTTTATAAATTCAAACAATTTGCAACTGTCCTAATATATATATTATTGTATAAAACCCCAGAGTATACATAAACAGTTGTACATAATATTCAGCATTTTAAGGTATTTAATATAATGTTTAATTTGTCTGCAATAAATTCTGGTCCACATAAGAGGCTTGGAAAGTGCAGAATAAATGTATTCATCAAAAACTTCAGTTTCTTTTATCCATTGGAAATTATCCCTCACCTCCTTTATCTGTGCAAATATGAAGGTATACAAATATTCTAAAAGAGTCATGTTGATCTTAAATAATCATCCCTTACTGTCACTTTTAATATGATTCTGTGACAGAAAAAACCTTTGGCAGAAGCAGTATTGTCCATTGCCAAGGCCCTTTTTAGGCGTTCCTTTCTTATGGCAAATTGTATCAGTGAAAAAACGTATGATGTCAATGCTGGAGAATACTCATATAAATTACTATCTTCTTCCAATGCAAAGTTTTTGGAACTTGGAATGGAAAAAAGGAATGCAGCCACTCCAGGATTGTACTGTTTACAGCTCTGCAATACTCTGCCCTATTCATGAAAGAAATAAAGTTGTTTAAAATAGATTTGCACGCATGCACATATCGACATATATCATCCATATTGGGCAGAAAATTAACAGGCCACAGACTGCATGTATCCTCATCCCATTTGTTTTTAATCTGTAACACATTTTTTTTAAATTTACATTTATTTTACCTGCCAATGTTTTCTTTCAATTCTATTTCTTTTGTACCAAGAAAGGGTTTCCAACTGGAAATTTGTTATATACAGCAAAATGTTTCATAAGATAGTGTATTTTATGTTGCAGAAAAGTGACACTGAGGTATGTTCCATCCCCTTACTTTTGAAGTGCATTCCAATGCTGTAACTAATTGTATTTTAGGTTAAGAATGTTCTAAATATCTATCCTACAAAGTTGTTTTTGCAAATGTCCAATCAGTGGGAATCAGTTTGCTGTAGGAAATAATTTACAGAAAGTGAGATCATTACTGAAGCAGACTGCTCTAAGTTTCAATCAGAATTTATTTCCGATAAAAGATACTAAGAGATAATTGTAAAAAATCTGCTTGTATAAATCAAAAGATCCAAAACTTTTTTTGAAGGTTAGTGTAAATAACATGAAACCATTTAATATTTTATTTTATTTGCAAAGATTAAAGGGTTTATCGCCTCACAGGTTGTATCAGCTATTTAGAATTTTGTGCTTAAAACTGATAGCAGTGTACGCTCTATGAAGGTGTGCATGTAATATTCAAAATATTAACAGAATTTAACTCCCTAAATATGATTTCATACAATTTATAAAATCAACAGGAAATAAACATCTCAGAATAATGTAGCAATCCCCCCATGTAAGAATGCAAGGAAATTGCATGAATATAATCAACAAGAATCCAGCTTCACTGGAGGGCATTTTGCCTTACATATAGTGTAATCCTGAAGCTGCATCTGTTCATTCAATTTGCATCTATTCCTGCTCAAATAAGATGAGGGATAAAATTGGTGTAATCTGATAATAACACTGTGAGTCAGATCAAGCTGAATGAGGCCAACCGGCATTTGAACTGCCACCTTGCACAGGTGGATTTAGATGGATTTGAAACAGAGATGCACAATTGTAGAAGTGGAATTTATTTTAGTCACAGAAAAAAATTGTAACCTTATGTCCTCTGGCTGGATAACTCACATTATTACGGCACCAGGATAGAACATAGGTGTTAATGGAGAGACTGAAAATAGTACAGGTACAGCCTGGCTTTACCATATATTCTCAGGTTTAGTTTCAATAAAACCTTTTACTACAATTTAGTTATAAATAAATTAGACGTTGTCTATTCTAAAGGCCCTGAAAATATAAATACAAGAAACTATAAATCTGGGTGACGCATAATATTTTAAAATTATTTAAAATTATACAACAGTGGAACTAAATGTTAAAACTTTTAAATTTCTAAAAAGTCCTGGATAAAGTTATAGTTTATTTCAGCAATAGTATATAGTTTATACTGCCAGCTATTAATATATTACGTTTGAATTCCACCCAACTCTCAACAATTTTGGACATAGCAATCAAACAAAGAAATTAAAATTGATAAAAGGTTAAAAAAAACGATTAAAATGACAGTGTGGATGGAATGAAGAAAGGCATCTCACCTGCCTTTGCCAAAGGTCTGGGTGAAGATTGAGGTCTTAATTGGTCTTCTGAACAACAGCAGAGTGGGGACTATCTGTAGATTTTAAGACCACCCCTAATCTCTAATAACAATTTATTCTACCCTGTTTCCCCCAAAATAAGATATCCCCTGATAATAAGCACAATCAGGCTTTTGAGCACATGGCAATAAGGCAATAAACCCTGCTTATTTCAGGGTTCAAAAAATATAAGACAGGGTCTTATTTTCAGGGAAACACAGTACAATATGGGGAATGGTATAATTTTATGCTAATATTATTTCATGCTGAGGACTGAAAATTCTCCACTAAAGACCTAAGATTGTGGAACAGGATATCCAAAAGTATTATTTGGTTCCGCAAGTACTTTGTGCCTAACCCATTAAGCTTTTATATACTAAGAAGAATTGGGCTTGAAAAGTTTCTGGCAATCAATCCAGCTGTTTCAGGACTGTTAAGCCTATATGTAAAGGCTTTTTTTTGAAAATACCTAAAGATGCTTATTTATTTTTTTAGAACCTTGCTGGTGCATATTACGCTATTATGTTCAGGTTTAAGAATAATAGCATCAGCAGAGATGTGCTTGGAATTTCAGCCATCTTATTATTGCTGAAAACCCATCATACTTGAGAGAAAAGAGAAACAGCACTGAGTTGGTGTAACAACCATATAAAGCATCTGCTGGAACTATTTAAGAGGATTAATTAACCCAAATGAGAGAAGAGATACTCAGGAAGGACAACAAAGGCTGCCTGATCAGACAGCCTAGTCATGCAGTTTGTAACAATCAATGAGGGCTTCAATGAGAATAAAGATTATTTTTTCAAAAAAACAACAACACCCCACACCACTCTTTTGTCTATGTTTGCACAAAATCTGCTATTTCAGAACACCCAGGAGTTTCAATTAGAGTTTCAGCAAAGTAGGAAGCAGACATTATAGAACTCAAACAAAGCGTATGCTATCTGAGCAAGTTAGTTAAACTAGCCTTTGACAATATACCTGCATAATCTCATTTTCCAGCCTGAGCCAAACAAATTTCCTGGAAATAATTCTTGCCTTGTAATATTAAAAAACCTGGGAAATTTCATTTTCTCAATCAGGTAATTATAAACTTTTGTTATATATATGTCATATATATATATACATATATATATATGACTCGTGTATACGTTCAGTATCCAGGGTCAACTGCTGAAAGCTTATGACCATTGTTGATTCTTATTACAGATTCAGTTCACACACCTGTTTCTTTTCTTAGTCTTCACTGTTGCCTCTCAGTAGGTAACTGCAAGTCATGCTGGATCTCTGTGGGAAAATAAAACAAAGACGGTAAATGACATGTCGTAATCACTAGAGGTCACAGCACTGTTGCTGGCTGGGATCTTCTAACCATTAGGTGAGTTTGTAAGAACTTTATCACGTATAAAAAAGCTACATTAAAAAAGGAATTTTGCTTATGATGGAATTTTAATGCCTGAAAATATTTACAGATAGTCCTTGACTTACAACAGTTGATTTAGTGACCGTTCAAAGTTACAACGGCACTGAAAAGGTGACTTATGACCATTTTTCACACTTATAACCTTTGCAGCATCATGTGATCAAAATTCAGACGCTTGGCAACTGACTCTGACTATTTATGATGGTCGCAGTGTCCCTGGGTCATGTGATCACCTTTTGTAGGGCTGTCAAACTTGTGGCCCGCAGGCCAGATGCTGGTCTTATCTAGCTCCCAAACACAACAAACCCTCTGAAGTTTAACTCAGATTCCTTTATTAGGAGTGCCAGCAGCGTATCTCTCAATGCAGGCTAACAAGTCCGTCCAGCCAAAAAATGAATTGTTGTCTGCCACATCTATTCAGCTCCACCCAGAGCTAGGGTGGGGCTTTGCTAGCAGCAGGGGCTCTTCTTTCCCATGGATCGTCCCACAGATTTCCACTGCTCTCCTCCTCTCTGCCTTCTGTACATCTGCGCATCAGACACCCAGCTGTTCCTCCTCTTCCTCACCTCAGCACCTCCAGACCTGGGGGCTGTTGACTCTCCATCTGAGGGCTGACGGATGGCCCAGGCTCCATCTCTGCCAGCTGCATTCCCTCTTCCCCCTTGGAGCTTTCAGGTTGCCTTGATGCTGACCCTGACTCCACCTCTCCTCCTCCTCTGGAGCCAGCCACCAACACGCCACAAGTGATGTGTCACGTGGTGGCCAGGCCCACACCCGGTTTAGCAAAGGGGAAAAAAGTTGTGATACATCACATGATTCTACCATGACAACATGAGTTTGACACCCCTGACCTTTTGTGACCTTTTGACAAGTAAAGTCAATGGGGACTCCAGATTCATTTAACAACTGTGTTACTAACTTAACAACTGCAATTATTCTCTTAACTACTGTGGCAAGAAAGGTCATAAAATGGGGCAAAACTCACTTAACAAATGTCTCACTTAGCAACATAAATTTTAGGCTCAATTGTGGTCTTAAGTTGAGGACTACCTATATTTCTTTGTCAACCTTGGTTTTGAATATTCACCAGAAACATGTATCTTAAGAGTCAAGATGAGTTTCTTTATTCTGATGCTTGGCTTTTGCAAACTTATGTTATACTAGACATAGGTTTGTCTAGTGACTACGTATACTCATTAACAAAGACATATTTGCCTTGTATTTTTATAAGCACCCAAGGATACACAATAACCTCACACACTGAAAAAAACATTGATGTCAACAGAGTTCATCTACCCACCTGAGAGAAATGCCATGAGAAACATCTGGGGGAAGCTATTCCACTGAGAAGTTAGAATTCTAGGGTCCAACAAGACACCATTGTTTAATAGAAGAGATCCAAGGCTTTCCATCAATATTAGATCTGGTGGAGAAAGCAGAAACAATGGGAGAAAGATATGGCAAGTGGTCTGGCCCTAAGCCATAAAGATTTTATAGATGATGACCAACACCTTGAATTGTGAAGCTACTGGATGCCAGTGCAGCTATGCACTATTTCTGAAGTCAAAAGTTCCTTTAGCATACCTATATGTCAGGCATGATAAAAATTCCATTGTATCTGGGAAAACATGTGTTATAGTATTAAATTTTTCTGAAAGTTCTTAAACTTCAGTTTTATTAAGCTGACATTTTAGGGCACAATTTCATTTCACTATCCACAGCAAATAATCATGGAAATCTTAATGCAAGAGTTTCCTCTGTTTTTTTTTTTTTTTTCTGCTGAGTTTGGTATCTATGAAGCCTCAAATGCATTCCATACCTCAAAGCTTCATGATCTGATAATCAATATTAGCTTTACCATACAGAATTCCTACACATTCTAACTATCTCTGAGTTCAGTTACATCCCAACATACTCAGGTTGCTGTCTATATTTACTGGCCTTGGAAGGAAAGTATTAACCAAAAGCATTTATGCATTTCCCTTGTTCTCACACACCAAATGCTCAGAAGCAGTTTGAAGATTATCTGTGATTGTCTTCATTCCCTTTTGCCAATTTATAGTGAACAAGGACTTAAATTTATTGCCTTGCTGCAGACTGTCCCTGCAACAGCAAAAATCCTTATACCAATCCACCCAAAAAAAAAAGGGGGGGGGGAAGGAAAAGTCAAAAGATTTAAAAGACATAAAGGGAAACTAGGGATGTTGGCATCAATACAAAAAAAAACTTCAATGTATTTTAGATTATATCTTATTCAACAAAAATATTTCAGACTTATTGACTCCACTGCACTTATACAGAAAAGACTAGTATAAATATTTTTGGATATACAGTGCTATTAACATTTCATTTATTTGTTTAGTATAAAATACTTGCTCATTTGGAAAGAGGAAAATTATGCATGTGTTATGTCAACTTGAAGACAACATTTAATATTGTCAAATGTTCATATTGTTTTGAACAATATTTCTATATTATGGAAATTGGCATCTGGTCCAAAAGAGTGATTTTTTTTTTAAGGTTCTACACATAGTTAAAGAACCAATTCTTCACCAGTAGAAAAATAAACATATGGCTTTAACTACTCAGTGTTTCACAGGGTTATTATTAGCAATCTACAGTACAAATTAGTTGACATAGAAAAGCTATGGATAATTTGTGTGTGGTGTGTCTCTCTCTCTCTCTCTCTCTCTCTCTCTCTCTCTCTCTCTCTCTCTCTCTCTCTCTCTCTCTGTGTGTGTGTGTGTGTGTGTGTGTGTGTGTGTAGTGTGTGTGTGTAAAGAAAACATAGGAAAGGAAACAGAGTAGGATCTGAGGGTCAAGAACCAGAAGAACAGATGAGGCAAGCCAAAACTTAAACCAGAAACACCTTACTTTTGCAGAAATTTTAGCCAGTCTGAATTTTAGTGAGCCACAGCTTCTAGAATTCCAGAGATAGTACATTATGTTCATGAGGAACTTTGTCAATATGAACTTTATAAAAATTGCATTATTTCTTTTTTAGCTTGGAAAATATAAATATAAAAAGAGATCAAGCTGGTGTTTAAATACTGATAAAAAATCTAGGAGTCTGAGTATTTTAGGACTGGCTGAAAAATCTAGCATGTTCACCAGTCCTTAAAGAGTGTACCATATTTTTCAGTGTATAAGATGCACTCCGCCCCCCAAAAAAGTGGGTGGAAATGTCTGCGTGTCTTATACAGTGAATGTTGCCAAAGCCCTGCCCACCCGCCGGCCCCCACCCATCCGCCTCTGCCTCCCAGCAATTTACCTTTTTCAGCAAACAGCAAACTGCCTGATCAGCTTCAGCATAGCCTGATTTAGCACAAGCAGCTGATTGGCAGTTGGATTGGCCTCTTGGAATACTGCCTATCAGCTTTTCCAGGCTGCAGGGATCACCGCTACCTGTCGCCACCATCGCCACTCATTATTGCTGCCACCTATCACCACCTCAACATGCCCCATTTTCAGCCTCCGCGTATCCTATTTTTGGCCCGTTCCAGGCACCGATCCCCACCGCCTGGAACAGGCCAAAAATGGTCACATGGAGGCCAAAAATGGGGCATGCAGAAGCTGAAAACAGGACATGCGGAAGCCAAAAATGGGGCATGCAGAGGTGGCAATAGACAGCAGCGATGGGAGGTGATGGTGGTGATGGGTGGTGGTGATCCCCACAGCCTGGAATGGCTGATAGGTGGTTTTCTGGGAGGCTGATCCAACCACCAATCAGCTGCTTGTGCTAAATCAGGCTGTGCTGAAGCTGACCAAGCTATTTGCTGTTTGCTGCAAGGAGGTAAATTGCTGGGAGACAGATTTTTTCCCTTGTATGTCTTATACTTTGGAGCATCTTATAGTCCGAAAAATACAGTATATCAAAAAGATCTCTAAGCTTGTTGACATATCCAAGGAATTGGAGTATATGCCCAGCTATATCACAACAGCTTTCATCTACATTATTTCTTTGCCATTAAACTGACCCATGCCAGGTGAATACACATATCCACAATCTATAATTAGATGTGTTGCTAGTATGCAGTAGCAGATCATTAAAGTATTCAGTAATCAGTATAACAATATGTATTTTTCTAGAATAGTTTGTCATGAATGTTTCATATATTTTTCTTATTATATTTCATATTCAGCACTAATAAAGCAAGGCATAGTATATGACAATGAATTTATTATTGTTTTCATGAATTAACTAGCACACATGCACGGAAATACTGTGTGAGGTTTATATGACTGCAGGAGAGGGTCATAATTGTGAGCTAATTGCCAAGCACCTAAATCACACTCACATGACAATAGAAATGCTGCAAAAGTTGAAACTCGAAATACTAATCATAAATTCAAACTGTTCTGAGTAAGTACTGGTAGTTGTTAAACAAGGACTAACCTTGCTTAACATATCTATTGGTTTCACACTTTGGCATTTTTATCAACATTTGACCCCCAACCACTGGAGATGAGAACTACTCCTATCATTTTGGCCTTCTGGAAGGGTATTAAAATTTGGTTTTGTAGGTTGGCTTGGGCCCCC
The DNA here is from genome assembly GCF_059756535.1 of Pantherophis guttatus. Taxonomy (NCBI): domain Eukaryota; kingdom Metazoa; phylum Chordata; class Lepidosauria; order Squamata; family Colubridae; genus Pantherophis; species Pantherophis guttatus. The sequence goes on along the minus strand of NC_142067.1, from coordinate 42,020,316 downwards.
AAGGGGACACTCATTGCTGGAGGTGGTTGACAGGATAAGAACATCTCCCACCCAGCTGTTCATCTTCTTGTTTCTATTTTTGTTTTGTTTTTTGCATAGTTTTAAATTTTTAATTTATATAATCTTAAATTTTTAATTGCTTTTCATCTTTTTATGATGTAAACTTGAGACATAAGAACTTGAAAAGGATTCAGTGTTTGCTTCCAGACTTTGAGATCTTTTCACTTTTTTCCCTTTAAGTGTTAAGAATGCCTTATAGAGTTTATATGCTTCATGTCCTAGTTCAGGGGTGGTATGCACTTACTTTCTCTACCAGTTTGCAAATGTGAGCCTGCACTCTAGTTGCTATAGTTTAGCAACTATAGTTGCTAAAGATTTGCAGATCAGCTTGCTATTCTTAGAAAAGAAATAAATGTTTCTAGAAGCATGTGGGTGTTTTGAGGCATAGTTTATAAAACTTCATATACTTATAGAGTGTTATTCTATTGTGTGTCACAGAAGAAAAAGAAGCAAAAAAAAAAACCAAAAACAAAACAAAACCAACCCTTCAGATTTATTAGAAAAGGGGAAAATGTGATGTCATGACATCAATAATTTCTGTACACTGAGAAACCAATAATATTCCACATAGCAATTACTGCTATACTATCTGAAGCAAATCTTCCAATATTTTTTAAAAAAATATTTGAGTGTAAAACAATATTTAATTAACAATGTTCACCAAGTTGAACAAAAATAGCATGATTAAATTTGGCAAACCAAAGTTTGCTTACATAAGTATATAAGCAGCTATGTCAAATTAAACAAAAGATAGAATGATCAGTATATATATACACAATTACACAGAGAGAGACTGCAAGCATAGAGTTTTATTTTAATTTTATTGGAATTTAGCAAGAAATAATTCCTTAAGTAACTGTAAGAAAAACAATAACAATTTCATCAGATAGATTATATCATAGAGATTTCCATGAGAAAATATAAGATGGTAAAGCTAAATGCATTGACAATAGTACCTCCATTAATACTACTGGAATCAGTCCATTATTATTGCAGGATTATGAATGCATATTTAAGTAAATATAGTAGGAAGATTTGCACTGTATAATGTCATAATAACATTATAATTACTCACTTGGCATAACTACTCGCATGAGCCACGGTGGCACAGTAGTTAGAATGCAGTACTGCAGGCTACTTCTGTTGATTGCCAGCAATTTGGCAGTTCAAATGTCACCAGGCTCAAGATTGACTCATCCTTCCATCCTTCCGAGGTGGGTAAAATGAGGCCCAGATTGTTGGGGGCAATATGCTGACTATGTAAACCACTTAGAGCGAGCTGTAAAAGCACTGTGAAGCCATATATGCTATTGCTATTACTGGGCACTACCACCCAACATTCTAGGACCGTGATGGAGAAACTATGGCACATGTGCCAGAGGTGGCACACAGCACCCTCTCTGATGGCACACGAGCCATCATCCCAGTTCAGCTCCGCTAAAATTGTGCGCGTGCCTCCTGCCGGCCAACTGATCTTCGGGTCTCTGCCGTGCATGTGCAGGGGGCAAGATGGGGGGGAGTGCGTGCATGTGCGAGGGAGCAGAGCACGTGACGGGGTGTGCACATGCATGGGGGGGCACATGTGGGTGCACATGCATGCGTTGGGAGGGTATGCTTGCATGGGGCTGGGGTGCATGGATGGGGGCACACCACATTACATTTTTGGTGTTTGGGTGTGTGTGCATGCATTCACACACACGTGTGTGCATGCTTTGGACACTCGCTGCAGAAAAGGTTAGCCATCACTGTTCTAAGATTTAAAATAATAAGCCTGGTTCTATTTTAAAGATGTCTCATTTAAAAGATGAAACATTGATTTCATATTTTAAAATCATATTTTAATACTCATTCAGTATATTTATATTCATGATTCAGTATGCATATTTATTGGAATGTTCTTAACAAGTGTTAAGAAAAAGTTTAATTGGAATAAATTATTAATTTTACCAATTTCACTAGAAAAAATAAAAATATTTTTCTAGATTCCACAACATTCCACCATGTTTTCTGTACTTGATTTTTTACATTTAAATGCAAATTATCCGTTATTGTAATACCTAATATTTTCTGAGCTGTGATATTTCTCAAGTGAAATAGAAATGCATTAGCTTGTTTTGTGAATAGGTATAAAGGTTAATACAAATCATCAGTGAATGTATATAGGTTTGTCTGTTTCTTATAATTCAGACAATTACTATGAGATTTTTATGGCAAACTTAGACAAAATTGCATAAGAGTATTTCTTATGCATGAATGAAACTACAGGAAAAGGCTACCAATTCTGCTAGCCTCTTTGGTCAAGAAATTGACATCTTTGTAGTCAATCACTCTTCATAATTTTCAATGTTTATTATATATTATTTTCAAAAGTTTCTCAGAAGCAGTTAATTTAGAAACAAAGATTTGTGAAAGGAAATATTTAAACTATACTACTAAAAATACTATATCATATAAACAGTGTTGCTAAGAATCAGAGTAGTATATGAGCATATGAAACTTAGTGCTAACAATATTAATATTGCACTATTTGTTGAAACAAGAAAACAATGTACATTTGGTGATGAAAACTGTTTGTCATGGAGTCTTACCATTATATTTATTCAATGTCTATTTTAAGACATAGACCCTATAGGGTCTAGAACATAGAATCCTATGTTCTATGTCGCTTTTAACCGTATTATTGTAAATTTAGTACTGACAAGTCAATACAAAATGCTTGCATCTACCACTGTTCATTTTTTAACTGCATTGTTTAAATCTATTTTTATTTTTAAAATGCAGGCACTTCCATCTAGGACTATCAATACTTTGCACTATTAAATATATGTAGATGCATAAAGAAATTATTAGCAGACTTATGATGGGGTAGCAGTAAGGTGTTTACCTATAAGGAACTAGTGTATATCAACTTATGCTACTATATTTCTTGGATTACTTCAGAGCACCTCCCTCTTTCTTTACTTTACTGCTTGCTTGGTAAATTGATAGCTATAGTCCCCTATCTTAAAAAGGTTTTCACACTGATAAAGGTTTGGTCCAAAATGACCAATAAATCATTTTTTCTCTTTCTGGCATTGCACGCCACAGCAACTAGACACATGCCATCACTCTGTTAAACAACTAATTCCCACAACACTGTCAAACTATCCAGTAAGGCTGTATTACTATTATTCTTCTAATCTTTCCTATTACCTATCTTCTTATGATTATAACTTGTATCTTACAATATCTTAGTTTGTTGCTTGTATCTTACGATTAATATATTGTTTTATTTAGTATCCTAGTATGATTTATGTTGATTGTTTATTTAGTATCCTATGCCTATCATTAAGTATTATATCTTATGATTTATGATGAATGTATTTTTATGATGACTATGATCATGATTTATCACTTATTGTTTGTATGTATACTGAGAGCTTATGCAGCAGAGACAAATTTCTTGTGTGTTCAATCACACTTGGCCAATAAAGAATTCTATTCTATTCTGTCTTAAAGGTGGAAATACCTGGGTCTTAAAAAGAAGGAACTTGTGTGGCATACAGTATAGGCAAATGTAATATCACATTGTCCAAATGATATATAAATGATCACCAATCTTCTCCTCAATATAATAAAATAACTCTAAGGATATAATTTAATTTTTTGATATGCAATAATTTAGTAACTAATTTATGAGTAGTTTCCAGGAACTATCCATGGGACCTGAAGAAGAGATAAAGTAGTAATTGTAACTTCTTCTATCTTACTATGGTATATTTATGATAGTGTAGCAATGATGTGTCCTGTAACAGATCCCCGGCAAATGAACTTCATAGCTATCTTTAGTCTTATACAATTGGACAAGTAAAATTTAGGATAAGTGATATATCTTATCTCCATTACTTTCAATCAAACAAAATTAAACATTCACTTAATTTTGAAGTCAATGTGTTTAACTTTGCTAGATTCCGGTCTTATTGATTGTTATATTTGTAGCAATATTTGCAATACATTACAATTTAAAAGATCAGTAAAACCATGTTTGTTAGTCATAATTAAACAAAATTGTTTAAAATCCATCTTTGATACTAATTTTCCACCTGTATTCTTCCCGGATCTGTCAGGGAAATGAAACATTTTGCCAACAGAAAAGCAGTAAAATGTTGAATTTTTTTTCCAACAAGATTTCTCTTTTCTTAATAGGAATTTCTTTATGTATCAACCTCCAGGTAGATTCAGTAGATTGAACACTATGTAATAGTCTTTTATGTCTTTAGAGTGCACAGTGGCTCAGTGATTAAGATGTTGGGCTTGTTGGCTGGAAAGCTGGCAGCCCAGGTTTGAGACCCAAGTGCTACCTGACAGAGTGAGCTCCTATCCTCACCTCACCCCTGCCAGCCTAGAAGTTCAAAAGCATGCAAAAGCAAGGTGATAAAAAGGTACCACTTCAGTGGGAAGGTAAGAGCACTCCATAACATCATGCTAGCCACATAACTGCAGAAATGTCTTCGGACAGTGCTAGCTCAATGGCCTTGAAAAAGAGATGAGCAACACCTTTAGTTGGCAATGACTAGCAGAGTAAAATCCACAGGGACTCCTTTTTATGTCTTTAAGGTTTTTTTTTTATAAGATTATTGCTCAATTGGTTTTGTATTGCATTCAGGAAGACTACAGAATAGAAAAGAGAGAGGTGTATTTTATTTTTCACTGTTTGAATGCAGAAGAGTAAACAAAGAACAAAAAAGCAAACATATTCTTCCATCCCAAAATATGAAGCAAATACAAAGAGAGTTCTTAACAAAGGAAAACAGGAAGAAAGGTAATTTTAACAGTGTGAACAATCAAAGGATTCTATGTTGCAGCTTTATTCTTCCAAAGCCAAGAATCGAGAAGCTGCTGTAAAATAACTTCTTTTCCCAGTTGTACAATGACAAGAATTGCCGAGCATGCTAAAATAGTAAAATTAAACATGGTAATTAGACTTTCACTGTCAGGGAAGCTCTTGAAGGCCGAGGAGAGAGAAACTAACTTTTTCCTTTAAAAATAAAATGAGAATAGCTGAACAGATTCACATTTTACATTAGATCTCACTTTTGCACAAGGGAACAGGATGTGAAAACTGTAGCTCTTCTTCCACTGTCTCCTATGAATGGCATTCTAATATTTCTCATTCCATTCAAGCCTTTATCTCATTTTACCTGCTATAATAGTTTAATAATTATTATATCTCACAGAAATTGTTATATAGATGCCTATCTGATTGGGTGGGTGGGTTGGGGAAACCAACCAACTATTAAAAGAGACTCTATAGGATATCCAAACTCTTTAGGAATATTGCAAGAAGAAAAGCAAAATCTGATAATAATAGCAAGGCACAAAAAGGAACAAACCTGGAAAAAACGGTGGAAGAGATCATGCCAAATGGTTAGCATATTCAACCCTTTTCTACAACAAGAAAATTTGAATATTTGGCACTCTCTGAAGAGGGGAAAAGCCGGATATCAAACATTTGGAAAGACATGAAATGCATATTACAGAAAAAGTAGGTCAAATACCAGGACCAGGGAATATACAATAAAACTGATTGGCAGCAGATATAAAGCAGACAAAAAGGACCATTTCATCCTACAGGATATAATTAATGTTTGATATTCATTACTATAGGATACATTATTCACTTGGATGGCTTTAAAGAGAGATTGGATACATACAGTACATACAACCTATCATTGGTGACTGATCTTGAAAATTCAACCTTACCTGATAGATGCACAAGAGGGGGAATCCATATGTTATGTCTCTTGTGTCCTGCCTACAATACCCTAGCAATATCTGATTAGCCTCCATATAAAATATAATGCTGAACAAAAATGGGTCTTGATCTGATTCAATAAACCTGTTCCTGAGAGGTCTTTTGTACTCTCTGAGCTTGCTTGTTTTCTTGCAGATGTTTCATTACCCTAAGTAACATCAATGCTAGTAAGGAGTGCAGCAAACAGCACTCCTTTCTAGCACTGATGATGTTACCAAGTTAGGGTACTGAAATATCTGCAAGAAAACAAGCAAGCTCAGAGAGCACCAAGGACCCTTCATTTCAACTGTGAGTTACCAATATTTTCCTTTATTGAAACCCGTTCCTATGGTCCAAATAGGAGAAAAAGTGTCATTTTTTTATTAATGTTTGGAAATATACTGCAACATTTTGCTGTGCATGCAATATTTGTACTAAGCATCATGCTTGCTTAGTATATACGCCATACATTAGCCATATATTATGGCTTCTGTATAATGCCATATTTGCAATATCTGCTATCTGATTATTTTAACAGAATCTTTCAGACTTCCTAAAAGTAATTTATGTGCTTTAGTGTATGGGCCTTCCTCACATTCTCATATTACTTTTAGTGATTTGGTTTGCAGTTTTCCACATCATTTTTTCCATACATTTTAAGTCCCCTCCTTACTTATCTTTTCCTCATATATTTCCTATCATATCTTTATTTACTTATAAATTATCTTTGCATTTACAAATTATTGTTTCATCAATTTTATAGGCATAATAAATCGAATACATTTAAATGTTTTCAGTAATATTTTGTTCTTTTTGCACCTATAACATGTACATTTTTAATTTTGTTAGAGAGGTTATTGAGTAGATATTGCTGGTGTGATGAGAAGGATTCCAACCAAGATGAATAATAATCTCAGACAACTGACTGATCTGCAGTGGCATCTCATAATGCTTCATCCCATTTTCATCACCACTCTGTTCAATTCTGACAATGCATATTGAATGCTGAATTGCTGGGAATCAAATGAATGAAACAAAAAATGGTCCATTTTTTTTAAAGAACTCCAATTTCATATAGATTAGTTATTTCATAAATCATGACAATGACAACCATCATTGCACACTTATAACTCAAAAAATGAGTACATCCTATGGTATAATTAAAATAAATTACACAGAAACTGAGCATTTTTCCAGGAACTAATTTGTAATATAATTTCACCAGTCACTCTCCACCTTTGTGCTGAAATTACACCTCACATAGACAAATCCATTGCGGGGCATAATTCTGAATGTATGCATGAATACGATTAGTGCGAGAATTTTCTTGAATATCTGGTTCATATTTAGAATGAATGTGTAATAAGCCAAAACCATATTACAGTACAATTTAACATGATACATGAATCTAGCCTAGTGTTTCATAAAACATGAAATAAAGATAGAGGACAACATTCATTCTCCATCTTCTTCAAGAAGATACATTACCTCTTCATCCATCCATTCATAAATAAATAATGATGATTCAAATATAGCAATATGCTATTATGAGAGAAATGATATATTCAGTTGGATTTAAAACAATAATATAATCAGGCAAAGAGAACCACCAGAGCTGCTGGAAGCTCCTAGTCCATCATCCTTATCAGCTGTTCATGGAATCTGGATATGAAAGCTGAATACCTGTTTCTCCTTCAGCAAATTCTATTTTGAACAGTCCCCTCTAGCTTCTTTTCGTGTTAATTTTTTTAGGAATTTATTGACTTATATTTCGTTCTGAAATTGAATTTCATTTGGTAGTTTGGGCAGGTTATTATTATTATTATTATTATTATTATTATTATTATTATTATTATTATTATTATTATTATTATTTTAATCCAGCTTTATTTTGATCACTTACTTATCTGTAGGGACAAAATTCAACAAGGTAAAGTATCAACAAAAAAAATAATACATTTATTTGGAAAACGCTATGGAAGAGCCACTGCTTAAAACATAAAGTTATTACATTTAAATAAGTAAATGCCTACAGTAGTCAGGTACTGAAGATGCCATCAATTTCAAAAGCATCAGGACTGAATCTTATGCTTAATTTTTATTTATTGATGTATTTATTAACTTTGTTTGCTTCCCATCTCACTGCAGTACAGCATTAATTGAGCACTGCTTAAAGACCAGGTTTAAAAAGGCTTTTTTTTTTCTTTTTAAAAACAACATCAAAAATATTTCATACAAATCAAAAGCCATATGCTAATGGGACTGTACCTAGACATCTGCTGATTACCAAATATAGTACAATTAGTTAGGGATCAACAAAGGGCTTCTTTCAAATTACAAAAAGGAAATTGAACTCTATTTTATTTTCTCCAACTTCAAATACCTGGGGAATAATTAAGCATGTAGAAACTCTATGCAAGGGATTCACTCTGAAATTTCTGCCAGTCTCTGCATCAGTAATATTGAGTATACATTAGGTAATATCATCTAATATTTTGTGTCTGTCTATCTCTGGTCAGAAAAGTAATAGTAATAGTAATAAAAGCAAACTAAGCTGAAACTTTATAATGTTAGGTGCTTTCTGTAAAGTCTGAACATTTAATTTCTATTACTTTGAATGTGAAAAGAATAATATTGCTTAGAAGATTAGGCTTATGATCTATTTTTATTTCTATATCATTGAAACTGTCAGGAATTCAGAGTACAACTGACAATCAAAGCACGCATAATATAAATACATAATAAATGACATAACTTAATGAAATATAAACATAGTTATAATAATTGATTGAACTTTAACAATCAAATCAATAACTATAGCAATGAAAAGAGCAAAGAGGGCCACCCAAGGATGGTCAAATAAACTATTTTAAATAGTTTGGGATTATGAAAAGGTAATAAGTAGAAAGAATTTAAAAACAAGGATAAAAGCAAAAAGTCCTTTTTCAAGATAAAGAAACAAAACAAAACAAAAAAGAATACCCAGAATGTTTTTAGAGTTCTAGGAAATAGTAGGTAATAGGTATGTTGTAAATTGATTGTGGAAATTCAGTCAGTGTTAATGGTGGGACAGAATAATTGGCTTAGGTGGATTAAAAGTTTTATATCTGTCTTATTTTAGAGTCAAAACGATACACTGCACTTTTTAAAACCTAAGATTAAAAACATCAATAAAGTCATAAATTTTTAAAAAGCCAAACTACTTAATTAAAAAAGGAAACCAAAGTAATAGGAAACCAACAAGAAAACCTGTAGAAAAGAAGGGGGAGAGAGAAAGAGAGAGAGAGAGAGAGAGAGAGAGAGAGAGAGAGAGAGAGAGAGAGAGAGAGAGAGAGAGAGAGAGAGAGAGAGAGAGAAATGTGGTAGAGTGAAAATCTCTAACAAAAAATATTTTTAGGTTTAGCAAACTTAAATTTAATTGAAATGGGAGAGTTTACTGAAAGTGAAATGGCATGGAACTGTGCTGCTTTTCTGAAAGAGACATAGGACAAATTTTCTATGGATAGTCAGTCCAAGTTTTGCCTAAGATTTTTTTTTTTACATGGAAAGCAAAGAAATCACAAGGTGGTCCAACTCAAAATATGGTTTTAATATTTAAATATTTAATATTTAAAATTACACCATTAAATTACATTCAATAAAGACAATTATTTTAGAAACACCTTTTAGATTCTTAATATTTGATTTTCTCATATATTTTTACTTACTGGATGGTTGATTTCAATAGACACTTCCTCCCCCCCTCCAAAAAAAAATCCCACTATTTTTACCTTCCATAAACTATTTAATGTAAGCATTATTTGAAAATATTTGGTATAAATTTTACTTCTTATTCAATCTATTATTTTGAACTTTTGCTTGATTTTTTAAATTATTCTTTTTGTCATATTTTGGTTGTAAGATTTCTTTGCCATAACCCACTCACTGACATTTTGGACCAACATTTCACTTTACGGTATACTTAAAAAGACAACAGTTAATCTTTATTTGTCCATCTTCATCATTCATATTGATTTGTTGTTATTATTTCACAACCATTTCTAGTATTATTATTCAGAAGTCTAGTGACAAGTCAGTTTTTGTTATGTATTCTGTGCGGTACAGGTAGTTTTCCCAGGCTGTTCAAAATCATATTTTATTATCAATTTATATTGATACAACAGATTATTATTATTTTTTGAAGAAGATAATCAAGATTTTACATATATATCTTAATGAGGTTTGCTGGCCATCAGAAAATCTGTACTGAATTTAATCTGATTTTTGGCAGATATTTGAGATCCAGAAACCCCAGTGTTGCTAAACTGAGATGTCTCCAATTCATAAGAAAGACAGCTTCCTACACCCAATGTTACACTCTATTATACGGGATTACCAAAAATCTCCAAAAGATACTTCAGTACATAACATAACCACCAGAGTGATTTGAGTGGGGGGGGGGGCACTTGGGAAGTAAATAGCAAAATATGTGGTGTTCTTTGGAAGCAAATAATATGGAAAATATGGAGTAAAAATTAAAAAAGGAATCTGTGACAGAAGAGAAAAGTCTGGACCTCTGAGAAGAGGTAAGAGGCAACAATGTGAGACTTCAGACAATATACAAAGATAAATAAGTAAATTCAATGCAGGACTTTTAGAGCAGAGATGATCACATGAGGTGCCTGTGAGAGACTCTCCTGGATGGATAATGAAAATACATGAAGAATAAAACTAAGAGCTGGAAAAGATTCTGGATGGTATGTAATATAATTTAGAAATGGGAAGAATATCATTGTGTCTGGTGAATAGATGTGTTCCATTAAAAACTCTAAGCTACTTTAGGTTTTCATGAAATAATTACAATTTGGATAAAATCATTTGCAGTAAAACAAACAAGACATAATAGCCAGCTAAAGAAATATCAAGGGATCTGTTAAAATTTTCTCGTTATTTTATGGAAAATTTCTTTTTGCAAGAATAGTATTAGTTCATCATATTTATATTAACATAAGAAATACAAGATAAATAATAGAAAGGAATGTAGAAGTTGTATTTCTTATTTGAGCATATATGTTGACAAAATTGGAATGGGTGCCAAGGACTGGATGTGATATTGATATTTCTTATTTTAAAGATATGTGGTTGGAGTTCATTGCATGATGAAAGGAAACAGATTTGGAGATACAAGAACATGATGATTTTTGAGCCTACATTTTTAGACAGACAGACATACAGACACTAGCTGTCAGGTCACTAAATAGGTTCTGGATGTTTAGTTAATTTTTTTTATATGCACTCTTATATGATTCTTATTTTCTATCATCTTTTTTTCCAGGGATAAAGTAGATTTTGATTAGTAGATACTAATCAAAATATTTTGAACATTTTGCAGACAAGAAGCCTATTCAAGACTGAATGCTCCTGGGACTGACTTTTAGTTCAACTATGGCTACCCTACAAGATGCAAAAATCTATCTTACATGGCATCATGTATTATATTTATTTCTATCTAGAGTTTGCCTAGATTTTGGTATTCCAGTTTCAGTAGCACAAATGAAGTCTTTCTTTCTTCTTGGTATATCCAGATGTCTTTTTCTTTTTTCTGAATTACAACATTGTAGTTGGTAGTGTAGATTACCTTTACTATAATTCTCAGAAGAATTACTATTATTTTTCCTATATATTCAGAGTGAGACTTGATAAATATTCTAGCCATAAAAGGAACACTTGGATATATATTATTTATATGTTATACCCCTGAATGAAGAATCTGTGGCCTCCAGACATTGCTCAATTATATTCTTAGCAACCATAGTCAGCAGAGCTAATAGTGAGGATGCCAATTAGGTTCATCTGTAGATATAATTAGCAACATCTGGAAGGCCAAAAATTGACCACCCCTGCAGCATACACATCAAGAAGAGCCTATTCAAAAATATTTTCTTAGTTTTAACTGCATTTACTTGTGGCTGTCACAATGAACCTTTTAAGCTTCATCCACATTACCTAATTGCACCATTACCACAATCATTTTTCAAGAGCAAAAGTGAACATTGTCAGTTTATACTCTCTCCCAATGAATAGCTGACCTCCAGTTCTCATACCCTTCATGATTGACCAGATCAGGAAACTTAGAAGTCTGACTGCATTTTCCCTTCTGTCACTCTTATACCTCAGGGAATCATCAGTGTGTCTCTTCCTCTCACTGTTTCCTAGGCTCGACACATGTTTTTGAATATGTTGTTATAACCATTTCTGAGTAGATTCTCCAAGGTCATATTCATGGCTTCCTATAAAGGTGCATCTTTCCTGTCATTAGAAAGTGCTGTTACACTGCCATGAGTACTTTTGTCATAGAGCACTTTATTTTCTTATTGGCTAATCCCAGCCATTCATTAGCTACTTCACAGAGGAAGAACGACCTCTGAACTAAGGTAATGGTTGAGCTGATTTTAAGAGTTTTCAAGATCATTATCATTAGTGTTATATGACACAGTGGTTAAGAATTTTGTTTTGCATGCAAGAGATTGTCAGTTCAAAAGTCAACAGATTTTTTTTCTTTTAGCAGCTATTTCCTATCTTAAATGAAAAGTTGCATCTTTTTATTGTTTTCAAGGTGCTTGGGGGAAAAGGGAAAGAAACCATACAACCCTGAACTTTTTTAAAAAAGCAAATTTAACTTTAAACTGCCATGAGCATTGGATGGGGTTAGCTTAAATAGTCAGCATGGAATTGCACTTAGTGGACAATGCTGAAATGCTTTTATTTTCCTGATTAGCAAGAATGATGCTTCAGAAGATCAAAATAAATCCCCACTCATAGGTAGCTAGTAATTTATAGAAAAGAAAGAAAGAATGTGGCTTCTAAAATTACTGGCATGTGAGTTTTTTCTGGAGCTATTTGATACTGACAGAAATACACTCTGTTTTTTTCAAGGACAGTTTTCATTTATTCATACTTCATTTATTCCAAGGATTGACCCTGGTATAAAAGTAAATGCTGGATTTGATCTGGTGATACTTGACATAGCAAAACAGAAGCAAAATGAAACAAAGCAAAGAAACAAAAAATCACCCCCAGCAACTATATCGAAGTAGATTTTTCAGACATATAACTGTGAGTTGAGAGTTTAAACTAGATGAAGAAATTTGGGTGAAGGAAATCATTTCTTTCAGAATGTTGATTGCAAAAGAATAGTCATCTTCAGCCACTAATGGGAGTTTATTCTTTTTTCCCCCAGGACAATCTACAGATACTATCTAGAGGATGTCAGAGAAGAAAATTATCTTTCACAGAAGTGATCTAGGAAACTGCTTTTTAAAAAAAAAAAGAAAGAAAGAAAAAGAAATGCAAAATATGTGAAGCCTTGAATTTAACAATACATCACCGCTGCAAAGTAATTTCTTATTGTTGTCTTAAAAGAATTATCCAGTAAGAGAAGACTTGACATTCTTTAAGATAACAAAAATACCCCTCAATTCAGAAGTCTAATATTCTCAGGCTACCAAAAAGTAATTTGTTCTCCACACATGAGTAAACAGCTATATATTTTACAACACTATAAGTATGTATTTTTACTTCCCTACTCTGTGGGGAAAAAATATTTCCCTACTCTGTAGAAAATAAAAGAAAAGGTATAAATTATTTTTTAACTCTGGAGATGTGCATGTGTGTGTGTATATATATATATATATATATGTAGGTCTTTGGTTATTCGGGTCTTCTCCCACGTAAAATTGGAAGTGTCTTGGCGACGTTTCGACGAAGTCTCATTCGTCATCTTCAGGCTGGTGTTCTCGGCTTCGTGCTTCCAGGAGCAATGAACACCAGCACGAAGCCGAGAACACCAGCCTGAAGATGACAAATGAGACTTCGTCGAAACGTCGCCAAGACACTTCCAATTTTACGTGGGAGAAGACCCGAATAACCAAAAACCTACATATATATATATATGACATATATATAACAAAAGTTTATAATTACCTGATTGAGAAAATGAAATTTCCCAGGTTTTTTAATATTAACAAACACCCGCGAAAACCTGAGAAAACATATATATATATATATATATATATATATATATATATATATATATATATATATATATGTATGTATGTATGTATGTATGTATGTATGTATGTATGTATGTATGTATATATATATGTATATATGTATATATGTATATATGTATATATGTATATATGTATATATGTATATATGTATATATACATGTTCATTGTTTGTTATTATGCAGTTTAAGAACAAAGTCATTATAAAAGTAAGGCCCTACACCTAGGTAAGAAAAACCAACTGTATAAGTACAGACTAGGTGAAACTTGGCTTAATGCTAGTAACTATGAAAGGGATCTTGGAGTCGTATCAGACAATCACGTAAATATGAGCCAATTCTTGGCTGCATTAATAGAAGTATAAAATCAAGGTCACATGAAGTTCTAGTACTGCTTTACAAAGCCATAGTAAGACCACACTTGGAATACTGCATCCATTTCTAGTCACCACAATACAAAAAAAAAAAAAAACATTTCGAGACTCCGAAAAAAGCGCAGGGAAGAGGAACGAAAAGTATTACAGGGCTGGAGACTAAAAAAAAAAAAAAAAAGAATGGTTACAGGAATTGGATGTATCTAGTCTAATGAAAAGAAGGTCTAGGGAAAACATGGTAGCACTGTTCCAATATTTGAGGGACTCTTACAAAGGTGAGGGGTTAAGCTATTCCAAAGCACCAATAGGCAAGACAAGAAACAATGGATGGAAACTAATCAAGGTGAGAAACAACCTAGAACTAAGGGGAAATTTCCTAATGGTTAGAGCAATTAAGGAATGGAATAACTGACCTTCAAAAGCTTTGGGTGCTGAAGACTTTTAAAAAGACACTGGCAACCATTTATATGAAGTTATGTAGGGTCTCTTGCTCGAGCAGGGGGTTGGACTAGAAGACTTCTAAGGTGCCTTCCAACTCTATTATTCTGTGTTCTATATTCTATATTATTTCTATGTGTGTATGTAGCTGGTATACAGGCAGTCCTCAACTTACAACCACAACTGAGCCCAAAATTTCTTTTGCTAAGTTAGATAGTTGTTCAGTGAGTTTTGCCCATTTTACAATGTTTCTTGCCACATTTGTTAAGTGAATCACTGCAGTTGTTAAATTAGTAATATAGTTGTAAAGTGAAATTGATATTCCCATTGACTTTGCTTTTCAGAAGGACGCAAAACATCACATGGTCCAGGGACACTGTAGCAACCATCATAAATATGAACCAATTACCAAGCATTTGAATTTTGATCACATGCTCATGGGGATGCTGCAATGATTGTGCATGTGAAAAACGTAACTTTTTTCAGTGCCATTGTACTGCCTTTGAACAGTCACTAAATAAACTGTTGTAAGTACATAGTACAGGACTACATGTATTATCAAAATAATCAATAAACAAACAGAGCAATAAGTACCTAGAATAGATTAAGAAGCATCTGTTCGGTGAAGAAGGTATGTGCAAAAATGGACATAGTATTCATTCTATAAATCTGCAACAGATAACACTATGTAAAATTTTAAAAGGAACATGAATATTTCAGAATGATTAAAGATGCATGTGTAGTGGGTACATATGTTATTTGTGGTGTGTGTGTGTGTGTGTATATTGAAATGATTTGAAATGTACTAGAAACAGACTAAAGAAAAATAATTAGTACATTATCCAATGTAAGAGCAAAGTTGCAACAAGAATGATAATTGTTAAACTAAGAAAGATTGAAGAAGGAGGTAAAAACAGACACATAAAGAAGGTGAAAATGGCAAATCAACCTACAAATGTAGATAAAACTGAAGTAAATTTGAAGAACTTACTAGAGTAGGATTGGCATTTGGGAGAAAAAAGACTGCATGCAACACTGAATGTTTTTTTTAATGTTATTGGTGTGCTCAGAAAGCTTTGTTCCAAGTATTTATATACCACCTTAAATAAATATATGGACTGGTACATATCATAAATAAGTCATTTTGTTTTTGTTTTGCATAGCTCTTTGCCTGGATCCACATTTGTCATTTTATAGTTGAAACCACCTGGAATTGTTGGGAGTCAGGCATTTTTATATCTAGTCAATAAACTGATAGTCTTCCTTTGTAATAGGTATATTAATAGGTATTGTAATGGGTATAATGGCCAGAGATAAACTGCTTTTTAGTGATTATACATTAAAGCAAAGATCATCCAGTCCAGTTTGGGGAGTTGATCAGCCTGATTTCCTGAACCTGGGAAAATCGTAGAAGACAAATGATCAGACAATGGGTTTGCAGGCACTTAGAAAGAAACACAATAATTATTCTAAGGCAGCATAATTTTGTTAAAAACAGATAAAGTCAGGTAATTTTTACTGCTTGTTTTGACAAGGCAACTAGATTAGTAGGCCAAGGGAATACTATAGATATTCTTTATTTAGATTTCACTAAGGAACTTGATGAAATTAATTGTAGTTACCTTGTTCAAGGAAGTCAAACAAGTAGGGATAGATGGTCCTATTATTTATTTATTTGATTTAGACACCACTTGATTCTATTTGATCCTGGATGACTCACAATGTAGAAACAAACACCATATCTATTTGATAAAGTTGCAATTAGCTGAACAACTATACTCAACCCATGGTCCTTAATGGATCTATGTCTACATGAAGGGAAGCATGAACTGGTTATCTAATTTTCAAAATTAAACAAGTTAATAGATGTCCATCAAATATGTAGATCACACAAAACTGACATGTATTATTAATACCTCACAAGACAAGTTGAAGGTTCAAAAGGATATTGTCAGACTTGGGCCCTAGCCAATATATGAAGCAGGTCACAGAGAGATGGTAAATGGCTTAGCATATTACTTATTAGAATTGTTTTAATTATGAGCCAGCAGTGTGTTTCAGTCTTCTAAAGAACCAATGCAGTCTTGGACTGTATCAACAGAGGTTTAATGCTTATGTCATGAGAAGTGATAATTCTGCTGTATGTTCTATTGGTCAGACAATACCTGGAATATTATATTCTGGATATTCTGTGCGTGGAATATCACACACAGTTCTTGTGTGATATTCCGTTGTGATAGTTCTGATTATCACAATAAAGAAAGGAAACTAAAATCTGAAAGTGTATGGACGAGTGACAAAGATAAGAAGGACTTGTAGGCTAAATACTATAATGAACAGTTAAAGAAACAAATATGTTTAGCCTAAAAAAGAGGGAGTTAAGAGAATAAATATTAGCAATGGATTCATATTTAAAGGACTATCGGAGAGTGGATAGTGTAGATTTAGCAATAACAATAGCAATAGCACTTAGCCTTATATAGTGCTATGCAGCACTCTCTGAGCAGTTTACAAATATCAGCAGATCGCCCCCAATAATTGTGGGTCCTCACTTTACCAACCTTGGAAGAATGGAAGGCTGAACCAACTTTGAGCCAGTCAGGTTCAAGCTCCTGCAGAGTTAACCTGTAAAACTTCATTCTAACCACTGCACCACCAAAGCTTCTATTTTCCATAATGCTTTAAAATAGTATACGAAGAAATGAGTGGAAGCTTTACAGAGGGGAATCAAACTCCAACTAAGGAGGAATTTTCTGACTAGAAGATCTATTAAGTAATGGAGCAGTCTGTCTACTATTTGTGAGTGCTCCATTACTATATTATCTCCATCACTGGAAGTTTTCAAGCAAACATTTGACAGCTATTTGTCTGGAATGGCATGAAGGTTCCTGCCTTGGGCAGTGGAACAGCATAAAATAGCTTCAAAGTCTATTCCAATCATATCATTGTATGACAAAATAGTTCCTCAGATTTGAGTCTCTCTGGGATATTCTAAATAATTGAATATCCAGATCTAACTAGAATAGAGCACATTCACCCTGAATAAAAAAAAAAAAATACAAATGGCTGTTACTCTTATTTAGTAGGCTACTTGGGCCTTATAAAATCACATAAATAATTCAAGGAAATTAGTATCCAGTTTAAACCGCTTTAAAGGTATGGTTTAGAGGTCAGACTGTGATGAAAATTCTGATCAGAGTAATCCTTGCAAGAAAAATTGCCAATGTCAAACTAGGAGCAGGTGATTTCAGGGACTTTCTGCAAAATCAAAGGTTGAAATTTAAGATCACCTCCATACCTTAGGAACTTTATCTGTACTGTTTTCACACAAGAAAATTCATGTTGAAGTGAATTGTGGTCACATTACATTTTTCTACTAAATCTTTTCAGTTTCAGAGGATTGAAATAGATTGCAACCTTGGCAAGAATTTTCTCTTCCTCCCTTCCTCCCTTGTTGAATATATACAGCCTTAAAGTGATAAACCTGCAGCACATGTCAGAAGTATTCCCATATATGCCTCACTTTTTAGAAAGTAGAAATGTTACACTAAAATGCAGAGATTAAAAAATTATTTTATTAATACATTATAAATCACTTCTATTATTTTCTATAAGCAATGGTAATATGTAATATTAAAGAATGCTATGAATGCATTTGAACAAAATGAAGGGAAAAATTACAGGGTAAGGTATTAGAAAAATTCTACATTTTTCATTACTAACCGAAGGATACAATGCAGAAACACAAATACATACACAATGTAAAATCAATGCTATAATACAAGGAGGAAAATGACCAAAGGACTTTTGTTTTGGTAAATCATCACAGTATATGATGAGAAATATTGTCATTGTACTCTCTAATTCACACATATGCTATGTACTCCCTAGACCCCTGTTCACACATTAGAACTGTGTTAGGAGGAGGCCAATCCACCCCAACAGTAGATGCAGTAATGCAACAGTAGAACAGTAATGCATCCCATCAACATTTTTACTTGATTTTCAATCACCCTAACATTAGTGCACACTTCAGCTAATCTTATTTCTATTTTATCAAAATGATTTTCCTCTTTTTTATTTCATTGAAGTTCTGTCAACTATTCTTCAGAGGTTTAGGACACCATGTCTTCTATCATAATTATGGTGGTCACAAGGGTTAATTTTACAAGCATTATTGTTGCAGGAGCAAAATTTCTTCTTCAAATCGACATAAACTTTTTTGACATGGTAAAAGAGACACAGTAAATCATTACACTGGCAAACATAAATAAAAAAATAAGTTTTATGCAATCATGTTCATTTTTGAATCACTCTGCGGAAGAAATCTTTAGAAATGGCAGATTTCAAGTATTGTAGTTCTTTTCTCTTCCTCTATGTTCCAAAAGTTATGTAGCAGTTCCCTCATCTTTTGAAGAAATGCATCTATTTTTTGTCTTTCTTGGGTCTTATTAGCACTGAGGAAATCAATCAAAATCAAACATTTAGAATCTTCTAAGTGTCTAGTATGCCAGTGGTGGGTTGCCCCCGGTTTGGACCGGTTCGCAAGAACCGGTAGTAAAACCGGCGGGAGGCCCTGCCCACCGCCCCGGATGTCATTATCGGTGATCTGTGCATGTGTGATCCCGTTGCGAACCGGTAGTAAAGGTAAGTAGAACCCACCCCTGAGTATGCCTGATTCCTAAAGGGTCTTTACCTTACCAGAATCAGGTCCAGTAACCTTAGTTCATATCTTCAATTACTTTCTCAGCTCTTCTACTGATGACTTTCCAATTTGTACAATTTAATCCATCATCATCATCACCCTCATCATTCTAGCTACTGTCTATCTACTGCATGGTGAAGGCCTCTACTACATGTTTCCAGCCAATAAGGTCTTGAGCTTTCTCTTGACAATTGGGCCCGTAATACTTGCTGATGTTGCCACTCCATCTTGTTTTAGGTGTTTTTTGTGGATGCTTTTTTATCAAGTGGAATCCATTCTATGATTGCCTTAGTCCACCTGCCATCAGTTCTTCTTGCTGTGTGACCAGGCCATTTCCATTTCGATTGTTTTATTCTTTTGATAATATCATATATTTTCATTTGTCGTCTAATCCATGTGCAGGTCTTTCTATTTTGTCCTGTGATGCTGAACATGTATGTATCCATTGCTCTTTGCACTGCTTGTAGCTTTTGTATTGATTATGAAGTTAATGTCCATGTTTTGCTAGCATATGTTAGAACAGGTAGCTTACATTGATCAAAAACTTTTCTCTTAAGGCATATAGAGAGGTTGTTCTTGAAAATAATACTTAACTTGCATTTAACACGCCATTCAATTTCTTTTTTTGTATCACCTTCCATTGGGATCCATTGTACAAAATATATGTAGTGGTCTGCTATGTCTAGTTCTTCTCTAGATATATATTTTTTCTTTATCTGATGAATTTATTAAATATAAACTGGCTCTTTTTCAGGTTTATTTTTAAGTAAAATAGTTCTCCTGTTTTGTGCTGTTCTTGTATGTGCCTTTATAGTTCTTCTGAGTCTTGTAAGAAGAGAACAACATCATCTCCAAATCTTAAGTAATTTAAATAGGCGCCATTAATTTTTACTCCATCTTTTTCCCAGTCTAGTTTTCGAAATACTCTTCAAGGCAGGCTGAGTAAAGGCTAGGTGATATTGTGTCATAAATTTTGTTCTATGTTGATTTCCACTTTAAGTTCATTAATGTACTAGACCAGTGATGGCGAACTTATGGCACGTGTGCTACAGGTGGCACGCAGAGCCATATTGGTGGGCACGCGACCGTTGCCCTAGCTCAGCTCCAGCATGCGTGCACTTGCTGGCCAGCTGATTTTTCGGGCCTTCTGGGCCCACTGGAAGTCGGCAAATGGGCTGTTTCCGGCCTCTGGAGGGCCTCCGGGGGTGGTGAGGAAGGCTGTTTTCACCCTCCCCAGCCTCCTACAAAGCCTCTGGAGCCTGGGGAGGACAAAAAAAATGGGCCTACCGGGCCCACCGTGCCATCACATGCCAAAAGCGGGGGGACCATGGGGGGGTCATGCACAAATGGGCGGGGGGGCAGGGTGCATATAATTATGGGTGTATGCACACATGCGCGCAACCACCCTGCAATCCCCCCGCTTTTGGCACACAATGGCAAAAAGGTTAGCCATCACTGTACTAGACACTCTGTGTCTAGTCACAGAGATTCAATCCCAATGTGTAGCCTGTATTTCAGGGGTGAAATCTGAATCGGTTTACTACCGGTTCGCTGGCCATGCATGCGCACCAAATGCATGCTGCGTGTGCATGCACAGTGTGCACCAAACACACACTGCATGCACATGCTCAATGCACACCAAGTGCGCGCTTTGCGTTTTAAAAGTTGAATCAGTAGTTGGTTGTTGTTTTTTTAATATTGATTTATATGCTTCTCTGGAGACTCAGGGCGGCTTACAAGGCGTTAAGCAATAGCCTTCCTACTTTTGTATATTTTATACAAAGTCAGCTTATTGCCCCCACAAACCGGGTCCTCATTTTACCTACCTTAGAAAGGATGGAAGGCTGAGTCAACCTTGAGCCTGGTGACAATTGAACTCGCAGTAATTGCAGGCAGTTGGAAGCTAAATACTACCTTTAACAGTAGCATTAGTCTGCTGCGCCACTCAGGCTCCTTTTAAAAAGGTTTAAAAAGCTATGATCTGACGATCACCTGTGCCGTGCGGTTTAGCTTTACTTGAAAGCTAAACTGTGTGCCACAGCTGATGTGCAGTATGTGCCAAAAGGAGACTTGGGAAGGTAAGTAGAACAGTGAGGGGGAGGGATCAGCTGTGGTGCGCAGTTTAGCTTTTGTTCTGCCCCAGCTCCCGATTTCTGAGAATATTGACACACACCAATGGTCCTTATCAAATTTATTAAGTAGCAAGAATAAACAAGACCGGCAAAGGTTGGCAACCAGCCCAGAAAACAAGATATGATAAACCAAAATACTCTGATAATAAATACATGTCATTTCCAGCAAGAAAGCACTAGCTGCGTGCGACTTAAATAGGCTAAGGGAGCAGCCAATTATCTTCAAGCCCTACTCTCGAGTAGACCTCCTCCTCCTGAGTAGCCACTCCTGCCTTTTGGCAGCCCTGCATGCTTGAGCACTGAGGAGAGGCTCCTCCACTTGCTCTCTCCACTTGAAGGAACCTCTGGAGGTTCTGAAGGTCTGGTTGAGTCTCTGCCTCTGGCACCACATCCTCTTCAGCTTCCTCGCTGTCCGACCTGAGCGCTGGCTGCGCAGGCTGCCGGCGCAACACTACACCAGCCTCCTCTTCGTCGGAATCAGCCATGATCCATGCAGGCCGCTGGCGGGCCACAACAGGAAGCAGGAAATCCTGCTTTCTAGCAAAGTTAAACCACATAGCAAAGATGATCATCGGATTGTAGCTTTTTTTAACTACCGGTTTGACTGAACTGGTAGCTAACTACCAGTTTGCCCAAACCGGTGCGAACTGGTAGCATTTCACCCCTGCTGTATTTCTAAGAGATGCATTTTTGGATGGCTTTCTTACCCTTGATTGCCTCTTAAGGATAAGAAGGTTACTATTTACCCTTTCTTATGATTCACAGAAACTACAATGAGGAACTAATTATATAACAGCCATTCCTTAACTGATTGCCTGAGAATTCACACAACCAACTACCTTATCATATTTTTTCTCATGTGATCCCAAATCAGTGGTGGTTTCAAAATTTTTTACTCCCGGTTCTGTGGGTGTGGCTTGGTAGGTGTGGCATGACTTGGTGGGCGTGGCTTGGTGGGCCTGGCAGGGGAAAGATACTGTAAAATCTCCATTCCCACCCCACTCCAGGGGAAGGTTACTGCAAAATCCCTATTTCCTTCTGATCAGCTGGGACTTGGGAGGCAGAGAATAGATGGGGGTGGGGCCAGTCAGAATTTTTACTACCAGTTCTCCAGAACTGGTCAGAAGCTACTGAAACCCACCTCTGTCCCAAATGTACTTTGGGATTCTCAGTATTGGGCTGAACAATTAAGAGGTTTAGTGCATGGTTCTAATTAGGAACAATCACTTAAAATACTGCAGCTGCAAGTTAAGTAACCTATTCTTTTATACAAAGTTAAGAATTTTATTTATGAAAAATATTAAAACATTTCTCTGCTATAGTGTTGATAAATTTCAGAATGAAATCAAATAAAAGGAAATTCATATTAGGTAATATGACAAAGACAAAGTTATGGCCACTGATTTCCGGATGTAAATACCTAAACTGGAGTTAGCAATTCTATAAATTCTAATTTTGTTTATTTTCAGTTAATTTCATTTGGTTTACTTTTTAAAATTCACATGAATATTTTTGTTATTTACCCATACTTTGCATGGTTTTCCAATTATTGTATATGTGTACATAAGTTTTGAAAATATTTGAAAATATTATGATATCCATATACAGGTAGTCCTTGCTTACTGACTGTCTCCTTCAATGACCATTCAAAGTTTTAACAGTTACAGTTTGTTAACAGTAATAAAGTTACTCAATCACATGATCAACATTACAATTGGTATTCATTATCCTCTTCCTATCTTGTTGGATTTTTCCCATTAGAGAGATTGGGGAGAAGGGATTACAAGAGACTAAGCAGCACACAATGGGTAGTACAGGTTGAAAGGAATGCTCTGGAAGTTGCCAGTGTCAGCACATTGTTATTGATGTGTATTTCCATTGTAAGTCTGCTTATTCTCTGGTAATCCTTTCCATAAATTTAATCCATAAACCAAAGTTATGAAACTGGTTAATCTTTTCAGAAAAGCATTGTCAATCACATGATTTCCCTCTTAGCAACCATTTCATTTATCAATGGAATTGCCAGTACCAATTGTGTTTAGTAAATGAGGGCTATCTGTATGACGGAAGTAGTTTTCATAAAGTTCAGGAAGTGCAATTACTTTAAATGTGAACAAATATTTTTTTTCTATCAAAACTAAAGTTTAAGGTTCAAACATTTTTTTTCATTTACAAAATGTTGTTCCTAGACAGGTAATTTTAAAGCTTTGTATTCATTGTCACTTTGTCCAAATTAAACAGCCTAGGCCAAAATAACTATTATATGAAGTGCCTTCCAGACAATGACAGCATGTACAGGCAATTATAATGAACACCATTATCTTCCACCAATAGTTTGAAGAGAAGAAAATATTCTCATGAAAAAACACACAATTGCTTTAAGAAAATGCTGATGGGTGTGGCAATGGTATCAGCAAATATTTTTTTTATTTTATATCCAAAGAGATAAAGAACTTGTCAATAATATCTTAAGATTGTATTTGAAAAAACTCCAGTAAAATATAAACACAAAATAGAAAGGATATGCATTCAAATACAGTTAAACATATTTTTTTTAAAAAAAGAAAGTCCCTTAAAATGCAATCATAAATAAACAAGATATGTCGTATAGCTAAAATAATTAAGCTAGTGTAATGAAAATTTATGAGGCCATGTAAAGAAAAAAAACTCTCCTTGCCTGATGCTAAAAAGACATGGACCATGATATCAGAGATATTCTGTGGGAGAAACCATCTTTCTCTGTCTACTGACTTCTTACTTTTATTCATGTTATTTCATAATAAACCCTTGCAATTATTGCTGACTGAATGTTTTAGTGTAGTGGACATGAGACACGTCATGTTCATCCATTATGATAGGGAGAAGATGCCAATTGTTATGGAAGCTTCCCTTGGCTTCCTTTCACCACTGTTCTCCCCACATAAAAAGATTGGATACTTCACCAGAAAGTCTTTGTAAACCAAATCATGACATCTACAAGAAAAGAAATGCAGAAAGAGAGAAAAAATATGTTTTTTTATTCCCATCTAGCTATCTTCATGAAATTACAATACCTCTTTCCTGAGATTGCTTTTTCAGGAATAGTTCCTTCCCCATGCATAAGAACATCAGTGACAGTGGAGAGGGAGGATATGAGTTACTATGTGATTAGGATTCAAAAAAGCCAAAGTAATCACCAGTTGTATATCTACAGTATGCTTTCTGTTCCTTCACATTATCACTTATTCCACAAAGCTTAAATTAGTTCACATATCTAGGGGTCTTCTATCTGAATCAAACATGATGTATCAGCTATCCCTCATGCTCCCCCTTTTATCTCAGTTCTTATTTTATCATTCTTGCTTCACATCTCTGTGCCAGAAAGTACTTCCAGATCTAACAGGTGGCTTTCATGAAAGCTCTTGTAAATCATCAAATCAGGAAGGTAATTTCAATGGAGTGGATGAGGTAAAGTGAAAGACCTTTGCTTAGATGATAATTGCACACTTCTGACCCAGGGTATTAGTCAAACATTTGTGAGAGACAACCATTGGCACAGGCAATTATATTTAATAATGCTTAATTATAGAATCATAAATATTCAGGATAAAGAAGACCCAATAGGTCATGTAGTTCCTTCGTATCAAGGCAGAATACTGTCCTGTTGTACATTGCTACCATACTGCCTACAAGCTAATGCAACATCTAGTTAGGAGAATTGATTTCCACCTAAATTTCTTAATTTATCTTCATACCTGTTCATTCTGCATTAAGCAATTCCTCACTTTCCCAAGTGTTTAAACCAATCAAATATTTGTAGATGATTAGAATGCTTCTCTTCAGATGGTACTTAGCTAAACTTTACATATTTATTTAGCTCTTTTAATCTTCTTTATAGGCAAATCCCAACTGTTTTGTAATTATTTTGTTGCTCTTCTTTGATCTTTCTTGGAGTTTCTATCTTTCTGAAAATGAGATGGCCAGATTTATATGCATATGGATGATTGTTTTCTTCCTTTTTCTTGAAAAGACTCTCAGTGAAGAAAAGGTTGAATGCATCTTCATATTGATAATTGAAACTAGTCTTAGTATTTTATTGGGAGTACACTGTTTTTGCATTTGTTGCAATGTGTTTTCTGTTATTGTGAAGAGAAGGCAAGCAAATGTCTATTTTACTTTACTTTTTGCTCATTTTTTTAAGGAGCAACAGTCTATTTCTTAATAGAAGCTTTCTTCAAAATACCTTTTATTTACAGAATATCTATTACATAGTAGGACATTCTGAGAGCTGCAGTCCAAATACATTTGGACAGCACAAGGTTGGAAAATCTGATCTATCAGATTGATATAAAGTGATTTGAAACCAAGGAAAAGCCTGCCTGATCAGTCTAGAATTCTGTTTAATCCTGCCTGTTGTTTTCTATCACAATCGGTCAGATGTTTCTAGGAAGCCGATAAACAGGATATAAATAGAGTTATCTCTTCCACATTTTCTTCCAACAGCTTGCATTTGGGAGGACCCTGCACTTATTTTTTAAACAAGATTTAGTGACTGGTCAGTAAGTGCATTTCTTTCCTTTTTTAAAAAAATCTCACCTTACTTTTATCTATAGTTGGATAATAAAATTCCTAGTTCCCAATCACAGCTTAGCTTCTGTATAATTACGTATATGTATAATTATAATTTTATTAGCAATTTAAAGGCCAATTTGATTTTATATATGAGGGATTCAGATAAAATAATTAAATATTTCATCTTAATATGTTGCTGTCTAGTAGCTTTGCAAGGCCAAAACAAAAGTTCACTTATTACACACACACACACACACACACACACACAGAGAGAGAGAGAGAGAGAGAGAGAGAGAGAGAGAGAGAGAGAGAGAGAGAGAGAGAGAGAGAGAGAGAGTGAGAGTATATTATCTCTTTGAGTTTCCCAACAATATGTTCATAATTCTGGTCCCGAAATTTTAATTTATTTATGAAATGTATTGGCCACCCATCTTACCATGAGGTAATTGATACCATGTGGATCAAGTCATTAACATTGCTTTAAACAGTCTTTTAAGGGTATTGATTTATCCATATTGATGTTTCACATTGGTTACTTGTATTGGGTTATGTATAATGTTAATTTTCTATTATAATAGCATTCATATAAAAGAAAACTAAGCAATTTTGTTTCTCTTACATAATTAAACACTTACATTAATGTAATCTTTTTTCAGTCTGGCATTTTCCATTATATCGAATTTCATATCTAATTGGGAACTATGGAAAATGAAACCCAAAAATAGAGACACCAAGTCAGGAGAAAGTTGGTATTTATTGGAGAGGTTAAATTTTAGCAATTTTAGTAATGAACTGTTAATAGCAATTTTGTCCAGAGACTGCAAATCCCTTTAATCATTTGTAAATCATTATATTCATGAAAAGGAAAAATGTGATAATGCTGGTAAAAGACTATTTAATGTTTTATTTAAAGCATATCAGTTCAATAATAAAGATATGCCTATGGTTGAGCAGTATACTATATTCAAAATATTTTTTAAAAAGTACAAATAATATTAGCACTGATTTTTATTTTCATGCAATTCATTGTACCCGCTCAGGCTTACTGCATTGAGGATGGTTCCATCTATTGGGAAAACTCTGATACTGCACCATTAAAAATATCCCACTTTAAAATATTTTATAGAGATATATAGCAGACATGGGGTTTTACCTGATGACTCAAACAATAATTTAGATATATATAGCCCTTTCCTCATTGTTCACATTCACTCTTCTAGATAGACCCTTTTGACAGGAGCTACTTTAATAAATGTATTTGTTATTTCTTATAAGTACAGTGCTATGGGAATGTTCTGAATTGTTATCACTTCTCCTCTAGGCTGCAGAATACTTGATACCCCTTGTAGAAGAAACCAGTTGGACCAGTCAATTCTCTCTCACAGTCAATGATGTACAACCTTCCCCATCCCATTTTTCAAAATATTTTTATGTGACGGGACTGGATAAATTTTGGTTTGCTGAGAACTCAATGAAAATGTGAATCCAGAGTTATTACTGTATAACATAAAATTATATATTGGGTATGACTGATTGCCATCAAATTGGTGAAAACTGTTATCAATCATATGACAGATCTTTTACAGGATGATCTGTCCTGAACTTGACCTTTCAATTCTTTCAACAATGCATGTACCACTGTTGTAATCAGGTCCACCCAATTTGCTGCTGGTCATAATTTTCCTTCTACATTTTCCAGCAATATGGACAACTCACCGTAAATAGTTCTTTGTTTAATGTATCCAAAATATGATAATATGACACTGATTATTTGTGTCTTCAGTGAGAACCCTGGACTGATTTGTTCAATTATCTATTTATTTATTTTTGAATATCCATGGTAGTCACATGAATACTCTCCAACACCAAAGTTCAAAAACCTCAATGTTGTTTCTATTCTACTTCTTCAACATCCAAGTTTCACTGCCATAGAACGTTGCATCTTTAATGTCTCATCTTTATAACCTCTTCAATGTACTGTATAATCAGGATATACCATGTTTCCCCAAAAATAAGACCCTGTCTTATATTTTTTTGAACCCTGAAATAAGCGCTTGGCCTTATTGCCATGTGCTCAAAAGCCCGATTGGGCTTATTATCAGGGAATATCTTATTTTGGGGAAAACAGGGTAGGTACGGATTTGGGTTTCTCAATCATCCAATATGTATCAGCATTATGTAATCTTTTCTAAAACTTGAGTATCTGCCATCTCTCTTTCCAGGTAGGATTTTAATCTGCATGGGATGATCATAAGGATTACTTTGCTAATTTATTAAATTAAGTTTACATGCTATTAACTCTCCTTTCTTTGATAGTGATATGTAGACTGACATATAAAATGTGTTGTGGCCTCTTTACAAGCATAAGCACAAGCACAAAGGATTCAAAATCCTATAAAATCTTGCTGATGTATCAGTAGGTAGCCAGCTGGTCCAAAAATAAGTTCTCTATTGTTTTTTGAATAAAGAAAATAAATAAATAGAAACCTCCTTTCCAAAAGCTGCTTGCCTTCCTAATTGCTTGCATTTTTTCCCAGATTGGAAGGGATCAGAGAAATTCTTTTATCAGTTTGTAGATATTCCTATGGCCACCCAACTTTGTATTGATTGAAGTATTGACCCAACTTTATCTTCTAGTACTTAGCTTTCTTATAAATACAGAATATATTCAATGTTCTATCAGCTTTTCAGTATACTCCTTCCATGTTTGATATTTGCATGAATTACTGCATGTCCTTTGAAGTCCTTTAGGATACCGGTGAAAGAAATAAGTGTATAGATCAGGGATGAAATTCACTTACCTTTCGCAACCAGCTCGGAAATGTGAGCATGCATGCGTGTGCGCTCTCTACGCTCGCTAGTGCCTCCTCCATGCATGCACAGAACTTTCTGCGCATGTGCAGAGGGTAAAAAACAGGACGTGATGACATCCTGGTAAGTGGGCGGAGCCTCCCGCCACCGCTACTGGATTGTGCGATCCGGATAGATCCGGCTGAATTTCACCACTGGTATAGATTTAAGATCATGTCATAGAAACTGGTTGGTTTTGTTCTTCTTCTTTAGCTTAAGTTCGAACTTCCACCTGAGCAGTTCACAATCTGTTCCACAGTTAGCCTCTAGATATTTATTTGTTGTTTATACCTGAACTTTTCACCTCTTTGCACCAACAATGTAGTCCGTTTGATTTGTGTGAATTCTGTCTGATAATGCCAATGTTAAAAGGGTCATTTTAGTTTCTTGAAGAATTTTAGCAATCAAAACAATGATTGAATATTCAGAAATTGATAAATTGTTCACCTGCTTCATTTTGCTTTCCTAGGCCATACAGTCTAATTACATTTTCCTCTTATTATTCCTAACATTAACATTCCCAACAGCAAGCAACATATCTTTCTTGCATGTTCTGTAACTTGCCAAGACAATTTGGCCCTAATGGTCATCAACTTCCTGGTTTTTGTTTTTTGTTTTGCATCAGTAGTTGGAGACCTGGATAACTGTCATATGAAAAGGTTATCAGCAAAGTCTAATTGATCTAATTTGTACATTGACTGTGTTGTACCCAAGTATTGTTGTTACTATATGCTTGTAGACTATGAAAGAGACACTGTTTCTTCTTGATTTTTCATGTCTGGGGTTATAAATGGTATGATCTAATTAAAAAAATAAATACTCTAAATAATCTAAATCTAAATAAAAAATAAATATTTGTTTCTAAAAAAAATGGTTGCACTTTTCAAAACTGAGAAATCATAGATCCCCAAGAAAAGCAATAATATCAGGGGACATTTCCCAAACTAGCCCCAGAATTTCTTAGTTATATTGCTATTATTTGCAAAAGTGTAACCAAAACAAACAAACAAACAAACAAACAAACAAACCCATGTCATTTACAACCATGTATGTAAGAATTTGTTTGCATTATTCTTTGGCATTAAAGCTAAGTACAAATCGATTTAATTCATAACTTTTTTTAAAAAAAAATGTGGAACTGCATATCCTTCTGGGGTCCTATCAAATGCTTCTTTCTCTGTCTTGTACTTTAAAAAAAATTAACTATTGTTATGGACTTTTAGAGGAGCTCAGGAATAGGTAAAACTATTCACACATACAGAATCAAGTTACGAATTTTTTTTCTTCAGCTTTTAGCATTAACAAAAACTCAGATGGTACGTTCAGACATCCATCAGAGATCCTGATGTTCTTCATTCATTGTAAAACCAAAAGATGAGGTAAGAAATGGCAATCATGGAGCTGGAGAAAAAGGGTTTAATTCTCTTCATTATGCACCATTTTTCCAGTCTAAGTTTTTATCCCTTTTTCCATCTTTGCTGCTGTTTTTCCTATTAAGGAAAATATACTGAATAAGATACCTTTACATTTTCATGATATGGAAGGATAAAATGTTTCTGAAATGCAACTGATCGGGAAAATTACATAGAAGGAATTAAGAACAATGTTTGATCCATTACCTTTATCTTGTACAAACCTTTTGTGTCAAATCAACATAGTTTTCCAAAAGTAGCTACTGAAAAGCTACTTTTCTTTCTGTTTGGTTTGTGATACACACACAGAGAGACATACATACACAATTTTACTCAGAAATAAATTCCCCTTAGTTCAATTTAATTTGTTGGATAGAAAATGGATACAGCATTTCAACCTAATATTATTAGAGATCATACAGTATATTTCCAGAACCTTGTTTCAAACTGTTAGGCGGACTTCATTTTCTCATTCCCTATATCCACCCACACACATATGCTCTGTCTGCAGTGTGAAATAATACTGATCTAACTTAAATGGTTGTATTATCAGAAGGCAATGTATGGATGCTTTGAAACTGCTCCAAGGTTATTATTATATGCAATAAAAGAAAGCATCACATATAATAAAGCCAGTTCCTGGCACCATGATATGGAGTGGCCTTGTGTCAAGATTTTTTGTTTCTGTTTCTTGTTTGTAAACTTTGTTTAAAAGTTTGTTGTTCACAGCAAAACCTGGGTTTTTAAATGAGCTGTTTTGCTTATGTAAGCTCATCTGTTTCAATCAGCTAAATTGTAAGACATATATTGTTGCTTCAGACCTGTATCTATAAAGCATCATATATCTAACAAACCAAAAGAAAATTGCCTTTAATAAAATGAGACATGAGTGATACTGGTGCCATTTCTTTTCTCTATGAAGACCAGATAAAATTATTGGCACGTAAAGTGGTTTTTCACTGTTTTGTACCATTTTATCAATTTGGTTTTGAGAAGGGAAAAAAAGAAAAAACAGAATAAAATTCTTACCAAGCGCAGGACTCTGCCACCTTTGAGGAAACCAAAGGTATATACCTCCCATTTTATTTATCACCTCTTGAATGTTCTGTGATTTCTCTTTAATTATGTTTTTGGAAAGGATTTTTTAGATAAAAAAATAAAGGCAACAAAGAAGACTGAAGACTAATTGACAGACTTCTTTGTAAATTCAATTTATTGTTATATTTTTATGGTTTTCTATCCCTAAATAGAAGGAGAGCAGCATATATCAGGATTTATTTTCTCTCAAGTAACCTGATGAGATGTACTTAGTTTTCAAAGCCCTTCATAAAGACCTTCATTGAAAGAACTGAGGATGAATAACATGCTTTCAAGTTCTTATGTTTTGAATTATGGAATATTGCTCATATTCTGATTTACTGTCTAACATGCTTTTATTTGACTATATATATATGATGAAAAAGTTAAAAAGTATCTCTAACAAGTTATAAAAACTTAATGCTGTAGAATTGCTATGCATGTATGTATACACAATATTGATTATTTCAGTATATAGAACAATATGGTCAATAGATAAACATCTATTTACTGCTGATACCAAGATACAAGCAGTAAATGTAACACGAGCAATAAATAAGAAACCATTAAAACTGAAGAGATTATACAGAAGACAATTGAAAGTGATATCATTAAAAATTTAAATTTTCATTGGTAAAATAATGTGCTTGTACATGAAAACACATTGTCTGATAAAATATACTTTCAATTTTGAAGACAAAAGCAGAGAGAAAAAAGGGAAATACATAGGACTAAATTTGGAGCCTTTCTTGTAAGTTTAAGATCAAAAATGCTATTCCACATTTTAGAAAGTTACTGTCACGTATGCAATTAGCAATGATAGCCTTAGAATTGCTAGTGACAGATTTCACTCATGTCACTCATTTGAAACATCAGAAGAAGGATACAAAATCTACAGTTCAAAAACTCCCTAATTCCTATCTCTGGGAGTCACTTTTATCGTAGTTGGATGTTAATGTAAACAAACAATAGCAAAAAGCAGGCAGCATCAAAACATTCAGCCTAGGTTCCCTCAATCAATTAAGCACTAGATGAATAATGGGAAAATCAAGGGCCTTGGGTCTCAAAAATTCAACCTCTCTCCCCATTTTATTTTGAATGTACTACCTACTAAGTTTAGTGCAGCATTTACCAAGAAAGTTTCCATGTCCATCTTAGGCACTGTTCTCATTTTTACTGGTAGTTATGACTGTTTCACATTTTAAAGAATATCTGAGATAGAAGACAGAAACTTTGATGAAGCTGACAAATTTTCACATCAGCTGCTGGCTTAAAAAGAGAGCACAGAACATTACATTAGGCACACTGTATAAGTCTCATAGTTATTACCTGGTAGGTTGCCACTTGAGTGGCAAATTAGAACTCATTCAGCTAGAACTGTTGCAACGATACATCTTCTGGGATTGCAAGCCTAGATACTTGAAGTACATTACATCCTTTCCCACAGACTCATGTTTTCACATGGCTCAATATTAAAACAGCAGGAAATCATCTGTTATGTATTCATCTGGGTTCTGTCTAGCTTTACACATTAATCTTCAGATATACTTGGGTTTAATCAGTACTTCTATAGTTTAGATTGAGCAGAAAATGAAGAGGCAACACTTACAGATATTACAAGTGGAGTTTACACCGATCTGATTGTTTCCCCCTAAAAATTTGTAGGATAATATTCAACAATTTTCTCCTGTTTTGCTGTGATCCATACCTAAATGTGCACAGCAATTCCTGTTTAAATGTAACACCTAGAAATTTTGAGGGTTTTAATGACCTCTTTCCTTTACTTTCCTTGAATTTTCAAAAAAGAGTGAAACCTAATTTTGTGTCAACCATAGATAATATCCATGAACAGTTATTTCCTACTCATCCTTTCCTCTGAAGCTTTATCTTTAGATAACACTTTAAACTCAATAAATAAATGATTGATAAAGTACCATTGAGAATAATCTAGAACACAGCATGATGCCAGTATGTAGACTGACAGTATAGGAAAGCAAGCAGAAAATGAAAATGAAGCAACAATATGAGACAGCATTCTTTAGAAAAACTACATGGTCCTAGAAGCACACAAGTGAATGAATAAATAGAAATAGGAGAGTTTCACAGGATGAGAACTAAAGCAATATAAGGCCCTATTGGAAGGCCCTGATAAACTAGAGAAGTGCTACCAGCCTTATCCAAAAATGCAAATTTATCAGTCTGTTGCAGGAAAAGGTGAAAGGGCTGAAAATCTGTCTTCTTTGGAATCCTCAGAAAAACTGAAGAACACATATCATAGAGAAAACTCTCCATGAAGGCCCCGAAGAAAGAGAGTTCCAAAGAAGGCATACCACAGAAGTTGTCCAGGAGCAGAAGAAGCTAGAGAATGACTCAGAGGAGGAAAAGGTACCTGTGTAGTATAAATAACTGAATGAAGACAACTGAAAATAAATAAAACAAACAATTAAGGAGAAAGTTCATGTTTTTTGGTGTGGCTGATGTATTTGTTGATATGGATATGTAAGAAAAACTCCAACCATTTGATATAGTTCTACTCCCTCAACAACTTCAGAAAAATGGAAAAGACAACTCCACAGGTCTTAAAAAGCTATCAAACCAACGATTAAGATTAGCAATGAAGAAAAATGTTTGCAAAAGGCAAAATTAAATGTGTGTGGACCAGAATCTATTGCAAGCAATATGCAGTCTTCCTGTTGCACATATTCAAAATATGGTAGAAAAAGATAGGTTTATAAAATTACTTGTTCAACACTGATCCCTGCATACATGAGTATATAAAGTGGGAACAAACAACATTCGTAAAAGAAGAGTGTAACAGAGAAGGAAAAAGGACCTGTCACTCACTATATTATAATACAAGCAGTACAAAATAAGTTAACAGGCATGAAAATGCTGAAATCCTAAATAGTTAGAATGCTGATCAAAAAATTATTGAAATAACCTCCATAGGAAAGCAGAACTGAGCATAGAAATAGGACATTGATCTTCAGAAAACAAAATAGCTCACTGTTTTAAAGGGGTGGAATGAACAACCCAGGAGCATCAAGAAATTTCTTCCAGAAGTTGTAAATGCTCCCACACTGGAAGTTTTTAAGAAGAGATTGGATAACCATTTGTCTGAAATGGTATAGGACCATGATGGCGAACCTGTGGCATGCATGTCATAGGTGGCATGCAGAGCCCTCTCTATGGGCATGCACACTGTCGCCAGCTGCTCTTCTGGTTTCCAGCATGCACATGCATGCCAGCCAGCTAGTCTTTGCGGGCACCGGAGCACCGGAAAATGGCCTAAGAAACTGCCTGAAAACAGCCCCCAAAATGTCCAAAAAACGGCCAAAAAACAGGCATGCGCTCACTGGCCAGCTGGTCTTTGGGTTTCTGGTGCTCTGGCATGCGTGAAGACCAGCTGGCCAGTGTACATGCATGTTCAGGAAATCCAAAGACCAGCTGGATTTCCGGTACTCTGGCACGGACACCTGCACACAAATGCATGCATGTTCCAGTTTGGACACTCGGAGCTGAAAAGGTTTGCCATGGCTGCTATAGGGCTTCCTGCCTAAGCAGGGGGTTGGACTAGAAGTCCTTCAAGGTCCCTTCCAACTCTGTTATTTTATTCTATTGCATGTATTGACTAAGGAAAAGAAAGTAGTCTCACTTCAAAGATTAATTGGTTATTGCTGAGATCATGAAGAAAGATTGCCAACTCAGATTTCTCTTCCAGCATATTGGATCAAGATGCCAATATCTGAATTTCTGTTTAAGAAATTGCTTGTCAGCCTGAAGATAAAAGCCCTTTTTCTCTACTTTGACTTCGACTTCCTCTAATGGCAGACACAAATAGGACATTGGTGTTGGACTTTTTAGTTTCTTTTTTCATGTCCAATTAAACTTTAAAATAACTGAGAAAAAAATGTCAACCATGCCATCAAGAAGACACATTTTAATTATGTAATAAAAAGATAGGGACAATGCTATAATTTTAAATATGTAATACTAAACAAGTTACAGGGCATAAAAAGGAGAAATGGGTCCCCATAAACAAAGAAAGAAACATGGAAAAATTTAAGGGACCTGAATGGATGGAGACTTACTTCAAATTGAGAAGTGAGAAGGTAATGCTTAATAAATGAAATAAGATGGGTTTACCTGACTGTAGCAGATATCTGAAATAGACTCTGAGCCATATCCTTTAAGTTGCCTAAATAACAGGTCACCATCATGGAGACTAAACATATGAAGAACGGTGGTGGGTTTGGTTTTGGCTAGTTTAGAAAAAAGAAGGACTAGGGGGGACATGATAGCAGTATTCCAGTATTTGAGAGACTGCCACAAAGAGGAAGAGGTGAATTTATTGTCCAAAGCACCAGAAAAGAAACAATGGATGGAAACTAATCAAGGAGAGAAGCAACCTGAAATTAAGGAGAAACTAACAGGGAGGACAATTAAACAGTGGAACAGTTTGCCTTCAGAAGTTGTGGGTGCTTCATCATTGGGGACAGTCACTTGTCTGAAATACTGTAGTATAGGGCCTCCTGCTTGAGCAGGGGTCTGGACTAGAAGACATCCAAGGTCCCTTCCAGCTCTATTCTGATTGGTTGGTTGGTTGGTTGGTTGGTTGACTGATCATAAAGGTGCTCCATCATGATACTACTTAGGCTTTATTTGAGCATTCTTCTAGAATCCCCTACAAAGCAAATTGTACTAATTGTATGTAGCAGAAGAGCATGGTCTGAAGTGGAAGTTTTTCCAGAACATCAGGAAAGTTTCCTTCAACTTTTTGATGATGATGATGATGATGATGATGATGATGATGATGATGATGATATCCATGCAGCCATGTCCAACTCTTGATGTTTCTATGGGGCCAGGTCTCACCACACTTCTGATCTTGCATTATTTATTTGATGATTTTTAATGTTCTGACTGATGTTAGCTTTGATGGTGTCCAGTCACCAGGATCTTTGGCAGACTGATTTCCTTTTACCACTAACCCTTCCAAACCTAATTGCCTTCTCCAGCGAATTTCCCCACATGACATAGCCAAAATAAGTGAAACGTAGTTTTGTGATTTTGCCTTCCAATGACATGCCTGGTCAGCATAACAGTGCTCCAGTACTTGTTTGTTGGCCACCTTTGCTGTGCTGTCCAAGAAATGTACAGGAGTCTTTTCCAGCACCAGTCGACTTTCTTCCTGTCTTGTTTTTTTAAGCTTCACCTTTCACAACCATAAATAGCTACAAGGAACACAATCACTCAGATTCGGGAAGGTCTGGACTCTGACTGGGTAGATCCAGCGAGGGTGACGGAGGCGGGTCTTGAGAACGTTATCTGGGACGAGTTTGATCCTGCGACCCCAGATGACGTGGACAGGATTCTGGGTAGATTGAACGCGACCACATGTTTGTTGGACCCGTGTCCCTCCTGGTTAGTACTGGCTTCCCGGGAGGTGATCCGAGGCTGGCTCCAGGGGATTATAAATGCTTCATTGGGTGAGGGTGCCTTCCCCGCCACCTTGAAGGAGGCGGTGGTGAGGCCTCTCCTCAAGAAGCCTTCCCTGGACCCGGCAGTATTGGCTAATTATCGTCCAGTCTCCAACCTTCGCTTTGTTGCGAAGGTTGTTGAGAGTATGGTTGTGTGACAGCTTCCCCAGTACCTGGATGAAACGTCGTATCTAGATCCGTTCCAGTCGGGTTTCAAGCCTGGGTACAGCACGGAAACGGCATTGGTCGCATTGGTTGATGATCTCTGGAGGGCTTGGGACAGGGGTTGCTCCTCTGTCTTGGTCCTGTTAGATCTCTCAGCGGCTTTTGATACCATCAACCATGGTATCATGCTGCACCGGTTGGAAGAGTTGGGGGTGGGAGGCACCGTACTACTGTGGTTCTCCTCTTTCTCTCTGACCGGTCGCAGTCTGTGTTGACAGGGGGGCAGAGGTCGACCCCAAGGCCCTTCATATGTGGGGTGCCACAGGGATCGGTCCTCTCGCCCCTTTTGTTCAACATTTATGTAAAGCCGCTGGGCGAGATCATCCGTGGTTTTGGGGTGAAGTACCACCAGTATGCTGACGACACCCAGCTGTACATCTCCACCCCGGACCACCCCAACGATGCCCTTGAAGTGATGTCCCAGTGCCTGGAGGCCGTACGGATCTAGATGGGGAACAGGCTCAGGCTCAACCCATCCAAGACTGAGTGGCTGTGGTTTCCGACGTCCCGATATAGTCAGCTGGTGCCATTGCTGACTATTGGGGGCGAATCATTGGCCCCCACGGAAAGGGCTCGCAACTTGGACGTCCTCCTGGATTCACGGCTGTCTTTAGAAGAGCACTTGACGGCTGGATTTTTCATCAGGTTCGCCTGATCCGCCAGTTGCGTCCCTTTCTAGATCGGGACTCCCTACACACAGTCACTCATGCCCTCGTCACCTCTCATCTGGACTGTTGTAACACTCTCTACATGGGGCTCCCCTTGAGGTGCATTCGGAGGCTTCAACTGGCGCAGAGCGCAGCCGCGCGGGTGGTTATGGGAGCAACGTGGAGCTCCCATGTAACACCTCTCCTGCGCGAGCTGCACTGGCTCCCAGTAGTCTTCCAAGTGCGCTTCAAGGTTTTGGTTACCACCTTTAAAGCGCTCCATGGCTTAGGACCTGGTTATCTACGGGACCGCTTGCTACCACCAATAGCCTCCCACTGGCCAGTACGCTCCCATAGAGAGGGGCTCCTCCAGGTGCCGTCGGCCAAACAATGTTGACTGGTGGCCCCCAGGGTGAGAGCCTTCTCTGTGGGGGCACCTATAATCTGGAACGAGCTCCCCCCAGAGATACGGAGGATCCCGGATCTGCGCACCTTCCGTCACGCGCTTAAAATGTTTTTATTTCATCAAGCTGGCCTGGCCTAAATCTTCTCCTCTTTTAAATTTAAATTTTAAATTTTAAATACAAATTTTAATTTGTTTAATTATGGGGTATTTTAAAATTCAGCCAAATTATTTAATTCGTTTTAATCTATTTTAAATTTTGTATCTCTGTGTTTTATCTTCTGGCTGTTCACTGCCCTGAGTCCTTCGGGAGAAGGGCGGTATAGAAATTTAATAAAATAAATAAATAAATAAATAGAGCAGGCTGACCTACATTTTGTTGCCAGCTGATGTCCTTGCTTTTCCATATTTGGCTCATGTTCATCATGGCTGTGCAATCCAACATTTTATTTCTGGGCTGCATTCACCTCTGCAATTTTTCACTTATGGTAGTTTTGGACAATGGCTCAATACTCTCCAAGATTTCAAAGTAGTCCAATTCATAGGTTATAAGCAGACTTGAGGTCTTGTGAAGAGGATAATAATAAGTTTCTCTCCACTCCTCTCCTAGTTTCTTGCCATTTATGTCACTGTTAAATTAGGTAACAAGTATCATTGATGGGTGTATAGTGAAATGAGATGTATATGAATAATTGAAAACTATGATTGATGTATATACGTACTTATACAGCAATTTAGGCAATCATATAACAAACTATTTAAAATTATTTGGAACATTGTGGAATAAAGAATACCGAGTTATTGTTTTATTTTCTTCTGTCTTTTCCTTTAAAATGGTAGTGACACTCCAAACAGTCGAAGAATATTGACTAATCTAGTTATTAGTAATCTTATTTGTTTTAGGTTTAGTATCATGCTGGATTGATTCTCTGGTTTTGCACATGGTTATTCCTATGGATTTGAAAGGATTATGTTGTCAAAATGGTCTAGTGGGTATGCAAAATCTAATCATTTTTGTACTGATTACAGGGCCCATCTATCTGAAATGGATTTCTGAATTGTTGAGGTTGGAATTGCATTTTCAACCATTGCTTGATTATTTGTAGATATTGCAAATGTTTTGGATGTAGGCAAAGTGCTAATGATTTCAGGCAAAGTAATGGGCTTGCAGACTAGTTTTTGTGGGGTTTTATATTCTGTCCAATAAGTTTTTCCATAAAATATACTCTGCTAAATGGTGTTATCAAAAGGTAACAGCAGAACCTAACTTCTTCAATGAATAGGTAACAAGACTCGCACTTTTGCTTGTAATAGTAATTCAGAAGGAGAATGCCCTGTCTGACAGCACAGAGAAGAATGCCTTTCATATTACTTTTCCCCTTGTAAATAGCTTTCTGAAACTTACTAAGAAAAATCTTTCAATTGTGGTGGATGTGATGATTTCAGAAAAAAAGGGGGGAGGGTGGGCGTTATATGAACTATGGCTTGAAACAGATAAATCACAGAATTTATTGCCATGCGAAAGATGAATCCAAAGCAGGCTTCCTCAGTTTGTTGCTGTTATGGTATGTTAAGATTCTAGAATTCAGATCCCTGTAGTTTTGGTTCCTTGTAGCTCTGAGGACTATAGTTCCAAAGACATGTACTGTAGATAACTGTAGATAGAGAAATGTTCATAAAAGAAAGCATCCAAGAAATGGACATATTACTATATTATACTATACTACTACATTACTATATGCAGTATGCTACTACATTACTATATGTACTATATGTAGTATGCTACTACTATTATACTATACTACTATATTGCTATTGTAGTATGCTGCTACTACTACTATATGTAGTATGCTACTTTTACTAATAGGTTCTGATATGAGGGTCTATCATATGAACAAAGAATACAAATTCTTTAAAAGTTTGAAATTCAGCAAGTTTTAAAAGTTTTCCTTATTATTTTTGTTTCTATAATACTTTTCCATTCAGTATAACATACATAGCATTCATTTCTTTGATTTTTGTTTTTTATAGTAGCAATCCAAGTGTCCATGGATCAGCAAGGACCTTCCCCTAAACTTTGATATCACACTGGTTCTGTTACAATGGAATAAAACAAATTTATTTATTTATTTATTTATTTATTTATTTATTTATTTATTTATTTATTTATTTATTTATTTATTTATTTGTTTGTTCAATTTATATGCCACCCTTTTCCGGAGACTAGGGTGGCTTACAATGCGTTAAGCAATAGCCTTCATACTTTTGTATATACCTGCCTAGTAGGGCTTTCGGCCCCCCTTAAGCAGTGTTCTTTTTATACAAAGTCAGCTTATTGGCCCCACAATCCGGGTCCTCATTTTATCTACCTCGGAAGGATGGAAGGATGGGTCAAC
Source organism: Pantherophis guttatus (assembly GCF_059756535.1). Lineage (NCBI taxonomy): Eukaryota > Metazoa > Chordata > Lepidosauria > Squamata > Colubridae > Pantherophis > Pantherophis guttatus. The sequence goes on along the minus strand of NC_142067.1, from coordinate 41,979,746 downwards.
CTTGAGCCTGGTGAAATTTGAACTTGCAGTAATTGCAGACAGCTGGCAGCTAAATACTACCTTTAACAGTAGCATTAGTCTGCTGCGCCACAAAGGCTTATATTTTATATTGTGTTCTGGGGTGGTTTCTTAAGTTTGGTCTCCTGAAAATTTACAAAATATGTTATGCCATCCTATGCAGTGGTAAAATCCAAAATATTTTACTACTGGTTCTGTGGGTGTGGCTTGGTGGGCGTGGCAGGGAAAGGATACTGCAAACTCTCCATTCCCACTCCACTCCAGGGGAAGGATACTGCAAAATCCCCATTCCCTCCCCACTCCTGAGGGAAGGCTATTGAAAAATCTCCATTCCCACCCCACTCTGGGGCCAGCCAGAGGTGGTATTTTCTGGTTCTCCGAACTATTCAAAATTTCTGCTACCAGTTCTCCAGAACCTGTCAGAACCTGCTGGATTTCACCCCGTTCCTATGTATTTGAAAAGAGAAGTAACATTCTAATTAAAATATATTGCAGTGGAAATTGTTTCTAAGCACACATGTTATTTTTTACCATTTAAGTAGCATGAGTTTCTTACTTACATGTTACATCCAGAGAAATATATCATATTTAAAAAAAATAAATATAAAATATTTTAAACATTATATTTAATTATTTTCCAACTGTTTCTTTTGATCCTCTTGATGGGTTCCAATGTTATTTTTCTGGACCAATGATGGAATTGGTCATTAGAGGTGTGGTGTGTGTTTTGTTTTAGATGCATCCAAATAATTATGTAAATCCAAAAAAAAAATACTGTTCAAGTCTTAGGCAATTGACCTAAGATACAGAGTTAATTGGAACCAATTGCAGTTGGTTCTACTAATAACTGCAGTAAACCCTATTTTCAAGTGTTTACATACCATGTTTCCCGGAAAATACGACCTACTCAGAAAGCAAAGGCCTTTCCTAAAGGCCTTTCCTCAAGGCCTCTCTAGCCGTTAACAGAGCTCCGTATCGATCGGGAGCTCTGTTAAGTCTTGCTGGCCTTGCCAGATGAAAAAGTTCCTGAAGGTCTCTGATAGTGAAAAAGAGGCCAGGGCGACGCCTGCAAGTGAGGCGAGTCAGTGGACGACATCTCCCCCCCCCCTTCCCCAAAATAAGACCTGGTGCCTTTTTTGGTGTAAAAAAAAAATATAAGACAGAATCTTATTTTCAGGGAAACACGGTATGAAATTTAGTAGCTAGTTTGGGTACTGAAAGTGAATATAAGCAATCAATTGGGACCTTTGCCCCCTGGAACAAGCTCAACTGAGAGACAATCATTAGTTCAATGAGGAAGCAATTGATCGGCTTCCTTTTCCCTGAATACATCTTGGTATTCAACATACTTGGCAGGTAAGACTTGGCAAGTTTATTTGATGAGTTCAGCTGCTGCTAAAACCTCTACTTGATTTGACCTGATTTCTGCAACCAGGTGACTTAAAGAATATGGAGCCTTCAGATCAGATGATACGTGGATCATGAGCTTGAAGTTATTCAAGCCCTAAAATAACATAGAAATGAAGTGCACTCCACCTGTTATCAATGTTAACCTAAACAATACAAAGCTTAGGTGTGGACCTGACTATTTGTTCTGAATGTAAAGGTCATCCATCGATAGTTTCAACCATCAATAGGGATTGAATGAAATTGCTGAATATTCCTTGTTCTTTCGGAAATTGTAAGTCCATGAATTTGGCAGTTTGCTTGACTTTGAATATTTATGGTTTGCCAAGAAGGTGCAGGATAACAGTAAGTAACAGATGTTTAGATGGCAGGCTATGCGGTATTTGGGCTTGAGCGGAGGCCATTTATTCTGAACTTGCTGGAAATGAGAGGCTTATGACAGCCTGGTATCATGGGCCTCTACAATACAAGCATGTTCATGATGCCTTTTCACATTTCTATCTTAGACAAATGTGAGTGTGCACCACAACTTTCATTTCAGCAAGTTTAGTAATAGGCTTGCATCCTTCATTTCTAACTTTTCATTTTGTAACCAACTATCTAGTCAAAGATATACCTATATTATTTCATGCAAGTATCTAGACATTCAGTTCTAACCAACCCATCTAGGATTTTACCAGCACCCTTCCTGTAACTGATCAACCAAGGATCCTTCATTCCAGGCTAAATCTTGAGAAATAAACCTGAAGTCACATATGTAGAGCAGCGTCCTAGTTTTACTTCCCAGAGATGACCATTAATTGTTTGTGCCTTCACTGAATCAGAATACATAGTTTGTAATGCTGACTAAATTCAACAAAGTTCTCTAACAAAAAATTCTGCTGCACTAAAATTTCTGCTTAACAGCTGCTCCATTCAGTAAATGTATGGCAAATCCAACTTTAACTCTATGTGTTAAAGCCTTAGGATCTCAGACTCAGATTTCTGTATATAAATTATACATTGATCCAAGAAACTATGGAATTGAGAGAAAGTTTTATCAAAATTTCCTGATAAATGAGATATTTATGATGTGAAGAAGGTATGACTGCTTCTTGTGCTGGCTGAGCCTGCATAGCTTGCAGTTGAGCAGTGAGTAAGGCAATTTTCTAAATTAATTGAGATTTTCAGCCATCAGTTGTTCCATACTGGATTATAGCAATACTTTTCAAAAACAAAATAAATTTTACTCGGTCACTTAAGAGTTAAGGATTGAAAACAAATGTTCTGTCTCAGATGGCAAACATACATACATGCAGACACAGTTGCTATGGTGCTAGCAGTAGACAAGATCATAAATCGGGGTCTGTGCAAAGATAGCTTGCCTGAATAAGCCTGTGCAGTTTAAGCAGCAATAGATTGATCCAAATTAATTCCAGGAGTCAGAGTGCTGAGTGCTGAGTCAGGCAGTAATCAAAGGTTTAATAGTAAATAAACTCAGGAGCAAGAGTCACAAACTAGGATTCCAAATAGTTGTTTCCAACGAAGACTAAAGGCAAAGTGGTTACAATTTCCCAGTCTTCACCCTTTACCTAGTGAGAAGCCTCATTGACCGGTGTTGTTCTGCTTGCTATTGCATGCATCAAGACATGGACTTGTGCCTCATCATTTGACTGCTGCAGCTGATCAGGAGATGCCTATTGCTCAGCCACTTCAGATGAATCACAATTTATCCATGTACCATCATTGCTCTATGAGCTCCAGTAGCTCCAGTAGACTTTTAGGTGCAATTTTAAATACTGGTTATGATCTATAAACCAGGGGTGTCAACCTCAAGGCCTGCGGGGTGCTTAGATCTGGCCCACGGGGCCTCCCTGGAAACAGCAAAGGACCGGCCCATAGTGCCGCTGCCACTGAAAATGAAGCTCAGGAGAACCGTGCATGGCCTTCCTGAGCTGCATTTTCAGCTGTGATAGCTTCCTGCAGCCCTCTGTCCAGAAAAAATGGAACCCAGGAGAGCTGCACACAGCCCTCCAAAGCTCTGTTTTCACTGGCAGAGGCACTGCAGGCCAGTCCTCTGTTTCAGGGTAGCCCTATGGGCTCCACTTTTGCTGACAAAGGACTGCAGGAGGCCATTGCAGCCAAAAATGGAGCCCAGAAGGGCCACGTGTGGCCCTCCCGGGCTCCGTTTTCTCAGGCAGAGGGCTGCAGGACATCGAACTGGCCATGCCCTCCCCCCCCACTAAGTCGCCCAAGATCAAACACAACCCTGATGCGGCCCTCAATGAAATCAAGTTTGACACACCTGTATTAAACTGTTCATAAGATAGGAATGAGTTATTTTCAGGACCAATTGCCTCAAATCATCTCTGTCCAGCCCACAAAACCTGACACTTCTGTGAAACAATGCATTCTAATGGGCCCACAAAGAGTGCCTTTTGTTTCCTTTTAAACAGTATTCCCCACCCCATCCCTACCCACAAATACCTTTTCACAAGTCTTTGAAAAATCTGACTCTTCTTCCATGAATTGGGCTATAGGTAATAAATCAGCTAATTCTGTAAGATTAAGAGAATGATGGGTGTATTCAGTTGTTTATTTTTATTTTGATTACTTTTTGTTCATTTGTTTATAGCCTAATTTATCCACCCAGAGTTACAACTGCACCTTGGATGATGTTGTGACTCCAACCCCCGAGCCTGTCTTATCAGAGGGAGAAGACTCCGAAAGAGCCTGTAGTACAGTGGACTAAGCACTGTTATTAACATCTGCTGCTTGCAATTACTGCAAGTTCAAATCTCACCAGGCTCAAGGTTGACTCAACCTTCCATCCTTTCAAAGGTAGGTGAAATGAGGACCCAGATTGTGGGGGCAATAAGCTGACTTTGTATAAATATACAAAAGTATGAAGGCTATTGCTTAACGCATTGTAAGCCACCCTGAGTCTCAGGAGAAGGGCGACATATAAATTAAAGCAAAAAAAAAAAAAGTGAAGGAGAGGAGTTGGCAAGGCCTCCGTCTCCAGGACCCTCCTCTCTGGCAATGCCTCAGGTGTCCTCCGAAGGCCAAGAGATAGGCCAGGGGCCAGGCACTTCGGAGTAGCCGCAGTTGGACAGCGATGGAGATGAGTCTTGGCTGGACCCTCGACAGCGTCGCAGAGATAAGTGTGCGCAACAGAGGAAGAGGCGTGCCAGAGATTAAGCTGAGTCACTGGACCACACCCCACAGGGGATAAAAGGGGGTGTGGTGGCCAGTCAAGACTTGTGACGAACAGAACTGAAAGCTAGCAAGTCATTCTGCATTTCTGGAACTTTGTTATATGCTCTGCTTGGATTGATTTTTGGACTGGACTTGACTATTCTTTGGCTTTTGTGGACTTACTTTGATGTTTCGGTTGGAGGAGATAAACCTCCCTTTGTAAGTAAAAACTTTTGGCAAGCACTGGGTTGCTGCCAATTCTGTTATCAAAGGAAATTCTTGTCTGCTGAATTTTAACTCTTGGTCGACTGCTGGTGTGCGTGTGTGAGATGGGGACAGAACAGATGGCTCTATAGAATAAAGGGAGAGAGAGAGAAAAAGAACAGGAAATCATATAATTTATGAGCTGAAAGATACAGTAAGCATTGGCTGCAAATTGCCTATAGTACAAATTGTTCTGTTATTTATCTATTAGTTTAAGTTGTGACTATTTAAACAATCAAATGTTATGTTCTAGATCAATATTTACTCCTTTGCTGTTTGTATGCGTAAACTTAAGCCAAATTCTTTAAGCCTTTTTTAAGTCCATAGTCATACAATTTTTGGAATTCAGATTCATTTTGTAGTTTCTGAACAACCCAATGACATTTTGTGTTATTTTCTCATTTCATCTCATTTCTAATTAAATTTATATGCTACCCATCTCACTGTTTCAAGTGACAGGGACATTCCTCCCCCCTCATTCCATTAATGTTACTTAATTTTTCTTTAAATTTCATTCATTCAGAATGCTGCTTGATTTTTCTCCCACATCTGCGGTTTTATTTTTCATTAAAATTCACTGGAGTATAGTTATCAATAGCCTGTAGATTTCTACTTTCACACAGATTCCAGTCATCCTTTGGATTATTGTCTATTTGTGTCAGAGATGGGTTTCAGCAGGTTCTGACCACTTCTGGAGAACCTGTAGCAGAAATTTTGAGCAGTTCGGAGAACTGGTAGAAAAAGTTCTGACTGGCCCCGCCCCGATCTATTCTCTGCCTCCCAAGTCCCAGCTGATCGGGAGGAAATGGTGATTTTGTAGTATCCTTCCCCTGGAGTGGGGTGGGAATGGAGATTTTACAGTATCCTTCCCCTGCCACGCCCACCAAGCCATGCCACACCCACCAAGCCACACCCCAGAACCAGTAGTAAAAAAATTTGAAACCCATCACTGATTTGTGTTCATTTTCAACTGATATGTTGGCAACTCTCAGAACAGCCAATGCACCAGCACTCCTTTTCCAGTCCTTAAAAGATTGATTTATTTTAACCAAGGACAAAAATTCTCAACCCAAGATTTCATTTATCAGTGAATCAGATCAGAACCAATATTTTCCCATACCTGACTTCATAATGCTGAAGGAATCCCAACTACCTATTTATAACTATCCTGGTATCACTTTGGTGTTCTTTTTATTTCATTTAATATCATTAAAGTTAATCCCTCTGCCTGAAGCTCTCACTGACTGACATGACGCAGACTACAATAAGAAAAGTATGCTTGGATAGAAGTTGCTTTGGGGGGATATGCAGTTATGGCTTGAGAAAATAATTCAGAGTATTTTCAGCCACTATTTCAGGAAAGTAGCATCCATCTAGATAATATTATAGTTACAGCTAACAAAATCTACAGCATTTTCTATGGTTCATTAAATCTGTTCCACCCCCTGCATATTTGAGATACACTTTATTGCACAGACTGAGATAATCAGCAAGCAAATTTACTTCAGCCAGCAGTGTTCAAGAAGACTCTGATCAGTTACTTGGATGTCATTCAAAAAACCTGCCTAAAGTGTAATTTCAGATTTCCCAGTTTGTATGTCTAAATTATCTGCCAATTAATTATCAAAATCATTGCTGGAACATTAAGATCTTAGCTCTTGGCTTCAGTGTTCTAAATCTTCCTAAACAACTTCTTCATGTGTCCCTAGACTTTTATAAAGGTCGTGATATTAGCATCATTTTGCAGGAGATAATAGCATATTGTTTTGTTTGCACAATCATGTGCCTGGGCTAATTTTGGTTTCACAAAACATTACTGCAAGAATTTTAAAACTTTATATCTGTTCATGCTAGCTTGTTGCATTGCTCAAAGCAGCATGATTCACTGTAGTTAATTTTAATTACGGTTTGTTTAAAAATGTCTTAGGGCCTTGCAGTTGACTTATTTTAACAAATTATGTAATCAAAATTAGTTACATTTAAGGGTCTGGATAAAAGGGTCTGGTTAACTGCAGTTAACTGAATAATCATTAATTTTTCTCATTTCCACTGGTTACATGGTAAAGTGGGGAGAAGAGTAGACTTGAGACTGGTCAAAGTTAACTCCTACCACAATGAAGGTTAATTTATTCTTCTATCTATATCTAGCCAATAAGTTAAAATATAGCTGAAGAATGTTTCCTAAGAGAGTCAGTACACTATATATCTCACCTAGTTGACAAAATGCAATCAGACGTAATTTAGACTTTCAAGATAATCTTTAAATTAGATATTTTAGCTTGCAAAGACACTTGGGGTACGCAAGGGTGCTTGGGTTAATAGTGGGCTTTGATTATGTTTGGGTGTACCAAATTTATCCCTATTGTGTTGTTACCATTAGCAAGAACTGTTGCATGTGACATGAATCAGCTATTTTTTGCATCCTAATGTCCTCTATCTTAATAAAATACATAATATGAAACCTTGGATAAGCAAAGTTATCTCAAGTTATTATTCATGAGATCTCCTGCTTGGGCAGGGGATTGTACTGGAAGACCTATAAGGTCCCTTCCAACTCTGTTAATCTGTTAGTATCTGTTAGTATGCGTTTATTATTCATATTGATGCTATACGAAAGATTACAACTTGAAATATTTGAGGAATGAATAGAAAATGGTATGAAATAATAACATGATACAATAATAACTAAGTAGGTAACTAACTAAAATAAAAACCAAGAAAAGGAAAGGATGTAATAGATGTGCATTAAGATTACACAACCACATGTAATTCAGTTGAATAAATGCTCATAGAAGTGAAAGTCTAGCTTTTATTTTGAACAAATGATCTAAAATACATACCAGAAAATATGTATTATGAATGTATTTAATGAAGTTATGTAGCTGTCCATCTACCAATAGGAGCTCTTGGTAAATGGCAACTCTTGGTTGGTAAAGTATGAATTAGCATTTTTACAGTAGATTATTGTGGAGGGATATTAAAGTAGGAATTCATAGATTTGTAGTAGTTGCATGCTATGGTTCACTGTAATAGATAGTGAAATTGCGGAAAAATAGACTTTGAAGAGAAAGAAAGAAATGAATGAAATTAGAATGACTGTGGTAAAGTAAGGTATGAATCAATTAGAAGATAATTAAGCCAAATCAAATAACATTGTTACAGATGAACTTAGATTAACCTACCAGCAGAATGAATGGACAGTGAATATCAGGAAATAGGCTACAGAAGCTGCTTGGAGCAGAGTAAAAATAATTTCATACAAAGTGCCACAGAAGTGTGGTTATGCCAATGCAAAGTATCAAGAAGGATGCCTGATGAATAATGAAATGAAAGAGGCTATGGAAGAGGAAGTAAATATGCATAAAAGACCAAGCACCCCAACCCAAATGAACAAGTGGTATTAGATGATATTTATTTGTATTAAGAATGACCTACTTCTTTGGTACCCACAGCCTTTGCTGTTGGCACTGTCTGAGCTTGTGGTCAATAGGTGGATTATTTCTTTGTGTGAAGTTATGCAACATAATAATGATTACTAGAGTAAATGGCACAAGATACTTTATAAAGCATGGTAGCATACTGCAGAGTCAATAATGTTGCTTGGCATTTCACCGAGGCAAAAAGATAAGGCTAAGAATAAAATAGATGGTTTGCATTTTTTTAAAAACCTGATTAATTAAAAATAAAACTAAAAATAATAGTCACATGTAGGTTTTCTCTACTCGTTATTGCAATGTGCATGCTTTAATTTTGATTTTATTTTGAGTCATAATCATAATAAAATAAAATAAAATAAATTGAACTGAACTAGGTGCTCCTGCAAATAAGATGCCCAAAGAACCCAGGATTTGTAGAGATCGGCAGCAAGTAAACTTAATTAATTAATAAGTAGTTCTTTCAGTGTTTTAAAACACTGGTTTAGAAGTGGTTTAGAAGTTGTTGACACTTTTGATTTTAAAACACTGCTTTTGGGTTGACAAGCTCTGGCAAGAGGGACCAACAGAATTACAACACATTTATCAAGTCCTTAGTTTTTCCACAAGGATGCAGGAAAAAACAATCAAACAAATTTCCTCTACAGTATATTATGGTGAAAAAAAATCTCTGGAACTTTCTTCAGAACATTATCTTTTTCAAAAGATGCAATTGGGAAATTTAAATGCTACTGTTAATATAATGCATTTCTACCAACAAAAATAATTTTTTATTATTATTTTGCCAAATGCATGTGCTATATATCAGAAACTGATTTCTAGGAGTAGTTATGTGTAAGTATTACAAAACAAGATCTTTCAAATATTTATTAATCTTGTCTCAAAAAAAATGGCCCCTGAGAAGAACTGTTGGCATGATAGCAAATATAGTCAGTTTTTATAAAACAGGTTTCAACTATAAGATCATGTTTTTTTGCCCAATGGAAATTCTGCCAGAATAAAGGATCAGGTTGTCATAATCCTTTTTCCTACTTTCATTATCTCATTATCTCAATAACATTTTCCAAACACCACATAATATTCATTCCTGGCCTTTTTTTATGAGTCTTGATACATTTGCTGAGAACAATAATTTCATCAAAAATAAGTAGAGGTTCTCTTATCACACCAGTGCATGGCAATTTTATTTTAAATATATTGCTTCATATTTACCCTATTATGATAGCACAAGTCTATGTGACCTCTTCACTTCTCCCTCATTTTTCTTATATGATGGCACTTCTGGAAACAGTTATTTTGATAAAAGTATATAAATGTTTTACCGATAATGAATGTATGATTTAGACTGTAATATTATTTAATTTACAGTGGTCATGATCTCTGAAAATGCCTCCGTTTTTTAATGTTGCACATAACATTCATCTAAAACCCAAGAAAGATAGCTGGTATTTAAATGACAAATCCAATCCATAATCTTTCACAAGGGAAGTCTTAATTGGAATACTTTTTATGTGGTAGGTCAAGATATCTGAATGGTAACAAAAAAAACTTTGAAGAGGTTTTATCATTGAAAGCATGAGGATGCTTTTTTTCCCCCAAAAGTTAAAGTAAGTAACCAGTTTTTAATAGAAAGCATATATTTTTCCTTTTAGAAAAAAAAATCATCATGCAATCTCCAATATAACTACGAAGTTATATTAGAGAATTGACGTTGCGATAAAGACTGTGAAAGGTCACAACCTCCCAATATAAAGAAAGTAGTTTTTAGGTTTCACAACACTGGTAAAAATGGATTTAAAACATTTCCAGTGTACTACTGAGGGATATTAGCACAGTAATGCAGGCCTAACCCTTAATGAATGACTGGGAATGTAAAATAACAGTAAACAATTAGAACTTATAGAGAAGAATATTTGTACTACAGAGATGAAGTGTGGGGTTCTTGGTGTTCTCTAGGCTTGGTTGTAGCACTGTTATGTTACCTAGTTTGGTAATGAAATATTGGCAAGAATATAAAAAGCTCAGACGGCGCACCAATCAAATCCAATTTGGCAACTTGGCACCTGCATCTACTTTTGACGAAGAATAGAAACAAGATTGAGTTTTGTGTTTGACCTTGGAAGGGCAGGATGGGTGTGGCCAGGGTGGGTGTGGCCACCTAACATAACTTGTGTCAGAGGCACTTATGGTGGCCCAAGTGCTGTGCCAACGAAAACAGGCTCCGAAGCTCCATTTTCAGTTGTGACGGCTTCCTGCAAACCTCTGCCAGGGAAAATGGAGCTCGGGAAGGCTGCCTGCAGCCCTCACAAGGTTCATTTTCTGCTGCGACAGCCTCCTGCAACCCTCTGCCAGAGAAAACAGCCCTTCCAACCTCCGTTGTCTCTGGGAGCTCGGGAGGATAATTTTTGGCTGCGACGGCCTCCTGCAACTCTCTGCTAGTGACAACGGAGCTCCAAGTTCTGTTATCACTGGCAGAGGTACCAAGGTCCAGTCCGTCACTGTTTCCAGGTCGGCCCCATGGGCCAGATCTAAGCACCCCACAGGCCAGATCCAGCCCCCACGCCTTGAGTTTGATACCCTGATTTAACACAAAGACATACAAGATGGAGGGACCTAGATTGCCCTTGAATGGATTCATATGTATAGAAAGCATTGGAAATTTCTTGAGCATTGTTGCCAGGGATTAATCCTGAAGAGATCTGCCTACATCAGCTGCTTTTTGTGCATCTGACTTATTATTGAAGTTCTTTAGCTACTACAATTGTTTTTCTATTTATGATATATAGTTAGATAATCACAGGGCTGTTCAACATTAGGGTAAAAAAAATATAGTCAGCTTAAAATTTAATATTCATTCTGATTACATATATATATATATATAACCATACTGCATGCACTTTCTGTCACAATGGGTCAGAGGTTGTTTTAGTGTTTCTTTAAAATAATTTATAAAATACAGATTGATCTTGTCAAATTTTTCTAGTCTACAAATATTCTAATATTTTCAGCATTATAAAAACATAAATTTGTTTCTAGGAAATGTCATTAGGATTAAATTTGTATTATTGTCATGGCATCTATTCTCTACTATTCAACATTTAATAATAATAATAATAATAATAATAATAATAATAATAATAATAATAATAATAATAATAATAATAATAATAATAATAATTTTATTTCTATACCGCCCTTCTCCCGAAGGACTCAGGGTGGTGTACAACCTATTTAAAAACACAGACAAAACAGCAATGTAAAATTTAAAATAATTAAATAAATTGGCTCAGATTTAAAACCCCAAAAAATTTAAATACCCCAATTTAAAACTATTATGTTGATAGTCCGGCCTGGCGGAACAACAGGGTCTTCAGTGCGCAGCGAAACACCCGGAGGTCGGAGATCTTACGAATTTCTGGGGGCAGTTCATTCCACAGGGCTGGGGCTCCCACAGAGAAGGCCCTCCCCCTGGGTGTCGCCAGCCGACATAACTTGGCCGATGGCACCCGGAGGAGACCCTCTCTGTGGGAGCGAACTGGTCGGTGGGAGGCTATTGGCGGCAGAAGACGGTCTTGGAGGTACCTGGGTCCTATGCCATGGAGCGCTTTAAAGGTGGTAACCAACACCTTGAATCGCCCCCGGAAGACCACTGGGAGCCAGTGCAGCTCGCGCAGGAGGGGTGTCACATGGGCACAACGGTTTGCGCCCATAACCACCTGCACGGCCGCATTCTGGACCAGTTGGAGCCTCCGAGTGCTCTTCAAGGGGAGCCCCATGTAGACAGCATTACAATAGTCCAACCGGGAAGTAACAAGGGCATGAGTGACCGTGCGCAGGGTGTCCCGATCCAGAAAGGGCTGCAACTGGCGAATCAGGCGAACCTGATAAAAGGCCCCCCTGGCCACGGCCGTCATATGCTCTTCTAAAGACAGCCGCGTGTCCAGGAGGACACCCAGATTGCGAGCCCTCTCCGTGGGGGGCAAAGATTCACCCCCAATAGTCAGCGATGGCACCTGCTGACAATATCGGGGCGCCGGAAGCCACAGCCACTCGGTCTTGGAGGGGTTGAGTCTGAGCCTGTTCCTCCCCATCCAGACCTGCATGGCCTCCAGGCAGCGAGACATCACATCAAGGGCATCGTTGGGGTGGTCTGGGGTGGAGATGTACAGCTGAGTATCATCAGCGTACAGATGGCACTTCACCCCAAAACCACGGATGATCTCACCCAGCGGCTTCACATAAATGTTGAACAGGACGGGCAAGAGGACCAACCCTTGCGGCACTGCCCATGTGAGACGCCTTTAGGTCGACCTCTGTCCCCCTGCCAACACAAACTGCGAGCGGTCGGAGAGGAAGGAGGAGAACCACCGCAAAATGGTGCCCCCTATTCCTAACCCCCTCAATCGCTGCAGCATGATACCATGGTTGATGATATCAAAAGCCGCTGAGAGATCTAATAGGACTAGGACAGAGGAGCAACCCCTGTCCCGAGCCCTCCAGAGATCATCCACCAACGTGACCAATGCCGTTTCTGTGCTGTACCCCTGCCTGAAGCCCGACTGGTACGGGTCTAGATAGATAGCTTCATCCAGGTGTCGGGGAAGTTGTCGTGCCACCACGCTCTCAACAACTTTCGCCACAAAACGAAGGTTGGAGACTGGATGGTAGTTGGCTAATTCAGCCAGGTCCAGGGAAGGCTTCTTGAGGAGGGGCCTCACTACCGCCTCTTTCAAGGCGGCAGGAAAGGCACCCTCACTCAGAGAAGCACCTATAATCCCCTGGAGCCAGTCTCGTGTAACCTCCCGGGAGGCCAGTACCAACCAGGAGGGACACGGGTCCAATAAACACGTGGCGGCACTAATCTTACCCAGAACCCTGTCCACATCCTCGGGAGTCACAGGATCAAACTCCTCCCAGATAACATTCTCAAGACCTGCCCCGGTCTCCTCCCGTGGACTCATCCAATCGGAGTCCAAGCCATCCCGGATCCGAGCGACTTTATCGTGCAGGAATTGCACAAAATCCTCAGCACGACCCTGCACGATTCCTTCAATTTATACCCAAACTATGTAAGGTATGCAGAACATTGATATGATGATGCTTAAAGTTTTAATCTTTCCACATTTGGGATTTATGTATATAGAAAAGTTATTCCATCCCCAAAACAAATATTTTTTGGTTCTCATTCTGCATACTAATTATGTAAATAGTCAGATAGATTTTGATGTGTTTTCTGGTTAGTAGCTACCTTCTCTGTAGGTTTAAATTGACCTAAAAACAATGTATTTTAAAATTTATTTTCAGGCTGAGAACAAAATATGGAAAATGGTGAATATGAATGTTTTTAATGACAAATAATTTCCAAAATCATCTATTCTTATAGAATCACATGGAAGATAAATATTGCATTTTTGCAGTGAGGAATGATTTTTGAAAAATAATCACAATTCCAATATTACCAGGGATTTCAGTGGGCTTTTATCAATCAATTACATTGGTTAATATTGAATGAACATGAAGTTCACTAAGTCCAGCCCTGATCCATCTTGAGCCATGGAAATTCATGAGCAGCTGTGAATCTGCCACTTTTTAAACCCAACCAACATTGTAAGAATATCTATCGGGATAAGACAGACAAGGAAATGGAACTATAGAACTATATTGTGTAGTAATATTATACTCCTAGAATAAAGGCAGGATATAAAACTAACAGATACATAAATGTAGGAGTATTGTGTATCATCAACCAAATTAAAATAAAATCAGGAACTATTCTCAGGTGCTAGGTGGAGATTTGCACAAGGCTATGGCTATTTCTGGGCTATATTAAAGCAATTCTTAAAATTCATGATAAAACAAACATTTTTTCACTCAACATTTTAAGGCCAGTACCACAAGTACAATATGAAGAAGAAAACTCATATGCAATTAAATCTAAATTTATTATAACTGGATATCTATCTATCTATCTATCTATCTATCTATCTATCTATCTATCTATCTATCCATTCATCCATCCATCCATCCATCCATCCACCATCCATCCATCCATCCATCATCTATCATCTGTCTGTCTGTCTGTCTGTCTGTCTGTCTGTCTGTCTATCATCTATTTATCTATCGCATTTATATGGTCACCCGCCTAACATAAAGTTAAATAAAAAGCAGCAAATAGATCATTGTAAAAGGATAACAATAACTATTAAAATGATAATATTATATAAACAATTAAAATATATAAACTTTATTTTTTTTTAATTTTTTTATTGAGTTTTAAACAGAGATATAAAGACAATACAAAAAATACAAAGACATTACAAAGACAAACGAGTTCCCACCACCAACCTACCCACACTATACTTTACATATATGTTTTGATCATCATCAGAATATATATTGCTTTATAAGTTAATATATACGTAATACATTGTCAATTCAGATGTTTTAGATTAGAAATAATCTTGCATCTCCTCTTTATTTAGTTGTTTCCGTTTTTATTTTTTCTACCCTATATTCTTTCATCTATATTTGTACTGATTTTCTTTTCCAGCCATTGATACCACTGGTGCCACACAAGATAGAATTCACTTTCTTCTTTATCTTGGAGTTCTAGTGTCAGTCTATCCATTTCAGCACATTCTGTTATGTTTGAGATTAGTTTGTCTTTGGTTGGGAGTTGATCTGATTTCCAATTTTGCGCAAACAGTAACCGTGCTGCTGTCAAGATGTGTATGATGAGGTATTTTGTCTCTTTGTTGTGTTGTGTTGTTATCATTCCAAATAAAAAAAATTCTGGAGTGTTTTCTACTTGTTGGTTTATTATTTCTTCAATGATTTCCTTTGTGTCCTTCCAGTATTGTTGGGCCTTTGTACATTTCCACCAGGCATGGTAGTATGTCCCCTTTTTTGTTTTGCACTTCCAACAGTGTGGGGAGGTGTTTGGATATATTTTGGCTAGTCTGGCTGGTGTTAGGTGCCATCTGTAAAACATTTTTATGAGGTTTTCTTTGTAGGGTATGGCTCTTGTCATTTTGATGTTCTGTTTCCACAATTTCTCCCAGTTTGCCAGTTGGATGTTGTGCCCTATGTCCCTGGCCCATCTTATCATATTTTCTTTTACTGTTTCTTCCAGTAATTTATATCTAAGTAAGTAGTTATATAATTTGGTTATCATTTTTTGTTCTGGGCCTTGTAAAATCTTATCCAATTCGTTCAAATTATTCGAGATTCCATATTGCTTTTTGTCTGCTATGTGTCTTGAGTGTATTTGAGTATAGGGCCACCAATCAATATTTATGCCGGAGTTTTGGAGTTGCTGTCTTGAAATGAGTTCGCCTTCATGATTCAGTAAGTCTTGGTACCTCATCATTTTTCCTATTTCGAGAGTGTTCGGGTATATCAATGCTTCCATCGGGGACCACCATTTTGGTATTTTGGTATAGTGAGTTCTCTTAATATCCTGCCAGATCTTGAATAATGAAGCTTGAATTATATGACATTGGAAGTACATGTGTCTCTTATCCGATCCGTCCCATAAGAAAGCGTGCCATCCTCTTATTAAGTCAAAGCCTTCTAAATATAAAGTTCTTTTGTTGTCGAGTTCCATCCATTCTTTAATCCAGGTCAATCCTGATGCCTTATAGTAGAGTTCCCAATCTGGTGTTGCTAGGCCTCCTTTGTCCCGTGAATCCTGTAGGGCTTTGATTTTGATTCTGGCCTTCTTTCCCTGCCATATGTAGTTCATTGTTGTTTTGTTGAGGTTCTTAAAGAAATCTCTTCTGGGGTGTATTGGTATCACTTGATATAAATATAGTACTCTTGGTAATATATTCATTTTTATTGAGGCAATTCTGCCCATCAATGAGAGTTGTAATCTACTCCAAATTTCTAAGTCTTTTTTGATTTGTTTTAACAATTTGGTATAATTATCTTCTTTAATTGTAGTTGCTTTTGCTGTCAACCAAATACCTAGGTATTTTATTTTCTTTACTATTTGAAGTCCTAATTCTTGTTCTAATTTCAACTGTTGTGTTTGGGTCATATTCTTCGTCAATACTTTCGTCTTCTGCTTATTTATTTTGAGGCCCGCAACTTCCCCGTATTCCTCTATCATTGTCATCAACCTGGTTCCAGATTGTATTGGGTTTTCCAATATGAAGATCACATCGTCTGCAAAGGCAAGTAATTTATACTCCTCTCCCCGAATCTTAAGGCCTTCCACGTCTTCTTCCTTCCTGATTTCCATTAGTAAAACTTCCAGTGCGATTATAAATAATAGAGGTGACATGGGGCAACCTTGTCGTACGCCTTTCTGGATGTCAAAAGTTTGTGTCATGTCACCATTTATTGCAATTTTGGCTGTTTGACAGGAATAAATCTTTCTTATCAATTTAAGGAATTTCTCTCCGCAATTCATTAATTCAAGTTGTGATGTAAGAAAGGACCAATTTAAATTATCAAAGGCCTTCTGGGCGTCGAGAGATATTAAAGCTATTTCCTTATCTATTTTCTTATCGTAGTATTCCAGTATATCTATGATCGTTCTCAAGTTATTTTTAATCTGCCTCCTGGGTATGAAGCCATTTTGGTCTGTATGTATGTATTTATGAATTATTGTTTTAAGTCTCTGCGCTAATATTGACATGAATAGTTTGTAGTCTACATTGAGTAATGAGATGGGTCTGTAATTCCTAACTTGGGTCCGGTCTAAATCTTCTTTGTGTATTAACGTAATAATGGTTTCTGTTCATGATTTTGGGATTTCAGCTGTCAATAATGCTGCGTTGAAGACTTGTAGCAATATTTCGTCTATTTCTTGTTGGGAGTGTTTATAAAATTCAGTAGGAATTCCATCTGGTCCTGGAGTTTTATTGTTCTTTTGTTTTTTACGAGCTTCAATCAATTCAGTCATTGTTATGGGGCGATTCAGGGTCTCTCTATGTTCTTCTTCGAATTGTGTAATATTCACTTTACTAAGATATTTTCGAATTTGGTCTTCGGGGACATCTTCCTGCCGATAGAGATTCTGAAAGTATGTTTTGGCTATGTTTTTCTTATCTACGTGTGTATGGAATAAAGTTCCTGATTCGTCCTGGAGTTGGTGTATAATTCTTTTGTCTGTTTGCTTTTTTAATTTATGGGCTAACCAGCGTCCAGTTTTATTTGCGTGTTCGAAGTTGGTCTGTTTTGCCATTTTTATTTTTTGTGCCAAATCAGCTTTTGTAGTCAAATTCAATTTGTGTTTAGCCAAATTAAGTTTTTGCTGTGCTATCTTATTATTAGGATGCTGTTGTAATTTAGTTTCTTCTATCTTGATTTCTTCCAATAAGTCATTCCTGATTTTTTGTTTCTCTTTTTTTCTCTTTGCCACGTATGCAATGGTTAGGCCCCTAATATATGCTTTTGTCGTGTCCCATAGATTTTGTAACGACGTTTGGTCCTTTGTGTTAATTTGGAAAAATATCTTAATCTCTTTTTCCATCATTTGTAGATACTCTTTTTCCTTTATAATACTTGTATCCATTTTCCATCTTTTTTGTTTTCGGGAGCCTTTCCAAATTATTTTGATGGGGTTGTGGTCAGCCCATATGTTAGGCATAATTTCTACGTCGTGTGTTTCTTTACTTAGTTGGGGTGTCATCCAGGCCATATCCAATCTTGACCACGATTGATGTGGGCCAGAAAAGTATGTGTACTGTTTGGTTGTAGTATTTAATTCTCGCCAGGTGTCATGTAGACTCATTTCTTGTACCAGGTTCTTAAATGTTTGTGGCAGTGTCTTCCTTTTGATTTTATTCTTCCTGTTACTATAGTAGACTTCTCGTGTGTTGACAATTGCATTAAAATCTCCGACAATGCAGATATTTTCATAATCCAGCTCTTTTAATTTATCGTGTAATTTTTTATAAAAGTCTATTTGGTTTCCATTTGGGGCGTAGATGGCTACTAACAGTATTATTTTTGTTTCCAGTTTTACTTCTATTATTAAGACTCGACCCTCTTTGTCCACATATATCGGCTTTGTTCTTATATGGTCTCTAACATATATTACCACTCCCCTTTTTTTACAGTCGCCTAAGGATGTGTACATTACTCCTAATTTTTTATTTTCGAGTAATTTTTTCTGTTGTTTTTTTATGTGTACCTCTTGTAAGGTGATTATATCTGCTCCTAATTTTTGCAGTTTAGTGAATATCTGATGTCTTTTGCTTGGTGAATTTAGACCATTTATATTTATAGAGATGAGTTTTAGTTCTTCTTCCATTCCTGGTGTTGTTTATTTGTCTGTTATTTTGAGTTTTGATGTGTTTCTTGTGACTCTTTGTGTGATCCCTGTCATTTCCTCCTTCCCCAGCTTTCCCTTCTTCTGTTCCTTGTCCTCCTTATTTATTGGTTGCTCTTCTTGGTCACTGGAGTTTGAATCTTCTCTGCCTCCTCTGCTCTCCTGTTCTCCTTCATATCCTAAATGTTGGTCTGCGAAGTCCTGGGCTTTTTCTATGGTGTCGATTCGAAATTTTCTTCCTTCCCAAGAAATGAGTACTCCTTCTGGTATAAGCCATCTAAATTTAATCTTGAGTTTATTTAACTGTCGGGTTAAGAAGTTATATTCTCTTCTCCTATCCCTGGCCCTTCTCGGTACTTGTTTTAGCGTTAGAACTTCCCTCCCTTTGTACATGACTGTCTCCTCTCTCATCTTTCGGTATATTTCTTCTTTCATTGTTTTTTTTGTAAATCTGATGTGTACTTCTTTAGGGAGTTTGTTTCTTCTGGCATAGTTTGTGAAGGCCCTGTAAATTTCGTCGATACCACCTCTTATTTCATCTTTATCCTTATGTGTCGCCTCTGCCAAGATTCCAACCATAATTTTACCCAAGTCTTCCTCTCTCTGTTCTTCTATATTTTGAAATTTTAAGTAGAAAGATGCCTTTTCCATTTCAAGAAATGTCAGTGCATCTTCTGTGTCTCGACTTCTTGTTGCTTGTTGGTTCTCCATCTGTTCCAACCTGGTAGCTGTGGCTTCCGCCTTTTCCTCAACTTTATGGATTCTCTGTTCGTTTTCGGTTATATTTTGTTGAATTTTCTCTATTTTTTCATCTATATTTCTAATCTCATCTTTAATTTCCCCTACATCCAATCGCATTTGTTCATGGTTCTTTTTCGTTTCATCATGATTCAGGGTCATCTTATCTTCCATCCTTTTCATTCCCTCCTGAATCATTGCAAGGGCAGCTTGGATGTTTTGAATACCTATGTTGGTCTTTTCTTTATCTGTTGTTTCCCCTGTCTTCTGCTGGACCGGGGAAGCCACCAATAGTGTTTGGGTTGGGGGTATTTTCTTGGTTGATTTAATAGTAGTTGGTATGTTTGAGGTTGCCATATCTATTATGCTTATTATTTTTGCCCACAATTTCATAAAATTCTCACGTCTAATGTTTATAACCTGGATGCAGGATTATTTTTACAAGGTTTTTTCAGAGTATTTCTGATTAGTAATACGATATTGGGAAAACAGCAAAAAGGAAGGCGGGGTGGGGAAGCAAGAGAAGGGGGAAACAACGGGGAAAAAATAGGCTTCTAACAATTCATTAGTTACCTTATTCTTCAATTACTTACAAAATAAAATGTATTTTATTATAATAGTTCTAAGATAGTATCAATATCAATTTAATTATTATAATTCTATCTAATTATTTAAAATCATTTACTGTATATGAATAAATTAATTAAATATAATTAAAGATAATATGCTATAATTGTTTAATTAATTTCAAATAGACAAATTAGACAAACTACTTCAGAGAAAAACTAATAAGTTATTAAAGGTTATTTTCCAGGTCTAGTATCTTATGATATATAGTAGAATAGACTTAAATCGAGCTAAGCATATATATATTGTCCATTAATTATAGTCTCTTATCTTTCTTGGTGTTATGTAAACTTATCTTTCTTCCAACCAAATACGGTTCCAAAGGTCTGAGTCACCCTATTCACTTTAATTATTCCACAATCCAATTTAATCTATAGTCCTCTGTATTCCTGTTGTTAGAATCCACATCCGATCCCAAGAGTGTAATGTTGTATCCTCTATTTAAGTCCTTATCATCTGGTTCATCAGGTATTAGTCAATATTTAAATTGTTCAATCCAAACAGTTCAGTCTCTAGTAGTCAAATAATCAAAGTCCCTCACACTTTGTATCAGTTTTGTATCCTAATCTTCGCAAGAAGTATTACTAAAAGATAGCTTGTATAAATCCACTCCAATCAATTTTACCGGGGTTTGTCCCAACTCTCCGCACTCTCCCACAAACTTTTCTTCTTCGAATTATCTAATTCAATCCACTCTGGCCACTCCACGTCAGTAAAATCCAATACGATCAATTTGTAGAGATCCGTCCAGGTTCCTCTCCTCTCCTCCGATCTCCGGCACTCCACACTGCACACGCTCTCTCCGCTCGCTCCGATGCTGCACGTTCTGTTCTTA
This sequence comes from Pantherophis guttatus, assembly GCF_059756535.1. NCBI lineage: Eukaryota > Metazoa > Chordata > Lepidosauria > Squamata > Colubridae > Pantherophis > Pantherophis guttatus. The sequence goes on along the minus strand of NC_142067.1, from coordinate 41,958,964 downwards.
TTTGTCCAACTCTCTCCGCTCAATCCAGTCCACACTCATAAAGTCCAATAATAATATCAAAATCTTTTTAAATTATTCACTATTCTCGTCGCAGTGTTCATAGGAATTACCTTCTTCCGTTCTTCCGCTCTCAGTGTACACTCAGCTGTTCAGATTTTTGCGCTGTCACTTTGCTTTCAAAATGGCTCCATTCCGATCTATCTTCCGTCGCCGCTTATCCTCTTTCTTTTTTCGGGTTTCTCTTCCACCAGCGCTGCTTCTTATTATCAGGTAGTTTTTTGGGTTTTTCTAGATAATAGTCTTCTGTTGATGACCTCTTATAGTTTTCAATCTTCGCTTCCCTCTTATACAGTTATCAGCGCCTCTGGCCAGTCCCGTAAGGCTGGTTTTTCCTCACACTGGATTAAGGGCTTAATCTTGTACCTTCAGAGAAGTTGCGATCTCCTCTGAGGTCCTAAGATGTTCCCTTTTAAACTATTGATCACTATGAGATCAATAGCGCCTGTTTCGGCTCCAGATGCGGGATTGTTAGGAACTCAGGAGCGGAGCATTGCCCCTTTCGTCCCTAACGTGCTGAGATCGCTGCCGGAAGCAAAAATATATAAACTTTATGGCTAAAATATTATTCACAGTGGAGTCATTTAAGAATGTCTCCAGTTACCAAAGACCCCCAAGTTGAGATAATATTATCAAGTCCTGAGGGATTTCCCAAGTGATAGCACAGAAGGAGAAAACCTAACATCAGGGGAGAGAATGTTCCACAAGAAGGGTACCATGACAGAAGGCAGAGAAGCTATATTTGCTCTAGCTGTTGTAGAAAAGTATATAAAAACAAAACAACCAACTAGGTGTTCATTCTGAGCCCACATTATGTACTGTATGTGTCATAGTGTAATCCAGGCAAATAATGTAGATGTCAGCGTTCCAGAACAGCCCAACTCCAATTAAAGACTCCGAGACAAGCATTATCTCAAATCTTTCATTTATTGGAATAGGTATACTGGCACATCTGGGAAAACCCGAATCTGAGAGTTCCGGGTTTTCCCTCAATAAATCAAATCCCATATCCAGCCCCTGCACCCATCAGTCCATCACATGGCCCAATCACCATCCATCTCAACTTGAGCCACACTGCAACCATTCCTTCTCCAGATGCAGGAACACCCTGACCTTGACCAAATAGAAGAAGGCTATTATGTCTAACTAAATCACTCTACCAAATCCCCTCCCTTCTAATTTCCCAAGCGCAAGAAAGTGGCAGCGTGGAAGCTTCCAGGGTTAATATGGCTTCCAAAGCTGACAGTAGAGTTGTTTTAATTATTTAGCAATACAGTTTATTTATAAATACAATTTATAAATAAATACAATTTATGGACTACAAATAAAAGAACCCTTTTCCAACAGTGACCACAGCATGATAGACTTTTGTGTCAATATACACCCTCACAAAAATTACCATAATAATGGGATACCAAACTACAACTTCAAAAAAGCCAACTATGATCTCATAGACACCAACTTCTCATCTCTTGACTGGCAAATTCAATTCTCTAACTGTAAAAGTGCCGAAGACCATTATAATATTTTCTTGCTCAAAGTCAATAGAGTTATTAAACTATATGTAGCACTAATCACCACCAAAACCAGGAAAAACAAATTGCCCATATCAATAAGTAAGCTCCAATCCAAAAAAAAAAATCCCTCTGGTGAAAAAACAAAACTGGCTATGTAGCTGACTTTAAAAGCCGCTACAAAAATATATGCCACCAAATAAAGACTGAATGTACCAATTACCACATCAAACAAGAAGAAAACCTTCTGCGCATGAAATCCAATCGCACCTTCTATAATTTTGTAAACAACAAACTTAAATACTTGAGATCCATCCCACCCCTAAAAGGACCCAACAGTAAAGAATGCAATGATGAAGTAGTTAAAGCAAACCTCTTTAACACATTCTTCAGCTCAGTCTTTGTTAACAGCAATGGCTCATGCCCAACATTCCCTAGTTGTACCACTAATGACTACAACGATCTAACACAAATAGATTTCACAGAAGATAATGTTGAAAAGGCATTACATAGACTGAAACCATCTCTATCTATTGGACCTGATGGACTATGTGCATATTTCTTAAAAAAGCTTTCCATTGTTATAGCATAATCCCTAAGCATAATCTTCGAATCTTTCAGGACCAGACCAGCTCCCTACCCAACCTATGGTCACTAGCCATGGTTATCCCTATCTTCAAAAAGGAGACCCCAGTATAGTCAAAAATTACAGACCAATTCTCAGGATCCTCAGGCAACACAGAAAATCAAACACAACAAATCACCAACAGACGATGTTTTGCTTTGGGATGCTGGTTTAATTTCGTAGCTCCGAAAATGCTGCAGTCGTAGCGATCTAAAAACGGTGCTACGGACGTGTAGCCCGTAACGCCTTTATGCCTCCCCACCCAACAGCTGTGGGGCATAGCGCGCACCACGCCTAACCGCGCCCCAGATCGACGAATCAGCGGCGACGATAGACTAGCCGGCTTCGGATCCGTGTCCGTCTCGAAGCAGTGCGTCCGATCAGCTGTGAGTGGGGCGTCGCCCACATTACAGAAACAATGGAAACATGAAGCCCTACACCCGACGCACCCTGCACCACACCCGTCTGCCTAACCCGGTGTACCAATCCCCCACCCTTGTGTGCATGATAGCTGGCGCAGAAGCAACACAGCGCCTGGCCACCGTCTGCGCCACTGGCTATCCACCGCTGAGGACAAAGATTGAGGGGTCGGCGGTGAGTCCATTCGTGTCGAGCGTGAGGGCGGGCTTGACACCAATCTCTTTATGCTGTGTCACCTGCAAAGTTATGGAATCAATCATCAACCAATCCATTATCCTCCACCTAGAAACAAACAACCTACTCTCTAATAAACAATTTGGTTTCAGAAAAAAATTATCCTGTAATCTACAACTTCTACACTGCAAAAACATATGGACTACAAATCTTGATCAAGGCAAAGCAATAGATGCAATTTACATAGACTTCTGTAAAGCCTTTGATTCAGTGGTACATGACAAACTACTTTTAAAACTAAAATCCTACAGCATCTCCGGACATAATTGGATAACTGTGTTCCTGTCAAACAAACAACAAGTGGTCAAAATAGGGAGCACCCTATCAAATCCTGCACCTGTTAATAGCTCTGTCCTCCAAAACAGTGTTCTAGGACCTACACTCTTCATACTATACATAAATTACCTTTGTGATAATATTATAAGTAACTGTGTTCTCCTAGCCAATGATGTTAAACTATTTAACACTACCAACAATGCTGTTACCCTTCAAAAAGACCTTGACATTCTGTTGGAATGGTCAAAAAAATGGCAACTCCAAATCTCAACCAACAAATGCTCTGTCTTACACATTGGCAAAAAGAATCAGAACACAAAATACAAGCTAAGTGGACATGACCTTGTAGATGACCCTCACCTGTCAAAGACCTTGGAGTACTCATATCAAATGATCTAAGTGCCAAAGCTCACTGTAAAAACATTGCCAAAAAGACATTAAGGATTGTAAACCTAATCTTGCGTAGTTTCTTCTCCGGTAATATTACACTACTAACCGGAGCATACAAAACATTTGCTAGACCAATTCTTGAATACAGCTCATCTGTCTGGAACCCACACTGCATATCGGACATTAAAACATTGAGCGTGTCCAGAAATATTTCACAAGAAGAGTCCTCCACTCCTCTTCTCGCAATAAAATACCTTATGCCACCAGACTTGAAATTCTGGGTTTAGAAAATTTAGAACTACGCCACCTTCAGTATGACCTAAGCATAGCTCATAAAATCATCTGCTACAATGTCTTACCTGTCAATGACTACTTCAGCCTCAACCACAACAATACACGAGCACACAATAGATACAAACTTAAAGTGAACCGCTCCAAACTTGATTGCAGAAAATATGACTTCAGTAACATAGTTGTTAATGGCTGGAATGCACTACCAGACTCTGTGGTCTCATCCCAAAACCCCCAAAACTTTAACCTAAGACTGTCTACTGTTGACCTCACCCCATTTCTAAGAGGTCTGTAAGGGGCATGCATAAGAGCACCAGCGTGCCTACTGTCCCTGTCCTAATGTTCCCTTTAATTGTATTCATTTTATGTATTCAATTCTTGCTTATACTTACATATATTATCTAATAGATACTTGACAAAATAAATAAAATAAAAAATAAAAAAATAAACAGTGTAATTGTATAAAATATATTTCTCATTTCTATATTTTTATGTTTCTGATATTGAGATTATATTTACAATGTTTAAAATCCTCTCTTTTTGGAGTCATTGATGACTCCAAAAAGAGCTATGCATTTATGCTATATTAGCAACATATGATAATTACTTACTGATGTCAAAACTAACAGTTTCTAAGGAATTACTTTTGTACCCGTATTATTAGTTCACTAATTGCATACCTAGTTTGGATTTTGTATGGCACTTTATAATATATTCCACCCTCTTTGCAACACCCTTCAGCATAGCTAAGTGCTTGCAAAGCTATAGAGAGGTCTTGTTATTTTTAATGAGGTCAAGGGTATTTAAGAAAGAACTTCAATGTAATGCATGATGTACAATAGCTTAGAATTACAAAGCCATATTTAACTAAAAAGTCTGTGAAGGTGGCCTCTGTTATCAAGCCAATTAACAAAATCTGATATTACACAATTCAGCAGTCACAAGCTATAATCAAGAAAGGAAATCATAAAAAAACATACAAAATATTTTTATTTTTAGAGGATTTCTTTTTTTCTTTTTTTCTTTATTTATTTTTTATTGCAAAAGTTTTACAATTACATTTTCACCCCATTTTCCCCCAACCCACACCATACTCCCCACCCTAACCCTCCCAACCCCCCCTAACCCTCCCCCCTGACTTCCACAGAATATAATCCCATCAAAATCCCCTTTTTATAAAACCTGAACCCCTCAAACCGCCTTATAATTTTTCATCTTCACAAAATTCATACATTTCTATTTTTATATAATACTTTCAATGAAAAGCTATTTGATACTTCCTAGTTTGATATTTGTTCTGCACATAATCTATCCATTTTTTCCATTCCCATTCATAAGTCTCTTGTGAGCGATCTTTTAGATATGCTGAAATCTTCGCCATCTCTGCAAAACTGGCCATCTTCAGAGTCCATTCTTCAATAGTGGGCAAAGCTTCACTTTTCCAGTATTTACCTATCAATAATCTCGCTGCTGTTATCATATACAATATCAACTTAGTTTCATCCAATGTAAAACCCTTTACTATACCCAGTAAAAACAATTGTGGAGAAAATTGAATTTTTTTTAGAGGATTTCATTTTTGCTAGATAAATGGAAAGTATTAAAAATCTGTATTAAATTTAGTTAAATGTTTGTTGATTATCAAAACTAAATTTAAAATTTATTACCAAGGTTGGTTTACACTCTCAAAATATCACATTTATGATTTTTTTAAAAAAAATATCTGTTTGTCCTTTTTTTCCCTCTACTCTTCGATATCCTTCTATAATTTCTATCCCAGAATTTATGTAGATAAATTTACACAGTCCACTTCTTGTACTGGACAGAGTAGATAGAAATCCTGGCAGCTACTGGCTGAATATGCTTCATGTTTTGTTTTTCTACAATATAGCAATCACAGCAGAGGTGGTTTCAGAAGGTTCTGAACAGTTCTGGAGAACCAGTAGCGGAAAATTTGAGTAGTTCGGAGAACCGGTAGTAAAAATTCTGACTGGCCCGCCCCCATCTATTCTCTGCCTCCCAAGTCCCAGCTGATTGGGAGGAAATGGGGATTTTGCAGTAACCTTCCCCTGGATTGGGGAAGGAATGGAGATTTTACAGTATCCTTCCCCTGCCATGCCCACCAAGCCATGCCCACCAAGCCATGCCACACCCACCAAGCCACACCCACAGAACCGGTAGTAAAACATTGTGAAACCCACCACTGAATCACAATCCAAATTTAAATTATTTACATCAATGTCCTTAAATAAGAATTACAGAATTAAATACTAACCAATTTCTATATTATTTTTTAAAAAAACTCAACTCAGCAAAAAAGGCTGATTTGAATAGAAATCTCATGTTTCAGTTCTTTATTTACAGAAAACTCATATGCCGAAAGGTAAAAGTTAATAGGAGTTGTAGAACAATATTTAAATTATGCATAACAATAAAATTGATCGTAAATTACTTATAAATCTATAGAAGGGCACATATGCAGCTCAGGGTTAAACTATAGAGTCTTTGGTCCTTTTTGTGTTCGTTTGCAGATATTTGTTACCAGATTAGGTAACATCTTTAGTATTAGAAGTGAGTGGGATTTCTTCTCTGTTTATATACAATAGCTTGCCTTGTCAGTGTTGGTGGGAAGGTTGTTTTCTCCTTCATAGTTCCTTGATTAGGCTGCCATTTACTGCCCATTTGTTTCTCTCAATTGGTAGCTCCTTGATTAAGGTATTGTTTACTGCTTGGTTGTTTGTCTGATGTTAATCATGGTGTTAACCTGGTGATAACCTGTTCATCTAGTTGATGATTGCTGACAAGCAAGTGTTCTCATCTCTTTTTCCCTTTTAGCTTTCTTATTGTTTATTTTGAATGATGTATAAATATTGTATATATCTGTATTTCTGTTGGTGCTTGACTTATCTGAATACTTAACTTCTAAGACTTTCCTCAAGTTTTGGAATTTAGCTTGGCCTGGGATGCTGACAGTTTCCCAGTCAAAACTCTGCCGTACCCAGCTGAGCAGTGCGATCATCAGGCTTTTTTTTTTTTTTTACTCTTAAAAGCATTTTTTTCTACAACCTCTTCAGCAGAAAAAATGCTTTTAAAAATAAAGAAAAAAAGCCTCTGATGATCGTGCGGCTCAGCTGGGATCGGCAGAGTCTTTTAAAAGCATTTTTTTTTCTACAGTCTCTTCAGCTGAGGAGGTTGTAGAAAAAATGCTTTTAAAAGCCTCTGACAATCCCAGCTGAGTTGCCTGATTGTCAGAGGCTTTTAAAAGCATTTTTTCTACAACTTCTTTGGCCGAAGAGGTTGTAGAAAAAATGCTTTTAAAAGTAAAAAAAAAAAAAAAAGTTGGCCATGCCCACCCAATTACATTACTTCACTACCATCATCAAGCCATGCCCACAGAATCGGTAGTAACAAATTTTACATTTCACCACTGCTATGATCTAACCTTGAATTAAGCCACATCTAGAAGTTGTTGGGATTGTTTGCTTTTTGTTTGTTTGTTTTATTTGTTTTGAGTTTTTTGTTTTTTTAAAAAACTTGAATCTCCAAATCAAATGGAATCTTACTGCCTGTAATTTAAGAAGTAAATTAGCTCTTGGTATTTTCATATCCCTGTAGTGCCATAGAAAGAAACTTCCCATTTTTCTAATAAGTGAAATAATCATTCTATAATTCAGATAGTTCTTTAAAAACTTCTGCATTCCAAAATCACTATTCATTACTATACCAGTGCAATATTAGTTTTAAAAACTTAAATGGTAAGCCTCTAAACCTAGTTTTCAAGATGGTATTATCCCAAGATGTATTCTTGTAGAATAAGCTGATATTATTATTTCTATTTTTAATAGGTTTAAGGATGAAAATAACGATTCTTGTAGAACTTCATGAATATTCATGGTGAATTTAGGCTTCGGAGCCAGAACATCCTGGGTATTTTACTCAAATTCTCAACCATTACACTTCATCACTTCAAAACTGATCCAATAAGCAAATGAAAAGGCTGATATGTAAATATGCCTCATTACAGAATCCTAAGCAGTGTTACAATGTTGTTTAATTATGTATAGCTTTGATTAAAATTATCATAGACATATAGATAATCCATTCATTCCTATTGAGAAGCTGATAACAGAACCCTACTCTAAATTGAGCATTCCATACAATTTACCTAATACTTTATTAGGATTACATTCTTAAACACATTTACTATGATGTTTCAGCATGGTTGTAGCATGTAGCAGAAGCTATTATTAGCTAGCAAGATGTAATTATACTGGGATAAAATACTGTCAAGGAATATCAAGATTATAACCACGATCGAAGTCTTCACTAGAGGTGGAGCTCTTGCCTCACAATCAGGAGGTTGTGAGTTCGATCCTAAGTAAAGGCAGATATAGGGTCTCTTGCTTGGGCAGGGGACTGGATTAGATGACCTGCAAGGTCCCTTCCAACTCTGTTAATCTGTTACACAACACCATGAATGAATAAATTGACTGGAAGTATCATAAATATATATATTTATATATTTGTATGTGTGTGTGTGTAAGATTTATTAATATTTTTAGAAATAATAAATAAATAAATAAATATTTGATATTTATTAGTTGAAAAAATCCTAATTTCCCCCCTAAATTTATAGTCTGGAAATGAAATGAATATTAATATAACTACATATATAGTTTAAATATTATCCTAATTTATGTAGTATTGCTTATTATTGTATTCAATGGTAAGCTTTGAGAATTTAAGAAAACCTTTTCACACTAAACCAATATGTAGGCCACTCTATTTTGACTTTTGAAACTAATTACATTCCATGCCAAAAAGAGTTTATGAAATCATGAACTGAGAATTAAAAGAACCAGAGAATAAAGGGACATTGCATCTATATGGAAAAAGTTTATAGCACAGACTTCAGTTTTGGGATTTTAGTTTCCAGAAACTGCAGTAGCAAAAGTTTTAACAGTACAATTTGGAGTTACAAGAGTTGAAGCAACACGTTTAAAAGGAGATCAGACATAAAGAATATGCTACCAAAAGATAAGAAGATATCAATATAGACTTTCTTAAAATGATCTGCCATAAATTCAACTATAAGTTTAAAAAAGTTATAGATATTGTCAAACTTAGGGATCAACTTTGCATCAAGACTGTTCCAGAGAAAGAAGTTATACTTAACATCCATCGTATTATATTTGTCTAGGATATTCATTCTATAAATGTTACAATAGCCCCAACTGTTTCATGTGTTTTAGAGAATTTAAATAAATATGACTGATAACAAATTATGATACGAGGCATGCCATTTTTAACTGGTAAAAATAAATGGAATTCTCTTATAGTTTTTCATTTGGGTTTTTCATTCCAAAATCATCTTTTCTGCTGTTTTAAGGTAACAGGAGAAAAGATGATTTTGGAATGAAAACATTATCAGACAGCTATAAATGGAAAGGAAATAAGCTGTTTGTAGGGGATTCTGAATAATATTGTCTACCTCTATATTCAAGATATTGTTTGAGCAACATGATTCATGTGGAATCTTTATTACACAAATTCACAGTTAGTTGATCAGTCATGATGTGGAATTTGGTATGCTAACATCAAATCATGTTTTACAAAATGTTGCTGAATTTGTTTGCCAAAAATTTTGAGCACCATACTTTGTTTCATCACAAATGCATTTTGATATAATTTATTTATACCCCATTTTTTTTTTCTGATTCAAAACAAGCCTTTGGACACGTAGACATGGCAACATACAAAAAAAAAAAAAAAAATAAGAGGTACTTTAAAGGAATAGGTACTTTGGTCCTAAATTTAAAACAGACGAAAATGTCTTTTTTCTTATTTCTCTGGTTATAACCTTTTTCTGATTATATCTTCATGAGCTTTGGGTGTCATGTAAAATTGTTTCATGTAAAATTGAACTGGTGTCTGTAGAGTTTAGGACTTTTCTGGGATGTCTTATTGATTTTTCAAGGAGTATAATATAATATCCAACTTTTGCTTCATTCTCCGACATTAAATGCAAAACTTTATTTATTGTCATCCCATGTTTAGCCATCAAAGGCTCAATCTTTTTCATAACATCAGTTGTTACTTTGCTATACAGAAACCAACTTTTCTTTTGCTTCATCTTCTGTTGCTTTGCTTTCTAAACAACAGAGTCAATTTTGCCTTCGTCCTTTTCATAGACATATCATACAAGTTACAGGTAGTTTGTATGCAGCTCAGAGGTGGGAAAGAAATAGCCAAAGTAGAAATATTTTTCCCCTTCAAAAATGGAAATAATCAAGAATAGGAACTATATCATATTAAAAAAGCTGGATGTATTTAACCTTGAGAGGAAATTTAACCTTAATAAGCAATATAATAGGGTAACAGAGAAACTACTGCTATGGGGAACCAGCTTTATTTAATAAATAATATCAATACTACTAAAACAAACAACATTAATAATTCAGCATTATTATTATTTTTCTATTGCTACCGAGTAGAATATAAGCAATTCTGGAGAAGAATGGACTCCTCTGGAAACTGGAAAAATCTCCATTATAAGAGATCTTAAAGGAAAGCTTGATAGCTATCTTTCAAGATTACTGTAGCAGTAGATAGCCTGTATTAGCAAAAAGTTGCACTACAGTTTTTGTTACTTATTCTATACTTTTATCCACCAAGCTAACCACCCTGGTTAATTGACAGTGCAGGATTGCAAATGATCTAAAGAAGTAAGTTGTGTCTAAAAATTGTGAGTTTTCATTTCCTATTAGACTTTTTGTTATGTAATGGCTGACTGGGAAATTCTGGGAGTTGAAGTCCACAAGTCTTAAAGTTTCCAAGGTATTTTTTTGGGGGGGGGGATATATGACCACATAAATAAAAAGACACATTTTCATGAAGTGTCTTATTGCATTAGAAAAATTTCCCATTTTGCATAATTATATTTAGTTCTTTTTCATGGACTTCTGTTAACAAACATATTGCACATGTTATACATATATGAACAACTGACAAATGAACAATTTACAAAGTAAATGTCTTTGTGGAACAAAATCTGAATTTCTTGCCAAGCTATAGTTTAAAATCCTCATGGAAATGTCCTCTAAGGCTTCCAGTTCTACAGTCTGGATTCTGAAGCCAACCCAGAGTTTCAGTTTTCAAGATCTCTTCCTATTAAGACTCAAAGGACATTGAGATCAATGATTGGTTGAAATAATGCCTTAAGAAAGCATACTCCACAAGTGACAAGATACTAGGGAAAGTGTTTGAAACAAACACTCTGTTACACAGAAGTTCAGCTTTCATCGGTTTTCCCCCTTAAAAGAGTAAAAGAAGGGAGAAACTATATGTTACATATGTTTGCCTGCCTGCTGCCTGCCTGCCTATCTTATGTGCTGTTCCAATTCAACAGGGTATTCTAACAATTTTTACATATATTGCCTAAGAAATGCAAAACTTGATCCTAATGCAGCCTTCCCTAATCTGGTATCTTCTAGATGTGATAATTCTTACAAATACTATTACAAGATATGTGGAGAAAACTTCATTAGGCTCCTTTGGGGAATATATATCAATGAAGCCAGATCCAAATTTAGCAAAGCTCCTGAATTTTCCAGTTGGCTCAGTAAGCAACATTTTACATCTTTTACATAATCGGTTACAAAAATGTGACTATAAGATTAACGGAAAGTCTACAGTTTTCAACAAGTAAATATTAAATTGTTATTGTTTGTCTACATCAAAAAGAGGAATGGCATAGTGATAGAACATAGTTATAGTTATAGTATAGAACAGAAAGTTTCTTTGTTTTTAATGTTCTTTGATAACCTCTCTGTTGATGGACTGACACTGCTCCTGAAAGGACAGAAAAATGACTTGGAGGTCTTCCTGAACTCACAGCTACTACATGCTATTCTTAGTATTATCTGGTTGTATTTATTGTTACCTCATTAGGCCAATGCTGCATGTCTTTTCATTTCTTTCAAAAGACTTTCAATTTTAATTTCTCCTTAATTTTCAAAGGTTTTTTTTTTTTTTTTTTTTTTTTTTTTTTGCAACCTGAAATTTCATTAGCAGTGTGCTTGTTTGGCTCATTATTTTCAATTTGGATGGGATTGATTTTTCAGTTTTTACTCGTTTCTGAATGGAAAAGTATATTTAAGTCATAATAACTTAATAACTTTTTGACTTCTCATTTTAAGTCAAAAAAATGAGAAGAGGGGCAAGAGATGCTGACAAAATAGTGCAAGTGTAGCAGTTAACTTGAACTCTAGAAAGACAAAGCATTAAGCCATTGTGGTCAACTATGTAATGCTTTCCATGTTCACATCCTGTTCTTCATTATCACAAAATACTAATTCAATGCACATAAGCAAACACACTTTGTTCCATACATTGTTGCTTTATCATATATTATTACATTCCTGTTTGCTGTATAGGATGTGATTGTATTCACATTAAATTTACAACACTTATAATCCAAATCTGTCATTTTGTCCCCTCTTCCTAACTATCCATGAGCAAAGGTAGATCCATCCTAAAGCCATAATTAAAAAAAGCAAAGCCTAAGAGCAGAAAATAAGAATAATTTTAGAAGATGAGCTCTTATGGGTGAAAATGAGATCTCAGGGTAATGTACTCACCTGCAACATTGAAATGTCTTTACTTTTTTGTTCATTTCTCATTGTTGCTTCTCCATCTTGTCATTTTCAACCTTGTCAAAGAATATTGGCATTTAATTTTAAAAGAAATGCGAAAGAGACTTCTGTGCAACACACATAACACTGCCTTGTCTAAAGTGTTTTTAAAATGAATCACTAAGGACCTAGAGGTCACTTGCTGCAGTGAAGTGGACATAACTAAGATGTATTTTAGCGTCTCCGTCTTTGCAAATGGATTGCCTGTGGGTGACAGTTCACTTTGATATAGATTTTTCACTAAATGTATTATTTTGACAGCTGAAAATAGAATGGGGATTTTCAAATTATTTTTACTTAATAGTTAACTGATGTACTGATCTAAGTACATAATACCTAAGTCATAATAAGTCATCAATTTTCTGCACACTCTCTGTGTTGTGTAATATTTTATATACTTTTCTATACCATTTCAAAAATACAGTCTGTAGAAGTATAGCTTAGAAATATTTGTTTTGATATGTCTTTGTAATGTCAATGATACAATCTGTAATCTCAGTTTATCACAGTTTTAGTAATCTAACCCCATATTTTGTTAACAAATGATATCACTGATTCTCTTGGCAGGTTGCAAAGTGGTAAATGGATAGGCATCTTTGAAAGTTTTGAATTGTGAGCCATCTAGAGTCATTTGTAGATATGGGCGGAGAAAGAAAGAAAGAAAGAAAGAAAGAAAGAAAGAAAGAAAGAAAGAAAGAAAGAAAGAAAGAAAGAAAGAAAGAAAGAAAGAAAGAAAGATAGTTATGTGGTTGAAATTATTGACACTAATTGTGCCCCAAATGATAGTGAATTTTTAAAAATACTTTGTGATTTCTTAATATCTCCTGTAAGTCTTGAAATCACACATGTCAAGTCAGTTCCCAGGCAGCAGTAAATTATGCATAATCTCTTTTAATTTTTGTCATGAATATGCATAGGGAAGAGTTCAATCAGAGTTCCCTCCACAGTGGGTGATTCAACGACAGATTCCTATTAGTATAAAACTGCTTGAAGAGTTTATTCTTTCTCACAAATACATAGTAACACAAACATTGTGCACATTTCAATATGCTTGAAGTTTTGAATATGTGTCTGAAAAGCATGAATTTGCCATTATTTCCTGGTAGCTAGATACAGTGATCATGGGCTTATCAGCACCGCCAGGTTGTTCCACCAGTATGTCAACAGCTGTTTTTGGATATCAGGAATGGACATTGCCCATTGTTAACCTCTCATCTATCACAAAAAAGACCTTTGACACATTTTCTGGAGATTCTTTCAATGTATTGTTTTTCTGCTTCCACTACTTTAAATGCTAATGTTTCTTATGCCTAGGGAATGTTACTTTTTGTCCTTTAATTTGCTACTCTATGGAAATACAAATGCCCTATCAATAGATTTAGAATGATGTTTTAACCTCTACACTAAATTGGCTCAAGGGCAGGGGTAGAATCTAAAAATTTTCGCTACCGGTTCTGTAGGCGTGGCTTAATTGGTGGGTGGGACTTGATGGTCAGGTGACTGGGTGGGTGTGGCTTGTTGGTCAGGTGGGCGTGGCCAAGTCGACGTCACTTCTTTGCCCTTTTTTAACCTACAAAACACAACACAAAACAACTGGCTCACCCACAATGTAAAAGCAGCTGTGCTAGACCCAAAATGGCCCCTGCAACAAGTAGGAACTTCACACAGCCACAAAAAGCCCAAAAAACCAACTTTCACACTTTACACACATACAACACAACACAACTGGCTCACCCACAATGTAAAAGCAGGGGCAAAATGGCCCCTGCAACAAGCAGGAACCTCACAGCCACAAAAAGTCCAAAAAGTCTGCTCTTCTCTTCTCTATTCTACTCTACTCCTGGTTTAAAATCTATCAAAAAAAATTGAAGCTTATCATTCTTTGAATTTCTTATTTTCTACCATGATTTTTTTAAAAATAGACCATTATTAAATCGAACAGTACATTGTTTTGTCTCTTCTCCAATAACTTGTAGTAAGGATTTTACAATATGCTTGATAAAAATGAAAAAGCTAGTAACAGAAAGTTGCAGCCAACCTGCTGTCAGATGATCATTGGCAATTTCTGGTGGAAAACAAGTGAGCTGAGCTTCCTGGTCCCCCCCTCTCTTTTTTTTTTTAACATAAGAAATGCTTTTGCAAGATCTGAGCATCGATAGTAATGTCAATGTGCAAGCTCTTCTCTAAAGTTATCACAATGCAGGCACATAAAGGATGGGCTTGCATAATGATGTCACTGCAAAGTGGGGCTTACTATAAATTATTCCATTTCACTGGACATCACTATTACTCTTATTCCTATTTCTGACATGCATAGAAGATATAGCAGATACGCTAAGCTTGATGAATGAAACTACTTTCGTCCTTAATCTTAAACCATACATTTTATTTGGGGGCATTTGGCATTCTCTCCAGTATAATGGATTACAAATCTCTTTTATTTCTTTGAATTGCTCTTAAGAATGAAAATGTTCTATCCCCTTCATTGCTTTTTCAATACAAACAGAATAATGGCTAAGAGTATTAAAAATTAAATTATCAAGTGATGTTGAGTTTATGAACATCCTGAATTATAATCTCAGCAAAGGGAAGAAGCCTCCAAATAAAAATGCAATTAGTTATAAGATTTCCACAATTCAAAATGCAACTAACATTTGTCTAAAATAAACAAATGTGTCAATCAGTCCATGAATGGATAATAGTTAAGCAACTCTGTAATATACACATTATTGAAATACCAAGGAGAATTAAATTCCTAACAGGAATTTAACAGGAAAATAAACCTAAAGAAAACTGCATCCAGTTTTTGTTGCCACAATGTAAAAAAGATGCTGAGACTCTAGCAAGAGTACTGAGAAGAGCAACAAAGATGATTAGGGAACTAGAGATTAAAACATATAAAGAACAGTAGCTGGAATTAGATATGTCTACTTTAATGATAATAAGGACTAGGAATGAAATGACAGCAGTGTTCCAATATCGAAGGGGCTGCCACAAAGAAGAGGGGGTCAATCTATTCTCCAAAGGCAGGACAAAAAGCAATGGATGAAAACTAATCAAAGAGAAAAGGAATCTATAACTAAGAAATTTTCTGACAGTTAAACAATTAATCAGTGGAACGACTTGCCTCCAGAAGTTGTGGGTGCTCCAAACACTGGAGGTTTTAATAAGAGATTTGACCATCATTTGTCAGAAATGATATAGGGTTTCCTGCCTGAGCAGGGAGTGGGACTAGAACACGATGTGCATTTTTGTAAGGAATTGGTTGATGGCTAGTAGATATTTCTATAAATTGATTTAATGAAAAATGACTTTTCTGGACTGAAAAAGATCAGTATAGGGAGACTTCATGAGCAAATATGCAGACAGATTCTGTAATTGTATTTGGAGCTGTATAGAAAATGGAAAGATTAATAAAAACACTGTTTAGTACTAAAAGGGAAGAACTACATTACATTAGTAGCCTGGAGTCTTTTGTCTATAGGTTTAGTGTCAGTAAATACTCTTTGAAGTAAAAAATATGGTTTGAGAAATCTTTGACATAATACAATGGAGCAAAACCATCTCTGAATATTTTCTATTATTTTTCTTTTGAAAATACTTGTATAACAGT
Source organism: Pantherophis guttatus (assembly GCF_059756535.1). NCBI lineage: Eukaryota > Metazoa > Chordata > Lepidosauria > Squamata > Colubridae > Pantherophis > Pantherophis guttatus. The sequence goes on along the minus strand of NC_142067.1, from coordinate 41,942,851 downwards.
GCTTTCCAGTACTCAATTCAGTAAAGTAGGAGGGCTATGCCTAATCTTAAATCTGTCCTTTTTAAAAGAGCTGTTTCACCAGGGCTAAAACAATAGCTGAAGAATTGCTCCTAAAATTCTAGTTAGAAAGGAAAACTTCTACACCTTCATGAGAAATAGCACATCTTTTTACTGATCTCGTAAGACTAAGTTACTAATTTGTTCTTCTTAAAACTCAATTTACTTATTTTAATTTTTATAAACAGCTTATAGGCCATCTGAGTTAAGGTGATATTAAATTTGATAAATAAATAATACAAGGTTTCAGCTACCAGATCTGTGCTTCAAAACTGAGACAACAACTAGATGGTAGCAAAGAGATAAGAAGCAAATTTTCTCCCATCAGATGATGGAGCCAACACTTATAGCCTGGGTTGGTAGCTCTGTGAAGGTGGAAAGTGCTTCCATTTACCCAAATTGTTTTCTTCTCAAATGCCACTGACATCGGGGTATGGAGAGGGTGAAGAAAGTGGTCATTGGATGGAGCAAGGATTTTGATGAAAATCTTGAAAATATTCTATGATAGCTAATATTTACTCCGTTAATGCTTGAAATACATCATAGGCATTATTTGAAAGTGTAAAAACTATCATGCTCATAGCATAAAGAAAAAGAGAACTTTATAGATTTTTATATGCACTCTGAATCATCTACAGGTAAATGGCTAAAAACAGTGCTCTTTAAGTGAAGAAGTAGAATTGGATTTGGGCTTGAAAGTTTTGTAGTAGATGTAAGTCTAATGGAATTTGAACTGAAGGAGATATTGATCTCCTATAAAAGCTAGACTTAATTTTTCAGCTTCTGCTAAGTTGGGGAGAAGAAGTCTTTTCCAAGAGTTACTAAAATGTATTTCTATTCATTTGACACAATTCTTGTGTTTGTTTTTTTTTCTCCATAGAAGGGTCAGATTACTTGTTTCTGATAGAATAAAGCACAGTTCAAGAGTGCTTATCAAGAAGATGGCCATGTTGGTTTTCATGTGTTATTTATTTGTATTGTTATATATGCAGTATACTGCTACCTAGGTTAAATTTTATATACTAGAGAGTACAGTAAAAATAATTTCAGATATAAGTTATCAGAATTTAAAGAAGAAAATGAATTTTTATTTATTTTCTCTATTTTCAATACTTTAAGATGTCTAAGTAATAGAATTGTAATGACTTCTAATCATATCACAAAAGATCATTCTATTGAAACAGTACAATATATCAAGATTTATAACCATATAATAAAAATGTTTGTGTTAATTTATGTTTTACCGACAAAGAAATAAAGGGAGACTTGTATAGATCTATTTCAAGCTATTTAGCGGTCATCAGCTAGCCATATACCCTTCTGGGATTCAAACCAGGGCTACTTGCATATTAGGTAGATGCATTAACCTCTAAGCCATGGGTTCTCTTCGCTTTATTGGCTATACCAGGGGAGAGATTAAGTGTTGTTTTGTTTGTTTGTTTTACTTTGGTGGGACCAGTCTATCAGGGCAACTTGGTCTACCCAATAATGGGACAAAGCATACTGCTTCCGTTTTCACATTTCAGCCCCAATCCAGAGATCTTCGCAGGCAGTTGCTTTCACGACAAACTATTTTTGTGTTAAATTTATGTTTTACAGACAAAGAAATAAAGGGAGACTAGTATAGATCTATTTCAAGCTATTTAGCTCTCATCAGCTAGCCATACCCTTCTAGGATTCAAACCCGGGCTGCTGAAAGGTAAAATGGAAGCAGTATGCTCTGTCCCATAATTGGGTAGACCAAGTTGCCCTGATAGACCAGGCCCACCAGAGAAAAAACACTAAACCTCTCCCCTAGTATAGCCATAACAAAGTGAGGAGAACCCGTGGTTTAGAGGTTAATACATCTATCTAATATGCAAGTAGCCCTCATTGCAATATGCAAGAATACTCACTGCCAGTAAATTCAATCCTGACTGGTTCAAGATTGACTCAGACTTCCATCCTTCTGAAGTCAGTAAATGAGGAATCAGATTGTTGGGGGAAATATGCTGACTTTATACACCACCTAGAAAGTATTGTAAAGCACAATGAAGCACTATGAAGTGTAATTGCTATTTCTAGAAACCCTTCGGCATGCTGTTCAGAGAATGGAGATTGACCAGAAAAGGCAACTTTCAGAACCACAAGAAGATAATGTTTAAAGAAGGGACTTTTTCCTGCTGAAAAATATTGTGCAGGCAAAAAATATTGGACACAATATTTCACAGATGTCTAGCCCTATGCCATACAGTGTTTTATAAAAAGAACCTTTAATTTAATTGGAAGACAAGCATCAGCCAATGCAGATTGTGTAGCAGCAGTGACATATGGGCATACCAAAAGGCACCAATTACTGTTTGTGCTGCTGCATTTTGAGATGGTCTTTAAGGGCAGCAATCCAATTGGGAGGAATGACTAACTATCAGAAAAACCTCCTGATCAAGGAAAAGGCACCACTGGGACAGATGATGAAGCTGACCACAATTGGCACCTCCTTTTGAACAATAGCTGAAAGTTCAGATGGACCCCTAAAGTGGTACACCAGTCTTCAGTGGGGAAGTGCAGCAGCATTCAAGACCAACAATGGTGACATCCCTTAGCCTGGAGAATCCAAACAGCTACAACCATTCAGTCTTGTTAGGATTGAGCTGAAGTCTGTTCCGCCCATCCGGAACTGAGTAGCGTCCAGACCAGGGGTGGGTTCTACTTACCTTTACTACCACTTCGCAATGGGATCGCATGCGTGCGCTCGTTTTGCTCGCACATGCGCCTGCGCATGCACAGATCGCCGATGATGACATCCAGGGCAGTCGGTGGGACCTCCAGCCAGTTTTACTACCGGTTCTTGCGAACCGGTCCAAACTGGGGGCAACCCATTGGGTCATTACCTCATTAGCTTTACCTATGTAGGTCAAGAATTAGGAGCAGGGTATATATCCATATCTACATTTGTGCAGGTCAGGATTGTGGAGCTGAATATCATCAGCATACTGTTGATACTGCATTCTGCACTTATCCATGGTCAAAACCTGAGGCACCAGATGTGATATCTTCCCCTGTCGACCCCATTGAAACTGAGGGAAGAGCAGAGCCACTGGAGAATAGTGCCACCATCCTATCCTGGCTCTGACAAAGGCTATCAGTAAGTGATACTAGTGCTGTCTCTGCATTGTATCCTAGTCTAATACCAGCCTGAAACAGATACTTAGAGTTAGGATCCAAGTTAAATATCTTATAATATTTTTCACTTTAATTCTAGGAATTCCCCTCATTTTCTTATAAGAGCATTAATTGCTTTTATTCTACAGAATAAAAAGGTACAGATGTAACAGAAGAAATATTTTATGTCTGTATTTAGAACATTTCCAGTTTATTAGAATCTGAAGGACGCAATTTGTATCTTATCCACTAGATGTCAGTAAAAAGTTAGAACAGTTTTGAAACGTGAGGGTTTTTTTTTTAAATGAAGTAGTAGTAATTATCAATTAATTTTGTTCTTTAGAGATCCTACACTTCCACTTAAGAAAAAAAAAGATTAATTATATGTCTCTGGAATGAGCTTTAATTTATATGAATGTATTGTGCATTCATATAATTATGTACATCAGAAGAGGGCAAATTTAGACCCAAAGAGATCAGCTTTGATTTTGTTGTTTTATTCAGTCCTCGGCATTAAGGTCAGAGACTTATACAAAATAATGAAAGCTGAGAAGACAATTCAACAGTCTTGTATGTAAATATTGTACATACAATTCCAAATTTGTATCAGTTTTGATGGGGGCTCAAACTTAAAATTCCCAGTTATGTAAACTTTGACACCAAAAAGTAATGATAGTAAGAGAATAGAAAATGTGCCAGTAAGTACATTCTAACAATTTTCATAACATAAATGAAACATTGCAGGAAGGGATTCATCTTGAATCAGATGGGATTTTCAAAGATCCCTTCTGCCTAGGTTAAAGCTAGGTTAAAGGATATGCTTCTGCAACAACTGTAGTAGAAGAAATGTATTAAGCAAGCAGACTTAGAACAGAAGCCAGTTTTGAAGTCTAGACCAATACTGGTGGTTATATATCCTTGGACTATTCTAATCACAGCCACTTCCTGAGGTTTTAAGGCAGTTATAGAAATCTACTGGGTCCTTAGAAAAAGAGTGTGTCCACCTAAGCCAATTTTATCTACTGTGCCTGTCAGGAAGGCTCAAAGGCTTTGTGATCAGTTGCTTCCAAATTTTTTGGAAGTACCTGGGTTGGAAATTGAAGCATTCTGCATTCAAAGCATGTGCTCTGCAGACTGACAAGTAATATTCCCTTCCTTTGGTCAACAACTTCCTTACTCGCTAGGAAAAAAATATTCCTTTATTCCCCAACAATCTGATGAAAAAGAATTTGTTGTAGAAAGATAGCCTAACATGGATGTTGCACTTTTGTACATTCCTATGTTTGTGAACGGTCATTTGTAGAATTCTTGCTCAAATGATGCGTATGGTGTCCATGGTACCATTAAATACCAAGGGAAGATGTGAGGAAACTCTTTATACCTAAGGAAATTCCTTTGTTTGAGAAAAGATTGGAGAGCTTTTGATTTTGCATTCCCTGCAAAGTTAAAGAGATTTACCCGCTTTTATTTCTTTGATCCCAAATTTGATAGAAAATTTTGATATGCTATTTGTATCAGCTTTAAAAAAATTGCCTTTAACAATCTCTCACAGCATGCTACTCTCTGTCTCCAAAAGGCTCAGGGCATGTATAACATAATATCATTTGTTGCAAAATAATTAAAAAACATACCATGAGAGCAAGATTTAACACCAGATATATTCCACACACACATCCAATTTCAAATGGTAATAATTATAGTCTTGGCAATGGCCTTTTGCTAAATTAATAAACATTATGATGCTGTATGAAATACAATGCCTAAGGAGCTCCATTTGACATAGTAAGATGTGATTTCAAATAAATATGCGGAGAGTCGAGTTGCAAGAGTGTCACATATTTACTTGTTTTGAAAAAGGATTCACTTTCTTGCATTCCATAATATCTGGGTCTATGGTTTCTAAAATCAGATGCAAAAGAGATAGATATTGTATTATAGTTGTTCAGTTGTCAAGGGCACTGTCAGACACTAAAATTGCTGCGGCTTTTACTACTCAATGATGTACATAACCAAGAAATGTGCCAAGAAGCTTGATGAATCTCCTGCTGATTCCTGATTAGTACATCTACAACTATGGCCTATAATTTTAATGTTTTGATGATTATGGGAATGTTTTCTTGACAAGCCAAGCTCACAACCCCAAACAGGTTTTTCATCTGTATAATAATCTTCTAAGGGATAAATATATTCAGTATGAATGGAATTGCTCCGGCTGTTTTAGCTGCCACAGGCCAAGGGATTCTGATCACAAAAGAAACATTTTAGATGACAAATATGCCCAAATTAAATCCAATCTATTGGTGGCTGAAATGTCGTGTGTATGCTTGGTTGTTCCAGTGAGCGAGAATCTGATCAAGGATTAGTGGATTTTATAACAGGAAGGAGATTTATTAACAGGAAATACATGATAGCAATACATAGACTATCATCTGAACAGTTTTTAACTATTTCCAAAGAGGTTTGGAAATATAGCTGATTTTTTTTATTGGCAATTGCTCTGCTTACCACAATGATTTTGAAGATTTTTTTTAAAAAACAAAATGATGATATACTACTTTCAATACTTAGCAGTGATGAAATGTAAAATTTGTTACTACCGATTCTGTGGGCGTTGCTTGGTGGGGTGGGGTGGGGGTAATGTGACTGGGTGGGCATGGCCAACTTTTTTTTTTTTTTACTTTTAAAAGCATTTTTTTCTACAACCTCCTCAGCCGAAGAGGTTGTAGAAAAAAATGCTTTTAAATGCCTCTGACGATCCCAGATGAGCCATGCGATCATCAGAGGCTTTTTTTTTTTACTTTTAAAAGCATTTTTTTCCGCCAAAGAAGTTGTAGAAAAAATGCTTTTAAAAGTTTTTTTAAAAGCCTCTGATGATCGTGCGGCTCAGCTGGGCATGGGGGGGGGAGCGCAAGGATTTTTGCTACTGGTTCTCCGAACCACCGGCCACCATCGCTAGCGGATTGGGTGATCCAGTCTGAACCGGAAGCATTTCGCCTCTGATATTTAGTAAATAATAATGTAGGTAAGTTATTTATTATTTCCTTAAACTGATTCTCTCACTTTTGTGAATAAAGATCTATGAATTATAAGGTAAATAGATACATTTCTTAGGAACACTTAAAAAGTATTTTAACAAACAGAATAACTTCAGGAAAGAGCTGTCAAGATAATGAAGAGATTACAAATCAAGTCCTGTGGAGAATAAAGTGATTGGGTAAGTTTAGCCTGCAGAAGGTAAGAGTAGCAGAAGGGGACATGTGACAGCACCACTCATACATCTAAAGGAATATCTTACTCAGGAAGCAATGGGTTTGTTCTTTATTGCCCCAAAATCACAAGCTTGAGACTTATAGAGAAAGAAATAAAAGTTAGATATCAGAAAAAAATACTTTTACTCTGTTTCAATCACTCATGACCTAGTCACTCCTGGATGGACTACTTAGCATGTTCTATAAGAGACTGTCCTTGAAGACTAATCAGATGCTTCAGATCAAGGGTCTTCAAACTTGACAGCTTTAAGACTTGTGGACTTTAAGTCCCAGAATTCCTGACCTAACATGACTGGAGGAGGAATTCTGGGAGCTGAAGTCCACAAGTCTTAAAGCTATCAAGTTTAAAGAACCCTGCTTCAGATGATGCAAAATGCAGTAGCTATGTGTGCTTCAAGAACTGAACATGTTAATACTATGGTTTGTGAACTGCATTGGCTATCAATTTGTATCTGGATCCAATTCCAGGTGATGGTTATGCCTTTTAATGCCCCACATGACATGGGGCCAGCTTTTTCTCATTTATACCCATCCCATCAGGTCTGGCAGGAGAGACATGCTATGGGTCCTATCAGCCAGGGAGTTTAATTGGGTGGGACCTCATAGGAAAGCCTTTTTTGTCATGGCTACTGCCCTATGGAACAAGATTTTCCCTGAAGTGTAGCTGGTCCCAACCTTGTTTGTCCTCCAGAAGCCTTTCAAAATGAAGTTTTGCCAACAAGCATAGGAATTCATTGTTAAATGGATTGGCTCCAGTTCTTTGAGGTGTGCATTATGCAAAACACGTATACAAGTTATGTATAATATCAGTATATTTGAGTACTATAGTAAGCAATAATTATACACTTTAAATTTCTTTGTGAATGCAATGCTTGTTCATTGCCCAGTATATGATACAGTTCTTTTTAAACTACTTGTTTTGTTTTGTTTCACTGAAGTGTCAGTAAACCAATTGATGATTTGAGATTTCTTCCTATTAGTCTCTGGCAAAATGTGTAGAAGATAATTAAAAAGCAGTTAGATATTTGCTGAGTCCTGCAGTCTTCTAATATGCTTTAAGGAAAATATAATATTATAGATGCATGAGTAATTCTTTTAGTTGATAACAGCAATTTAAAGTGGCCTTGTAATTATGCTAATAATACTTGCCTTTATATTTCATATGATGCTTTGCATAGATGATGCTGAATATTTTCATTTGGAACATACTCTTTTCAAATTCTATAGTGCAAAAAGAATTGACAGGTTTTTAGGAAAAGCCAGAAAACTGCATTTGTCTTTCTTCAATTAAGTAAACTTTGGAATTAACGTTTTCTGAGACCTCTGGAAAGCAAATATATGATGGATAAAGTAATATGAAGACAATATAGTGTTGCCAAAATAGATTATGAACATATCAGTAGTCTGATTCCTCTTCCAAGACACAGTAGCTTGTTTTCTGTTTTCCAGAAGTATTGATTTGGATAAAAATGCATAAAATAAGTGGCCTCTATATTAAAAGTAACTAGTACAAACCAGTCTAAGTCTCTGCTGGCTTTATTATTTCTTATTTTCTTATGTTTCCTAGATCGATGAGTAAATTTCCATATAAATCATTGGGCTGCAACAACTTCTTAGGATACATTTTGCAATGTAAAATGTATATCCTTTTGGGGTATAGCTATATACATTCAAATAATGGTTAGACTAAAATCTGGAACCTTTCTTTGCAGTATGCCAGTTTATAGGATTCAATTTTAAAAATTAAAACTTATTTTAAAAAATTAAGTCAACTGAGACAGAGAGCTGGTGTATATCAAGGAGACCATCTGTGGATACCCTGATGTAAATACCAAGTTCCTAGTCATGTTTCATTGATTTAGAAAGAATGACATATTCGGATCCTTCACTTATATAGGAAAGGTTTCAGCATAAGCATTTTTCCTGAATACCTTTTCTCCACTTTTCTTTGGATTTTCTAGACAATTTAGCTGTAGTTCCACTTCCAAAGTTATATTAGAACTCACACATTGCTGGAAATAGACTTTAATATTTGTGGAAATATTCACCTGTGTCTCAAAGTCCTGAGAAAATAAAACACTGCCAAATGGTTTTTGTTTTGAACCATCTTTGGTATGATACAACAACTGTCAACTTTTCTAAATGTTTTATCTATTGGCTCATATACTTATGTATGGTTCATATACTTATGTATATTTTTTACTTGGTAAATATCTTTAACTGTTAAAAGACTGAGCTCCAGAATTATTGTAATAGGTGGTGCTTTTTAGGCTTCCTGATCTAGGTATGTAGGAAGAAAAAAAAAGAACAAACTCTTTTTCAGTAGTTTCAAAGAATACAAAATTGTGCTCTTTCCAAAGAATGATGAATTATTTTCATTACATAATCAATGTGAGTCATTAATGATATTAGACCCTAGGGAGTAATATAATAGAAGCTGCCCTCTCCCTCAAAATATGAACTACATCTTATCTAATGATCCACAGGTAATTAATCTATGTAATGAAGGTAATAGTCCTAACAGTTCTGTAAAGTTCATATAGGTCATTGCTTCTTCACTGCAGATGCAATGAATCTATATTCCAGAATTTGCAAGATATTGAATAAGTTGTCTGTTCACATGCCATTAAAATGGAGATTTGTCTAAGTCACAAGAAGAAATTCTTATCTCAATTTCTTCCAGCTTTAGAAGTTCTTCCAACAGGAATTCCATTATCCCCTTCTCTGAGGATCATCAAAAAGTTCTCTTTTCACTCAGGATCTTCAAAGATTCCAAATGACACTTTCAATTATAAATAATAAAATAAACAAGCATATAAAGCTTTCACAGTTATTATTCTTTCGCTCAACCAACTGTTCTATTATATTCACATGTCAAAAATTGACATGAAAATGACTGGTGGCTTCCTAAGAACTTAGATGGACATAGTATTTAAAATAAAACTAATAATTCAGCTATCCCATCAATTTGAAATGAAATTTAAAAATGTGAACCTTTGCAAAAGTTATCCAAGCTGAGTATTCAAGGACTTGTTATTGGATCATTATTATCTGAAAGAAAAGTTGGGCACAAAGCCAAAGAAGTTAATTTTGAAGCAAACCATAAACATTGATAAGATGGCCTTGAACAGAGAAAACAAGGCTGCCTGTAATGAACCAACAATTTCATATCTATCAGAGATGATGGAGGAACTATCAGCAAGAAATTAATTTTGTCAGTACCAAACACACATTCCCCAAAGACTGAATTATTTAAAACAAGATCTACTGGGATTATATGTTAATCTGCCTTGCTTAACGCTTCAACAGCAACTGTCTTCAGAGACATAACTTTCCCAGATTCAAATAGATATGTTTTTTAAATATAGAAGCTCCCCCAGGACCAGTCAAAAGAATTCCAGATTGTCTGCTTTACAATCTAGTCTATCAGTAGCCTTAATTTTTGACATCATGCATGAAAAGCAGTTTTGAGCATCCCATGTTGAGAAATAATAGTGGATGTCTAAATGAAACCAAATAATAAATTGCTAATAATGTAATGAATTCTAATCAACTACAAATACATGCAGATATAAAACAGAGATACCATCTTTAAACTTATAACTCACCATCAATTTTAAGACAGATTTGAACATTAGACTTTTTCTTCCAATAATCAATTTGAAGAGATAACAGAATCAGTTCTTATCATTTCATGAGTCTCAAAAAGAGATGTTCTTAATCTTATGAAATATAGCAATGACACTCAAAAATGAATGACCTCTTTACAAATATCAATATGAATTTCTTACAGAAAGATGAGAAAGTGACAGAGTAGAAGTGGAGATATGTACTGTATATCCTTTCACTGTAGATTATCTCCAATTGTAGCGGGGTTCACGTTCACAGTATATCAGTATTTTAAATTCTGCCAAAATATGATCCATCACTACTGTCTGTAAGGTGAAATTAGTTGACTATTGATATTATCTTGCACATAAAGAATCAGAGGCTTTTTAATTAAACTGTATGTTTTCTTATGCCCATGTAATTTGGAGTCGGGAACAAATGACAAGTAAAACTAATTTGAGGACTGTGTGTTAGAACCGCTACTTAAACTTTGCAGTACAAAATTCATTTTGACAAGAGACTTCAATGTACAGTTAAGTCCTCACAACAAATTACTTAGTGCATATATCGGTAAAACAGGTTTGGAATTTAACAAATAAGGCCACAGAATGCTGATGAAAAGGATGGTATTAACAAAACTGGGCAGAACTTACCTCAATTCATTTTTAAATTTCATTTTTTCATTTTCAGTGTTTTGATGGCAAGAATTCTGAAGGTTATGTTTATGTTTGGGGAATAACAGCTGGTACAATCATTTGTATGATTACCTGTCCTAACTTCCCCTTTTAGGTTACATAAAAAAAGATTTTAGCTTTTAGCAGATAGTGATAATACACTTAGACTTATACACCACTTCACAGTACTTTACAGCCCTCTCCAAGGGGTTTACAGAATAAGTATATTGCCCCCAACAATCTGGGTCCTCATTTTACGCACCTCAAAAGGATGGAAGTCTAAGTCAAACTTGAGCCTGGTGAGATTTGAACTGACAAATTGTAGGCAGCCGGCAGGCAGCAGAAGTGGTCTGCAGTACTGCATTCTAACCACTGTGCCACCTTGGCTCTTCCTGTGATCATTCTTTTCTTACTGCAAGACTTCTAATAGGCAAGAGAATAAGAATGAAATGGCCACTGATAATAATTGCCAAAGAACAGTGTATATGACTGAACAATCCATAGCATGGCCCCAGTAGGTGCATCTGCATGGGGTGTCCATTAAGTCAAAACGGTTGTGACTGGATAATTGAATCAATTTTTAATGTGTAATCAATGCATCACATGCATATAAAAAGGTTGGAGATTTGATTATGTGGTCATGCATATCATTTTGACATCTTTGATGCACCCTGTGGAGGTTTCTGTTCTTCAGTATCATATGATTCATTTATTCTTCGTTCATTCATTCATGCATGCATTCATTCATTCATGCACACATCTCCACAGACATACATGCATGAAATTTATATAACCTAAGTAAAATAGACTAGTTGCATTTCTCATGTTTTCATTGGCTTGCCTAAAATTAAAAGTGTCCCAAATGAAATATTATAAATACCAGAGAGGTAGGAGTCAAAAGTTGCAGTTTGCAAATGGGACTTGTAATAAAGTTTTATCTATAGAGTATAGATAAATGTGTCTGGATAAATAGAGTATAGATAAATGTGTCATTTCTTTTTAATCCCAATTATATGGAATCAACAAGTCTTCTAAAATTCTGATAATCCCTGTTAATGCTTGTAGCCCTGACATTCTCGTGAATGCTAAAGTGAAAGTATTGTTCCTTTATTTGACTAATGAAGCAATTAAACCATGTAACTACTATTCTTAATTCATCTTCATAATTCCCTGTGTTCTGTTTATTTCATGCTTTCAGTTCAACTCCATGGGGAATATATTTATAAATTTGGTTGACATGTGAATAATGTTTTTGACCTTTGATAATAGGAAGTGGTTTTGATTTTATGACATAAACCCAACCTTTTGTGTTATAAAACAGAGTGTTCTTTGTCTCGAACATTTTATGATCTATTCTGTCGCTCTTCTTTTTTAAATAAAAAAAAGATTGAGAAGTAATGTGCTCCCATTTCAAAATACCTGTTTGTTAATCCCCAGAACATGAATAATTTAAATTCAAATGGAAGAGGGTTAACTGGGTTCCCACGAAGGATTTAGTTCAAAATAAAAAGTTTCAAGATTATAGAAAACTTAGAAAATGAAGAAGAAAACCTTACAGTGGAAGACAGCAATTTTTTTTGAGTATTATAATTATTTAAAGTGAAGAAAAAGCAATTTGAAAGGAATTGAGGAGAAATGAAAATGATAATAATAGATTTTTAGAGGTGTTATAGACAGAATACTGAAATACCAGAAATTACAATTGTTGATGTATCGTATCTTAAAACATTTGCTAACATTCTTGCAAGGTGAAAACATGCAAATAAACTAAAGAAAATGGCAAATAATAAACTTAGATTAGATATATGTTAGTACTAAACCTCCCTACTTTTTAGGTTTGTAGAATCAATCACCTTCCTGAGAGGCCATATTCAAAGCCACCCCTGCTTGTCTGTCTCTCTCACACATCTCTCTCCTCCCTCCCCCCCCCAATAAAAGTTAGAAGTTTGTGAAGAAGTCGGTGCACCAAATCACAGCAATCCAATGATAGCAGGGTCAATTGTAGCTTAACTAGATAAATGGGTGGTCATAACAGAACAGTTTAAAATAATTGGGCTAATAGAAGTGTCTCTGTAGGATAAAATACCTGCAACATCACAACCAGATAACACTTCTTTTTAAGTACATCATTTCAAGCCTTTGTGGTGACGAAAATTATCCCAGTGATAAGATTGCTCACATTCAATGAATTTCTCAGCATGTAGTTTAGAACACCTGCTACGTGTCAGCTGCTCATACCTACTAGTTCTGTGAATAGGTTGTTAATGAAAAATACTGATAACTGGTATGCATCTGAGTCATCCTCCTATTATCTCTGTTTTCTCTTTTGTGCAGGTATTCCTTAATACTTGATACTACATTAACCGTAGCCATTGATGTGTTTGTGGTATGTATTCAAATGACGTATACTTTAAACAATGTGATAATTCTGTCTTATTTAATGTCATTATTATTGTCATCGATTAAATATTTCAAGAGACTAACACAGCTTTTATCATAACTTGTGCCCTTCAGAAATGGTTGACTGCATCACACTTTCTAAACATTGCCATGCCAGATAAGGTAATTGGAATTATAGTCTCATTGCTTCTCTCTGGAATTCCTCCCTGATATTCCATTGGCACCTATTTTGTTTATGTATTTGTTTTGTAGAGTGGTGTTATATAATATTGTTAAATAAGGCCTTCAAGTGTGATTATGAGAATTGCTCCTAATAGAAATATGTTTTATATTGATTTTACTGTGCTTTAGTAGTTTTATTTATTGTATGTCTATCTGTCTGTCTGTCTGTCTGTGGAAAAAGCCAGAAGTTGTACTAGAAAGTATACAACAAAAATAAAATCAATAGTCCAATGTCTCATTAATGTAACTGTTTAATTGTGAAATAGTATTCTAGTGTTTTCAGACTGTCACTCCAATGGTTTCTAATAGCTGAAAAATAGTCACTAAGCATCATCGTTGCTCTTCTCTCCACTCTTGCCTGAGTCTCAATATATTTTTTATGTTGTGGTGACCAAAATTGGATGTAGTATTTCAAGTGTGGTCTTACCAAATATTTGTAAAGCAGTACTAATAGTTCACATGATCTAGGATTTAATGGGCTACTGCTGCACACTGTTGGCTCATATTTAAGTGATTGTCCACTTGGAGTCCCAGATCCTTCTCACAGTTAGAGGTGTTAAATCAAGTTTCTCTTAGTCTGTACCTGCACAGTTTTCTTGCCTAAGTATGAAACCTTATTTTTACTTACATTGAATTTCATTTTTTTTTTTTGATATGGCTCAGTGTTCACATGATTAATGTGATTAGAAAAAGAAGTATGTGAACTTAGTATACTTTTAAAAACACTGAGTAACTGTCTGGAGCATTTGTGGGTAGTCTCTTGCCCTCTTCTAAAACCACAGTAATTCAAAGAGCTGCTCTAGTCACTGAGTTTTTGTTCTTCATCACGGTCATCAATTCTACTTTTCATAGAGTTATTTTTAGTCCATGTCAGGGTAAATGTCTAATTCTCCCCAGCAGGGGCTGGCATCCCCCCATATCCCATCATATCCCCTTACCTCAGACTCCTCCCCTGGTGTATAAAAGGGTCCTACACATGGGCATCCAGCAGTTCCAGATGTGTGCCTTCAAAGACAAGACAGAGGTCAGTGACCTTTACCCTGAATTGGGCCCAGGAGGACTTCAGGCCTAGAATAAAGAATCAATGAAGAGATACCATTGTCTCCTGTGAGTTATTGGGTTAGATCCATCCAGCATTAACAAATTGGCAGCAGAGGATGGTTGCCCATAACTCTAAAGAATGACCGAACAAGCCGCTTACTCTGATAAGAAGAGCAGAATAAACACCAGGGCATTCACCAAGAGGATGGCTGCTCAACTGACACCCAAAGATGCCATGCCAAGAGCCACCCCAGCTGGAAGTGGACAGGACATCAAGCTGGGCCCATTCCTCTGTAAAGAGTGACCACGGGAGGAAGCAGATGACCACGAAAGAAGAGAGCCACAAGAGGAAAACGAGCTGAGAATGGCCCTGCTGAAAATGATGGAAGCACCCATCAGCAATGGAGAGCTCATCACGAAACTCCAAGGCCTCCTAGAAACCCATGGAGCAGCGATGAGCACCCAAGAACAGACCCAAGAAGATGCCAGCCTGGTAAGGGAAAGGGATTCCCTCGCAGAGGCCCCGGACATAGAGGGGCTCAGTTTCACGCCAATTTCCCAGTGGCCATCTTGGAATGGCCAGTAACCAATGGGAAGCCAGGATTTAAACCTAATGGCGCGAAACCACCAGGACCCCAAAACAAATGGGGAGCATCCAGAAAACAACTGCAATAGACAAATCCAAGTAAATCAGAACTTGCCTAACGTGCTCGAGATAGAGAAAGCAATAGAGACTCTATTGGCTCCACATTCAAGCCTCCCGCACCAACTGCAAGCTGCAAGGAAAACCTCGAGGGCCAAGAAGGCACCAGAGTGACCACCGGCTATGAGACACCAACCCTACCACTGCAAAAGGGGGCAATGTGCTTCCACGATGAACAAGAAATCCTGACCGCCTATGGAGCAGAACAAAGGCAGGACTCGAACTCACCACCCGCCTCACTAACTACAAGGGATCCAAGAGAAGAAAGATGCACCAGCTACCTACCTGCTCCGCGACCTCCGCCAAGCTTCTCCAACCGACCAGGGGCCAGCACATCCGGATCAGGACCAGCCATCGCTGCCGCCGCCGCACCACTGATCCTCGAAAGTCCTCGACTTACGACCGCTTCGATCCCAAGCCTCCATCAATTCTTCGCCGGGGACTACACAGCCCAGCACAACGCATCCAGACCCACTAGGGGTGAGTCAAGCGCTCCACCAGCAGGTCTAGGCCTAGGCCTGAGATCCGCAGCCATGAGCTCCTCTCCGGACGGCTTCCAGCATGAAATGGGCCTCGCACATGCCCAGACGCTACCTGCAGGAAGAGAAGGGAGGAACATAGAGATAAGTCAGAACGTAGAGACAAGTCAGTATAAAATAGCCATTCCCATGCCATATTGTGAGTTCCCTCACTCACAAAACCATGGGCAGCTTCCCTCTGTAAGTAACCATTCTAACAATTCTGGGGCTTTACCTGTCAACTTTCCCAAACTGCAAATAGATGGAAAAAATCTTCTAGAGTGGAGTCAACAGCTGCAGATAGTTTTTATGAAAGAAAACTTACTTTTCCTAATATCAGATCCACCCCAGAAACCCTGGACTTTTGAAATTGACTGTAACCACCACAGTTATATTTGTTAACCAGTATTTCTCCAACTTTGTACCCAAGCATAGGGAATCACATGACAGTGCATGAAGTGATACAAAAACTTTATAACCTTTTTTACAGCAGAAGTAGAGCAACCACAACTAGGATTTCCAGAGAATTCCATTCTGCCAGACTGAGACCAGGGGTCCCCATGAGTGAACACCTGTTAAAACTTAACGCAATCAGGACTGAATTAATGCATAGGGGTGAAGCAATCACTGAGGAGAGTATGATGAGTATAGTCATAATCTCTTTAGACAGTAGCTGGGACAACTTTGTGATGCAATTGGACAGCCTCAGTCCATCATTTCTTCTTCTAGCAGAAGAAGGCATATAGGCATCTCTATGAGGACTCAGAAATTTTTCTAGGCATCTTTATGAGGACTCAGAAATACTGTTTTCTGAAATTCTGGGTAACAGATATAGGTAGATGTGCTCTATAGATGCTCTATAGAAGAGGTGTGTTTGTGTGTGCGCGCGCGCGCACGCGTGCATGCATGCACGACAGTCACTGTGTGTGCATATGTGTTTTGGACATTTTGAAGTTTCTGAAGCAACATAATGAATAACAGACCATATTGACTTTCTTAGATATAGAGAAGGCCTTTGACAATTTGAACTGTGCTTTCTTGTTCAAAGTTTTGGAAGATGTGAAATTTGGAAAGACAGAGCTTTATAAAATGGGAAAGATTGATTTATATCTCACAGAAAACACAAATAATTGTAACTGGAGATCTATGAAAGACTTGTGAGATAGACAGAAACAAGACAGAGATGTTCACTATCTCCTGGGTTGTTTATTTTGGCTCCTGAAATACTGAATAGAAATATAAGGCAAGATGAGAGGATTGTGGGAGTACAGTTTTAAAAGTAAACTTACAAATTAAGGACTTCTGCAGATGGTACGGTATTAGTTTTTGAAGAACTTTTAAAGGGAATTGAAATATTAATAGGAAAACTACAAAAAATTAAAATGATGTACCGTTATATGTCACCAGAGAAATTGTCTAGAATGTATAAAGACACTTCAAATTTACGCTGGAAATATGAAAAGCAATAAGGGACATTTTATAAAGCTTGGCAGATATGTTAAAAAAAAACACACTAGAATGTTTTACATTCAAATACACATACTGATTTAGAGAACTTTAAATATCAATTTAATAGCTGATAAAAAGTAATGGAACTTTTTTTGTTTTTGTATATGATAACTGCAGCAAGATTGTTGTATGTGCAAAGATTTGCAACTACCACATTAAAGGAATGGTTAGTGAAGATGATTGAACTTGCTGAGTTGGTGATATTGCCTTCTTTGATAAAAGACAATATATATCTATATATATTTATCTGGAAACCATTTTCATAAAACAGAAAAAACTGACCTTGTAATTTATGATTTTGATTAAGCAGGACATGTAATAGAAGGAAGTGAGTCAAGTTATGAACTTAAAGTAAAAGGCAAATGTATCATTGTATTTACAATTGCTGAAAAGAAGATAGGAAACTACTTCCTTTCCTTCTTTCCTTTCCTTTCCTTTCCTTTCCATTTTTCTTTTCCTTTTTTCCTTTCTTTAACTTTTAGCTTTCTTTCTGATTTAGTTCTCTTTATCTTCTTTTTTATTTTATATTAGTTTGTATTAGTTTTGTCTTCCTTTTTAATTTTTTTAATGAAATAATAAAATTACATTAAAAAAGAATATACATTACTTATATGAAAAGACACTGCATGCAAAAACGATACATGCTTCATGAAATCATTATGAAGTTTAAATATTTCCAACTGCAAGTATCATATTTGAAAATTATTGTATTAATTTTTTAAAATATCATAATACATAGCTCCACTATACTTTTCTGTTCTTTGTAATACGCTAGCCACCATAGCAGCAAAGTGCTTCAAATATAAATGAATACTTAAATGAAGTATTTATCTTTTCTTTGTTTCTCATTTTGCTGTAAGTCTATTTTTTTAAAAAAAAAATCAGCTATTTTAGAGTGTAACTTATTATGCTTGGGACTTATTAAGTTCCAGTGATAGGCTTTGATTCCAAGCTAATTATAGTAATTAAGCCATTGCCTACACGATTTCAGCAGTGCAGATTGCAGTACTTATTCTTGACGTTGCTTAGAATATATGGTCTCGAAGGCCTTTTCCATCAATTCCACTTTCAATCACCTTCTGAGCTCTAAACTTTGGGAATTTCATTTATAAATTTACTCCTACAGAGTTGCATATGGCTTGTACCATATCTACGACCAAAGGAATGGAGTGTGGGAATAATTAAGGTAATTTGTTAACATCCAGCCCTTGGAGAGCCTGTAGGAAGAGAAAGGGGAAGATAGGGAGATGAGATAAATGACAAGGCTGCTCCTCCCACGCCAGCTGTCTAAACAACATCTCCTCACACTAAACCTAGTAAACATGGTGCAATATGAAAAGCCCACCCAAACTAAAAATAATAAAAATGGGTATTCTTTTCCTATCTATAAGAAAAAAACATGTTTAAAACAAAGCCATCAATGCAATGTTGTCTTATTAATAGTGATTGTATTAGGCATCTAATAATGAAAACTTTAGTAGCGTATGGTCAAAATGTTCATTAATCTATTTACTTCTATTTGTAACTATTTTATAATTCTATCTACGTAAATATTTATCAACTGCTTTGGTCAAGACTAGGCCAGATAGTGTGAAAACAATATCCAGAACCAATGCATTAATAATGGTAATATACAATAGCATATAATCAGAAATATAATATAAGTTGTTCTAAAAAAATATGATTAATACAATATTCCTGGCACTGCATTTTCTACAATACATAAATCCTAAAAGTCTTCTGGAACAGTTAATTTTTCACAATCTTCCTGGAGATCAGAAGAATTGCGATTTTCTTGCCTCATATCTATCAAAGCTTTTGGTATTTTACACTAAATACACACACACACACACACACACACACACACACACATATATATATATATAATTTAAATAAATGTTCAGCAATTAACTATTGAAGTTTTGAGAAGCAGTTTGAAAGGTTTGAGTTGTTCACTTCACAATCCAAAACAATTCATCAAAACATGAGTTTGGAGATACAACATGTGCATTGAAAAGAAAAAAAAAGGAAGAAAAAAGGTATTGCGTATGCTACAAATGCCATAACACGTAAAAACTTCAAATAGAGTTTATGCTGTGCCTTATTAGATTTTAATCAAGTCTACCTCCACCTGTGCATTAGCTATCTAAATTGCTACTTTAGCTCTTCCAATTCATTCATAGGGCCTTCTGTAGCAGATGGAGAGAGTAATTAGGGGCAATTGTTTGAATCATTCTCTATTCCAGTTTAGAATGTTGCCAAGGCTATTTAGGATCCAACGTTCCAATAGCTGAGCCAGTCATATTGGTATTTCCAATCGTTTTGTGTTGTAGTCCTGTTTTTTTAGATGTAACATGCCACAATTTACTCAGTGGCAGAGAAAAAAAAATGCATGCTTTTCTGCCTGCTTAATCTGATCAATTCCAGAATAAATTCAGGGATATAGAAGAAAGTTTTAAACTTCAAACAAATCAGAAATTATCTACTTCCACTCTAGATTTATAGAAAACAGAGAGATGTTTCCCTGTCATTATAGGAAAATATATGGAATAATGTGCTATCCCTAGAAGCATAATATAGAGACTAATAGAAACAGTGGTGGGTTGCCCCTGGTTCGGACCAATTCGCAAGAACCGGTAGTAATACTGGCAGGAGGCTCCGCCCACCGAACCCAACGTCATCAAGAAGTTTCTGTGCATGCTTCAGCACACAAGGTCCCGTTAAGAACCGGTAGTAAAGGTAAGTAGAATCATCCCCTGAATAGAAGGATCTAGTTCCTTATTCAGTTTACAGTTAAACTACAGACTCTCTATAATTTGATGTTGTAAAAGGGTTTTAGAAAGTTTTAAATAAGTCATGCATAAATTAATGGAGGATAGAGTTGTTAAAGGCTAAAGTCCACTAGTTACAGACAGTATACTTTAAACACCAGCTTCTGGACAGCAACATGAAGAAGAGCTATCTTTCTCCTATCCTGGTCATGAGTTTCTCAGATGCATATAATTGGGTGCTGTATAACACAGACTGCTGACAGGGTTGGCCTAGTCTACTAAAGCTGGTAGTATGGTTTTATGAAGCCTTTTTCTATTTATTAACAACATTACTGTCTTAAAAGATTTTAAGGGTCTGATATAACATGTGGAAAACTGCTTTGGCATTGCTTTTCTGATGATCAAAAGTTTTGCTTCAGTATCTTCTTTCTGAATTATATCCACTTTACTATCTTTCAGCAGCCTAGAAGAACTTTGAAGTTTTCAGCTAAAGAAGTCTGTTTGATTTCACCAAGCATTCTTAAACGATGTTAACTTTATATCTGACCATCTATCATTGTCCTACTTTTAATTCTCTTTTCTTCAATTACTATATTTTCCCAATTGTCAAAATATAATAAATCACTATCCATGCTGAGTAGATGCTGTCTCCTCTTATCACTTAACAATCTGTTACATTTTTGTAATCTTTTTGTAACACGTTTTTGTAATCTTCGAGAAAACCTAACTTTTTCTTTCCCTCATATAGATGACTAAATTCCACTCTGTCTTAAAAATATAATTGTACTTGCAAGACTGTCTATGAAATGCTATTTTCTAAAAAGTAGGTCAAAATAAACCTACAAAATAAACCTAAAAGTGGAAAAATTCACTTTGAAAATGAACAGGACATATTATTGCAGGAAATGTAAAATTTGTATAATCCCTCTGCTAGTTTGAAAGCAGCCCAAGATGACATTTTCCTATCATGTCAGTAGAGTTGGTAAGCTGAACTAATTTATTTTCATCGCAGTTGAAATCACAATAAAACTAGGATTTTTAAAATTTATTTTAGAAGCAGGAAGAGATGTTATGGCTTCATTTATCCATTGGAGGGAACTCTTCTCTTACATTGCCTTTCTGTTCCTGGCTTCAGATCCTACTAGCAATTCTTAATAGCAGAGACAAAATGAGTAGGCAAGTAATTTGCAACAGTTTTGACAGTTTGCCCTTCTCATCAGGATTCACTATATATCCGATATCTCCCTCCCTCCCTCCCTTCCTTATTCCTGCATGACCTGTAGCAATTTCAGGCAGAACGGTCATTTTTGTTTCTCATTCTCAACACTTCAAATAAGTAAAAACAATCACTATAAACTGAAATTTGGAAAAGAGGGTTCATCATAAAAATACCTGAAAATTGTGTGTGGAAAATACTACCTGCTATATACAGAGTCTGAATCACATGAATATAGAAATACATGCGGATCTCTCTATTTGTATGCATATCTGGAGCAAACTGGTGCACCCAGTGAGAATTCTTTGGCAGGTGAAAAATACTTCACTTATGTGGTATGCCAGAGCTGAAGTTTAATCTCTGCCGTGGATCATGTCTCATGTAAACTTGAGGTTTCCTCTAGGTTTAAAATGCTAGGTTTAAAAGACTAGAGATGATAAACAAAAGTTTGTGTGATATCCTGGAGTTCCAGTGTCATCCAGAGCAGAAAATACTGGGCCAGCAAGTCAGATGGTGATTCATCAGATACAAAGAAAAGTCCTTTCTATTTATATATTTCCCAGCTCTGATAAGGTACCATTAAATGAAAATCCAGCAAAGGCCATTACCATATGAGAATCTACCACCGATTTAAAACTAATTACAGACTCTTGTTCTCACAGTATTTGATAAACTGAGCTAAGCTTTTGTGATTTACTTCTATTTCAGTGAAGCTCCTGAAAAGTTATAAGAAACCTAAATTTTCATAGGAAGAATTTTCTTACTTAATTACCTAATATTTTTATTCCTGGGAGCTAAACCAATCCTTACCTCTTCCATGTACAGATGGGAACCATGAATCTTTTCATATTCATCATTTTTTCCATTTAATGTGAATAGTAATAAAAATGCAAATTTGATAAGTTCTCCTATCCCTTCTTCTAGATCATTTTATGAAGATGTTGAAGAGCATTTGGCCCAAGACAGAACTTTGGAGTAGCCTGCTGCAAGCTTCCCTCTATATAGATGTGGTTCTATTGAGGACTACATGCTGGGTGTGGTTGGTCAGCCAATTGTAAGTCCATTTGGTGGTGGTATTGTCTATCCCATATTTTTCTACCTTATCAAGAGTTGGCTGGCATCTCCTTTGTCAAATGCATTACTGAAGTCCAACTATATTATGTCCAGAATATTTCCCTGATCTACTAATTTTGTCATTTTATCAAAAGCAATAAAGTGTTTTTTAAGAAAATAATAATAATAATAATAATGGCTTCTAGTAGTTGCTTTGCTTGTTTTTAGGTGTTTGCAGATTAGCTGCTTGATTATCTTTTCCAAGTTTGTCACAGGTGTTGATGTCAGGCTGATTGGCCTATAGTTTCCTAGATCTATTTTTGCCCTTTTTGTAAATTGGAACCACATTAGCTCTTTTCAATTGTTCTGGTAGTTCCTCTGCTACAAGAGGTTTGAAAGATTGCATTCAATGATTCTGGGATCATGTTTGTCAGCTTCTTCAGAATAAGAATATATTTTTATATTGGGATATAAGGTCCAGGTGATTTATAGTTGTCCAGAGTGCATAGTATTCTCTTACTAATTCCTTGCCAGTTTTGACTTGCATACCTAGTCTATCTCCCTCAGTGCTATTTTTGATAGGGTGTGCTAATTCTTCCTTTTGCAAAGATAATGCAAAGAAGGAATTAAGCAGTTCTTCCTTCTCCCTGCTGCCTGTCACCTTCTTGCCATCTGCTCCCATTGGTGCACTTATAAGCCATTCTGGGCCCTAACCTTCCTGACTTTCAGATTCAAGCTATTTGCTATACAGTGTATGACAATTCTAGACTAAAGCTGCTCCCAATTGCACCTGAAACTGACTTTAAGAATTCTGTCATAACCTGTCTTGTCAGAGCCTATAATTCCACCAACTAATCTCATCTGTCCTTCCATCTCCCATAGCATACAATACATGATGAAGCTTCCAGGATAGGAAGCGAAATGTCTTATTTTTCCTCAAAAAAAATCAGTCCAGTTGCCTTTTCCAAATAAAAACCCCCTTTGATATGACTTTAAGAATTCTAATCTGAATTGCAGTGAGTTGGCAAGGAGGTAGATGGTGCTGGGTTTGAACTATGACCAAGACATGGTCCAGCAGGTTACCCTTTTGCATCTTTGTCTTCCGTCCATGCTTGCTTACTGGCCTGTACAAATAGGTCCTTTTACGGATTCTACCCTCCTCACTAATCTTCATTCTTTTCATTTGCTTTTGCAGATGTTTGCTTGCATAGATGCTTTCACATCCGATTTTCATATTCTTTCTTTTGGTTCTGATATAGTTTGTTCCCTTTCTTTTCTTTTTCTGACATCATCTGTCTTTGCACAGATGATGTCAGAAAATGGTGTCAGAAAATTGCTATGGGTGGCTGGAACTGGTGAGGAAGCAAATAAAAAAAGAGTAGACTTGCCCTTAGAGAGAATGGAAAAGAATCAAATTACAAGACAAAGAGGAATAATAAAAAGTCACGGCTGGATAGAATTGATGAGTTCCTCAGAAAGAAAGATGTGAGCAGTTTAAAGAACAACATGTAATGTATGGTTGCAGTTACATTAAGTTAGAAGAGAAGACTTCATGAGAGACCCACTGTGGCCTATTTGCTTCAGGGCATTTTATGACCTTGAGTTGAATTTGTTTGACTGGATGAAATTCAGTTTATCATAGGCAGATAATTACATAATCATTCTTCATTCAGAAATCTACAAGATAAGAAGACATCATTCCAGCCACAAAAATTGGCTTCTTTCTTTATATTTCAAATGCAAATGAAGAGCTTCAGGAGTTAAATTAAGGAATGAATGTTTTTATCTTCTTTCATGTTTGCATTTTCTTATTTTCTATTTATATAATACATCCTCTATCTTCTGCTGGTTCCATTCTCCAACTTTAATTTCTTAGTATTATACACAGGGTCTCTTATATTAATTTCCATTAGGCTTCAATGAAAAGAAGGCTATTTGTTGAGCTGAGATATTGGCATGGCGCAGGTGTGTTTTTGGGAGTGAAGCTGAAGGCTGAATGCTGCAATTGGAAAACTCATATTATTATAAATCTCATTACCGTGAGTGCTAAAGAAGCAATCTTTTCTCCTATTCAAGTTAAACCAGAAAATTGAGGTTTAAAAAATCATAAACTTGCATAGTAGTAGAATAGATGAGAGAGCCTTTGAGGAGTTTATTAAAACAACTGAAAGATTAATCTGCTTACAGAATGTCATTTTTAGCTAGTGCTGAGCCAACCGCCCCTCCACTTTTCCTATTTCCTTTCAATCTGCGGAAAAATAAATGCTGTTTTCAGTTAAGTTCTCATGGGTGAATATAAATTAGCTTAGTTCTACAATGCCCATGGATATGCTGCATGTGAATGTCATGCCTTGTACTGCACAAACCAATTTTCAGTGGTTCAAATGTCACCCTCTCTGTGTCTCTGTCATCCCCCCATGTGTGTGTGTTTGTGTGCGCACATGCACGTTTCTGATAGTTCCATTCAATTCTAAAGGAAACTTCAGCTATAAATTTTACATAGGAAAACAATTCAGATCCAGAACAAGAAACAGCCAAGGTAGATATGTACAATAACAGATCTCCGGATTTTTCGTCGGGCCCTAAAAACCTATTTATTTCAACTAACTGGGCTGGCTTGAGTTAAATTTTAAATTGATTTTAAATTGGGTTGTTTTAATTTACGGCCAAAATATTTAATTATTTTAAACTGTTTTTAAATTTTGTATGTCCTGTTTTTTACTTTGGCTGTTCACCGCCCTGAGTCCTAATTGGAGAAGGGCGGTATAGAAATTGAAACAAATAAATAAAATAAATAAATAGTTGCACTATTTTTGCACTCTCGGGGTGGTATTAACTTACCTTCACTACTGCTTTGCAAATGTGAGCACACACCAGTGGTGGGTTGCTCCCGGTTCAGTCCGGGAGCAACCGGTAATAAAACACGACATCAACATGAGTGATCAGTGCATGGTCCCGCTGCGAACCAGTAGTAAATGTAAGTGGAACCCATCCCTGGCGCATGCAGGGCCTTCTGCACATGTGCAGACATCAAAAACATGGATAAATGGGATGTGATTACATTTGGGCGGGTGGGCGGAGCCTCCGCAGCCGCTGCTATGGGTTCAGTGGAACCGGATAGAACTGGCTGAATACCACCACTGGTACATCTTCCCACACACATACTTAAAATATACGGCAGTACATATTCTCAATAATTAATTATGATAAATAATACATTCAAAGAACATTTGAAATACTGAAATAAAACCAAAGAATCCTGGGAGAGAGATAAACTAGACTATTTCAGAGGGGCAGTGAGCTTTTGAGATTTCGGTACACATTTACTTTTGGCAGTTGCTTTAGTTGAGCACATTGCTGCTGAAGGCAAAGAAGTAAATGACAGAGCTCTTACTCAGGGAAGGACAACTGTTTGCTGATGGAGACTGAATATCCCTTTTACTTACTTTTTGGCATCCTAGGAACTAGAAAGGATGGTGACATAATTATGGCCCAGAGTGGGCAGGTCTTCAGATTTTTTAGAGGATGATGACTTGAGAGCTATAAGGACTAAGGCTTGTAGGGCTTGTTTGCTTCCCACAATATTTTTGTGTCTATCCAATTGCAGAGGGGAGAGAGTTATAGTGAAGATTTTCTAATTTTCTCACTGAAGTTGGCAGAAAGATAGTATCTAGAGACACCTGAGTTCTGCAAAAAAAGACCTGGGTAACATAAGCAGAAAATGGCTATAGGATAGATGATACAGAAATGTCATCACATTTTGTGATACATGCTAGGTGATAAATGATGGATGAGCGATGATAGATAGATAGATAGATAGATAGATAGATAGATAGATAGATAGATGATAGATAGATAGATAGATAGATAGATAGAAGAGGGGAGGGAGGGGGGGAGGGAGGGAGAGGGAACGAACAAATATGTGACAATTTCAGGCCTTGTAAACTTTGGACTTTTGTTGCCTTATGGATCCTCTTGTAGTGTCTATTTAAATTTACCTGGTGAGTTTCTCTTGTTTGTGAAACTTTCAAATGCCTTGCAGACTCATTGGCCATTGCTCTGTGGACAAGCATCAGTCCGCTTTTGGCTGGATTTAATTAGCACAATTCTGAGGTTTTGGTAAAGGGATAGCTGAGGAATATTAATAAATCCACTAAGCCACTGTTATATGTTTGTATGAGTGAGTGGGATAACACATATGTCCAAATATAAATTGAAATTATTTTGCTTCTGGAAGAGCTTGACACCAAGAGCGGATGACACCAAACTGGTGTGAATTGCTAACATTTTGGAAGATAGACTCAAGATTCAGAGATTCACTAACCAATGGAATAGTTTGCCTCCTGAATTGTTGGTGACCATTGTTGGATGTTTTCAAGTATAGATTGGACATTTGACTGAGATGGTATAAGGTTTCCTTCCTTGAGTGGAGGGTTGAATTAAAAGGTATTCAATGTTTGTTCCAGCTCTATAAATCGATAGATGCTCTATGTTCTACGTACTTATATTTGTATAGGGTTTCCTGCCTGAGCAGGCAGTTTATTTATTCATTTATTTATTTATTTACAAATATTTATATGCTGCCCTTCTCTCAAAGGACTCAGGGCGGCGAACAAAAGTTAAAAACATACAATAATGGAGAAAAATCCTAATTAAAAACAATTAAAACAAGGAACAAATAAAATAAAACCCAAGAATCAGAATCAGCCCATTCGTTCAAACAGCCCATTTGTTCAAACAGCCAAGGAGCGGAGCTCAGGCGCCGTCCGAAGCTCGGTGGGTAACTCATTCCAGAGGGCAGGAGTGCCCACAGAGAACGCTCTACCCCTGGACGTCACCAGCCGACATTGTCTGGTTGACGGTACCCTGAGGAGGGCAGTCCTGTGTGAGTGGACAGGACGGTGGGAGGCGGGTAGGAGATGGTCCTGCAAATACCCCGGACCTAAGCCATGAAGGGCTTTATAAGTAAGTACCAGCACCTTGAAGCAGATCCGGAGGACCACTGGTAACCAGTGCAGCTCGCGTAGGAGAGGTGTTACACGGGAGTAGAGGGGAGCTCCTGTAACAACCCGCCCGGCCACATTCTGGACCAGCTGGAGCCTCCAGGTGCATCTCAAGGGCAGCCCCATGTAGAGGGAGTTGCAGTAATCCAAGCGAGAAGTAACCAGGGCATGAGTGACCGTGCGAAGAGCATCTCAGTCTAGAAAAGGGTGCAACTGGCTCACCAGGCGAGCCTGCGTGAAAGCCCCCTGGTCACGGCCATCAGATGGTCTTCCAAAGACAGCCGGGAATTCAGGAGGACATCCAAGTTGCTGGCCCTTTCAACGGGAGCAAGTACCTCCCGTGGGACCTCTAGAACATGAGGTGCCGGCATCCACAGTCACTCAGTCTTGGAAGGGTTACGTCTGAGCCTGTTCCTACCCATCCAGGCCTGTACCGCCTCCAGGCATTGAGACATCATGGAAAGGGCATCCCCAGGGTGGTCCGGGGTGGAGATGTATAGCTGAGTATCTTCAGCATATTGATGATACCTCACCCTGAAACCAAGAATGATCTCACCCAGCGGCTTCAGATAGATGTTAAAGAGTAGGGGGAAGAGAACCGACCCCTGAGGCACCCAAAAGATTAGGGGCCTCGGGGTGGACCTCTGCCCCCCCCACCCATACAAACTGTGAGCGACCTGAGAGGTAGGAGGAGAACCACTGTAGGACAGTGCCTCCTACTTCCCAAGTCGCTGCAATAAGATACCATGGTCGATGGTATTGAAAGCCGCTGAGAGGTCAAGTAGGACCAGGATGGAGGAATAGCCTCCATCCTGGGCCCGCCAGAGATCATTCACCAGAGTGACCAATGCCGTTTCCGTGCTGTGCCCATGCCGGAACCCCGATTGGTACAGGTCTAGGAACTCTGTTTCCTCCGGGAACTGTGGGAGCTGTTGCGCCACCACGGACTCAACAACCTTCGCTATAAAGCGAAGGTTGGAGACAGGCCGATAGTTATTGAGTGAGTCTGGATCCAGGGCAGACTTCTTGAGGAGGGGTCGAACCACGCCTCCTTAAGAGAGGCAGGGAAGACCCCTCCCTCAAAGAAGCATTGACAATTGCCTGGATCCAGTCTCCAGTCACCTCCTGGGCGGCCAAAACAAGCCAGGAGGGACACGGATCCAACAAACACGTGGAGGCATCCAGTCTACTCACAATCCTGTCCACTTCATCGATGGAAACAGGGTCAAACTCAACCCAGATACTAGTCCCAAGACTTACCCCAGTCTCCTGGATGGATTCTTCCCAGTCAGAGTCCAATCCTATCTGGATCTCAGTGATTATATCCTACAGAAACTGTACAAAATCCTCAGCTCTGCCCTGTAAGAGGTCTTCCTCCGCTCCCTGATTGAGAAGAGAGCAGGTCACTCTAAACAGGGCTGCTGGGCGGTTTTCTGCCAATGCAATGAGAGTGGTGAAGTGATCCCGCTTCGCTGCTTCCATCGCCAAGATAAGACCTAATATGGGTTCTTAACTGTGTTCGATCAGATTCAGACCGGGAGGACCTCCAACACTCCTCTAGGCGTCTTTTCTGACACTTCATTTCCCGGAACTCCATGGAGAACCAAGGAGCCACCCGGGATCTGCGTCTGGTCAGAAGCCGCAAAGGTGTGATTCAGTCCAGGGCACCGGCAGCTGCCCGTTCCCAGGATGCCACCAGTGCATCAGCCGAATCGCGGGATTGGGAAGTGGGGAATGTCCCAAGCTCTGTCAGGAATCTCTCTGGGTCCATCAGGCGCCTGGGGTGGAACCATTTTACTGGTTCCGCCTCCCAGCGGCGAGGGTTGGCAGGTTGAAAGTCCAGTCTAAGGAAGGAATGGTCAGTCCATGACGGGGGGCAATGGAAAGTTCCCCCCTACCCCGGCCATTTATCCACTGCCCAGAGAGAAAAACCAGGTCAAGTATGTGTCCACCTCTATGAGTTGGGCCCCGAACCACCTGAGTCAGATCCACGGCCGCCATGGAGGCCATGAACTCCCAAACTGTCTCAAATGTCTCGCCGATCAATGGCAGATTGAAATCTCCCACAACCAAAAGGTTGGGGAGTTCAACTGCCACTTTGGCCAAGATATCGAGCAGTGCGGGCAGGGCAGTGGCCACACAGCTGGGAGATAGGTACATGACCAACAAACCTGACTGAACTCCAGGGTCCCACTTCAATAGGAGAGACTCACACCCGCCTATCTGAGGGACCATGACCTTCCTAGGACAAAGACTTTCTCTAATAACCGCCGCCACCCCCCCACCCCTTCCCTGGCGTCGTGGCTGGTGCAGTACACGAAAGCCTGGGGGACATAAATCAGAGAGAGGAACTCCCCCCTCCTGCCCCAGGCAGGTCTCCATAATGCAAGCCAGGTCTGCGCCCTCCTCCTCGATAAGATCTTGTACAAGGGGGGCCTTATTCACTACGAACCTGACATTCACATACACCAGCCTAGAAAATCTCTAAGGTTCCTTCCAACTCTATTATTCTGTTATTCTTGTATTCTGTTATTCTTGTATTCTGGCCAAAATATACATTTGAACTGCTTATTTCTTTATTTAGTTAGAAGATATATATGTCTTAAGCAAATAACTCCGTAAATAAATACAAATAAAAAACACAAACAAACAAACAACATATATAATTAAGGCATTTTATGAACCAAGTTGCAACACGTATATTAAGTACCATCTGGCCATAAGGACTGGGAGAAAATCTTTGCCACCATCTGGAAGCTAAGTGTTTCATAAGCAGGGGCTGTGACAGAGAAGGGATGTTTCCTGAGTTCACCTAGATGACACTATTTTACCCAAGGGACTCAGACCATATTTTTCTTGACAGATCTGATGGGATGTAAGTAATATATTTGCAAGAGGGGAAAAAACCAGAACCTAAATAAATAATTCTTTCTACAACTGTAGCTATAACCACCAGGTGGCAGCTGGAGACTATTGAAATTTTTCTAGTCCTAAATAAGAAGGAAGATAAAAATACTTTGATATTACTTCATTCATGAAATAGTGTTTTAATAATTTTAAGAGACAATAAATCAGTGAAGAGGAGTAATCATGTCAATGTTTTACAGCAGAAACAGGAAATCTTATGTTTTTGTTAAAGACTAACAAACATACTGTGGCCAGATCATCTGCGGGTTACAGATCATTTCATCAGATATATGAAAATGTTTCTTGTTGCATATTTGTCTCTTTAATACAGCATATGCTTTGGATAGAATGTGTGCTTTCTGTAATAGCACTGAAGCAATGAAATATTTTTATATAATAATTTATATATTGTTAGAAATTGTGTTTATTCTGTAAGGCATATTCTCTATATTGGTTCAATTTAGATTCAAACAATTTAAACTAAGATAGAAAAAAACTTTTCTTTTATAACAACCTCATTTATAAAATCAAATATGGAATTCTACAAAAGAGTACCACGTTCCTTGGATTTTTTTAATGCCTCTTACTTTTCTGGAATAATAATAATTTTATCATATTCTGAGCATGTTGAGGCCATGATGATAGCAAATCACATCTGATTCCTCTTGGATGGTCACAGTGATAATTTGGGATCTCTTTTTCATGCTTCTTTCAGTGGTACATATTTATCACAACATTTGCCATTAACATAGGCCGATGTTAATTAATTAATTAATTAAAGTCATAAGGTGATTTCAACTCATATATTATTTGCATTTATCAGAAGTATTTATAAATCAGTGAACTGTTACCAAGGCTTATAAAACAAATCACAAACAGGAAGCATATTAAACAGGAAGAGAGAAAGAGAAGAATGACAGTCTTACCACTCTAGGGAAGGAATTAATAGGTGTGATAAATTATCTTGGCAGTAGGGCATAAATGGGAATAATGAACTGGTTAGATTGTAGATCTGTGAACTACTTCATGTTTTATGGCAGAAATTTGTTTTGGATTTGTTTCCAAAACATGTTTTGCATCACTCTTCATGTCTATATCTGAAGTAACACCTGTTTGCACCTATTTAAAAGACCAACTTTTCTTTTTCTTGGGCTCATGTGGCAGTTGCAAAGGGCAGAGATGTGAACCGGGGGAGAGGGGCGAAGCTAAGAGGTTTGAAGCACCTTTTCTGAATTATTTCCAAAGTACTTCACATCCCTAAACATTATACATAGATGATATGTTTTTAGTGTCTAATATGAGTAAAAAGTAGTAAAACAGATATCTGGAAAATAATAGAGATATCAACATAACTTGAGGAAAATCGAGTTTGCCAAAAGCAAGAAAAAATACTTCAGGCAATTCTGACCTGCGCGCATGCACACATACACACACACACAGGGGGGTGGAGAGGAATGGAGGGATAGAGACAGATATGCACCAAGATTCAATGAAAACTATGCATACTATTATTTAGTACCTATTATTTAGGCATGGCATTCTGATTGTTTGCTGGGGAGCAAGAAATGTAAGACCCAATTAGAGTAAGGGAAGTATAATTGTGTACATGGAGAGCCAGTTTGATGTATGGTTAAGTCAAGTGAGGAAGAACTGTGAGTTCTAGTACTTAGTCACAAAGCCAGTTGGCTGACCTTAGGCCAGTCACTCTTTTTCAGTCCTAGGTAGAAGGCAATGAAAAACCACTTCTGAAATCTTGTCAAGAAAACTCAAAACACCTATCCAGTCAGCAGACTAGAGTCAACATGGACTCAAAGTATTCTCCTCCTCCTCCTTCCTTGCCCCCACCCCCAAAAAAATTGTTAGCTGGAACACTAAATACTAAATACAGTTTTTGCAGATTTCATTGACATGAAATCTGATCTCAGATTTCATGTCAGAACAGATCGCCTCAGATTGCTATCAGAATCTTCATTGAGAGTTTTATGAAAAGCATGTCTTTTCTGCAATAAATCACTAGTCTTATATATTCTTGGTCTACAACAGGAAAAAGTAGGCAAAACTATATATTGTTTGTGTAATATTCAGCAAGTACTGGAACAGGACTAAAGAAAGATTCAAACCTAGTGACTTTTGACCATTCTGGCAAGGATAAAAGAGGATGCTTTCTAAAGTAGCTCCTGGAGCTCCTGGAGGAACAGAGGATATAAATGTAATCAATAGAATTCTAGCATAGAATACTGTTATTTGTCAACTATAAAAACTTTTCAGAGGTTACTTTCTATGAAAATGGAAGAGCAGTATTTCCAGTGGTGGGATTCAAGTAATTTAATAACCGGTTCTCTGCCCTAATGATTTCTTCCAACAACCAGTTTGCCAAACTGCTCAGAAAGTTAACAACTGGTTCTTCCGAAGTGGTGCGAACTGGCTGAATCCCACCAATGAGTATTTCCCAATTTAAAGCTGGCTAGACTATATGTCTCTGAATTTCCAGCTAACACAGCTAGTGGCCCACATTGTGGAGTTTTTCCAAGGCAAGAAATTGTACACACTAAGAATGGCACTATTAAAAATGCAAATATACAGAAATCAGCAATGCAAAGATGATGCGATGTTCTATCCATCTACAATTTGTAGGACAGATGAGTCATTACAGAAGCATTCAAAAGTGGAAAAGACCATTGCAAAGATGAGACTGAATATCTGTTTATCAGAGATGCAAAGTAGAAAGAATAAGGCCCAATCAATCGTGATATGGAAAAATCAGAGTTAGTATGAATATATGGAAGCAATACTTGAAGTTAAAAATATGGCAATGGAACCAATCAATGAGGGAGTTGAAAAAATGTTTTCTAGAGAATGGTAAGGTTTTTTACAAGGAAACTGACTAATATTTTATCATCAGAAGTGGGCATTGTTATTATAAATGGAGTGAATCAGGACATGAGAGAACATAGAAACAATCATTTCTGAGTTTTGTTTTCTTCCGGGGTTGTTTTTTTCCCCAGATTTTTGAAAGCAGCCAAGCAACACATCATTGCTTAGGCTTATATAATCAGCCCATGTTGGCCATTGTGAAATATTTTGCAGCTAATTTGTATTATTTAAAACATGCACAATCTGTTTTGAGAGGGATGACAAAGAAAGAGAGTGTATACAGCCTGGGCACCAATGGTTTGTCATACATTTCAAAGTGTGAAAACTATTTCCAGGCTAAGATCTTAGGAATAGACTGTTGAGGGATTGTCAATGCCCAGCTTTCTGCTACACAGTCTAAATTTTCTGTAAGACTTAAAAGACTCGGTAATGCAGGTGTGTCTGGACACCCTCCCTATCTTTATATCTTAAAAGAAGTGGGACATTGTAAACAACAAACATATAGCATTCATCATTGTCTTGATTTCCAGAGGAGGATCTGTGCCCATCTATTTCAGCAAAAACAGATGGTGATAGAGTAATGGCTCTGATGGAATGGAATGATAAAATGGAATGAAAACAAAAGCTTAAACAATTATAAGTGTAGTTTCTACAAGCCATTACCACAGTGTAGGATTTCACTCTATTTGTGTTTGTTATTCTTCCTTAGTCTCTTTGCACAATAAACAAATGTCTAATGTTGATTTAACTATTCTCAAAAGCTTTCAAAATTCTCCATATCAACTATAAGCCATTTTCATCAGGAAATTTCAATATGTATCTTTATATTGTTCAGAACAGTTTTCATTAGAATCTGGTGTCAACTTCTGGATCTACAATAACTGTGGAAAACTGAAATGTTGGCATTTTTGATCTTACACTTGAACCTGCTGAAAAAGAATGAGAATAGCTTGGAACTAACTTTCAGTAACCAAAATCTAAGGAACACCAAAACTCAGCCATTTCTGCATTTTAGAGCATAGAACTGCGTAGATGAGAAATAATATATTTAGTAGTTACTAGTTGTGCATATCGGGACGTGGTGGCTCAGCAGCTAAGATGCTGAGCTTGTCGATCGAAAGGTCGGCAATTAAGCGGTTCAAATCCCTAGTGCCTCGTAAGCTCCCGTTACTTGTCCCAGCTTCTGCTAGCAGTTCGAAATTATGTAAAAAATGCAAGTAGAAAAATAGGGACCACCTTTGGTGGGAAGGTAACAGTGTTCCGTGTGCCTTTAGCATTTAGTCATGCTGGCCACATGACCACGGAGACGTCTTCAGACAGCACTGGCTCTTCAGCTTTGAAACGGAGATGAGCACCACCCTGTAGAGTCAGGAACGACTAGCACATATGTGCAAGGGGAACCTTTACTTTTACCTTTAGTTGTGCATAAGACCACAAATATCCATGCCTTTGTAAAATATAAAAAAGACAGGCTACATAACCACTCCTTCACAGTCATGAGAGGCAGTTGCTGACATAATAAAGTGTGGGAGCCTTGTTCCTATTTCATCATCTTAATTTCTAGCACCATTACTCTGAAGACTATCATACTATGTATATTTTAAAAGACATAGAGCCTCAGTGAGATAAATACCATAGACCTGTCACTGAGCACCTTTGTTCACATAATAGTGTACTGTTTGAATCAATGAAGATTATCAGTCATCCAGGTAGAGTTGTCTGGAAATTGAGTCATGGCAGCTGGACTTCTTTTCTTGCTGGTTTGAAACATTTTTTTTGCTGCTTAGTCAAGTAGCTTCTTGGTAGCAAGTAGCAAGTTGGTTAGGGTGACTCCATAAAACCCCTTGCATTTTTTTCATTTCTCAGTTGGATTTAGGAGCTGGATCATTTACATCCCAACAACTCTCTGCCTACTCATTTAATGAGCCTATCCAGATTAGTTGAGAAATGAAAGGTCCCTGGAAGACTTTTATAAGGTACCAGCAGTAGCAAGAGGACTATAGTGCTATAAAGTTTTTAGCCAAGCGAATTGCAAGCAAAGCTCAATCCTCAAGAAGTTATCCTGGGCCATAAAGGTAGTCCTCAATTTACAACAGTTCATTTAGTGACTGTTCAAAGCTGCAACACCACTGGAAAAAAATGACTTATGACTGTTTTTCACACTTAAGACCATTGCAGCATCTCCACGGTCATGTGAACAAAATGTGGATGCTTAGCAACTGGCATGTATTTATGGTAACTGCAGTGCCCTCAGGTCATGTGAACACCTTTTGCGACTTTCTGACGAGTAAAGTCACATGGGGAAGCCAGATTCACTTAACAAACATGTTCTGAACTTAACTGCTATGATTCACTTAATAAATATGGCAAGAAAGGTTGTTAAATGGAGCAAAACTCACTTAACAAATGTCTCACTTAGCAACAGAAATTTTGGGATCAATTGTAGTCGTACATCGAGGATGACCTACATGATCCTAAATATAATTTAGGAAGCTAAGTTTAATTTTTGAAATTGTATTTTCACATTATACTAAGCCATGCTTTGTTTAACCATGGGTTGGGTTTTTTATATGCTGAGTAAGCAGGTTCTCACAATACACCAAATCATAAAACAAAGTTGACCAAATAGACTGACACAACATACAAAATCACCTACTACAAAAAATTATTCCTATTTCATGTAAAATTAGAAAAAAATGATAGTTTGCATATATATTGCTTTCCTGTATTAGTTCATTTATTCAAGTACTTTGGGACAAAGAACAAATGAATTGTTTCATTTTCTGTCTTTGGATACATAAAAAGATTCAGGTATCCCCTGATTTGCATAGAATGAATGGCCTTGCTGAACTATTGTCATGGCACATCAACAGCAATTTCAAAATGTGCTGACTTTCTTGGCCTTTCAGACTAGTCAATGAGAAGCATGTTTGTAGGGTTGCTCAGGCATTCCTGGAGTAGTTGAGACATTCATAGTGCAGACCGCTGTTATTCAGACTGTTATAATTCCATTGCAGCTAAGTCATTACTAGTGGTCAGAGTTGGCTTACACTATAATGCCTTATTTGGGAATGTCATGTGAGAGGCTCAGAGCAGTATGAAAAACAAGAATGGCTAATTTGTCTGGCTCTGCAGGGATTTATAACTTGTCCACTGACAAGGATCTTTAAGGAGACAGTTTACATTCTTGTACGGTTGGTCACATAAACACCCAAATAACAGGTGTACTACACTTGTGTATTTTTCTCCCTTCAGGTAAAGATGAACAAATGACGTTTTCTTTGGTGAGTGTGAAAAAAAAAAAAGAGAATTCTATTCACATGGCATCTAATAGAAATACTGTGTTTTGAGAAAATCTGAGTTCAGTAGTTCTTGAACTACAACTATATTTAAAACAGTTTTTGTGAGAACCATAAAAAGTTTTAAGATCTAAAGGAGCAGGTTCAAAATATACATTCAGACAGATTTGCTATCTGTATTTTTCTCCTAGGTTATATTCATTACACACACACACCACACACACACACACACAATCACAGTCTCTCTCTCTCTTTCTCTCCCTCCCTCCCTCCCTCTCTCTCTCTCTCTCTCTCTCTCTCTCTCTCTCTCTCTCTCACACACACACACACACACACACACACACAGAGAGAGAGAGAGAGAGAAAGAGAAAGAAAGATAGAGGGAGGGTGGGTGGGAGGGAGGGTGGGAGATGGAGAGGGAGAGAGAGAGAATGGGAAGCAATTTAGTGTATAGAAATTCATTTGATCAACTGCATTATTATTATTACCATTACTTTTGTCATTCCTGTACTATATAATCAGTAAACTAAAAGTCATCCTGACAGTTTTCTTCGGTTTTTTTATGGTTGTGTATTGAGTAGCAGTTGTCTGGAATGGAATCAGACCCATCTCCTACCAAATAGTTAATTTAGGTGATACATTTAAAAGTATTATTAATTTGTGCTATATCACATTGGTGCTTGTGGAATTTTTATGTCTAATTTGGCAAAGAAATAACTAATTATTGGAATTGTGCAAGAACATAAAAATGGGCTTAACACTGGGTTGAACTTGTCAGTACAGAAGTTAGTTTTATCTTTCATTTCCTGTTAATCATAGTGATAACACTTAATTTCCAAAATGATCATATCATATTGGTTCTCTCAGATAAACCTTGCCAAGATACACTGGAATTAGAACTCAAAGGATTTTCAGCCAACATGGAGTCCAGATGGGACACATTTACACTCCCAGAATTCCCAACCATTACAGTCAGATCCAATATGTCTTCAGGACATCAAGTTGGGCCAGGCTATTTCAGCAGTCAGAACAGATATGATAAATTGTGCTGAGACCTAAAAGCCCTTTTTTCCTTTCCCAAATAAGTAACAAAAATAAAAAGACAATGTGGCATGATGTTGCTTTACACGAGACAGCAGTCAGAAGAAATTAGAATTTCAAAGAGACTGGTTATTTCAGTAATCTAAAACATACCTCCAAATCAACCATGAAGTGCTTATATGAAAGAATGATAAGGATTTTGGAATAGTCTTCATAATCCCCAGGTTTGAATATTATTGATTACCTGAGGGAAGATCTTAAACAAGCACTGTATCAAAAGACATATAAGAATATTTCTGAACTAGAAGGCTTATTGCAGGGAAAAATATCTATATAAGAATAGAAAAGTCTCTTTGCTGGCTACAGGACATATTTAGCAGCTGAAGTTCTGCCAAAAGAGCTATCAAAAAGTATTAACCAGAAGAGTATCCAAACATCTGCACCTTCCATATTTACTGTTTTTTTATTTTAAATCTGTGAACAACTGCTGACAAATTATAAGTATATAATTATAAAGTGTGCTTTCAAATTTACAGAAAGTCATCAAGTTTAACTTTATACCTTATAAAGGATGTGTTAGCTTCTGTTCTCTTAGGAATTCACACAATTTCACTGTGGGGAGATTATACTGTATTTTTGGATATATTTGTACATTGGCTAGTTGGCTAGGCTGGCCGTGGAGCAATCACCTTAAGATCCTTATTGCTCCTCTCCTCTCCTCCCCTCCCCTCCCCTCCCTTCTCTTCCCTCCCCTCCTCTCGTCTCCTCTTCAGAAAATCACTTTGATATGTCAAAGTAAAACCCTAAATTGTAGAGCAGACTTGAACACTATGGTATCTCTGTGAAACTGATACAATGTTTGTAAATTTTATAGAGTTTGGACCATAGCAGTGAACTGTAATATCTATATTTTATTGCCTGAATTATTTCTTTATTGTCTTGCCAACAGGTCAACTCATGAAAATAATGATAAGTGGTACCAATAAAGAAAATATTTGTGGCTCGGGATTGAAATGAGGGGTCTAACACTGATGATGTTACCTAGTTTGGGTTAATGAAATATCTGCAAGAAAACAACCAAGCTCAGAAAACACCAAGGACACCTTAATGATAAGTGGACTACAGTGGGATTTAAAAAAGCACAATTGTGATAGTGCTGCAATAGTTAGTGAAACAGAGGAAGATAGATAGGATGGTGTCATAGTTATAAATTGAGCCTGAGACAGTAAAGTGTATTTTCTGAGAATGGTTTCTTATTGGTGGATTTTATTCACTTGTTAACTATGTATACATGCATATATACACATAGTAATATGTATTTTGAATTGTAGTAGTAATAAACCTTATGGTCTTGACCAGGGTATGTATGTATATCATATATATAGCACATAACATTCTACATAGTTGATAAAAATAACAATTAAAAAGAATTAGAAGAGTTAAAAAGAAAAAGGAACGGGAGAAGTTAAAATTGTGAAGCTATCAAAGCAATGCAGTTTTATTAGATAATTGCTGCCTCACCCTGATGGCAGTCAAGCAGTGGTGGGATTCTACCAGCTCAGACCGATTTGGGCAAACCGTTAGCTCCGACTTTCAGCCATGAGTGAACTGGTTCTCTCTGACTTTGAAGTGGACCCACCTGCCCACCCACCCCTGCATTATACTCACCTATATTTCCATTTCCGAAGCCCAGCTTATTGGCGCGGCAGAGTGGATTGCTGTGCCTCAGCTGTTTTCCTTGCCGGCAGCAATGCGGACAATGACTTTTCTCCAAACTGTGCATGTCTGCGAAGCACGCGCTCAGCAAACTGGTTGTTAAACCGGTAGGATCCCACCCTGCAGTCAAGTCCAATTTGGCTACTTTATGGCCAATACAGTAGTATGGTCTGCTAGGAGATAATCTAACATTCCATTATGATTTACTCCAAAAAAATCAGAGTAATGTATCTTTCATCATCCCTAGTTCCTGTTTTAACAGTACAAAGATATTTGAATTCATGGAGGAGGAAAGCATGTCCTTAGAAAATTTTATAATTCTAAATCAGTAGAGAAAGAGATTATCCCATTAAGAATCACACAAAGGGCTCCTTATTTTTCCTTGTTTTTTTTTTTAAAATAGGGTCTTATTTAATTAACTGAATTGAATAATTCAGTCATTTTTACAAATAACTATCCTTCTTTTCTTACGTATTATAAGATCACTCCACAACAAAACTGACTCTAGTTAATTTCTAACTGGCCAGCAACATCACTTTAACGCCAATTACAAAAACACTGCTCTTTGCTGATAAGCCAGCTAATAGCAGCTTGTATTTCTACTAGTGTGCTACATCATCAGGTCCAGATAACTACTAATACTGGGAAAAG
The DNA here is from genome assembly GCF_059756535.1 of Pantherophis guttatus. Taxonomy (NCBI): domain Eukaryota; kingdom Metazoa; phylum Chordata; class Lepidosauria; order Squamata; family Colubridae; genus Pantherophis; species Pantherophis guttatus. Next base: position 41,903,177 of record NC_142067.1, on the reverse strand, counting down.
GAATATGCAATGGAATACTTAGGAACTCAAGTTATTATTTTTATTTTTTTGAAGCGTCACAGAAGGTACTTGAAAATCCATCTATATAGATTGCTTGTGTAATCTGGTTCTTGAGAAATAATTCCTTATTCCAGGAAAAAGTTTCTTCTCAATGAGAGGTTTTTTTAAAAAAACTACATGTTGTTCTTCCCCTTTTTAACTGTTTGGGTCTCTAGAGATATCCGTTTTCTTTCCTGTGTGATCTCTGCAGTATTAGAGTATTTCAATTTACTTGGTATGTTTTTCCATATAGCTTTATCATTTCTAGTGAGTTTTCAGTTTATTAATACCTTTATTACTGATGGGGATTTCATTGATTTACTAAAAGAACAAAAAGGTAATACCAATGAGCCCATGAGGCCACAGTCTATCCTACCTTTCTTCTTTTGTATCTTGGTAGCCTGCTATTGAAATGATTTCCACAATCACAAAATACTTTAATTGTGACTTCTTCAACGTGTTCATGGCTAAGTGTTTTTCAGAATCTGGCAGATAGGTTATAAAATTGGTTCCCTACCATTCAATAGTCAACATTCAACATCAAGAAGGATTTCATTTAAATTTAGGTGTTGTGAAAGATGTTGATCACTACCTGGATAATGACTTAAAGTCTGTTCTTTAATTAAGTAGTTATCAAGTAGACTTTTAAAGAATTAGTGTTGATAGATATTAACTGTTTGGATTTTATGGGCTCTTTTACTAGGATATTATTTATAAGTAACTGAAGTTAAAGTGATTGTAAATTAGTTGGATTTATAAATTGTTCTGTTTTTGTATGTATAAAAATGTTTTAATTACTCATTTTTCACATTCTAATGTTTTAATTCTTTGCTTTGAAGGTCCTTCATGCTTTTTGAGCTTGTTTGTTTTCGTGCAGACATTTCATTACCCTAACTAGGTAACATCATCAGTGCTAGTAAGGAGTGCTGTTTGCTGCTGTTTATATTCTGGTGTCTTGCCTGTCTGGGTGGATGGGTGGGTGTGGGTGGTCTTAGGCAGAGGTGATATTCACTTACTTTTGCTACCTGTTTGCAAATGTGAGCGTGCACGCGTGCTGGCTTCACTACACGCATGCGCAGGGCCTTCCGTGCATGCACAGAGTGCTTCAAATAGATAGAGCATCAAATAGATAGAGCATCAAAAATGGGACGTGATTACATCCGGGTGGGTGGGTGGAGCCTCCTTCAGCGGTGCTACCAGTTCCCTCGAACCAGATAGAACTGGCTGAATATCACAACTGGTCTTAGGGATTCTTTGGTTGGACTGTTTACAAATGGCTCTTTGACAGTTTCTTGATTGGGGTAGTGCTTATTTGATTGTTGGTCTGAAGTTGACCTTGGAGTTAGTCTATGCTGATCTGAGTGCTGATTACTGGTGGAGAGGAGGTGGAATCTTTTTCTCTTTTTGGGTGGTTGATTGTCTCTTTTGCATAGTCTATTGTTTTTTTTAATGTCTGTGTGTCTATTGATGGCTGATTTGTCAGAGTGCTAGGCTTCTAGAAATTCCGTAGATTTTTCCAATAAAGAAACTTCTGAAGAGCCATTAGTAAACAGTCCAATTAAAGAAACCCTAAGACCATCCCCACCCACACAGGCAAGACACAAGAATAGAAACTGACCACAAACAGCATTCCTTACTAGCACTAATAATGTTACCTAGTTAGGGTAATGAAACGTCTTCAAGAAAACAAACAAGCTCAGAGAACACCAAGGACCCCTCATTTCAACCCTGAGCTACAAATATTCTCCTTTATTGGTATTCTTTCCTTTATTTGTTTCCTAACTTATTCAAAGGCATGCAATTATGATTGCTGCTATTGTTATAGTTATATGCTTTATTGTTATTATTGCTGTGATTATTTCATCTTGGTTATGTGCTGATCCATGTTGGCTATTTATTTTTAACATTTTTATATAGTGTCTCTTAAATAGAATAGTAGGTATGGAGCAGTGGTGGGTTTCAAATTTTTTTACTACCGGTTCTGTGGGTGTGGCTTGGTGGGCGTGGCATGGCTTGGTGGGCATGGCTTGGTGGACGTGGCAGGGAAAAGATACTGCAAAACCTCCATTCCCACCCCACTCCAGGGGAATGTAACTGCAAAATCCCCATTTCCTCCCCATCAACTGGGACTTGGGAGGCAGAGAATAGATGGGGGCGGGGCCAGTCAGAATTTTTACTACCGGTTGTCCGAACTACTCAAAATTTCCACCACTGGTTCTCCAGTAGCTTCAGCTGGTCAGAACCTGCTGAAACCCACCTCTGGTATGGAGTGATTTAGAAGTATAATATATAATAAAGTACTTGTACTTAGATTTTAAGGGGTGTGGTGACTCAGGGGTTAAAGACACTGAGCTTGTCATCTGGAAAGCTGACAGCCCAGATTCAAGACCCAAGTGCTGCGCAACAGGGTAAGTTTCCATTACTTGCCCCAGTTCCTTCCAACCTACCAGTTGGAAGTACAAGTAGATAAATAGGTACCACTTTGGTGAAAAGATAACAACATTCTGTGCATATCGTTGTATAGTCATGCTGGCCACATGACCATGGAAATATCTTCAGACAATGCTGGCTCCCTCAGCTAAGAAACAGAGATGAGCACTGCCCTGTATGGTCAGAAATGACTGGACAGGAGATACCTTTACCAATAACTTTTAGTTAGATATTACTCTTTATTTTTCAACAAATAAGTTATAATTACCCTAGAAAGAAATAAGAGTGATGCAGCATTAAAAATAGGAAGATTCAGATATTCTTTTGACCAATTGTTTCATATACAGTTTATTGGATATTCTTTTTAAAATACAGTACAATATTTGTTAGCGACAAGGCCTTGCATTTGGCAAAAGAAATAAACATGTCAAAGGGTAAAAAGCAGCAAGTCTGCAAAGAAGTGTGCAACTAGTTGTATGTATGTATGTAAACTTAATGCTTTCAGATACAGTAGATGGTCCTGTAAGATTTATTCTGTAAAATGTGTCACACTTTTTAAAAAGGTGGAATTTGGTCACATGATTATGCCCACTGTCTCTTTTGTTGAGTCCCTCCCTGTGGACACCTCCCTGTCTAAGTAAGCAAACTATTTAGACCAGAGGTCTAAGAATATCCAATAAACTGTATATGAAACAATTGGTCAAAAGAATATCTGAATCTTCCTATTTTCAAGCTATGCTATGTTGGCTGCAGAATTCTGGGAGTTGAAGTCCACAAGTCTTAAAGCTGCCAAGTTTGAAGATCTCTGACTTAGACAGACAGATGTCTTGTATTGACCTGCATTGAAATAGTTGAAAGTATTATTTTTCATCATCATTATCATTTAGTATCAATATCATTTTGCAAAGAATGATTATATCAAACAATATTGAACAGAAATAACTTCCTTTGCTTATGTAGCCTTAGTACCTACACTTGTGTTACCAGTGCCCTGTAAATGTCAAAATCTTGGGGTTAAATCTTTTCTGTTATCACTTACCTAATGATCATAGTTATGCTGTAAGAGTTTGCTTTCCTTTGCATAGTTGGATTGAGAGACGAATCTTTTTATAAAAGGCAGGCATTTGACTCAAATACTTTTATATAAAAACATTACATAAGGGATTTTTGAAGAAATATTGCTTTCTGTAATGGACAAATCAATCTGCACAGTATTCTGCAAGTGAAAGATTTATTTTCTCAGGATCCATTTGAATTGCTGCTTCCATTTGAACATATAATCAAAGCCCATTATGATATGTAAACATGACATCTTAAAAAAGAAGCCAAGAATACTTATCAGTCATATTTCCTGCTTTGAAAGAAGATCTGGAATGGTAACAAAGAAGAATTACTTGTTCTTCCAAATCTCTGCTTTGTTTCTCTTGGTGTTTTTTGAAATCATTTTGCTAAAGTTTAAAAGAAATGGTTGCTAGGATTATGATTCTTAAGTGTTAGTGGAATAAATGTGAGTCTATAATATCTCTTTAGTGCACATGAACATAAAAGATAACTTTCAGTTTCAAGATGTACCATTTCACACATGAACTGATATCTTGTTTTAACTATTATATGATTTCATTTTTCCTATTATACTCAGGAATCTGAAACATCTCCAGATATACTAATACAATAATACAGATGACTGCTTTTCTGAAAATTAAAATAAAAATGCCTCAAACCTCAAAAGATTATCACACTTTGGGAGATTTAGTCCATATAAGCTTGAACTTCCACGTAGTCTCCCAGAAGAATGCTGAAACTTCATGTGATTCTGACATTGTTGCTCTGAACAAAACACTATTCTAGCCATCTTGTATAATTACCAGAACTATTGGGAATACAAAATAATGTGATTTATAAGACAGAATTGATTTGAATATAGGCTTTAAGCTACAAATGATTCTGTATATTCTGGGAATATATAGCTTGATAATCACACTTGTTTTGCAATTTTATTCAAGAATGAAGTTCGTACTTGGAATTTTATTATACTATGGTGGATTATGTTCTTTATTATCTTACAGTAGGCAGGTAAGCTATAATTTAGGAGGTATCTGTTCTAACGTATCTATGAAAATGGAAGTACCCATTGGAATATATAGCAGATGTTTGAAGTCTTTTAATGAGTGAATGAGATTATGCATAGTTTATCTGCATATATTATCAAAAAGATGGAACAAATGTTAGCTTCAAAAGTTTATCGTAACAATTCTAGTCTAAGAAACTAGTCTAAGACACCTTACAAATTAGAAGTTCATTTTACAGCATTCTTTCTCCCTGTTAAGCTTGTAAATCATAAGTCTACTGTATAAACAGAAATGTGTCTTGATTAACCTGATTTTATGAATGTTTTATGATTTTCTGAATGTGAAGAGCACTTCAAAATAGAAATTATAAACATTAGTAAAGTACAAATTACAAGTAAGTGTTCCCAAGATTCAAATTGTATTAATTCCACTGGAACCAACATAGATAAAATCATCATGTTGCTAGCAGTAAGGCTTGAAAATAATGATTAAAAATACCATTGTTTAAAAATTGTATGTATTATGGTTATTTTTAAAGAAAATCTATTTTCTTTTAGAACGTCATTGTCTTAACTTGAAAATATTAATTCACCCTATTAAAAATCTAACCTAAACCCATATTCTAAATCCATGAAACTTCAATTCCTTAGAACCAATTTCTAAGTGACTTGTAGAACATGCCTACATTATTAGAGTTGGAATTAAACCTATGGTATATAGTTTCTGTATGTCCATCCATTATAAAATGGAGTTTGCTTCTGTTATTTTAGTGCCTCCAATTTGCACAGTTCATGACTGTGAATTGAGTTGTTAAATATTGTGGTTACTAATTTTGCTTGTGTGGTCATACTTTTGGTGACCTGCAGCACGAAGGTCTCTCTGATGCTCCACTAGCATTCCATTGGTAAGCCAAAAGCTTAAGACTGCTGCTACAAATCACCCTTTAATTTATTGACTATTTCCCAAAGTGAAAAGAGTTGTAATAGTTACTTTATTGCTTTATTTGGAATCATGAGATCAGTGAAGTTATTAGAGAAAAGAGAGGGCAAGTCAACTATGTGGTCCTTCACTGGTGCTATGATTTCAAAGATGGCATTAGATTGGATGTATTCCTGTAAAACTACTGGTAATATAGTTGTGTGAAGGTGAAAGCTGGAGGCATGATTGCTTGGGCTACGTGCCATTCTTCATTAACTGCAGCAAACTACATAGGAAGATGGTCGAAAAGCAGAACAGGATTACAGCTATTTGGCAAGTATTTGGAAAAACTGGTCTTCTGCCCCTTTCATCTCTTGGAATAGTTACAGTGAGAAAGCACATAAAATCAACACCATGAACATGAAAGTACTGTTCCTGTTCAAACTCCTGTGTTAGAATAAAAGACATAATAACCTACATGTATTCTTACAGTGATAGCAAATGAGTTCGTTGTGTTGTTTTTATAAAAGAAAACACTAAACAAGAAGTCCTCCAACAAAGATTACCTATAATTCATCAATCTCCTATTTTTCTGCATCAATCTTGGATAACTATTAAAAGGTTGTCCATGAATCATGAAAATACTATCCAGTCTTTGCATTGTAGCCAAGTACTGTCCTTGTTATATTCTTCACAGCCATAGAAACAATACTATTCATTTGTTGTTTTTCATATGCTGAATAGTAAACAGTGGGATTCTATGATTGAAAATGTCCAATCCTGGTCTGTCTCAATTCACTAATGCCTAAAATGTCAATTTGTAGTCATTTCAATTCATCTTTCACTGTATTGAGCTTTTCTGTGTTCATGCTAACTTACATCCCATTTCATTGTAATTCTGTCTCAGACCTTCTAATTTTCTTTTCCTGTGTGGCAACATCATTAGCATGATGATGATGGTGGTTTTAATGTAGCTCATCATAAATACCATTTATATACTGAAATATTATCAATGCTTTCACAGTCACAAGTTAAGTGCCAACCTACTTGAGCAGCCCATCATCCATCTTCTGTTTTCAATCCCTTTATATTGTTTATCCATGAGTATTTCTTTAACATATATGCAACAAGTTCCTCCAAGAGTTATAAACTTTTGTTCTCTTCATACTCTAAACAAATATAAGATAAAATAATTCTCCCAGTTTGTGGTTTCAGGACAATCAATCAAATCAATCTAGAAGACTTGGAAATTTTTAAAAAATAAAATGCTTTCACAAGTCCACTTTAATGTTATGCAAATTTCAAGCACCTTCAGTTTTGTGACTTTTGCTTTGACTAAGTGTTCCTCTCTGCGGCAGTAAACTTGTTGACCACAGAACCCACAAACATTTAAAAACACAATATTATGGTTGGCCACACAGTCACAGATGTTTGGATTGGGTTTGGCATTTTTATCCCTCTCTTGAGTCCTTTCCAAGGACCTGGGATAGGCAGATATTGCTATTATTATACCATCAGCATATGATGTTATCCTTTTTTTAAGGGTTCTTGTTTTATTGCTGTAGCAATCTAAGAAAATGAAGGAAAAAGTTGAGAAAGGGAGGAGGTTGGTCCTCCATCAGGGCATTGGAGGGAATGCCACTTATGCAGGCAATTGACAAGTATATGTTCTACCACTTGCTGATTTCTACAAAGGATCTGTTTTTAAAACTGTCAAAGAGCCTCTTCTGGCAATGCAAAAGATAGAGAAAACCTGTCAATAATGTTTTCATATGGACATTTCACTCTCTGTGCTTTCTGAAGAGGATCTATACTGTAATAAGGTTTCTTTCTCATCTATTCATGTACTGTAGATGCCTGATGTCTTCCACTTAGACAGGCACCTTATCTTAACCAAGTAACTCCACAAGAAGTCATCATTCTAATAGGTTGACAGCTCTTCAGGAATATCTGAAAAAGAAGTCCCAAGGCAGCTTTGGTAAGCAAGACTACAATGGAGGTGATGGACTGTTGACATCTCCTAGGGTACTGTCAATCAAGTCATTCTTAGATGAAGCCAGACAAGTGACAACACTATAATTCCATGGCATTTATTTTAAAAAAGAAATAATAGACTTTGTCTTTGCATTTTGGATAACCTCTGGCTTTTGCAAACTAGCTAATAACATAGAATTTGTTAGTTTGAATGTGATGAGAGTTGTTACAAATTGAACTTTAATTGGACTGTGGTTGGTGGTCTTGTTCTGAAATTGGAAGATGTATCTGAACTGAAATTGGCAGAAGTATGTGAAGTAAAACTCGTCAGAGAAAATATTTTCAACTGTAACCAAATACTTCTTTTGAAAATATCCACAGGATTTAGGAGTATAACAATTTCTATTATGTTTCAAAATCATGTGACTTCCTATGAAGAATTACATTCTAGGTTGCATTCTTATTTGTAGGATATATCCTCAAAAGACAGGGAAGTCTGTATGGTGAAGCATTGTTTCACAGACTCCAGTGATTGACAACCATGGGAAAGAATAATAAGAAAAATCTCCATCTATTTTTGTCTTATCTTGATATTATCTGTTTATCCCCCTATTTTCCTTGTTACGCTTGGTACAGCCAAAAATCCTATTTATGCAATGTATTTCCAAACTATTGAGATACTATAGTGTAAGAACACATGGAATACATCATATGATATTTAAGGATCATTGCATAATGAATGAAATCATTTTGATCTTTTATAAACATTGTTCCTTACAGTTTGAATTTAATATATTAAAGCTAAATAAATTGTTTTGTTGTAATGAGCCTTACATATCAGTTAACACAAAAAAAGAATAGGACAGTTAAAGCATCTATTTTGACTCAGGGAGGATTTTAGCAGTCACTCCAGATTTTTCAACTTTTCATTTATTTAACCCAAGCTTTACCATAGCCAAATCAGTATTTTTCTTGTATTTAAATTATGTTTTTCATTCTTTCATGTTGATAAATAACAAAAATACTTGCAAATTTTGTATTGATAGTTAAAATTATAAAATTATAAAAACAAGAACCATAGTACTTTAATTAATCCCAGGGACTATGCATTACAAATCTTTTAATAATTATTAATAATAGTTACCCTGTTTCCCCCAAAATAAGATATCCCCTGATAATAAGCCCAATCGGGCTTTTGAGCTCATGGCAATATGGCCAAGAACTTCATTTCAGGGTTCAAAAAAATATAAGGTCTTATTTTCGGGGAAACACGGTAACAATATTTCTTTTTTCACCTCACTGTCCATAATGCCTCCATTGTTCTATACTGATGGCAAGTGAACTCAGGGTTTTGGATCTCGAAAAATTTGCCTATATTGTAGTAGACATGTTCCCATTGTCAGCATCGAAGCTGCTACTTTTGTTCTTCTGTTAAACTTAGAAAAGGATACCTGTTCTTAGCTATAGCTTTGACTTTATCTTGCTATAACCTTTTTACACCAAGTACTGTTTTATTACTTTATTTTACAATTTTACTGTTTTATTGTTGGTTTATTGTATTTTACATACATACTTACATTGTCCTATACACTAATATATATATATCATGGCATCTGATGCAGGGATGGGTTCTACTTACCTTTACTACCGGTTCGCAACTGGGCCGCGCGCATGCGCAAGAGCATTCTGATGATGTTGGGGTCGGTGGGTGGAGCCTCCCGCCGGTTTTACTACCGGTTCTATAGAACTGGTGCGAACCGGGGACAACCCACCACTGATCTGATGGTTTTACAAACAGTCATAACTATGTTAGTTGGGAACCTAACACTGAAGGAGAGACAAGGATAAGAAAGAACTTAAAAACTAACTTGGACAGCAACAAAGAGTGAGAAAAGCATTTTGGAAATACATAAAAACTAATTTTTTGATAATCTGTTCAGCTTTACCAAATCCACTTTGAAATGGATGTAATCACAAAATATATCATAGACCTGATTATACTGTTATTTGCACAATCTCCCTGCATAATGAGTAAAAGTAATCCAAACATAAAATATTCATTCATTTGTTTTATATAATCATCACAAATGAAGATTTCTATTTCAATCAATATATTTGTCCTTTGTCAACGATGAATATTTTTATTCAGAAATTACCAGAAAAAGAATGAACATCAATCAATTGTACAAATAATAAACCTTTTAGAGTTAATTTATAAAATTGTTTTGAACAGTATGCTGGAATCAGCCCACAAAATTTGTCGCCACAAAAATAAACTAGGCATGTGATTTTATGAGATATTTTATCCTCCCAATTTCTTATATCTGTGTTGCATTAAACTATGCAGAATGCCTTATGATACCAAATCATGATTCACTGTTAATGTATCGCCATATAGATATAAATTACTCAGAGACTGCAGAGATTCACTGTTAATGTATCACTACATAGATATAAATTACTCAGAGACTGCCATTTCAAAATACAGGTAGTCCTTGACTTACAACAGTTCATTTAGTGACTGTTCAAAGTTATAACGGCACTGAAAAAAGTGATTTATGACCATTTTTCATGCTTACGACCTTTGTAGCATCCCCATGATCATGTGTTCAAAATTTAGATGCTGGCAACTGACTCATACTTGTGATCTTTGCTGTGTACCAAGACCATATGATCAACTTTTTATAAGCAAAACCAATGGGGAAGCCAGATTCACTTAACATCCATGTTACTAACTTATTAACTGTGGTGATTCACTTAACAACTGTGCCAAGAAAGGTCGTAAAATGGAGCAAAACTCACTTAACAAATGTCTCACTTAATAACAGAAACTTTGGGGTCAATTGTGGTTGGAAATTGAAAAATACCTATATTAGGAGAAAACTACAGAAAATGGAACAAGAATTCTAATACCATACATAATTCTTTTCAGCATTAAAAATGTGCAGAATATTCATGCTACAATGTGAACAAACTTTACATGGGGATTTGACTGAAAGTAGTTGTGAATGTTGGAAGCATACAGATAATTTATCCTCTTAGAAAATTTACATCAGAATAGCATAACCAATGTGGATTAGCAACCCCAGTAATTTACTGAAAATTAAGGCATTTCATAAACAATACAAAAAGCTTAATGATGATCAAAGCCCAAATGACATATTTCTTTAACTGTCTCTTTGCCTAGTAGACTTGTAAGCAGTGATAGTGGCATTTTGATCAGTGTGGGATCTGCAATATTTTAATTATATTATAGTATTGTATATTTATTTCTCTCTTCTCCCCCCCTACTCAATATAACTCAAAATTCTATATGAGGAACTATTGAAATTTTTAGAGTTGAGTTTACTGAAATTCAGAAAGTGGCCTTTAACTACTTAACCATTATCATTTTTATTATTTCTACCATTTGATAAGGTGAGATTCTGGAGGAAACTGCAAAGACATTATGATTCTACTGGTGTTAATGCTGTGATGACATTATACATTTGGCCATCTGGAGCTTATGAGCCCAGGGAACTTTTTTAAAAAATCAATTCATAAAAAATTCAAATGTTACTATACATATGTTCTAGAGCACATCCTTGACTTGCTTGCACTCATTATAGCAATTATACTTTGCAATTATTCCTACAAATTTTATATTCTTATGCAAGTTTATACCTGAAGCAATCTAGGATTCAAATTCTGTAAATGTGATAATACAGCAAATGCATGTAAATCATGGAGCTAGGTTTTCCATTGTAATCCTTCCCACTCCACATAAATTAATTTTAGTTGTGTTGTTACAACTGTAGGTTTACTAACTGTAAAGGCTGAGCCAACCTTGAGCCTGGTGAGATTCGAACTGCCTAACTACTGGCAACCGGCAGTCAGCAGAAATAGCCTGCAATACTGCATTCTAACCACTGCGCCACCATGATTCATGCTGATATTTATTATCTAAAAGATATGGAAGAAACATGTTCAAACATGTAAGGTTGAATAATATTCCAAAATGCAGATTTCTTTATAGATATAAATAAACAATTGTCTGTTTCCATAGTAGAAGCTATGTAAGCCTGGAACAGTAACTAACAAACCAAACCAACAAACAGTAAAGAGGAAATTTAGAGACAATTGAATTAAATGCACCTTTAATGTTCATGGATCAGATCTCTCTTTTTCAAATACACAAATCCAGTATATACTCACTAGGACTAATTTTACATAGCATTTTTTCAGTTGCCCAAAAGTCAGATTGGTGCTGCTATGCAACTGGACAATCTGGCAAGCTATATTCTTTTCTGTTTAACATAACTTTTATTTACAGTCTCAGACCAAGATACAAATATAATTGCAAAAGAACGTAGGGAAAGTAACATCATGCACAGTTGGCTACCAGAAGCCTTGGCTGAGAGGAACTACATCGTTCTCCTCTAATAGTTACAGCTCTTAAAAAAAATTTAGAGACCTGAAAAATAATATCTGAGGAGCCATCCCCTAAACAATATAAGGTCAAATTACTAGCATTGGATCCAAAGGGATCTGTTTCCAAGAGAACAGTAATTTAGTCCTGTCTGCATTATACATAGAGCAGTATAAAAGAACATGCTTCACAGTTTCAACCTCAACTCTATCACAGGGGCATAATCGCTCACTTATCGGGAGCCACTTGAAAATATTATTTTGGTAAATTCATGTTTACTTCTGATAACCAATGCCTTTCTTCAAAGATTAATATTGTTTCATGTTTAGAAGTCAGTCTGACTTTTGTTCCTTTTGGAAGTTTACATTTACCACATTCAAGTCATCTTTCAGCCAAGTTGCCCCAATAAGTTGCCTTATTTCTTAAAAAATAAGAGATAGTATTTCACAGACCATCAGCAAGTTCCTTCAATAGTCTATAAAGCAATTCATCGGTCCCTGGAGATATGAAGTTTGAAAATAAATGTTTCTTATTGTTTCTATCAGCCTGAAGCTTCACGTTGCTCTTTCACAATTACCTGACGGAACTGGGTGAACAAAAACATCTGAGTGGTTCTACCAACATTTTGTTTCTTATTTTTATATTTCAGCAGGCTCCTTGGGCACCCTACCTTGGTGTTTTTCATTTGAAATTTTGTATAATTGTGATTTTGCTATGATGTCCTTTTTCCATTTGTTTAATCTGCCAGTAAATTCTACATAGAGTTCTATGTTTATTAAAACACACTTTCTAAACTCCAATTGTATTCTTTAATTACTATAAATTTGATTATTAGTACTTTATAAATTTAAAATCTACAAAAGTGTATCTAAAATGAATTGACCATCACACCAGAAAATATCTAATTTTATTTTTAAAATAATTTATTAGATAGTTGCCATCTCATACAATAATTCTGGGCAATGTACATCCTAAAACATAAAAAAAAAACATTTAAACAAGATAGATAGATAGATAGATAGATAGATAGATAGATAGATAGATAGATAGATAGATAGAATAAATAATTAAATAAATTTAAATAAATTATTAAATTAAAATTGAAAAATTAATGCAGCCCCAAATTTGATAGGGTCCCAATCCTTTAGCTATTAAAAATACACTTCCCCTTCCCCCCTCTCTTTTCTCTTATAGAGAGTGGGTTTGCAAATACCAACCTAAATTTTCTGCCTCTGGTATGAATTTCCTTCAGGTATATTAGAGATAAAACAGATTCTGTGGTTGCCTAAGAGAACAATTAGTAATTTATTCTTAAAAACATTTAAAAAGCAAAATATTAACAATTTTTCAAAGCAGGCTTTTTCCAGAGTTCAAATAATTGCCAGCATACTAAAAAACAATTATTTCTTGTCATGCCATGCCATTAAAATGAAATAAAATGTATCAGAACTTTTAAATTAGCCAAAGAGTATCACTGATTGACTCAACAAATTGCTTATAGTCATGAAGCTGTGATAGGAATATTCCTGAAAAGAATCATGCTTTTGTGGATTATTTCTGTCTTTTTGGATAATTAAAAATACAAATGATCTAGAAAGGTACCAGAATCAGTGGTGGGTTGCCCCCGGTTTGGACCAGTTCTATAGAACCAGTAATAAAACCCGCAGGGCGCTCCGTCCACCGACCCCGACATCATCAGGAAGCTTCTGCCCATGTGACACCATTGTGAACCGGTAAAGGTAAGTAGAACCCAACCCTGACCAGAATGTTAAATGTTTACATAGCTATCTTATAGTTGGTGGGAGTTAAGGATACCATTTTAGATTTGACCAAGAGGACCAAGAAGTTTTGTCACTGAGGCCAAGGGATAGTTCCAATCCATAATTTTTATTGTCCTCTTTATTTAAAACATAAAAACAAAAAGTGCCCTCCAAAAATATGTCTTCTTAAAACTTTGACAAACATTTTTGGCATTTTCCCTTCAGTGCCTTCTGTTAATGTTGGGATGTCTGCTCTTATAATTCCCTATCAACATCAGATTCTGAGAATTGCACTCCTTCTGGACAGTATCATATCATATTACTAACTTACAGTAATATGTGCACATATGTGTTTAAATTATAGAACTATGGCCTTTCCATAATATATAAGAATCCAAACATGTAGAAGGCTGTCCCTGATTAGAAGAAATTACATGCAGGTATCAATACCTATCAATATATTCCTTTTTGTTTTGTGCCGTTAACTTTTATTAACCCCTGACCATCACCTGGACAAAACTTTCTTGGCAAGATTTGAGAAGTGGTTTGCCATTGCCTTTTTTTAGGGTAGAGAAAGAGTGACAGGCCCATGGTTACCCAGATGGCTTTGAACCTAAGGCAGGATTTGAACTTACAGTCTCACACTGTCTAGCTTGGTCCCTTTACCACTACACCAAACTGGCTCTCTAATATAAATTCCATACTGATGATATTATGATCATAAGAAAATTATTATTCTTGCAATACCACACCATGAGTTTATGTATTAATACTTTTTGTTGGCACTCTTGCTTAAGACCAAAGTATTTGAGGTGGTATTTTTAGAAAGTCTAGCCTCAACAATTATTTCCAGATTCCTTAGAGAGAGATTGAACTCTTCCAGAATCCAAAAGAGGTTGAACTCTTCCAGAATTCAAAAATGTCTGCTTAAAATGATGAAGTATCAATTATGATTCAATGTAGTCCTATTTGGATTTGGATATAGTTTCACCTTATTGTAGGAACAGAATATGCTTTCCATTTCATTTTCTGATCTGCACAAATAAATTTTTTGCTATTTCAAAATTACCTTAATTGTTCTACAAAAAAAATATCAGTGTCAAAAAATAAAAGATAAATAAAAGAATTTTTTTCTACAAAAAAAATAACAGTTGTCATCAGTGCTTCTTAAACATGTAACCTCCCAGTGATGGGTTGCTACCAGTTCGCCCTGGCTTGGGTGAACTGGTAGCAGCAGTGGCAGGAGACTCTGCCCACCCATCTGGATGCTTCTGCTTGCCCACGAGCGAACTGGTAGCGACAGGTTTTGAAACCCACCCCAGAATTCTCCTAACTCATAATAAAAGTTTTCTGCAGATAAATCTCAGATGTATTTATGTGAGACATATATTAGCTAATCTCAGGAGTAGCTTGTTGGTAATTAAAATGTTGTGACTGAATAAATATGTCATTTGGTAAATTCCTTATTTACTGGGCATTTCCCCAAAGGAGTGTTCTGAAATGCCTCCAGAAAGACTTTCGAAACATTATGTGGTCCTGTTAGCTCTTTCAATGCTTCAGCAAATTTCTGAAATGGTGTTGAAAACTCTTACACTGAGACAAGAGCAAGAAAAAAGTGGTAATGTAACAAGTTTATTTAATACTAAGAGTAAATTATCTACAAAATATTACTTTGGGTGAATGTACTCATTTATCAGATATCTAACTAGTCACATAATTTTTTTTTTTAATTTGATTTATATGCCGCCCTTCTCCGAAGACTCAGGACGGCTTACAATGTGCTCAGCAATAGCCTTTTGCCATCGTTGTAGCCTATGTACATGGATAAGCATGTCATTTTGGTAGCAGACCACTGGTCTGTACTTGCTACTGTGATCTGAACTGGGAAGAACTGGGTTATTAATCATATAGCATCCATTCAAATGGCTTGTGCTTTTACTAGGATAAACACAGCAAGCGCTTTAATTCCATACGATCTACCATGCTATTGCATACATGCTGAGAGCTATAGAAGGATCATCTGATGTTACTTAATAATTGATGGCTGACTTTTTCCTGAATATGAAATGTAACTATAAAATCATTAGCTATAAGCTTTAGCTATCTGTTTTAGATAACATTTACTTCATTTAGATAAATGAAATAAAATACGCAAGTACTGTTTTCCCTTTTTTTTTTCATGAGAAATATGGTTCCTATCACTTTTTAATACTTTCATTACTTAGTGAAGTCCCAGCTATGACTGATAACAATAAAGCCAATGTTAATAAAAGTGATTAAGAAAGATAGTGACCCATGTTTACAGAAGGTGCTTTCGAGCTTATTCTGAATCCAGTATTATGTTTTCTTCTATTGGAGTAGGACTGCTAAAATAAGGAAAGGGATTTATAATGTAAATGTAGTTATAATGTAATTTTAAGTATATTTCTGTATAATGTATAATTTTGTATAATAATGCATAATGTATAATTTTATGTATATTTTTATTGCATATCATCATCCCTATCCCACAAACCATGAATGTGAGACTTGTGTAAGAATTTTATTCAGGTGAAGCTTTGTCTTATAGTATGTATCGATATGTGTATGCCTGTAAGTGTGTATGTGTATAGCTTATGCATGCATGTATTGTGGCGTATAGACACACTGATTCTTATCTAATAAACAGTTTTGCATGCCTGCTCTCTTCACTGCACTGTCTAGGCAAAAGTGCAAAATACAAAATACATTTAGGAGCCATGTATATAACACCTAAGTGCAGAAGTTCACAGAAATAGTGAAGGCACATTAGGGATTGTTTGAAACTTGACAGATGGTGGATGACAGAGCTCATGGTGGGAGGATATGGCCAGCATACCATTTGGTATAGAGAAACAACAAAGAATTGGAGGTTTACCCTGCTTTTTCAGGCATTGTTGCTTGATTCTCTCTCTCTTTTTTTTTTTTGAAAACAATTTTTTATTTTAAAACAAAAACAAAATATAAAACCATCATCATTCCAAACAATTACAGACAGTATATCGATCGGTTAACATCCTTTTGTGCTCAATCCCATCTTTAAAATATCAATATATGACCAAAGCTTATTTTCCATAGAAAAAAAAAATCCACATATTTTATCTTAACTTCCACTTCATATTACATATTTCATCTCCATGTTTTATTATCTATCCATTGATAAAACAAATCCCATATCAAATAATATTGTTTATCTTCCTGTTCTCTTATTTCAAATGTCAATTTACTCATTTCAGCACAGTCCATCATTTTCTTAATAATTTCTTCATCAGTAGGTATCTTCTCTCCTTTCCAGTTTTTGGCAAATACAATTCTAGCCACTAATTCCGGTGCCTGGAGGCCGTACGGATCTGGATGGGGAGGAACAGGCTCAGGCTCAACCCATCCAAGACTGAAGGCTGTGGTTTCCGACGTCCTGATATAGTCAGCTGGTGCCATCGCTGACTATTGGGGGTGAATCATTGGCCCCCACAGAAAGGGCTCGCAACTTGGGCGTCGTCCTGGATTCACGGCTGTCTTTAGAAGAGCACTTGACATCCGTACCGGGAGGTATTTTCATCAGGACCGCCTGATCCGCCAGTTGCCTCCCTTTCTTGATCGGGACTCCCTACACACAGTCACTCATGTCCTCGTCACCTCTCGTCTGGACTATTGTAATGCTCTTTACATGGGGCTCCCCTTGAGGTGCACTCAGAAGCTCCAACTGGCGCAGAGTGCAGCTGCACGGGTGGTTATGGGAGCAACGTGGAGCTCCCATGTAACACCTCTCCTGCGCGAGCTGCACTGGCTCCCGGTGGTCTTCCGAGTGCGCTTCAAGGTTCTGGTTATCACATTTAAAGCACTCCATGACTTACGACCTGGTTATCTACGGGACCACCTGCTACCACCAATAGCCTCCCACCAGCCAGTACGCTCCCATAGAGAGGGGCTCCTCCGGGTGCCGTCGGCCAAACAATGTCGACTGGCGGCCCCTAGGGGGAGAGCCTTCTCTGTGGGGGCACCTACGATCTGGAACGAGCTCCCCCCAGAGATACAGAGGATCCCGGATCTGGGCACTTTCCGTCGCGCGCTTAAAACTTTTTTATTTCATCAAGCTGGCCTGGCCTAAATCTTCTCCCCTTTTAAATATAAATTTTAAATACAAATTTTAATCTGTTTAAATGATGGGGTATTTTAAATTCAGCCAAATTATTTAATTTGTTTTTAATCTATTTTAATTTTTTGTATTTCTGTGTTTTATCTTCTGGCTGTTCACTGCCCTGAGTCCTTCGGGAGAAGGGCGGTATAGAAATTTAATAAAATAAATAAATAAATAAAATAAAATAAAATAAATAAATAATTCACAATTAAATATTGCAATTCTCTATTATATGTCTCTGGTAAGATCCCTAATAAAAATATATCTGGTTTAAAGTCAATATGTCTCTTTATCATTTTTTCCAACCACATGTGTATCTTAGTCCAATATATCTTAGCTTCTACGCATGTCCACCACATATGGTAGTCTGGAGTCTGATGATGGATCCTGGAGTCTGATGATACTTCCAACATTTCTCCGATTTATTCTTGAACATTCTGGCTATTCTCGTCGGGGGTAGATGCCACCTGTAAAACATCTTATACAAATTCTCCTTATATGCTGTAGACATTGTCATTTTATAGTTATGTGACCACAATTTTTGCCATTTCTCTAAATCAATACCATGACCAAATTTTTTTCCCCAAGCCATCATTGATTCTTTAACTTGTTCTTCTTCCAATTTTACCTCTAACAAATATCCATATAATTTTTTTAATTACATGATCATCAGAACCCATTAAAATCTTATCTAAATTAGTCAAGACATTATAAAAACCTTCTTGTTTGAGATCATCTTCATATCTAAAACGTATTTGCATATATGAAAACCAATCCATCTTACATCTCTGATCTTCTAATTCTTGCTTTTGAGTAATTTGAGGTAATTTGAGTTCACCCTTTTCATCCAATAATTCACTATATCTAACAATTTGTTCCCTTTTGAATACTACTGAATATGAAAAGGCTTCAATTGTAGATACCCAGACTGGAATCTTCAAATAATAATATTTTTTAACTTGCTTGATTCTCTTAAGTTTGTATAATTTCTTCTTTCTCATGCTTAAAAAGGCTACTTTTTGTAATTTAAGAACACACCATACCAAAGCTATGATGCACTAAAGAAAGTACTTTATTTTTTAATGAGCAGAAATGTTTCTCTACTGAATCCTTTGCTTGAAGCACACTGACATCAGGACCTGCGTTAGTCGGAAATTGTTGTGCTTAAAGCACCATCAATAAATCCATTGTGTCTCAAGATTGGCATTTTGTTTACCTGCCTGTCTGCATTGCAGTGAATTATGCACTCAATTTGCTCTATTATCCTATCCTCATCAAGTGCAAAGGATCATAAATGCAATCCCAGGGACATATTTACCTGGAACTAAATCTCATTGAATCACTGCTGACTCATTTTGGGAAGAGATAAATAAATATAAGTTGTCATTATCAAAAACATATAGCAGCACAACTGCTTTTTATGGGACCTAGCAACTGACTCCTTAAACAGGAGCCACATACCCAGTTCTATGCTAACTTCAGTAGAGTTTGCATCACCAAATCATTTTGCGGACTTGGTTGGACATGGCTTTTTGGAAACATTATTTATGGTTTTCTGACATCTAATAGATGAATGTACTGTGCAAAATGCTATCCAACTGGCACAAAAATGAAACTTATCACCCAGGAAAATGCAAGTTAAAGAAAACCTTATGAAAACAACCTCCAAATGCTTCCCCTCCCTTCTCCTTCCCCCTTTGCTAAAGACTTGGAACCCAATGTGGTGAGGGAGGAAGAAATGTATCCTTTTCATGTAGGCAGTTAAGACTTCTTCAAAAAAGTAAAGAAAGAATATGTCTTACTGACAAGGTCACTTACAGTTTTCTGTAGGCTGAAAAGTGGATTGTAGGCTGATGATGGTGTAACAGACTTTTGTTTCTCCTTCCCTACCCCCAACCCCTGGCAAGCACATGGCTTGAAAAAATGCCATCTGAACATGCTTTCAAACAGTGAGCTCATTGTGAAGCTCAAGCCGAGTTGGATGATTGAGGAGCACAACATGCTCAACAGATGTAAAAGAAAGGGGGAGATGGAAAGGAGGAAAGGCGGATATAATTCATGATTCTCTCAAGTGAGGAATAGCTTCCACAGCCAGGTTCTTATTGACAGCAAGAAGTATATGTATGTGTATGTGAGCTTGATATATAATGATGGTTTATATGAGCATAGCAGTCATTGCAAATCTTTACTCTAACCATTAGCGTTAATTTCTTTTTCTTCAGCAATTTACTTAACTTACAATTCTTTAATAAGAGCATATGGACTGCATTTACAATTTCAAGGCCGATTCATATGAAGATTTTTAAATTATGAGTCCTTCACTTGTTTGTAGGTAATGAATATCAGACTAAAGCTCTGAACAAGCTATGAATGCATAGATTTTTGCAAATTTAGTTGGTGTCCCCTCTACAGATATTCCTACTGAGAATCCTGCTGACTTTTCATCAATTTCTTGTTTAAAATAACTTGAAAACACACACTTTTTATGTTTTGTGAAATTAATAAGAATAATATATAGGATTTTTTGAAGAATTGTTTTCTTTTCTTCTTTCAACTTCAAGGATTCAAGAAGTAAAAAAAAAAACCCAACCTCTCTGTCCTGCACTGAAAGACTTTCTGGATTTTTCCACCCTAAATCTGGAAAAAATCCTAGCAGTAAGAGTAAGGAGAAAAAAGAGAAGACATTTTTTACGTGATTAATCTGGAAAGTGTAGATCATAAGCTCTTCTTAGAATAAAAACACAATCAGTTCTTCAAATAGTCCTAAACTAAGCCATCTGAAGGGACGCAGTGGGTCAGTTCAGCTAAGAAAACGTGGACCTGGCTTGCATTACGGAAACCTGGCTGGGCTCGGAGGAAGGCGTTCCTCTGAATGAGCTCTTCCCACCGGGTTTTCATGTGCTACACCAGCCAACGGCCCAGGGAAGGGGTGGGGGTGGCGGTTGTTATTAGGGAGACCCATGGTCTGCAGGAGGTCACTGCTCCTCAGATCGATGGCTGTGAGTCCCTTCTCATGAGATGGGGACCGCAAGGTCAGTTGGCCCTGTTGTTTATGTACCTATCTCCCAGCTACGTATCAACAGCACTGCCCAGGCTGCTAGACGCCATATCAGGGTTGGTGGTTGAGTTCCCCAGACTTATTGTGCTGGGGGACTTTAACCTACCATCCCTGGGGGTGGCGTCAGGAGTGGCCCGGGAGTTCATGGCTTCCATGGCAGCCATGGACCTGACCCAGATAATTCAGGCCCTGACTCATGTGGGGGAACACACACCTGATCTGGTTTTTGTCTCGGAGCAGTGGCGTAGTGAGTTCGGTGGGGGTATGCCAGTTATCCAACCCCTGTCATGGACTAACCACTATCTCCTTAGGCTGGGCTTCCATTTTGCCACCCCCGCCTCTGGGAGGCGGAACTGACCATCTGGTTCTGCCCCAGGCGCCTGATGATCCTGAACGGTTCCAGACAGAGCTTGGGACTATCCCTCTCTCTCTTTCCCACATCCCGGTCGAGACTCTGGTGGATGCCTGGGAAGAGGTGGCTACCGGGGTTCTCGACCGGGTCATGCCTTTGCGACCTCTGACCCGACGCAGATCCCGGTTGGCCCCTTGGTTTACTGAGGAGCTCCGGGAAATGAAGCATCAGAGGGGAGGTTTGGAGAGCTGTTGGAGGTCCAGCCATTCTGAATCTGACCGAGCAGAGTTGAGATCTTTTATTCAATCCTACCTGGCAGTGATGAAGGTGGCGAAGTGTGCTCATTTCTCCGCCCTCATCATATCTGAGAGAACCGCCCGGCCCCTGTTTAGGGTATCCCGCTCCCTTTTGAATCAGGGAGCGGGGAGGACCCTGTGGGAGGGCGGACTGAGGAATTTAGTAAATACCTGCAGGATAAGATCGCTCAGATTCGAGAGGGGCTGGACTCCGACTGGGTGGAGTCGGTGGACTCCGACTGGATGGGTGTGGTGATTTGGGAGGAGTTTGATCCTGTTACTCCCAAGGAAGTGGACTGGATCATGGGGAAGCTGAGCGCCACCACGTGTGTGCTGGACCCGTGTCCCTCCTGCCGTTTATTTGGCCCGGGAGGTTACATGCGGCTGGATCCAGGCAGTGATTATGGCTTCTTTGGGTGAGGGGTACTTTCTGACTGCCTTGAAGGAGGCGGTGGTGAGACCCCTCCTCAAGAAACTGATCCTGGATCCGGCTACTTTGAACAACTTTCGTCCTGTCTCCAACCTTCGCTTTATGGCAAAGGTTGTTGAGAGCGTGTGGCACATCAGCTCCCATTGGTCCTGGATGAAACATCATATCTGGACCCATACCAGTCGGATTTCAGGCCTGGGTACAGCACGGAGACGGCATTGGTCGTGCTGGTGGATGACCTCTGGAGGGCTCGGGACAAGGGATATTCCTCTGTCCTGGTCCTATTAGACCTTTTGGTGGCTTTCGATACCATCGACCATCGTATCTTACTGTGGCACCTTGAGGGGTTGGGAGTGGGAGGCACCGTTCTTTGGTGGTTTGCCTCCTACCTCTCAGGGCATACACAAGCAGTGTTGTCAGGGGGACAGAGGCCGGCCTCGAGGTCCCTCACATGTGGGGTACCTCAGGGGTCAATCCTCTCTCCCCTTATGTTCAACATCTATATGAAGCCACTGGGGGAGATCATCCGTGGTTTCGGGGTGAGGTATCATCAGTACGCTGATGATACCCAACTTTTTATATCCGCCCTGAACCAGCCCAGTGATGCCCTCGACGTGATGTCCCAGTGCCTGGAAGCAGTGTGGCTCTGGATGGGGAGGAACAGGCTTCAGCTCAACCCCGCCAAGATGGAGTGGCTGTGGGTACCGGCATCTCAGTTCCAAGGGAATATTCCATCGTTGGTCATAGGGGGTAAGGTGTTGCCCCTGTTGAAAGGGCGCACAATTTAGGCATCCTCCTGGATTCACGGTTGACTTTGGAAGATCATGTTGCGACCATGACCAGGGAGGCATTTGCACAATTGCGCCCCTACCTGACCTCCGTACAGTCACTCATGCACTCGTGACCTCCCGGATCAACTGCTGCAACGCCCTCTACATGGGACTGCCCGTGAAGACCACTTGGAGGCTTCAGCTGGTGCAGATTGTGGCCGCAGGGGTAGTGATGGGAGTGTCCCGACACTCTCATGTTACACCCCTCCTGCGCGACCTGCATTGGCTACTGGTTGCCCTCTGGGTGAGATTCAAGGTGCTGGTTATCACCTATAAAGCCCTACATGGTTAAGGCCCGGGGTATCTGATGGACCATCTGCAGCCAGCGACAGCTTCCATTGCCCAGTGCGTTCCCACAGGGAGGGCCTCCTTGGAGGGCCGTCAGCCAGGCAGTGTCATCTGGCGACTCCTAGAGAACGGGCTTTTTCTGTGGGTGCATCTACCTTATGGAATCAACTCCCCCTGGAGCTCTGGGTGGCCCCTGACTTGCGCTCTTTCCGCCATGACCTTAAGACATGGTTATTTCGCCAGGCCGGATTGGACTGAAGGGATTTTTTAAGGGGAGTTTTAATGGTTTTTAACATTTAATATTGATTTTATCTGTTTGTTTTTTTTTATTGCTGTGAGCCACCCTGAGTCTTTGCCGGAGAGAGGGCGGCATATAAGCTTAATAAATAAATAAGATGCTGAGCTTGTCGATCAAAAGGTCGACAGTTCAGCGGTTCAAATCCCTAGTTCTGCGTAACGAGGTAAGCTCCCATTACTTGTCCCAGCTTCTGCCAACCCAGCAGTTCGAAAGCACGTAAAAAAATGCAAGTGGGGACTTCCGGTGGCACTGCAGGCGCTGAGGACGCTTTTTGCTTGAGTGCCAGCCCTGCGATCTCGTAAAGCCGCTAGAATAGCGCAAATCAGCTGTCTAGCGGCTTGGAAACTTTCTCCCTGGGAAAAGGGGAGGAAGAGAGCAGACGGGCATAGGTAGAGCTCCCCAAGGAACCCCAGGAACAATTCTGGGGCTCGAAGGGTGAGAGCTCCCTGGAAGCTCGACAGAGCTCCGGATTCAGGACGTTTCTGCTTTAAGCAGAAGAAGATGCCACGACCACCCCTGCAAACAACGCTTGGAATAAACATCATTCAGAAGCAGGCTGAGCAAACTCAGGAGAGATTAGATCTGCAAGTACTGAACTTTAACTCCAAATGTGTATTACTTCCTTCTGACTTATTAAGGGGAGAAAGTGAAACCAAGATGGCAATTGAGCTTTAATGGGGCATGAAAGTGAAAGTTAAAAATGAAAGTTTCTTTTAGTGTTGGCAGCCCCTGTTCAAAATTAGAGATTTGTGTTTTTTAAAAAAAGGAGAAGATCAAAGATTATAGCAGTGATTTTTTAAAAAAGAATTGATATTATTTAAAGACTGATTTCTGGATTTGGTGGATCTATTGTTCTGGCAGCTAATTAAATTTAAATTGGAAACTAAAAATGGCTTCAAAACAAATTAAGGCTATTGTCCCCAAAAGTGCTGGGACTTCGCCAGTTCAAACATCCAGATTGCAATCTCTCTCTGTTCCAACGGAACCAAAAATATTAACATTTGAAATGTTGCAGGAAGCCCTCAAAACACAAGCCTCTGTTACAGGGAAAAAAAATTGCTTCAATGTTTCAGGAGCAAACTCGAGAGGTTGCTGAAGAGATAGCTCAAGTCAAAGAGACTATTCAAAAATGAAACCAAGAAATTAGAGAAGATATTATCATGGCAGTACAAGGATTGGCAGGACATATTGAAACAATAGATGAAAAAGTGGAAGAAATTAAGCAGTCTAATGAGAACTTGGAAAATAAAATGGGGGAGGTCCAGGACAAGATGGAAAGAGCAGAGGCTGATGTGATAATGATACAATATAGAGACATGGAATTTGCTCTGAGAATAAGAGGCCTCAAGGAAAATAAGCAAGAGAATCTGAGAGAGATCTTTTCAGAAGCATTTGCACAGATAATGGGAGAGCAAAAAGCAAATTTTGAATGGCAAGTTGACAAAATTTATCGTGTCAATTCATGGGTGGCCAGACAGAAACATTTACCAAGAGACATTGTAGTTTATTTTACAACAAGGAGACTATGCAATGAAATCCTACAAGTCACTTTTAAAAATAAACTTCAAATGCAGGGGCAGGAGGTTTTAACACTGAAAGAAATTCCCCCCAAAATGTTAAGAGCCAGAAAGGATTTTGCCTTTCTGGTGGAAGAACTGAGATACCATCAGATACAGTATAGATGGGAAGTTCCAGATGGTCTAGTGGTGAATTATTCAGGAGAAAGATACCGTCTCAATTCAGTGTGGAAGGCAAGAGATTTCTATATCAATGTGTTAAAGGCTGGATGCCCACAGCCCCAGGAAGCTAGAAGGAAGACGGAAATATAGGGGGCAAGAAAGGGGGAGAAAGAAGAATCGTTGGCACAGGTCCAAAAGGGTGATTTGATTATTCAAGAAGAATTAATACAATTTTCGACTACTGTTCAAGCTTTGGAGATAGAAGAACCTAAGGATCAAAGACAGACTCGAGCAGCAGCCAAGCGTCAAGAAGAATTAAAAGTGCAGCAACTTCAAATAATTCAAGATACTACAAAAACAAAAGCAGTGGGAGGAGCAAGACCAAAAAGTAAAATGCATGGAGATTTCCAGCAGATGCTCCAAGTGTTTCAGAGGACCAAGAATGGCAACTAGATTTTTGACCTGAAATGTTAATGTTCTAAATTCACCACAAAAGAGGAGAAAAATATTTCATTATTTGAAACAGTTTAAAAATGATGTAATTTGTTTACAAGAGACTCATATTAGAAGTAAAGATAAAAAATACTTCATAAATGCAAGGTTAGGTATACATTTCGTTGCATCTGTTTCCGAGAAGAAGAATGGTATAGTTATATACCTAAAAAAAAGACTTAATTGCCAAATTAATTGAAGCAGATGATCAAGGAAAATTTATAGCAATTGAACTTTTAATAAAAGGAGAAAAAATACTTTTAATTGGAGTCTACACACCGAACCAACAACAGGAAACATTTTATAAGCTTTTACATTCCAAGTTACTACAATGGGACTATAAATCATGCATTTTATTGGGTGATTGGAATGGAATTTTGGACACTAAAAAAGATAAGAAGGGGCTCTTGCAGAACATTTCAACGCGTGCCAGATTGCCAAAATCGTTTTTTGAAATGATGGAGGATATGGAGAGATATCTGGCGAGAGAGAAACCCCGAAGAAAAAGACTTTACCTTTTTTTCTGATAGACATCAATCTTTCTCAAGGATTGATTTTATATTAATTGATGATTGATTGATATTAAATGATTTCTTTGCCAGAGTGAAGAAGACGAAGATTTGTCCAAGAGTTTTAACGGATCATAGTCTAGTTTGGATGGAATTAGAGTATGGAAGGGGATCTAAGAGGTCTTGGAGGTTAAATGAAAATCTATTTAGATATGAGGAAAATGTAAAAGAATGTAAAAAAATTATGAAAGAATTTTTTATTATAAATATGCATAAGGGTACATCTATGGAAATGGTCTGGGATGCAAGTAAAGCATATATGAGAGGCATTTTGATATATTTGAATAATAAATACAGACACAAACAGGAAAAAAAGGAAGGATTTAGAAGAGGAAATCAGAAAAAAAAGAACAAGCTTTGATATTGAATCCAGCAGATAAGAAAATAAAAGAGGCAATTAATTTATTGCAAGGGCAATTTAATATGTTAATGGCAGATCAGGTCACAACTAATTTGCAATATGCTAAACATAATATTTTTTGTAATGCTAATAAACCAGGGAGGTGGTTAGCATATTTGTTAAGGAAAAAACAAAAGTCATGGACTATAGAGAAAATAGAATATAAAGGTAAAGAGGTTTATCAGCAAAATACGATTAAAAAAGCATTTTTAGAATTTTATACGAGGTTGTATGCTAATGATAAAATTCAAGGTACAGATATAGATAGATATTTACAGAAAGAGAATATTCCTACAATTACAAAAGAGCAAAGGGAGGGTTTAAATCAACCAATAACCACTGAGGAGATTATGATTGCAATTAAGCAGTTTAAAGTGGGTAAAGCTCCTGGGACGGATGGCTTGACAGCTGCTTATTATAAACATTTGCAGTTAGAAATGAATTAGGAATTAGAATTATTCACTAATATACAATCTGGAGGAGATGTACCCCCATCTTGGAGGACAGCTTATATTTCTTTGATTCCAAAGGAGGAGCAAGACCACACCCAGCCAAAGAATTATAGGCCCATATCACTCTTAAATACAGATTACAAGATTTTTGCTAAAATATTAGCAAATAGGTTAATAACAGTCATGCAACAAATGATTCATAATGATCAAACTGGTTTTATAAATGGTAGACAAATGAAGAGTAATGTAAGGCAAGTTGTTAACCTATTGGAGTATTTGGAGAAGAACAACTAAATCCCTGCGGTGCTGATATTTCTTGATGCAGAGAAAGCATTTGATTGATTGAATTGGCAATTTTTATTGAAAATAATAGAAAAGATGCAGTTTGGGGAACATTTCACAAAATCTATTAAGGCAATATATCAGAAACAAACAGTACAAATAATAATTAATGGTAGTTTAACAGATACTTTTAATATAGAAAAAGGAACAAGACAAGGATGCCCTTTGTCTCCATTATTGTTTATTTTGACTTTGGAATTTTTGTTAAGGAAGATACATGGGTCGGACAAAATAAGTGGAATTAAGATTAGGCAGTATGACTATAGATTACGAGCATTCGCAGACGACTTGGTTGTTACTTTAACCCAACCATTACAGTCGGTTGTAGGTCTAATGGATATAATTAATCAATATGGACAAGTATCTGGATTTAAAATAAATGCAGGGAAAACGAAGATAATAACTAAAAATATGACTATAAATCAAAAAGAAGAATTAGAAAGACTAACAGGATTTGAAATTGTAAAAAAAAGTTAAGTATTTAGGGGTCTATATTATGACATCAAATGCGAAATTATTTAAGTATAATTATGATCCGTTGTGGCAAAAAATACAGAGAGAGATGGAAAACTGGAAAAAATTATCCAGTTAGGAAGAATAGCAGCAGTAAAAATGAATGTTTTGCCTAAGTTTTTGTTTCTTTTTCAAATGATACCAATACTTTAAAAAGATGAGAATTTGAAGATATGGCAGAAGGGTATTAATAATTTTGTTTGGGCAGGGAAGAGACCGAGAATAAAACAAAAAATAATGCAGGATATACATGAAAGAGGAGGTCTCAAAATGCCTAACTTAAGACTATATTATGAGGCAGCTGTTCTATCAGCAATGAGTGATTGGATGAATTTAACAGAAGAAAGAATATTGAATATTGAGGGATATGATTTGGTTTACGGGTGGCAGCCTTATTTATTATATGATAAGAAAGTGGACAAGACTTTTAAAAGTCATATATTAAGGAATGCTCTATTGCGGGTCTGGAAAAAGTACAAGTATAAACTAAACGAGAAGTTACCATTGTGGGCAATACCCAGACACGCGATAGAGAATATAAGTGTAGAGCAAAGGCAGGATGTGATTACATATAAAGAGCTTCTTAACAAGGAAAGAGGTATACTACAATTAAAATCTTTGAATCAACTAAGAGAAGAAAGGACAATTCGAACATGGTTTCAATATGTACAGTTGCAAGCTAGATGGAGAGAAGATCAGAAAATTGGTTTTCTGCAAAATGAGGAGAACTTGGTAAAACAGATTAGAGATCAAAGTCAAATGCATATAAAAAGGTTGTATAATGCGTTGGTAGAAATAGATTCAGAAATGGAGTCAATTAAGGACTGTATGATCAAGTGGACACAAAATATTGAAGAACCAATAATGATGGAAACATGGGAAAAAATATGGGTTAGAAATGTGAAGTTCACGCAAGCCCAAAATTTAAGAGAGAATTTTTATAAAATGTTTTATAGATGGCATCTATAGCCTGTATGTATTCCAAGTGTTCAACCTAAGTGTTGGAGATGTGAATGTGATGATGCCACGTATTATCATATATGGTGGATGTGTAAAAAAATTAAGGCATTTTGGATAAAAATATGGTGGATTATTCAAAATATTCTCAAAAAGAAGATAAAATTTACTCCACAGTTCTTTTTGTTAGGCATAATTACAGATTGTACTGTTATAGAGACTAAGTTGATTTTAAATTTAATAACAGCAGCCAGACTCTTGGTGGCACAGTAGTGGAAGAAAGAAGACTTGCCTACTATTGAAGAATGGACACTAAAAGTAGTGAATTTAGCAGAGATGGCTAAAATTTCAGTGTATTTGAAGAACCATTCAAATGAAAGATATATATTGGAATGGAGAAGATGGACTGGCTATATTCAAAACAAATATCGGACTAAAAAGTTTCAAATAGCTTATGAATGAAATCTATATTTTCTTTTTGAATATGTTTAGTTAGTTGAAAGGGAATTAAAGAGCAAGGGGGAGTTTGGAGACCACAGAAAGTTAGCTTATTTTAGCTTATGTTTGTTATGCTATACCCTATTTTTGCTCTGGGAAGTCCGGGGGGTGGGTGTTGGGGGAGGGGGGTTGGAGGGAGAGGGGGGATGGGAGGGTGGGAGGGGGGAAAATTGTTGTAATGATTGTTAAAACTTTTTAAATAAAAAAAATGCAAGTGGAAAAATAGGGACCACTTTGGTGGGAAGGTAACAGTGTTCCGTGCGCCTTTGGCGCTTAGTCATGCCGGCCACGTGGTCATGGAGACATCTTCGGACAGCTGGCTCTTCAGCTTTGAAATGGAGATGACCACTGCCCCTAGAGTTGGGAACGAGTAGCACATTTTTTTAAAAATAAAAAAATGGAAACTTTAACTTTACCTTAAGCCATCTGAAATCTAGAACTTCAACAGTAAATAATTTGATTCATCTTTTATATAAACCTAATTAGCCTTTTCTGTAATAAAAATCAAACATTATATAGATACATTTTTGTGAATATTGTACTGCATTTAGCAGTTAAAATTATTTATATATTAAAATATTGAGGCAAAAATAATATTCAAACAAAAAATTGTATTAATGCAATATATTACAATATATTACAGCATGCTTTGCAAAAATAAGGTAAAAGTGCTTACCAAAGGAGAAATCATTTTTCATGTTTTTAAAAAGGCAATGATGCAGAAACAGGACAAAATGAATGTAAAGTTAGAAAAAATGAGAACCTGGATGAAATTGACATTGACAGATTTGTTCATCCCAAGAACTCAGTTGCAGATCCTCTGGGAGAATGTAAAATTTCAAGAATCATTAAGCTAATTAAAAATCTGATAGCTCAGAGACTAACAGTATTATGATCTCCTTAATCTGGAGAGGAAAATGTAATTGCTGCTGATTCTTGCAAAAATAGTCTTTCAAAGCTTGGATAGAAGCTTGGATAAACATCTTCCCCTTGTTTTTTTTTTTTTTTTGTTTTTTTAAACCACCAGAGGTACAAAGCTGCCAAGGTTAATGAGAACCGAAAATGGTACTTTCTGCCATTGATCAGCATCAGAAGAAAGAGAGCAACGTCAGTCACTCATACATGTGAAAAAAAAATTAAATTTTGGTGTGAAATAGCTGACCCAGTTACGTAGACAAATTATGTAGGAGTTAAGAAGAAAACAGAAAATGTTCCCTATATTAGTATTTCACAATTTCAGTGAATATAAAATTGCAATAATTTTATTGCAGAAACCTCTAGCATAAATTTATAGCTATGTTCTTCAATAAACTAGGCCAGATTTTGTGCTGATTTCCTGTTTCAATGCAGTGCCAAGAACAGAAAACAGGCTCTGTAATGACCTCTTTCTTCATCTCAAATCCATTTCCTGAAGAAATCTTCATATGACTCTCTCCATACCTAATCAGTGACCTCTTGAGAGGTTAGTGGATTCCTGTTTACTAGGCACACCCCACTGTCAAATGCCTGTTGATGAATTCTTCAGTGACTACAAATATTAGCCAAAAACCACATATTAAGGCTATTGCACAGCTGCTAAATGAGATATGGCCAGCAAAGTCCTATTTTTCTAAATGCAATGCTATGAAAGAAATCAAGCAGATCCTTTTGGACTCCAATCCACTGCATAATTTGATTACCAATATCAGACAATTTCTTGTCTAAACAATGAAATAAACTTAAAACTTGTCATGCATGCCAGAGTTCTCTTAAACTAATCTTATGGGAAACTACTTTATTTTCCGCATCACCATTACAAGATATTGGTGATTTTATACTTATTATCTTATTTCATTTTTTTTTAAAAGCAAACATTATTTTAAAAATAGACAAGCATCATATATCAACTTTAATACAAAAAACACTATGGTTTATTTACTCAATGTGGATTTGCCTGCATTTCACAAGGCTTTAAATATTGTTGTTCATCTACTTTCTTCATATGTTTATCAAAAGATGTGAAATTACACCCACAGGCCAGGGTTTCCCAAATTGTGAGGGGCACCGAAGTGGAGGATTTTTAAAATTGCATTGTTAGAATTAATCCATATTTCCCAAAGTTTCATATTATTTTTATTGGTCATTTGTGTTCATTTTGGTGTTAGAACTCAGTGGGGAGGTGTGTACCTTCAGATTACAGTAAAGGGAAATATGGGGCAAAAGATTTGGAAATCATTTATTTTTTTCCAGCTTTGTTGTTTTATTTTATTTTAATAATAATATTGGGTAGGAATTATCAAAGCAACTGTTGAAAAAAATAAAATGGGTAAAATGTAGATTAGGGCTGCAAGTCAAAATAAGCAAGAAAATGGTAAGATAATACCTATACACTTTAGACAAGTTTCAATCATCAGGACCACATGGAGACCCCAAGGTTCTCGAGGAATTGGCAGACGTGATCTCAGTACCACTGAACCATATCTTTCAAAGATCCTGGAGCACTGGGGAACTAATAGATGACTGGAAAAGGGATAATGTAATTCCCATTTTTAAAAAAAGGAAAAAAAATGGATCCAGGAAACTACAAATCGATTAGCCTGGGATTAGCCTTCCCTCAATACCTGGGAAGATTCTGGAAAGATAATCAGGCAATGAATCTGTGAACATTTAGAGACAAAGTCATAACCAAAAGCCAACATGGTCCTGTCAAAAACAGATCATGCCAGACAAATTTATTGCATTCTTTGACAAAGTGACAAAATTAGTGGACCAAAGAAATGCTGTGAATATAATTTACTTGGACTTCAGTAAGTGATAAAATAGACCATAACCTACTACTTGATAAGATTGAAAAAATGTGGATAGACAGCATCAGATAGATTTGTTACTGGCTGACCAACTGCACCGACAACATAGTCCTTAATGGAAGTGCATCTACATAAAGAAAAGTATGCAATAGGCCCAGCTTGGTGTCAGATGACACCAAGCTGGTAAGAATAGCCAACACTCCAGAAGTAGGCTTAAGATATAGAAGGATCTTGACAGATTTGAACACTGGCCCCTATCTAACAAAATGAAATTCAATGGGGAGAAAAGTAAGGATGTACATTTAGGCAAGAAAAACCAATGGATGATACTGGGCTCAATAATAGTTACTACAAGAGTGATCTTGTTGCAAGCTGGTTATCACTGGCAGCAATCTATGGAAAACCTCCAGAAAAAGAAGACACCCTGGACCAATTAGAGATTTGTCACCTTGCTATAAATCAATAATCCACACTTATGAAACCAGTTCGAGAATGCAGTGTTTTGAATGCAGTATTGAAGAAAGATTGATTTGCAAACACACACATAATCATATACTGCTCTTTACTTCAATCAGAATAGAGCTGGAAAGGACCTTGGAGATCTTCTAGCCCAACCGTTGCTCAAGCAGGAGACCCTATACCCGTGATGGTGAACCGATGGCATGCGTGCCACGGGTGGCACATATAGCTAATCAGTGGGCATGCAAGCTCAGGTCCGGCACATATAGGCGTGCCGACCAGCTGATTTTTGGGCCTTCTGGGCCAACCAGAAGTAGGAAAACAGGCTATTTTCTGCCTCTGGAAGGCCTTGGAGGGGGGAGCCCATTTTTCTCTCTCCCCAGCCTCCAGAGCCTTTCTAGGAGTCTGGAGAGGGCAAAAATGCCCCCCCCAGAGGCCCCCTCAGAGGCCGGAAGCAACCCATTTGCCAACTTCCAGTGGGGCTCTTACTAAGGATTTATAAAGCTGTACTAATACTTCACATGATTTTGATTCTATGCATCTGTTTATACAACCAAGGATTGTATTAGCTTTTTTGGCTGCTGCCACACACTGCTGGCTCATGTTTAAGTGATTGTCCATTAGGACTCCATGGTCCCTCTCCCAGTTACTGTTTTACTCATTACTCAATAGGGTGTCATCATGTAGTATATATTCTTGCTGTTTGCTCTGTTGTATTATGTGTGTGTTTGTGAAGCAATCTTTCTTCAATAATTTTCATTATTGAAAGAAAGAAGAATGAAAAGACATTTCCAACTTGATGCGTGCTAAATGAAGGGGAGATGGAAATGTTGCTGTATAGCATCATTTGGTACTGCAGCAAAATTGATGCCTGGTGGTAAAATAGCATATAGCACAGTGAAGATCTAATGGTCAATTCCAAATTTTGTTGGCTTATGATGCACCATTTCACCCAGATAAATATCATGACAACAAGAATTTTAGTAGTATATAGATAGATTACACTGAAAGCAAAAGGAGAAGTGGACCGCAAATAATGAGATGGTTAGATAGTGTCATCAACACAATGAACATTAATTTGGGCAAGATCCAGGAGACAGTGAAGGACAGGGGTCATGGTGTGCTATGATTAAT
The DNA here is from genome assembly GCF_059756535.1 of Pantherophis guttatus. Taxonomy (NCBI): domain Eukaryota; kingdom Metazoa; phylum Chordata; class Lepidosauria; order Squamata; family Colubridae; genus Pantherophis; species Pantherophis guttatus. The sequence continues at coordinate 41,869,590 of NC_142067.1, read as the reverse complement.
GGGGTTGTGAAAAGTTGGACATGAACTACTAGAACTGAATATACCGAAGGCAACTGAAAGTCTAAATTGTTATTTGTTTCTGAGCTTATGTTTGTGGGTCTTTGATTTCATAGCTGATAATGTGATTTTTCTGCTCCTTAGAGCAGAGTCATTACTTATAATGCCTATTAGCATGAAACTTTTCTGAGATCATGGCCTCAAAGCTAAGTAATACCTTAGTCTAATTGAAATTAATGAGATGTGACTTAATCATGGCCAGCTTGATCAATTTATTTTAAGAGAGCAATAGAATGACTTAGACTAAATGCAGCTCAGTTCTTTAGGATTTGGGCTATCTATCTACTGTACATAATTATATTATATTTCATTAAAATGATTACTGATAAAAGTTCAGTTCTGGGAAACCTGGTATCTTTTCATACACAGCTTGATTTTGTTGCTTCTGTACTTTGCACAATGAATATGATTAGTGGCAGTCTTCAAAGAGCTCATGCCACCAGATTTCAAGAACTCAATTATTTTTACGCTATTACTTACTACCTTAACCTCCCAAAATATAAAATTTGAAATACCTATTAATATCAATCAAAATTCTGTAATTCAATTAATGTAATAAATACTATGTGCACAGTTGATTGCTAATTATTCTATATATAAAGATGAGAGATGACTACCATAAATTGGTGTATGTTGTGTTTCTAAATAAATAACAATATTTTTGACTTGTCTGATTTGTTAAGATTTTAGGAAGGAAGGAAGGAAGGAAGGAAGGAAGGAAGGAAGGAAGGAAGGAAGGAAGGAAGGAAGGAAGGAAGGAAGGAAGGAAGGAAATTGACATGTTTTAGACCAGCCAGATTAAAGTTATAAAAGTATTTTTTTTCCTGTACCACATCTCTTCCTATTATAGTCTGATGGCGTGGAGTTTTTTTTTTGTATAATTATTGTGACTTTAAAAGTTGACTTGGGTTCTAAATATTTATTTTAAAAAGTAGGTTATACATAAATGTTATAAATATATAACGTTCAGTTTATAATGCAGCACATCTCACCTAAGGGACTCTGGGCAGATTTATTTATTTAATAATTAAACAGAATAAAATAGTATTATAAGATGGTGAGTAATTGAGTATCCAAACTTAATTAAGTGTGGTGTATTATACATATAATGGCACAAAACCAGGCAATTTGGAAAATTATTTTTGAATCAAGAAGCAATAATACATAGAAAATCATATTCCCTACCTGGATATTTATTGAAGAATAATTAAAGGAGATCTGTCTAGAGTTCTTATATAGAAAAGGTCTGGATAAATGAATAAATGAATAAATGTGTATTTAGTGCATACATAATGCCCTTCCAAAGTCTTAGTTATAATGTATATAAGATTTTTTCAGAGTCGTAATTATAATGAAAATATCTAACATACAATGGACCAAATAATCTTGCCATTTACCTTTCTAAAGCAAAAGGCATGTTAGAATCATTGCTGAAGGAACTAGGGCACAAGTGCATAAACTAGAGCCTTTCCAAATATTGTAATCAAAGTGTCATTTTCAGTGTGCTTGAAGGTAAATTTAATTTTAAAAATGAGTAGACAGTCAAATTAGCTGCATTTAACTGCATTTAGTTTTTGTCTTAGTCTAACCATTTATGTTAGAATTAGAGAATGAAAGCACCATAAGCTATTGCCTAACTCCCTGTTCAGTGCAAGCATTCAAATTAAACAGCATTTTATTCATTCAATATGCAACAATATGTTTTATCAACTTTCTAGATTCTTCTTACTTTTGGTATCAGACTATCTTTTCTGACGTTTCCCTAATTTTCTTCCAGTCATCTGGCACTTCATCCATTGTCCAGGATTTTCGCATATCATCTTTCTTCATATTAGCCCAAAGAATAGTTCACTACAGCCCAGATATTTAAACTTATTCAAAGTTATTCCTTGACCATATTTTCATCAGTTTCAAAGTTGAATCCTGACCCTTCATTCTGGATCTTCATAGTTGCTTCATATGGAGTGTATACCAGTACTTTCTTCACACACTCACTCCTGGTAGTTTTGAGTTACCTGTATATGGGCTTCCTTATTAATTAATCCCCATTTTCACCTCCTGTATCCGTCTTTGTTTTAAGATCTTCACTAAAAATCTTTCTCAGCCTCTCTCCCACCTTTCTTCCCTCTCTTCCTTCTAATGATTTCAGCATCTGAGCTAAAGTGTCTAGCTTAGCAACACAAGGAGACAAAATAATGTAACATTACCATATGTCTTTGTACTTGTCAAAAGTAAAGCCAGGAGGTAAAGCCTAAGTAGTATTAGAATTTCTAACAGCTGTGGTTATGTTTGTTAGTCTAATCAACCATCTACTTATATTGGAATGTAACTGTAAAAAAAAAAAAAAAAAAGGAGAGGGAAGAGATAAAGTTTTATTTTGACAACTCAGTTTGTGTTTCCCAACAGAAAACTAATCAGACTCAAGAAATGGGGGGGGGGGGGACAGACATTTTTGTTTTTAAAAATATAGGATAAGCAAATATGGAGTGATGTAATGTATGCCCTTAATTCAAGATTTACTGATTGGTACATCCTAAAAAATGGCAGGGGGCTATACATGTATAAAAAATATATGAACACAGAAATATTGATTAAACTGATTATCAGTTTAATTGATCATCAAATTGCTATTGATTCTTAGCTACAATATAGATGGATATTCTTCATACTGATCCAAATCTTCCAATTTTCCAAGGATTGACCATCACTTTTCTAATTGACTGTATCTACCTTGCTGCTGATGATCCTTTTTTTCTTTCCAGTTCATACATTTGCATCTTTGGAGATTGTTAATGAATGCTTCTTTTGTTATCTGGGATATTTGTTTTGAATCTGATACATCAATGTTAAAGAAAACAAAAGCTATTCTTAAATTTAAAGTGCACAAATATAAAATGCTGATACGGCTTTAGTGCTAAATTCGAGTTATGCACATATCATATGAATGTTATTGAAATGAATAAGAATAGATTGGCTAAATCCAAGTAAAATTCAATACATCATTCAAGTAGATTACACAGTTTTTCAGAAAAAAACTTGAAATATTTCTTCTTATTGTTATTAAATGTTATTGTTCTCATGAATTAAATGATGGAGAACATGAACATAGCATTTAGAATTAACAGTAAAGAGAACCATAATTTTGTGTTAGAAATTTTCCTTTTATCCTTCCATCTCCAAAAAAGATTCTTATCTGAGATCTTGGAAATCTCAGTAATAGTGACTGTACTGTATTTGAATGACATGGTCTACGGCTTCAATTAATGTATTGAACCACAGTCTTTGAACAGAATGGGTCCTGCAAACCCTGTCCTTCTCCAATTTGTTTTCCAGATTCTTTGGATTCCAGCTTCATATATGTGACTTAAATTAAATACATCTGCAGGGTTCTGATTGAGAGTAGATTGGGATAGATAATGTAGAGAAAGCTTGTCTAACTCAACATGTACCATTTACATTGGTGTCTAAATGTATTAACCTAAAAATAATAGTATTTTTAGCATTTTAATAATTATTCTATAGTTCTTTAATAGATAATTTAAAAACCAAACAGTTCTGTAACAGATTGAATTAGCAATGTGGGCTCCAACTTTTCCTTTGCATGGAGCCAGTTAAGAATAGCAAATAATAGGCATATTGTAATGAGTGCTTCAATCTGCCTATTCATTTTTGACCATTAAATCAAATTCAACAGCAAATTTACCAATTCTCAGAACTATGATTTTACACCTTTTTGCCCCTGATTTAGAACTCTCATTTTGCTTCTTTGAAAAAGTCCCAACCCACACAATAACTAATCTAGATATGAATTAGATAAGAAATGAGAGAACACAGGGGTGAGCTTCAAAAATTTTAGCAAGGGGTTCTCTGCCCAGTTGCTGGGTGGGTATGGACATGGTGGGCATGGCCTAGTCGGCCTCCTGCACCATGGTGGGAGGAGGTGTTTTTGCTCTCCCTGGGCTCTTGGAACATGAAAACAGCCTTCCTAGGCTCTGGAGGCCCTCTGGAGGCCAGAAACAGGCCCGTTTCTGGCCTTCCTGAACTTCTAGCAGGCCCGTATTTCACCCTCCCTGAGCCTCCATGCTCGCCCTGCACTTATCTGCATCCAAAATGGACTGTGTGGAAACTCCTGGGATGGGTGGGGTGGGGTGGGTGGGGCCATCCAGGAGCGGCATTTGGGAGTTCTCCAATCTGCACAGAATCTTAGCTAGAAGTTCTACCAAATCCCTGCAAACCTCCAGGAGCCCACCCCTTAGAGAAGGGACTAACAGAAATGGTAATATCTCTGTTCTTGGACAAACTCATTTTAAATATCACTTTACTTATTAGTATATAACATAAATTAAAGATTGATCCAGAAAAGAAATAAAATGTGAATATGAGACTTTGAATTGCTTTCACAGTTTTGAAAAATCAGATCTTACTTCACAGTTATAATCTATTCTTCTTCTTGAGTAGAAGGCCATCAAATCTCTTTTGTGCCTGTAATTGAGGGGAGGGGGCAGGGGGCGGGGAGAGAAGGTTTACTCATGCAGCTTGTGAGAACACCCCACAGCTGTTAGCCTTGTTTTGCATGTTTTACATATTTGCATATAACAAATATTTCCAAACATCCCAATGTTTATTTTAAAATTCATCACTAATATGTCTGGCAACACTGACCTCTGTGGATATGCGTTCCCTGGGTAAAACTATTCTGGAAACTTTTTAAAATGTTTGCTCTGTTTTTAGTGAAGGCCAGCACAAAACTAGCCCTGATGACTTAAAAGCAATGTTATTTTGTTAGCTAGAGGAATGACTTCAAGACCACAGTCATTTTCCTTATCTGTATCCCCATATTTACAAAATGGGAGGGGAAACTTTGATCCTCAATTATTTTAGTTTTTCTTACTGAAAGAGTGACAAAATCAGCTTGATATTTGTGGAAGTTGCTACTTTGTTCTCTTTTTTTCTTTCAATAGACGAAAGGCATGAACAGTTCTTCTGCAGTGAAGATACAGTGATAAACCATGATTGATTGAGTTTGACTTGTCTAAGGGATGTAGTTTATATCCTTTAACACATAATAATCCCACCCACATCTTAATATAAAATGACAATGAACAGATTGCTTCTAACTAAAACATTTGCTGGTTAGAGATAATAATAAGATTTTATTTTTTTACTAATCAAAGCTACTTTCTACTTATTGTGCTCTGTTTGTGGTGCCCCAGCTGTGGTCCCCCAGCTGGCTCAACTCTAAGATGGACTCCATCAGAAAAACTTGTGACAAAGTGCCAAAACATGGTGTAGTAAAGTAGATCAGAGGCAGAAGACAAAAACCAAATCTGACTTAATAATTATAGTACATGAACATAATTATATAGATATATTTTTAATAGTACAGAAATGGCTTACCATTGTCTTCTGCCTTATCTAACTTTTTTCCTTTCCAAACATGTCCCTTTACAATTAGGCAACAGCATTTGCACCTTAATGAGTTTGGGACACAGAGAAAAAAATGCTGGATCCTTAAAGGTGAGTGTACTGGATATTTATTTAGGACAACATGGTAAAAGGAATCATACCAAGCTTAGTTTGAGAGTCAGAGTTTAGAGCCTGGGTGAAATATAAATAAGTAAATGATGTACAATTCCATATTCATTGTCCCAAAGTATCTTATCTTTCTGACTCAAGAGAATTCCAAATGAATTCCAAATATCATTGTCTTTTTTTCTTTTCTTTTCTTTTTTTTTTTGTATTCTCTCTGCAAGATGCAGTAAATCAAGATGTAAACTAGGTATGTCACAGTGAAGGAGAAAAGAGAACCTCTTCAGAAGACACAAAATGTGAACTCATGGCAGAAATGATTTTGTCTCACAAATAAAATACCTATTTGTGTTTTCAATTTGTTTTGTTTGTTTCACCATTTAGATTTGTTTGTTTGTTTATTTATTTATATTTATTTATATTTGAATTTATATACCACCCTTCTCCCCCTAGGAACTCAGGGCGGTGAACAGCCGAAATTAAAATACATACAATATAAAAGTTAAGATAGCTAAAATAAATTAAATCAATCGGCCCCCAATTTAAAACCCCAAAGCTATACAATTAAAACTAACCCATAAAAAACCTAATTAGGCTAGGCCGGCTTGCTGAAATAAAAACGTCTTCAGAGCCTTACGGAAAGTGCGGATATCCGGGATCAGTCATATTCCGGGAGGAAGCTCATTCCAGAGGACGGGTGCCCCCACAGAGAAGGCTCTTCCCCTGGGGGCCGCCAGCCGACATTGCTTGACCGACAGCACCCTGAGGAGGCCCTCTCTGTGAGAGCGTATTGGCTGGTGGGAGGTTATCGGTAGCAGAAGGCGGTCTCGTAAATACCCTGGCCCTAAGCCATGGAGCGCTTTAAAGGTGAGAACCAACACCTTGAAGCGCACCCGGAAGACCACCAGGAGCCAGTGCAGCTCGCGCAGGAGAGGTGTTATATGGGAACGCTATGTCGCTCCCGTAATCACCCACGCAGCCGCATTCTGGACCAGTTGGAGCCTCCGGGTGCTCCTCAAGGGGAGCCCCATGTAGAGAGTGTTACAGTAGTCCAGGCGGGAAGTGACGAGAGTGTGAGTGTCTGTGAATAAGGAATTCTGATCCAGAAAGAGGCGCAACTGGCATATCAGGCGAACCTGATAAAAAGCCCCCCTGGCCACGGCCGTCATATGCTCTTCTAAAGACAGCTGTGTGTCCAGGAGGACGCCCAAGTTGCGAGCCCCCTCTGTGGGGGTCAATGACTCACCCCCAATAGCCAGCGATGGCACCAGCTGGCTATATCGGGATGCCGGCATCCACAGCCACTTGGTCTTGGAAGGGTTGAGTCGAAGCCTGTTCCTCCCCATCCAGACCTGCATGGCCTCCAGACACTGGGACATCACTTCAAGGGCATCATTGGGGTGGTTTGGGGTGGAGATGTACATCTGAGTATCATCAGCGTACAGATGACATCGCACCCCAAATCCATGGATGATCTCACCCAGCGGCTTCACATAAATGTTGAACAGCAGTGGTGAGAGGACCGACCCTTACGGCACCCCACAAACAAGGCACCTCGAGGTCGACCTCTGCCCCCCTGCCAACACAGACTGCGACCAGTCGGAGAGATAGGAGAACCACCACAAGACGGTGCCTTCTACCCCCAATCCCTCCAGCCGGTGCACCATGATACCATGGTCGATGGTATCAAAAGCCGTTGAGAGGTCTAATAGGACCAGAACAGAGGAGCAACCCCTGTCGCGATCCCTCCAGAGATCATCAACCAATGCGACCAATGCCATTTCCGTGCTGTACCCAGGCTTGAAGCCGGACTGGCACGGATCTAGATAGACGGTTTCATTCAGGTACTGTGGGAGCTGTTGCGCAACCACACTCTCAACAACCTTCGCAATAAAGCGAAGGTTGGAGACAGGACGGTAATTTGCCAAAAAAGCCGGGTCCAGAGAAGGCTTCTTGAGAAGGGGCCTCATCACCGCCTCTTTCAAGGCGGATGGCAAGAAATCCTCCCCCAGAGAAGCGTTTATAATCCTCTGAAGCCAGCCTCATGTAACCTCCCAGGTAGCCAGTACCAGCCAGGAGGGACATGGGTCCAATAAACATGTGGTTGCGTTTAACCTCCCCAGAATCCTATCAAATCAAACTCATCCCAGATAACATTCTCAAGACCCACCTAACATACCCCGCCGGAATCTACCCAGTCAGAGTCGAAGCCTTCCCGAATTTGAGCAATTTTATCATGCAGATACTGTGCAAATTCCTCAGCCTGCCCTTGCAAGGGGTCCTCCCGCACTCCCTGATGTAGGAGGGAGCGGATCACTCTAAACAAGGCGGCTGAGCGATTATCTGCCAATGCAATAAGAGCGGAAAAGTAATTACACTTTGCTGCTTTTATCGCCACTAAATAGGTCTTAATGTGAGACCTAACTAGTGTTCGGTCAGATTTGGAACGACTGGCCCTCCAACCACTCTCTAGGCGTCTTTTCCGGCGCTTCATCTCCCTCAGCTCCTCGGAGAACCAAGTTCGGCGCCAGGTCAGAGGCCGCAAAGGCACTACTCGATCCAAAGCCCCAGCGGCTGTCCTATCCCAGGAGGCCACCAGTTCTTTCAGTCGAGTTGTGAGCTAGAGTTTCAGGAAATGGCCCAAGCTCCCTCTGGAATCTTTCTGAATCCAACAGGCACCTGGGGCGGAACCACCTAGTCGGTTCCGCTTCCCTGTGGTGGGGTGTAGTGGTCAGAAAGTCCAGCCTCAGGAGAGAATGGTCAGACCATGACAGGGGTTCAATAGCTATATCCCTTATATCCTGGCCATGTTTCTTATCTTTATATGCTGGCAAATCAGAATATTACAGTTTATGATAAAGCAAAATATGCAATTAAAATCACCCATCAAATAATAACATAAAATAACACAATCAATTAAATATGTAACATTAGGTGCTAACATAATGACATCAGTGCCCTAAATCTTCAAGCTTCAGAGGCTACAGAAGAGTTGTTTAAGCAGCTTTATGAAATGATGTTAGGATCAATGCCAACTAGCTTTCATAGATGGGCTATTTCTTATGATGGAGCATCTTTGAAATTAAAAGATCGATGGTCTTTGATCATGTCCCAAGTGGTCTTATGTCTTCTGAAAGCCTGAAATGCTACCTTTGAAAATGGCATTTATTTAACAATTGCTGACACTATTGGAAGTACTACTGGAGTACTTTATGACCAACTTACCACAAGGGAGTAGTAAAATATAGATACATAGTTAAGAATATATTCTGTCCCTCTCTATTCTGTCTTTATCTAAGACATTGCTATTCAGAGGTCACTTCATCCTGCCTTTTATGTACCACACAGACACAAGCACCCACACAAAGAGAACATGCTAGCTATCTTCTATTCTAGTGAGAATGGTGGATGTCTAGTGGATATGTACTAGCTTTTGTTTGTAGCTATAATGTATTTCCTCTGCTAAATCACCTGATATAATTATGAAATGTGCATCATTATTCCTTGCTAAAGTTAGATTCCTGCTTTCAGGAATCTGTATGTGAGCACATACAGTTTACATACATGCAGTATACACAGCATCCTTCAATCTCCAACAGTTAAATAGAACTCCTGGATGGAAATGGCATTTGGCGATTGTGGTTCTCAATGTTTATATAGATTATTACTTAATTGTTCCTTTTTGAAATAATTTTTTGGTTTTTTCTCAAAATTGGCTGACTTCACATAATGTAGTAACCTAAAAAACAAATATATTGTACTCTGGCCTAGCATATAACATGAATCCCATGAAGGGATTAGATACATAACAAATTTAGCAAAGTACATTCCACTAAAATTAACAAAGCAAGGTACTAATTATGTAAATTTCATTGTGTGATCCCAGTTTCAACAGACTTTTTCTTGGTTCTGTCCAGTGGGCTTTACTATGTACAAAAGATGCCCCAAATGAGATGGGTGTCCAATTCATCAAATGATATTCTGACTAGGGATTTGTAACTACAGTACATGAATTTTGATATGTCCCTGTGGTTTCTATTGATTGAACATTTTTATTGGAAGGCTGTCTTTAGGCTACTTAGAAGAAAATGACCCCAGCTAGCTTATTGTTAATTAATACTGATCTATTTTATTCCTGATCATTTTGTTTGGTTTCTGTATATATATAGGAAGGGTTACAAGTAGGAGTTTACAGGGAATAGGTTCAGAAAAAAATCAAAATCTGAATCCATCTCAGTTACATTATATATTGGAGTCTGTTACATAAGTAATTTCTTTATATTCATAAAATGAATATCCTTACATTTAATTACAGGTTTCACCTTCTTTGTAACTTTACAGTTATGAGTTTTAACTTTATAACTTTATCTGATTGATTTGGAAGAATTTTATCTCATAATCAGAATTTTATTGGATGCATATCAGATATCAATATTTCACATCAGGAAGTGTCCATTCTTATTTATCTGGGGATAGCAGACTGGCATCTCTGTTTAAGTTAAACAAAGTTCGCTTCGGTGGAGGTGATTCCGGAATACATCTTCAGAATTTGGCAGAAAAATTTACACTTTTCTGTCATACAAAATCACTGAGATTCATTCCCAGCTTGATACTAGCCTTGGTGCAGCCCCTGTGGGGATGCCTTGAGGCACAATCTTGCCATATTTTTTGGGAGGAATTCAAGCCTATTGGGCTCAAGAAAGCAGCAAAAGTCCTTATGTTTGTGATCTTGAGCATCTATTTCTTCAATCCATACCTTTTCTGGTTGATAAAAGCTTCCAATGAGATGACATGTGATTGAGAGATATGTGGTGCATATTCTTTTTTGAGAGATGGGATGATGCCAGTGACTTTTAAGAAGTGTTGGACTGTCCTCTTCTCAACAAGCCATTATTGCACCTAACCTTTCTTTACAATTTTCATCCAGTATTTAATCTTACCTTTTTAGGGAAGATTATTGAAAAGATTATTGAGAACACATAACAGCTCCAGTGGATCCTGGATGAAGCAGATTACCAAGAGCTTTTCACTCGTGTTTCAGGTATGGTTATTGGACTGAGACAGCATTGGTTACACTTTTTGATTGCCTCTGCTGAGCGTGGAATGAATGTATCACATTCATGCTTGCTCTTCTTGACTTCTCAGCAATTTTTGATACCATTGACTAAGGTATCCTTCTGGACTGACTACGGGAATTGGGAGTGGGTGCCGTTATTTAGCCCATTGTCTTTCTCTCTTGGGGACTGGTTTTAGTTAGTGTTGATTAGGAGAAGAGATCTTATCTTCCATATCTAAATTGTGGAACACCGTGTACAGTTTTGTATTTTCACTGTTCCTATTTAACATCTACATCAAGTTGTTGAGGTATCAGTATGCTGACGATATCCATTATACACATCCATCCATGTTGAAGTAAGTGATACTGCCAATGTCCTGACTCAGTGCTTAGAGGCTATACAAATTTGGATGAAAAACAATAGAGTTGGTTTAACCCTGGCAAGACTGAGTGGCTTTGGATTTTGAGAACATTTTATCTAGAAATTTACCATGCACAATATGAGAGTCCTTCTGGACTCATGAATGCTGTTCAAAAAGTAGGTGGCAGTTATGGCTAAGAGAGTTTTGTCACAGCTTTGAGTTATGTGACAGTTGAACCCATTCCTGGACTAGTAGTTCTACACTCAGACACTAATTCTCTGGTCACCTCCTGTATGAATTAGTGTAATTCTTTCTGTTGGACTGTCCTTGAAGAGTATTCAGAAGCTTCAGATCATCCAAGGTGAAGTAGCATGGATCTGTGCATATTACATACTACTGCTCTAAAAGCTGTATTGATTACCAATTTGCTTCCAAGTCCAATTTAAGATACTGGTAATAACCTATGAAGTGCTGCATGACATGAAATCACGTTTTTTGATGGACCACTTATCTCAAATGGCATCTACCCATAGATCCAGGAGAAGAAGCTTGTTGCAAGTTCCGTCTGCTAGAGAATATCATCTTGTAAGAATTCAGGAGGAATTCTTTTCAGCTGCTGCACCCACTCTATGGAACATCATTCCCCTGGAGTTGGCTGGCCATGAGCTTGCTGGCCTTTTGAAGAGCTTGAAAACCTGGCTTTGCCATCTGGCTTGCAGATCAGAGAGCAGTGTAGATCTCATAAAATGGTTGTACTTTTTTTGAACGTCTGTGCTCTCCCAGTCACTGTACTGCATAAAAACTTTAATTGTTTTCTTTTTTTTTTAATTAAATTTTATTAACATAAACAAACGTAAAACACAAATACATGTAAACACTTATACATTAACAAAGAGCCAATCGACTAACTTCTAGAAAACCTTCGCATCGGTGATTAATGTCCATTTAACCAATTTTCTTTAATCATACTATTTACAAATTTACTTGCTTATACCTTAATACATTCATTGAAGTTCAGCAGTATCTTTCTACAATCATATTAACCATTTATTTATACAATCCTACGGCTCATCTCATGTATCTATTTCTACAATTCTTGAGTTATGTTCTCCTAATGTCTTATGTTGTTGGCCCTATCCTTCTTTCTAATCATGTGTACCATTTTTGCCAAACTAAATAAAAGTCAGTGTTCTCTTTATCTTGGAGCTCTTTTGTGAGCCTATCCATCTCTGCACATTCCTTTATTTTTGTTATTATTTTTTCTTCTGTTGGTATTATCTCGGATTTCCAATTCTGAGCGTACACTATACGTGCCGCTGTCAATATGTGGATGGTAAGATATTTTATCTCCTTGGTACACTGTGGTGTAGTCATTCCAAATAGAAAGAATTCTGGTTTCATTTCTACACTTTGCCTCGTTGTTTCTTCAATTATTCTCTTAATCTCTTGCCAGTAGCGTTGTGCCTTCCTGCAAGACCACCAGAGATGGTAATATGTCCCCATTTGTGTCTTGCACTTCCAACACATTGGTGATGTGTTTGGAAACATTTTAGCCAAACGTGCCGAAGGAAGGTGCCATCTATAAAATATCTTGTATAAATTTTCTTTGTATGGAATCGACAGTGTCATCTTATAATTTTCTGCCCATAGCTTGTCCCATCTGTCCAACTCTATATTGTGACCTATATTTCTTGCCCAGCTTACCATGTTTTCTTTCACTTAATTGTTTTCAATGTTTGTATGTTTTAATTTTAAGCTGTCCAGAATCACAATGGGTGGCTACATAAATTGAATAATAAATAACTAAATAAATAAAATATCAATGGTTGCTTAACCACTAATATACTATTATATATTATAATACATATACATATATGCATGCATACATAGTTTGCTGGCTTCACATAAGCTATAATCATAAACTACAGTAGAATTATATATTGTGCTCATCCATAAAGTGATTTCTTTCTTTCCAGTATGAACTCAATGATTCTGCTTTTAAATATGATGGGGGGGGGATTCTCCAACACATATTTTTTGTTTCAGTTGAACCAGAAGAAAACAGCTCTCTCTATATATAGCTGGAATGATAGTGAATCTTGTAGTTCTGTTGATAAAAATATTTCTTTTATTATTTAGCTATTGGAACTACATATCTAGAATTCTGCACATGAAAAAGGAGTTAGTATATGTGATGCAGTGATCTTTGTAGCATTGGAGACAAGCTGCCTCTTTTTTGTAAAAAAAATCATACAATCATCATTTACAAAGCATGATTTGAAAAACAACAGAGGATTGACTCAATTTTTCCCTGCTAGTGCAAAACAATAATAAAACTAGCTGCAGATGTGCAGATATTGAGTACCATCCAGGATTCAGCACGCATATGCACATCCAACTGAAATCCATGGATATAAAACAAATGACCATAATCAGAGAGCACAGGCTTCTTGATTTGTGATTGTTTAAATTACATACAGTATACGTTCCTCCCCAAAACACTCTCATCAATTCATTCCCAAAAGAAAAAAAAAAGCAATGATTGGAAATTTTTACCAGATGCCTTAGTCTCATCCATTTCCTTCAAATAAAAGGATCATGCCTGACTTTGAAAAAAGAAAAAGAAAGAAAGGAAAATCAATATTTTTAGGTCATGGGGATCATTGAGACAAAGATATTTACTGCTGTTGCAAGTAATGAAGCAGCCTGGCAAAACTATATCAGTGAAGAGTGGGATAATAAATATATTATGAAACAGATATAATGGCAGGTATTCCCACTACAGAGTGAACATGAACTATGGCAATTTTTTCTCGATTCTGCAGCTTCTGTAGCTTGCTCTGAAGTCTTGTTGTATGCATTACAAATGCATAACATTCCTGTTGGTCCAGTGATGCATTATGCAATGCAAGAACTGAGACACATTTCAGAATATTCTGAAACCACAATAATTTATATTACACATTTATTTCAAGACACTGTAAATATACTAATCTATATTTGCAAGCACATAATTTTAATAACTATTAATGTAGACGACCTGCAAACCATAACAAAAGCCCCCAGGCCTCCTAAAGTGCCCTTTGTCATTCAAATAGTATTAATGAAGTAATCCTGGCAATGGTTGGATTTGTATCCTACTGATAGTCACAGTTGTAACTAAGACATACATAAAGGCTTTTTTTGTATCAGAATCTATTACACTGTTTTCTAGAAATCAGTGTTCTCAATATATTTCTGGCAATGACCTGCATTATAAAAGCATTTTCATATCTGTGGTACAGCATATAAACAAATTCTATAATATTCAAAGCCATGAGTTCTTTGCTGTGCAATCAATAGCCATTTCCCTATAAAAAATAAATAAAATTAATTTTATTTGGGAGAATAAAAATGTTTACAATGGCTTAAAAATAGGAATTCAATACTTTAATGTTTATCCCTCTCATTTTGATTTTTTTGTCTAAAATATTAAGGATATTATAATTTCCATCATTGGGATCACTATCTAGAAAAGAATTGTTATGTATGCCAGGGAACAGTGTGTTATTAATATCTTCTTGGCCCACTGCAAGTTCATGTGGTTTGAAAGAACTGTATTCTTAGAAAATTTTTGTCAACATTCTTTTTCAGTTGATTCATGAAAGTTAGTTCTTTTTGAATGATTCTTCCATTATTCTGTTACAACGTAGTGGTAGTGTTATCCCTTAAAAAGAGGACTAGGATTTACAAAGCTCAAACCTGAGAATGTAGGACAGTAAGTAGGGAGTAGACTGCCAAATCCCAAAGCCATCAACTGTCCTTCTCATACTCCATTTAACCCAGAAATCACAGAAAAAAGAAAGCCTTTCTCCATCTTTCCTACATTTATATCTGTATGTTGCATTCATTGCAGTAAAAGAGGTAAATAGACAGCAGAAGCAGCAATACAACAAAGCAAAATTGGACCATTGCAGAAGTACTTCCTGGTTACATGTCCACCTAATTTAGAGATAACTCTGCTGAAAATGTCACAAGCTACTAACCTAATTTTGTTTTTGTTTTAGTCCTTCCCTAATCAAGTGGAAGAAAATGTGTTATCATCTTAATTTCAGCACATAGTTTGGATAGAAAGTAAAGAGGCAAAATGCCACATTTTAAAAGAAATCTACCATCACAGTGTCCTTCCAAGATCAGCAAGCTAATGACATTTTCATTGCCAATGATATAACAAAGTTATTCTTTCTTTGAGATTCTTTTGACAAAAATATCAAGCAATGTGGTTATATTCCTGACATTTGCAAATTAATGGCTTTTGCAATAACCTTAATCCAGTTATATTAGATTTATGGATATATATCTAGTGAGGTTTTAATATACCATATCCAGACCATTAAGTCACATTTTAGAAAAAGAATATAATGAATATGAACTCATATTTGCAGACACACCATTTGTCTATTTATCTTTCTGTGATGATAGATCTTGGACTTTGCATTTATTAGAAACATTTAGTGTCAAGGCTAATGCTATATTGCCTTTATTTGCCTGTATGTTTATTTCACAAATTAATATATTTTTTATTTAAAGTACAGATTGTCCCAAAGAAAGTTGTCAAATAATTGAATTACAAAGCATCTCCAAAATAATATAAGGCAAATTCATATGTTCTCCAGTGACAACTTTCAACCATTTTTATTGTGGCCTTTTATATCTCTTTTCAAACTAGACAATTCTAAGGAAGATCTGCCATCATTTTGCGAGACCCTGAACCATGTTTGTGTTCAGGTACTCAGGGATTCGGTCTTCCATGACAGGATAGTTTTATTGTGAATTGATTGTTTTTTATCTTGGCTATATTTAGTTTTGCTGTTGCTTGCTTTTAAATATTATTAACTGCCCACAGTGCCCATTGGGCAGATGGAAAGACTTATACATTGAAGAAATAAATATGCTGAATTATGAGAGGAATTTCCTGTTTGTTTCATCGAATCGTAATAACTTATAAAAAGCCCATGACAGGAAGAAGGTTGGTTTTATGATCCTATCTTTTTTATTTATCTATGCAATATAGGATTATCTACCTACTTGTTCTTTCAAAAGAGACACAAAACAATATTACTCAATGAAGTATTTCTAAACAAAGAACTTTTCTATCTCCAGTTGAAAAAGTCTGCAACCTGATCCCATACATTCCTTTTGGTGTTATCTATTCAGGTTCATCATTGTAGTCTACTTTTCATGGCACAAAAATGACAAATAAATATGATGGGGTGAAGATTGCTTGTGAAAATTTGCTGCCATTTATTTGCATGCAGTTTACCAGTTACCTATAGCACAGAAAATTACCATATCTCTCCAACATCTAGAAAAGCAGAACTCTGCATGCATAAACCCACACCAATCTGCGTAGAAATAAAACTATCTATTTGGACTCATTCATCAAAAGGTTATGATGTGCATACAATTTGTAATGGTGAAATATACAATAGTTAATTGGGTTTTTGGAGAAAAATGTTTGTAGATTGTTAAAACAGTCTGTAGTATCAATATTTCCAATTCTCTTTGCCAAGGGACCCCACTAGAGTTCTTGGAAAGGATATTTGATTTGCTCCTGCAGTATTGAGAAATAAATTTTTCACATAATTCAAACCAGCCTCTTGCACTTCCTTGAATAGTAAAGCTATAAGATTCTCTTTCATTCATTTCTCTGCAACATGATTGTTGTTAATAATGAAATCTAAAATGCAAAAAGTTATCTCAGAAGGAAGTTGGTTGGTAAGTTTCCATTCTTAGGTTGAACAGAACGCAATAAATGCTTTATTTAAGCAATATTAAACTAACTAAAATTAATTATTAGTGACAATTAACATTTTGCAGCAATATTGAGGTTTATGAATGAATGCTAAGATAATTGATCATGCAAGTACATTTGTTATAAGCTGGAACTGCAAGCTACCACTATGATAGGAACATATAGCAGTCCAGCAAATGATCTGTTGCATGGCTTATTTATTAATTGTTCAACTTACAAAATAAAATGCAAGAATTTCATTAGATTGTCTGGCAAAGGTGAATGGTGAATGAACCCTGAGCTTCACTAACCAGAAAGAAGAAATGATTGGCAATGCCCTACAGTATTTAAAATCCTTCCTTTAAATGAAGAGAACTTCATTTGAAAAAATGCCCCCCAAAAGAATAAAGTGAAGCCTATAGAGAGAGTATATTTTATTAATCTTGGCTCCATTTTAAAAATTGAATAATCTATCACAGGTGTTGGAAGGCTGCTATTTCACAAAAACTGTCGCATCACCAGAATTTTATTTAATAAAATCAGGGATCCTGAACCAATGAGAGTTTGGAATAGAAATCACTTCTGAATAATTGTGTCCACTTCTATTTATTATAAATTGATGGTTGTGATACTGATGTGATTCAGGGTCTTTCAGACAAGATTCTATAGATTTCTACACCTACACTTGCACACCTCCGCTTGATGGGTGATTTGGTTTGTACACTTTCAGTTCTTCCTGGCTTTCTGCTATTTTTTTTTTAAATTTGATTTATATGCCGCCCTTCTCTGCCCTTTTCTACTCTTACATAGCTATTTTTCCTTCCTTTCCCTTTCCAGGCAGTGACACTTTTTCTGCTTCTTTTTTAAAGGCATATATGGCTCTGAGCGTGGAAAACTTTAAACAACTTCAGGACATCAAAGCTTTACACTGAAGGGAAGAGATCATGTAATTTTAGAACATTTGAAATCTTTGGATGAACTAGAAATCAATACATTACATTCAGGGTAAAAAAAAAACAGTTCTGAAGACAGGTAGAAAAGACACTCAATAGACTACAAGGGAAAAATGCTTATGAAAAAAGAACAGCTTTATTCCAGTATTTAATAGTGGTGAGCTTTCTGTAAATGTATCAAGTTACAAACAGAAAGCCTAATCCAGATCACAAAAGCCATTTTCCCTTGTGGTTACAACACAACCATTCTATGATTTCCATTAGAAATATCCATAATTAGTTAAAATGAAACTTTGGAGAAATCAAACCACAATTTTAATAAATTTCATTAAATATTGATGTTTAATATTTTGATGATAAGCTTACCATATTTATTATTGTTATCCTCTCTGACTTTACTGAAATTGTTGATGAATGTCTTTTTACCATATTCAACTAAACAGTTGATTCAACAGAATGTTGATTGAGTTATTAAATACAGGTATTCCTCAAGTTATGACAGTTTACTTAGTGACAATTCAAAATTATGACAACCCCCCCCCAAAAAAGTACTTACAACCCAATTTGAAAGTTGTGTATGTTACAGTGGTTATTCATCCTTATGACTGACTACAGAGATGGTGCAACATACCCCCTGCCTATTTCTCCCCCCATTCTGCCCATTGCTTTTCTGCCATGAGGCCAGTGTCTCTGCAGGCCTCATTTGGTTCTAGCCTGGGCAATGCCGCAGATGCCTTCTGCTTGTTGCTGGCTTTCTGGCTTGAATGAGCGGCTTCAGGGATTGGGGTGCAAAGGCAGCAGCAGCAGCCAATCAGTGTGGAGCTTATTTGTCTCATCAGGCTTGCAGAGCTGGTGAAGCTGTTTTCCTTAGTTTTAACATTGTTATAGCTTCACCAATGTCTGACTAAAGACAGCCACTGTTTCTGCCACATGGGTCTAGAAATCTGGAGATCTTCAAAAAGTAAGTGAGCAATCAGACATGGGGTGGGGAGGAGCAATTGGAATCTGGGAGGCTAGTAAACATGTGGAGACCCAGCACGGCAGAATGGGGGAGAAGCATGAAATATCACAGTAGGTTGAGGGAGGCTTGAGTCAGGTGGCTTGTTCCAGCACTAGGTCCCCCATAGTCTCCCCCCCCCCCCGATACCTCATGTGCACTTAAAGACCTGCGAAGTCAATTAATTAATGCATTTAATTTAATGTAATTCAATTAACGAATCCTTGGGTTACAAATGTAATTGGCAGGCTCTATTACATTCATAACTCAAGGATTACCTGTATGTCTAATCAAGTTAGTGTCAGCTATTAGCAACAACAAAGCCAGACTTTCTCTAGATAGGTTTTGCTTAAATTTTCACAACTGTACTTGTACCAAATCTGTTTGCAGCATTACCTAGTACTTTCCAGTCTACTGTACATGCTACATAGATTGCTTAAAGTACTTCCTAATCATGGATTTCAAGTCTGGTACAAGTAGGAAACTTCCAAATAATTTGCAACGAGCGGGAAAAAGAGACATGTACAAGTGCAATATAAAGTGGCTTCTAAAGCACCCAACTAGGTGTTTTAATTTAGGTTGAAGCTGAAAGGAATTAGGCTAGCATTAGTTATTTTGTGCTCAATAGTAAGAATAGAATTAATGTCAGTGTAAACTTAAGAACAAAGCTTCCTTTGCAGTTAGATTTTCAGTCAAAAGCTCTGCATCCAATTACATTTTGAAATCAATTGTCCATATCCCAAAGTTTTCACTAAAAGCAGTAAAGCTTATACTCATGTTTTTGATGCTACAGCTATGAAAACTATTTTATATATGAGTGATTGTTAAGAAGGTAAAACACATTCAAGAATTTGTTATCTATGTAGGACCGAACCTATATAGCCAACAGTGAACAATTATGAGATATTTGAGCAATAACAATGAAATTCCAAACAACTAAAAGTAGGCATTTAAAACATCTGACAGTGCACCTCTGCAAGCAAGTTCTTTAAACAGAACTTTAAAATTATTTAACTTTTTTAAAAAAATCTGTTCTAAAATAGCCTGTAAATATTTATGTAAACTTTCTGTATTTCCTCAAAAAGGATTCACAAATAGCTACCAAAATGCATTCCCAAAAAGTTAACAATTAGATTCAATTATGTCCTCTCCTGGTTGTGCATTAATATTAGATGCCAATACACAACCAAACCAAATGCTTATTTAGCGGCATAAAAAGATGGATATCAAAAATGTTCTTGCAGATTCAGGTGACAAATGATGGATGATGAACAGCTCTTGTCTTTTCATGTCATTTCTAATTAGCAATCCTGAGATTGACAAATAGGCAGCTGGGTATAAAGGATCAGTCACATGATACAGTTGGCTCAGCATCTGCTTAGCAGAATGTCTATTGGTGCTGTGAAGATGCAGAGAGAAGGAGAGAGAGAGAGATGGAAAAGGTGTGCCATATTCCTTTCTCAAAGATAGCAACTCTTACTGCTGATTCTTTACAAGTTCCATTTGTACTTCAAAACCATAAAGCCTCCTTAGTTTTGTCCTGATGTTGGGTGCCTGCTTCAAAAGAAAAAGGAAAGGATGCATTAATGGAAAACACAATACATTTCATATATACATTTCATGATTTTATATATATACAATGTACTTACTTCAGTTTTCCAGGAAAAATTGCAGTGATTTTTAAAAAACTGATGAGTTACTAAAATCCTTTGGCATGAAATTTAACTCTCTTTATAAAATTCAATAAGTGCCTAAAATATGCTGGTGCTTTCTTTCAGAAATTACAAGACACCACCATTCAGCATGATAGGAATATGACACAGTGAATCTTAAATTTATGTTATCTTAAATTTATTCATCCAATTCCTGGCAAGCTTGCAAAGAGATTGGCAGCTTTTTCTGTGTTTGTCCTTAGAATAACAGCACTATAGTATTAAACTCAAAACCTACAATGTGCTTAATCTTAGCCATATTTTGAGATTTGTTGCTTTAGTCATAATTATGACTAATAACAGTTGATATATGGTAATTCATATAACATCTGAATGTTTCATAGCTGGCTGGTATGAACAAAGAAGAGTGAGCAGCATCTTGGTTCATATCACTAGCTACAGTTTAGCATGACATTCAAATCAGTGAATACAGAGCACCCACCCCAAATATTTATTTCCAGCATGTATGTATATGTATATGTATGTGTGTGTATTTGCTGACGCTTTATTTAAACTGAATTTGTATATCAATGATTGCATAAGTTCTGTAGATGCCATACATTAAATAAATAAACAAACCTAATATGTAAGTTTGATGAAATTGTGTAGTTTAAGACTACAAAAAGTCTTGAAATAACAGTACAACAACAACAAAAAAAATACAGGAATACGCCATGAGGAACTATGCTTGGCTTTAAAGACACTCCCTATTGCACTTTGCTTGTTCCATTAAATTTTTTTCAGTCTTTCAGCTGCTAAAAATAAAAAAGTAATACTGGATCAATATGAAAACCAAAACAAAATTGACAGAAAATAATTAGCTCAGATTTCTTGTTTACCAGACCGATGAATTTATAAACAAAAGCATTAGAAAAGTTTAACACAAGGAAATTGGAAAAGATGAGACTGTTATTGGAGACTCTATTTTTAATTAAGCTAAAACTATGGAAAATTATGGAACTGAAATTCCAACAGCCAAAGGGAAAAAAATGGCAACATTCCTAAAATTACTTACTGTTGAATCATTTCAATATGTTTTGATATATTAATTGAATATACTTTTACAATTCTTTAACATCAAGAAAACTATCTATAGGCACTTAGGATTTGTATTTGGTCTTCTGCCTCCTGAGCAAATGGAGATGTCTTTCTTGGGACTATGAATGGATATTAGTTTCCATTTTCATTCTTTTAAGGATATTGTTAGGAAGATAGATATAAGTAGATATTTTTCTTTGTGAATGCATAAAAGAAAGCTTTTGGTTGAGTGGTTGGAATCAGGGTATTGGAAATACATTTTCATTGAACCACATATTTCTGTATATAGTATTCAAGTTCTAATAACTATTTAAATGAGGAAGCGTCTACAAAGAGGAGCTCAAAGTTAATTCATGCATGGTGAAGGGAGGATGTCAATAGTCCTCCTGTACAGACAATATAGGTATCAAAGGCCCATGTCTTGGGGTTTCCTTCTCCAGAACTCCATTTCTGATATTACCCAGCTAGAATTAGACTGATGGCAAATATAAGTCCCTCAATCTTACTGTAGTACAACAGCCCCCAAAATTTTGGGCACCAGGGATCGATTCTGTGGAGAGAGGATTTTCTGACGACCAGAGGGGGCATGATTTCGCATGTTGCCTGCATCCCACAGATGGGGCTTTACTTGTTTGTTTCTGGCATGCGGTAGCCCAGTACTTGTTCATGGACCGGGGATTGGAGACCTCTGCTATAGTCCATAAAATTCTGTTCTTCAGCAGTGCTGCTAAGCATCCTATGCATCATCCAGACTTTAGGTAATATTTATATGTACCTCTGTAACCAAAGATGTCAAAGAGTGTCAATAATGGCATGTAACCTAGCCTTATTTTCAGGAGTATGCTCATTTATTTATTTAGCATATGACATATCATACATTGACTAGCAATACAAATCCATATTTTAACTACATTAGTAGAACCCAATAAAAATATTTATTTATTTATTTATTTATTTGTTTAAATTTCTATACCGCCCTTCTCCAATGTAGGACTCAGGGCGGTGAACAGCCAAAGTAAAAACAAGACATACATACAAAACATACAAAATCTAAAAACTGTTTAAAATAATTAAATAATTTTGGCTGTAATTAAAACATTCCAATTTAAAATCCGTTTAAAATTTGACTCAAGCCAGCCCAGCTAGTTGAAATAAATGGGTTTTTAGGGCCCGACGAAAAATCCGGAGGTCTGTTATTGTACGTAGCTCTGGGGGGAGGTTGTTCCAGAGGGCGGGCGCCGCCACAGAAAAGGCTCTCCCCCTGGGGGTCGCCAGCCGACATTGTCTGGCGCACGGCACCCTGAGGAGGCCCACTCTGTGGGAGCGTACTGGCCGGTGGGAGGCTATTGGTGGCAGAAGGCGGTCTCGTAAGTACCCCGGCCCTAAGCCATGGAGCGCTTTAAAGGTGGTCACCAACACCTTGAAGCGCACCCGGAAGACCACCGGGAGCCAGTGCAGCTCGCGCAGGAGAGGTGTCACGTGGGAGCGCCTCGTCGCCCCCAAAATCCCCCGCGCGGCCGCGTTCTGGACCAGCTGGAGCCTCCGGGTGCACCCCAGGGGGAGCCCCATGTAGAGAGCATTGCAGTAGTCCAGGCGGGAAGTGACGAGTGCCTGAGTGACTGTGCGTAGGGAGTCCCGATCTAGAAAGGGGCGCAACTGGCGTATCAGGCGGACCTGATAAAAAGCCCCCCTGGCCACGGCCGCCAAATGATCTTCTAACGACAGCCGTGCGTCCAGGAGGACGCCCAAGTTACGAGCCCTCTCCGTGGGGGCGAGTGATTTGCCCCCAATAGCCAGCGATGGCGTCAGCTGGCTATATCGGGACGCCGGAAGCCACAGCCACTCGGTCTTGGAGGGGTTGAGTTGGAGCCTGTTTCTCCCCATCCAGGCCCGCACGGCCTCCAGGCACTGGGACATCACTTTAAGGGCATCATTGGGGTGGCCTGGGGTGGAGATGTACAGCTGGGTGTCATCAGCGTACTGATGGAACTCCACCCCGAAGCCACGGATGATCTCACCCAGCGGCTTTACATAAATGTTGAACAGAAGGGGCGAGAGGACCGACCCTTGTGGCACCCCACAAGCAAGGTGCCTCGGGGTCGACCGCTGCCCCCCTGTCAACACAGATTGCGACCGGTCAGAGAGGTAGGAGGAGAACCACTGCAAAACGGTGCCTCCCATCCCCAACCCCGCCAACCGGTGCAACATGATACCATGGTCGATGGTATCAAAAGCCGCTGAGAGGTCTAACAGGACCAGGATAGAGGAGCAACCCCTATCCCGGGCCCTCCAGAGATCATCCACCAATGCGACCAATGCCGTTTCCGTGCTGTGCCCAGGCCGGAAGCCGGACTGGAGCGGGTCTAGATAGACAGCTTCATCCAGGTACCAGGGAAGCTGTTGCGCCACCACACTCTCAACAACCTTCGCAATGAAGCGAAGGTTGGAGACTGGACGATAGTTAGCCAAAACAGCCGGATCCAGAGAAGGCTTCTTGAGGAGGGGCCTCACCACCGCTTCTTTCAAAGCGGCCGGCAGGACCCCCTCACTCAAAGAAGCGTTAACAATCTTCTGTAGCCAGCCTCGTGTCACCTCCCGGGAAGCCAGTACCAACCAGGAGGGACACGGGTCCAATAAACATGTGGTCGCGTTCAGCCGTCCCAGGACCCTGTCCATGTCCTCGGGAGCCACAGGATCGAACTCCCCCCAGATAACACTCTCAAGACCTGCCTCAGTCATCCCGTCTGGACATACCCAGTCAGAGGCCAGCCCTTCCCGAATCTGAGCGATTTTGTCATACAGATACTGCACAAAATCCTCAGCTCGACATATAAATGTCAAAAAGATCTATATTCAAATCTCAATGAGTGAGGGGAAAAAGGACTGTGGTGAGAAAAAAAGGACTGAAATATGCATGTTAAAGGTTAATGCAGCTTTTTAATGTCTCCCAGAACTGGTACCCGAAGAGCCAAATGATTTCAACTACAAGCCCTTCAGTGACATCACTTCATTGCATCTATTTTCTCCAGTACTTCTTAGAAGATGCTGATTATAATAAACATGTGATTCAGCCCAAGCGAAGAAAAATTTGGATGAGAGCAATGCATAGAATAATAAAATCTGAAACACTAGATCTGATCTTGGGAGTAACTAACTACAAAGCAATTACATGTGAGTAAAAGTGTGACTACTTCTGTGTAGGATAATATTTTTACAGTCAGAGAAACATCTTTTGATACATTTATTTATTTATTTATTTATTTATTTATTTATTTATTTATTTATTTATTTATTTATTTATTTTGAATTTGTATACCGCCGTTCTCCCTGAGGACTCAGGGCGGTGAACAGCCAAGTAAAAACATCAAGTACAAATATTAAAATACAGTTAAAATATACATATATAAATTTGGCCCCATTAATTAAAAACAATAAACAAAACACTTAAAAACACTTAAAAAAATTAGGCCAGCCCGGCTTGCTGGAAAAGGAAGGTTTTAAGGGCACGGCGGAAGGCACTGAGGTCTTGGATTCTCCTTATCTCTGGAGGCAATTGATTCCAGAGGGTAGGTGCCCCCACAGAGAAGGCCCTCCCCCTGGGGGTCACCAGCCTGCACTGTTTGGCTGATGGCACCCCGAGGAGGCCCTCTCTGTGGGAGCGCACGGGTCGATGGGAGGTCCTCGGTGGCAGCAGGCGGTCTCGAAGATAGCTAGGCCACATGATATATGCTATATCACACCTTAATATTGTGCCTAAGCTCAAAGAAAGTAGTACCATCAGCTTAGAGATGGTAATAAAACATTATTTTAATAGCATGAACAACTTTAAGTTAAGTGGCATAAAATAGAAATAAATGAAACAGCCTCTTTCTAGAACAGCAAACTTATATTGATTAAATCTGTATGAAGTGAACAGATGAGGCTGTATCTTTTGTCATGACATATCTTGATTTGTGATTAGGGGAATCTGATTTTGGAGGATGTGGGGTAGCTGTGAAAAAGGTAGCCTGTTGACTTCCTGTTTGCTGCTGGCCGCCGCCAGACGTTCCTTTGGGATCGTCAGCTTCCACTGCCTGTCAGAGCCGCCTTCACAACGGAACGGCGGCTCGAAAAAACTCCGTTCCCATGAGGAAACGGAGATAGAGCCGGCAGGGGTGGGTAGAACTCTCTGCAGAGTCCCAAAAGTTTTTCTTTTACTTTTGGGATGGAGCGGATGAGATGCCCCATATCCCCAGCCGTTGCTCCGGGCTTTGGGAGACCTCTGCTAATGCAGAGCCAGGCGTCAAAAGCAAGCTTGCGAATTTGACAGATTACTCAAAGAAAATGTGAGCTGGACCTGTAATACTGAAGCGCAAGTATTTTACTTATCTTTTAAAAATTACTTAAGAGAATAGAGGAAGAGAAAGAGGAAAAAAGTTTCTTTTTAAAATGGCGTCTGCCGCGGCTGGAGAAGAGTTTGAGAGGGAAAGTTCTTCCGTTTTTTATTATTACAATGTAGCGGAATAAATACCACTGGCTACATTTGTAGACAAAACTCCGCTCCTGTTTTTGTTTTTCTCTTTTTTCCCTGGAGGCTTGAGTGTTGCTGGCTGGAAGTCTTTTGTCTTGTTTTTTTTTTTTTCTTCTTCTAACAAAGCCTGCTTAGGCGGAAACATGGCACTGAGGCTTGTGAAGTCAGACAAACAAATAGGTGGGGGGGATTCCCCCACCAAGAATTTAAAGCAATATGTTTTAACTCTTCAGTCCCAGAAACCTGATTTTAATATAATAGAATTTCTCTTAGAGGAGATTGAAAGAAGGGATGAGATTGTGAATCAGCAACTTGAAAAATTTAAGCAGGAAACTAAGGAATTGGTGAAATCCAAGTTTGACTTTTTGCAGCAAAAAATTTTAAAATTGCCAGAATTCATGATTCGGTTGGATACAAATATTAATTTACTAGAGTCAAAAATGGATGAAATTCAAGATAAATTGGACAATAGAATTCAAAAAATTGAAAATGATTTGTTAAATATTCAGGATTATAGTTCAGAAGAAAAATTTAAAATGGATGCTGACCAAAAGTCTGGTAATGTAGAATATCTGGAACAGAGGATTCAAAAAGAGGTTCTAAAGATACAATATAATTTCACAGAATATGCAATAAGACTTAGAGGTTTGCAGGAAAATAACAGAGATGACTTAAGGAAAATATCTTCTGAATTTCTAGCTGGGATTTTAAAGATTCAACCTGAGGAAGTGTTTTGTAGGATTGACAGAGCTTATCGAATAAACTCTTGGACTGCCAAGCAAAGGCAATTGCCTAGAGATGTGGTAATCTATTTTTCAGATAAAGAAATTAGGAATAAAATTGTGCAAAATTCCTTCAATTCTAATTTGCAATTGTATGGAAGAAAGATTTGGATTTACAAGGAACTCCCACCTAAGATACTAATGGAAAGGAAGAAATTTGGCTTTCTGGTGTCTGAGTTAAAAAGGAGAAATATTCAATTCCGGTGGGACGTCCCAGTTGGTATTATATTGAGATATCAAGGAGAAAGATACCAGTTAAATACTGTTGAAAGGGCGGAAGAATTTTATCAAAATAGGTTGAAAATGAATTTAACGTCTTCAGATATAATACAGGATAAGCAGAAGGAGCTGGAACTAAAGACAGAGACTGTACCAGATAAATTGCCTTTGGATTTATCGGATACCCCAGCTGGATTATCTACAAATTTGAGAGAAGTGCCATCTGATTTTAATGTGATGACTTATCAAGGCAAGGACAAGCATGGAAACCAATTAGAGGATATACAAGGGATAAAAAAGAAATGCGAGACACAAAAAATTAGGATGGAGGTCAAACCCACAAAAAAAAGAAAACAAAAAAAGAAATAGGTTGTACAAAAATAGAAATTTCTAACCCAAGCAACAGTGAAGCCAGTGATTTTAAAATATGAATGATTATGTGAAAACATAGAGGAGGCGACATATTGGTCAATATCATCCTGAGGATAGTGGCAGATCTCTGCATTGCCGTAATTTTGGGACATGGAAAGAGCCTCAAATTGATGGTTTTGAATTATCTATTTTGAAACTTCTTTTTGTGTTGATAAATATATTATAATTATCTTGAATTATAAGGCAAGAGAATCACATTGGGACATGCAGAAGATCGGGTTGTTACCCAATACGATGATGGAAATTAATAATCCTGATGAAACCCACAATTATTATTATATGGAATACAATTATAATGTCACTCGGGTGGTTGTTTTTACTTTTATATATATAAGAAGATGTTTACTACTGATGGGGGCAGATATGATTGGAGATCTTGAATAAACTGTTGCATCCGCAAGCTATGTCACCCTATTATGGATGTTGGTTTTAACAATCCAGTGGAAAGACTTCAAGAAGATATTATATGGACTATAAATTTAAAGTTATTGTCTTTTCTTTTTTTATTTAGATATAATGGAATATATATATATATATATTTTTAAGTAGTGTGGGCAGTGAATTAAAGATATCAAGAATTGTTGTGTATGGTAAATTTGTAAGACAGTGGGTGAATAAGCTAGCTACAGACTGATTAGTTTAAGAAAAGGGATTTTTAAGTGATACATTTAGGGGAGTGGAGGAAATGGATAGAGTGGAATAAATGTTAAATTAGATTTTATGGGGAGCCCGCTTTGAAATGTTATTAAAGTAGGACTTATTGTATAGTTTTAAAGTGGAAGGTGGTTTTGAATTGTTGCAATAATGCATAGATATAAAACACTATTATGCTAAATTAGAGTTATTTTATAATAGTTATAGTATAATGTGTTTGTTTTTTTTTGTTTTGTTTTTTTTTTCTCTTCTTCTTTTCTGAAATGTATGGATAAAGGGGGATTTATAATATTTTTAGTAAGTAAAGGTCAGTATTTTGAGGAGGGAGTAAGTAATCTGTTATGAATTAGGGTTTTTTTTTGTTACGAAGAAGTCACAGGGGGGGAAGGGTGGGGAGGGGGGGTTAGGGGGGGGAGGGGGGGGAAAAAGGGGGAAAAATTTGTATTTGAAAACCTTTTCAATAAAAAAAAAAAAAAAAAAAAAAAAAAAAAAAAGGTAGCCTGTTAATTGCAGCCACAGGATGCACATGCCAAGGGCAGTGATTTGTATAGTCATCTTGCCATTTTTTTTAACATGCTACTGTAGGCGTTTCTTCTGCATTTTTTCAAAAATATTGATGCAATACCCATTTGCTGCCATACTGTCATTGCTGACATGGTCAAGAAGAGAAACATCTAATGACCAATGAAGCATGTACATCTCCATTACATGTATATAGCATTTATATGGCACTCGATGCCATATAAAACTACAGGACATACCATAACCAGTGAAATATGCCTCCTCAAAATTTCTTTAACGTAACAAAATAATTATGAAACTAATGTGTTTCCAGCAGGTTCATCTTGTTTTCTTTTTTTTCAATATCACCCAGGAGATTAAGTTAAAATTTTGGGCAGGCCTTATTATTTTGGGGCGCATGGAGCAAGATGGGACTCCTTTTGTCATCTTACCTGATATCCAGCTCTGCATTTAAATATTTTCGGGGAGGGCTTATTTTTGAGGGGAGGCTTATTTTAGCGCATGCATTCAAAAGCCTGATTGGGCTTATTATCAGGGGATGTTTTATTTTCGGGGAAACAGTGTGTGTGTGTGTGTGTGTGTGTGTGTGTGTGTGTGTGTGTGTGACTTGTAAATAATATATATAATCCTTTGTAACTACAATGCAAACAATTGTAATTGTGCTTTCAAATTATTCTAATATCCATATTCTGTCATGATACTTCACCCTTCACCATTCTTTGTTCAGCTCCAATTCTCAGCCTTAGAAAAATTCTACACATTTGAACAGAAAAGAAAAGGAATGATATCTCATTTATTATCTTTTTATGTTTAAAAATTGCCAACAAAGCTGGATAATGATGAGAGGTTAGTGCAATGACATAATAATGCAAGCAATAAGTTGGGTGAATTGATCGTTGAATTCCCCTTGCAGAAAGAAGAGTCCATGCCATTTTATTAATGGAGAGAAACAACAGTGGATGAGATGACTTTTTAACAATAAATCATAGAGGTGCAAAAAGTAAATAGAATCAGAATGACCTTAAGCCAATTATATTTTCTCCACCTGATCTTACTCACAGGACTCTTACCAATAAAAAATGGAACACAAAATCATGTATGGTGCCTTAAGAGGAAACACAGTGGATAAATGTAACAAATGAACAAATCGTTATTCCTATCTTCTACTGCCATATATTCACAACTCAACAAGCCTGCTCCTCATTTGAACAGATTCTACAAGGTGGAAAAAGAATGTGTAAACCTTATTTCCTGCTTATTCATGAAATGATTTTATCATCATGTCATATCCACTTAGTCATATTGACTAAACTAAAACAGGCATCACTAACACCATTTCAAGGCCAAATATGTCATAGAGACTATTCTTCACTATGCAATATCAGTTTTAAGGCTGGATCACACATGCATAGACAGTAAGCTGCTGAATATAAAAAAAAATTATTTCCCCCCAAAAAATAAATAAATGAATAAAGCCACACTATTAATGTTATATACATGTGAGAATCTTAATGCCAGGTTAATAGTAGGAATGTAAAGCAGCACAGCAATTAAGGAACACTTAGGCAAGATGCATTCTGAGAAACCATGCACTCAAATCCAGGTATTTTAATGGAATATTTTGGATTAGAAAATTAAAATTTTCTAACCCAAACAGCAGGGGTGGGCTGTTGGGGTTTTGCAGGAGTTGAGGAGAACCTCTAGCTAAGATTCTGTGCAGTTCGGAGAACCCCCAAATCCCACTCCTGGATGGACCTGCCCACCCCACTCCGCCCCTCCCAGGAGTCCCCACACAGCCCATTTTGGATGCAGGTAAGTGCAGGGCACACACGGAGGCTTGGGGAGGGCAAAAAACAGGCCTACCAGAAGTTCTGGAAGTCCGGAAACGGGTCTATTTCCAGTCTCCAGAGGGCCTCCTGGAGGCTTGAGGAAAATGTCCGGCGCCTGGGGAGGGCAAAAAGACCCCCCACCATGGTGAAGGAGGCCGACTAGACCATGCCCACCATGGCCTCGCCCACCCAACAACCAGGCAGAGAACCCCTTGCTAAAAATTTTGAAGCCCACCCCTGTCAAACAGCCTTTCTCTAATCCCTCTCTATACCGTATATGCCCACTCAGGTCTCATAGCATCTTTCCTTTAAAAAAAAAAACTTTTAGAATTTTTAAATTGTCCTATATTTTCTTACACTTATCCATTTTGTCCTATATTGTCCTCCACTTATCCACTTATTATTTTTTTTTAAAAAAGTCATATTTAGCATATACTTTGTTATACATATTTAGCTTTTTTGTGCCATAAAACAGGTTCCACTGCTATAACTAAAATGCCATAACCCAATTCTAATCTAAAACCCGATTTGGCACACCATGTAAAATATGATATATGCATATTATCGTAAAAAACTGAGTTTAGTTCTAACACTTTAATTAATTCTGTTCTTAGACTAAGAAGTCAGAAGTGTAGGTCTGACTCATGAACTTGACATTATCAATCTCAGTAATGTTACTCTCTTGGAATGGAAGGAGGAGCCTGTTCTTTCTACTTAATTGATTCTTTAATCAACTTGAAAGCTAGGGGAACACACAAAGCTATAATTCGCAACACTGGATTATTAGTGTGTTTAGTGTGCTTAAAGTATACATTATGTCTATATTAAAGTTATCACGTGTGATGGTACACCTAGCTAATGAGATGACCTTCTGCCCTTCCAATTTTCTTTTCTCCATTAAATAATATTTAATCTATTTTGTACACTTTTATTATGGCTGTTCACCACAGCCATAATAAGGTCCATAATTCTGAGTCCTTCGGGAGAAGGGCGGTATATAAATTAAATAAAATAAAACATTTTCTGTTTTATTTTGTTTTTACTTTTCATTTAAAATTAGGGCTTTAAAAAATGTTTTATTTTTATTTTTGTGATCTGAGTGATAGTCTGGGCAATTTTTTAAAAAAGAAAATAGGGTATAATATTTGAGCCACCTTTCCTTCTATGTGTTAATCAAGACAAATTTCATTGACAACTCAAATCTATTAAAAATATATACTAGACCTTGCAAAAAGTAGGTTCCATAAAGAGTAATCTGCTTGTCTTGCAAGATGATGACATTACAGCAGATAATGACATTAAGCTCAAAATATGAAATGTAATTATTATTGTCTCATCCCTACAGCTAGAAATGTTATTAATGGCCATAAAATCATCCAGGCTTTTTAAAGATCTAGTTCTGCTATTTTTTATTAATTTCTTGAGGCTGCTAGTATCAAGCAACTGACTCTACCATTATATACCAGTAAATGCAAATGTGAAAACAAAGCCTGATGGTTTGCAGCCACTAGTACAGAAAACAAGAAAGAGAAAGTCAGTTGCAGTTAAAATAGATCCAAATTGTTACTTGTCTTTGCCCTTCCCTCAGATAATTATTTTGCTCGATCCTGTGTTCTATTTCAAACATTTAAAAAAGGAAAAACAATTTATCTAACACATTTTCCTGACATAACACATAGAAATCTTAAAGTAAACATCCACTGATGTTTAATGGATAAAATATTTGCTTACAATAGTGCCAAATGAACCTATGGATTTATACACAAAAAAATGAACTATGGCACATATTCATCAAAAACAATCATTATGTTTTTCCTAAATACTGCTAATTGGTAAAGGATTTTACATGTATTGAAAATATATATTTTCTCTCATTTCTTTAATGGAGTCATCTCAAAATGAAGATAGATGTTTTATTTTGAGCACAAGACCAAACATAGATTACTTTCTTTAAATGTGACATAGTTTCTAGGGACTGAAACATGATCTACTATCCATTAATAGGTAGGGGACAAGATGGGACTGAAAGGGAGGGAAGGGAAAGGAAAGGAAATACATGGCCTATGCTAAGTTGATACACAGCAGATACCAGGTTTTAAAAGTTCAGTTTAGTGAGCTTCACAGTTTTCACAGTTTAGTGAGTGATAACTCATATTTTGTCAGAAATGAGTTATGGTGGTCACAAGCAGAAGGTACAAGTTCCACAACAATGCCAATGAATTTTCCTCTATCATCTGCTACATAATACAGCACAGGAATAGTTAAGGCATACAAATTGAGCAAATGCAACGGAGTTCTGCAAGTAGAAAAATAGGGACCACCTTTGGTGGGAAGGTAGCAGCATTTCATGCGCCTTTGGCATTTAGTCATGCCGGCCACATGACCACAGAGATATCTTCGGACAGCGCTGGCTCTTCAGCTTTGAAACAGAGATGAACACTGCCCCTTAGAGTCGGGAACGACTAGCACATATGTGCAAGGGGAACCTTTATCTTTAGCCTTTATTCGTGAACAAGACTAAGGAACAAAATTCATTGCAACTGCTTATACTAATAAACAAAAATCTTAAACTTGGACTATGAAAGTCAAATCTTCAACCATAAAGGATCATGGGGACCTTAAGCCAGGGGTGTCAAACTCGATTTCATTGAGGGTCTAATCAGGGTTCTGTTTGCCCTGAGGGGGGCATGGCCGGGGTTGGTGTGGCCAGCTCAATATCACT
The DNA here is from genome assembly GCF_059756535.1 of Pantherophis guttatus. Classification (NCBI taxonomy): domain Eukaryota; kingdom Metazoa; phylum Chordata; class Lepidosauria; order Squamata; family Colubridae; genus Pantherophis; species Pantherophis guttatus. Next base: position 41,836,443 of record NC_142067.1, on the reverse strand, counting down.
TGTGTCGGGGACATCTGTGGTGGCCCGAGCACTCTGCCAGAGAAAATGGACTCCCAAGCTCCATTTTCAGCTGCGATGACTTCCTGCAACTTTCTGCCAGAGAAAACAGAGCTTGGGCAGTCCGCTCATCCCTTGCGAGCTCTATTTCTGGCTGTGAAGCCTCCTGCAACCCTCTGCCAGTGAAAAAGGAGCTCGGGAGGGCTGCCCTCCTGAGCTCCATTTTCACTGGCAGAGCCACTGCAAGCTGATCTTTTGCTGTTTCTAGAGCAGCCCTGCAGGCCAGATCTAAGCACCCCACAGGCCAAATCCAGGCCCTGGGCCTTGAGTTTGACATCCTTGCCTTAAGCCAATTAATACTTTCTAACCTGTCTTAGAATTTTATAAAGATAAAATAGGAAAAACCAAGTATACCATCTTGAGCTCTGGAAAATAAGGAAGTATGTAAATACAATAATTTAAGAGCTATAAGTCATACATTTTCTGAAATATGTGTAGATACCCAAAAGGCAATTCCAGCTTACCTGTTTCAAATCCAAACGTTGGCATAATATCAACAGTCCCATGAAAGGCTCCTGCCCAAGCTGAGGTAGCACAGCTGACAGTAGTAGGATCTGACTTTGTTGAATCACACTGTAGTGGAGGAATCTTGCCTGCACAAACTGAGGGCACTGGCAAAGGTCTGTACCGTGGGTCAAGATGTGAAGTCGGATGATGGTGATGATGCATGTGTACATGGGGATGATGGTGATGCATGTACACATCATGCATATGTCCATATGAAGAGCTCACCTGAGATGCTAAAGGATAATGCCAAGATTCTGGCATGTTAGATGAGGGAGGTGGAGCAGTCTGATGCAACGTATGTCCTGGCCAGCTGTTAGGATCTGCTACTGAAAAGGTGCTTGGTATAGTAATGGGAAAATCACGATGAATTCCACTTAAAGATGGTGGAGGTGGAGTTTGATAAGAACTGGTCCAAAATGAAGCTGGGAAGTTCCTCCTTTGGTTTGCAGTTGTTGGGTTCTCTTTTAAGAGAAAAAGCAAAAATTATATAAACTCTTAAAATAAATGTAGAAACACCACTGCTATTATGTAGAGCAATAGCAATAGCACTTAGACTTATATACCACTTTACAGTGCTTTACAGCCCTCTCTAAGCTATTTACAGAGTCAGCATATTGCCCCCAACAATTGGGTACTCATTTTACCCACCTCGGAAGGATGGAAGGCTGAGTCAACCTTGAGCCTGGTGAGATTTGAACTGCCAAATTGCAGGCAGCCAGCAGTCAGCAGAAGTAGCGTGCAGTACTGCACTCTAACCACTGTGCCACCATGGCTCAGAGAAGCTAAGGACGCTCATAACTGTTTTTAAATGTTCTTGAAACTACATCAATAAATACAATAATCATAGCATATTTTCTGATCTACAGTGACCAGTGCTTTATATCTATTATACCTTTTAAATTAAACCTAAAATTAATTTCATATTATTAAAACATAATGCGAAATAATTGAACATCTGATGAATTAGTGATTTTTGAATCAATGAGGTAGTTTTTAAAACTGTATAACATGAAAACAATTTCTAAAATTATGGATACAAATGTTTTTATCCCATCTTTCTTATAAGAATGGGGTTTCTCAACCTGCCTTATAAAATATCTCTACAGGGATGCTTTTCAACAGAGAAGGCACAATTCCTATTTAGATATATCCTAATCGAAAGGACCTGTGACATGTTGGCCTTGCCAGTACTCGGGGAAAAAAATGATCATAGGCAGATTCTCCTGCAGTTATCCTTAGTCTATACCTTAACCATAGCAACTTTAAGATGTGTTGACTTCAACTTCCAGAATTCCCCAGTTAACATCAAAGTCCATAAATGCTGGGTTGAAAAATGCTGTTCTATGTCAACTATGACCTTAGAGGTAACAACAGCTTGAATTATACCAGAAAACACCCTTGGATTGCAAATCATGGAGTAGTGTATTGAACATCCACCCTGGCAATAAGCCTAGGAGATTAAATTTACCTGGTGGTGGATTTGTTGCTGGCCTGCATGGATTCCTATTAGATTTTTAGGCCTGGGCACATGTCATGTATTAGTTATTATTAATTTAGGACTCTATTATTTCTATTGTTCTGAAACAGAGGTTTTAATCCTCTGTTGGCAATCCAGAAGCCTGCTATAAGTGATTTCTATCAATTTAATATGTTAATTTTACTTTCTTCCTAATTTTTGTTTGTTGTAGTATTATCAGTTAATGATTAATGTACTGAGAAATCATGCTTTCACAAATTCTGCAAATCCATATAAATCATTTGTTCATGCAATTAAGTTACACTACTCTATGAATTCAAGATACTACTATCTCTTTAGATCTGGCCATCCAAAGTAAACTTAAATTCTTTCTTAATTGTATTTCTTCATTGAACTTTCTATTATTATTAGTCTGCTGTCACATTAATGAATGTGTTATATGGTTTTAAGTTTACTAGTGTCTGAAGAAGCATGTGTAGTAATATTATTGGAACTAGCTAATATAAAATAATGATAAGCAGAATAGAAAAGAAAGAACTAGAGAAAAATCACAAAATACAAAGACCTTTACATAGAAGTAAAACAACTGTGGGAAAGCAAAGCAAAGATAGTAATAGGTGTCTCAGTCTCAATCCCAAAGCAATGGGATCACTGCTTGAAAATACTTGGCAATGGCAAAATCATCATCAATCAATTGCCAAGGACAGCTTTACATGGAAAAGCTTACATCCTGTGACAATACCTTTAATACCATCAAACCACAATATCTGCCAATCCAAGGTCCTCGGAAATGCCAAATCCAGATGTCTAAACATCTGGCTGATTATGCAACCAACCATAATAATGTTATACTGTCTTTTTATATATAAAACTCAAGGCGGCGAACATGCCTGATACTTCTGTCCCCTCTCTATTTTTCCACATCAACCTTTAAAAAGGGTTGGGCTGAGAGATGACAGTTCTAAAGTCAATGAGCTGGCTTTCATGCCTATAAAAAAGCATAATCATTTACCAACCCAAATTGTTGGAATTTGTGCTACTGTTTTCTATTACTATGATTATCTTTAATAAGAATTGAGAAAATTACTGAGTGGCATACTAGTGTCCAAATTTATAAAAGTGGAAAACACTTCATAACTTTTGTTCTGCCATTGCAAAACAGAAGTATATTGAATATTTTTATTCACTCTTCTATCAAGATAAATTAGCAGATAATTCTTAAACCTGAATTATTTTCAATATTAGTTTGGGTCTGGGATAATTTTAAATTTCTAAAATATTGAGATAAATATTAATTATTTATAAGAACTGGTCTGGAATGTCACATACTAACAAATCAGTGGTTAAGAGCCCTGAAGAATAGAAAATTCATTTGTTTATCTGCAAATGAAATAATTGAGTAAAAGTTTACCTTTTATGATTATTGAAAAATCAGATAATGTTTTAACTTTTTAAAAGTATTTGTTGCCAATCCCATAATAGTGAAAACGTAAAATGGGTGGAAAGATACTTACTCCTATGATTTGGGCTTATGTCACTATGTTAATTTCATATCCATTCCATACATTTGTTTAGTTGATTTAAATTGGTTTGCAGAGCTGAATATACTTTTGAATTACATATCCCATGTTTCAAATTTATCATTACCTGAAGAACTATGCCAACTGTTTGCAAAGTTTGAGATGCTACAAAATGATACTACTCTTCAGTCTCATAAAAACAGAGTGCTCAGAATGACAATTTTAAATCAACACCGTGTGTACACTTTGTCTATTAGCTGAAACTTAATTGATATAAAGACCAATGTTATTGCATATGATCACACACTGATATGTTTAAAATTAGGAAAATGATTTTCTCTGTATATGATAGGTTGCTTTCCTTTGTCTTTCAAATTTTTTTATTTATTTATACATTTATAATATATAAATATATAAATAATAATATAAATACATTTATATTATTAAGGATAATAATGATAATTAAAACATTCCCAATTGTTTTCACACTCTTCTTGAAGTTATTTGGATTCCATCCATGCAGAGCGATATTTTTGCTAGCTGGCCTAATTTCTCTAGCTGCATATATTATGTGCTGAGTGCAGATAGAAGTATGGTTTTGTGTTGCATTGTACTGTTTTTGTTCTTTAAATAAAGATAATGTAGTAAGCTGAAAGAAATCACAGCATGTGTTTTAAACATTTGTGAAGAAAACAATGTTAAATTCAGCTTTCCTTTTAAAACTTACCTCTCCATAAGTCTGTTTTGGTTTTGGAAATAACAGCCTCTGAATTGAAGTTGTTAGCTTGATTTAAAGCTCTTGAGAAGTGTTCATCCACCACTGAGCCAATGTCTCCCTGAAAGTAGGTGAAAAGGACGCAGCGAGAATTAAGATATTCCATTTCAGTAGGCTGATCTTTCTCATCTTCCTCTTGCTTATTAGAAAGTGTGACTTCCAGAGTTTCTTGCATCTTGCTATATACAACTATTTTATTCTAAGGAGAGAAAAAAAATGGATAGACAGTAGAACAATACATAATTACATATCATAAAAGCTAATGATAGTCAACCTATGAAAGTCAACCTATAAACAAACATTATATATTTGTTACAACTGTATTCATGACCCATTCTATATAGTAGGAAGTTTGTTAATTAGTTATTATCATGGCCTGTTAGGTTCTCCTTTATATTTCCCATCTGGTTATTTGATTGTGATTGAAAACAAAAATTAAAATAAGTCTTTCTGAATGTTTCAGAATGGTGAAAATCCTATCCCACTCCTAAACAAATACTTTTTTTTAGGATGTCTCTTTCCCGGGATGAGCAATCGTGGACAGTAGATGATGGAGAAAGAAGAGAAAATTAATCCCTTCCCTCAGTGAAAAAGAGTAAGTGTTCAGATAGGAAATAGAGAGGCCATAGATTTTGATGAAAAAAAGAAGAATGCCAAAATATTATTTCAATGTTATTCAGCTTTAAGATGTTTCTTATTTGGCAAATTCTTTGTGGTATTTTTGTGCATTGCATAAAAAGACAGATTTAAACTGAATAAATAATGTGGAAAAAGAAGAATTATAATGTCAATCATATGCTTAATTACTTGGAAGTAAATCTTAATTATTTTCTAATAAACCAGACAATTATGCTAGGAAAAAAACCAGCCCAATTTAAACCAATTATTTTCAAAATATTCCCTATTTTTTTTACAAAAAAAAATTGTCTATTACAATATGATATTTCAATATTCTATTATAAAAATAAAAAGTAAGATTTAAGTAGAATGCATTATGTTTCAAAGCAGTTTAGATTTTAGACATGAAAAACATCTGCTTCTTGACATACAAGTTTGTTTAAAGTAGATATTAATATCATACAACTTTAAATTATAAATAAATAAACATTACTTTAAATAAACTTGAATACCTACATACAAAAATCAGTTACAATTAAAATGAAGGGGAGAGCTCCTAATTTATACTGCTCTGACACTAATATACTGTAAGGTGGGCTTGAAATAATTAGCCTAGCTTTGATAAAACTGCTCTTAAAATAGCAGAAAGAAAAATTAATAAAACAAAAATCATTGGAGTTTAGACCATATTTGTGAATTCCAACCAAGATGGTATTAAGGGTCACTTCCCATGTATGGAGAAAACATTTGTGTGTGTGTGTATGTGTGTATGTGCATAATAATGATAAAACCTCATGGAATGCAGTAAAAACCAAAAAAAAAAGTGAATTCTCAGATGACTATATTGGGGCCAAGTCAATATTAGTCCCACTTCACCCACGCACAGCATAGTCTAAAAGTGTTGTCATCCTGATAAGAATGTACTGATTTATTTTGTTACATCAGACTCTTAAGTCAAAGGGTAAATGTTGAATTTCAAAAATAAAATTTTATATGTAGTTTTTATATATATATATATATATATATATATATATATATATATATATATCACTTTTCTTTGAAATCAATACTGTAGTCAAACATATAGCAAAGTGCTACTTTCTATCATTTATTTAAATTTTGGCAGCTAATTCTGCACACATATAGCAAAGAAGTCACTGAAATTGTATTTAATAAAACATGTCTACTGAAACTGCTGCCATGGTAAATGTATATGCAGACATTTGATTCATATAATTCTTAATTTTGTTGTATTATATCTGTTTGGAATTGATCTATCTACCTCAAGAATCAATAGATTTCAACAAACAGCAAGCAGTAGAAACAATATAAGCAAAATAGTCTTGTGGCACTTTTAGCAGAAATATATTCATTTACTGAAACACTATATTTTCATGCATTACAACTCAGTTAATCAAATACTCTTATGCAAAGGATTATAGTCCATCATGATACAGTTTGCAGTAATACATCCTATAGTTTTTTAAAAGTTTGCTGTAACGAACCAACTTTCTCTTTGGAATTATGGGACACTGCATTTCTGGTGACATACTGTATCTAAAAGACTAAAACTCAAAACTGACTAGGCTTTCCATTTAAGACGACTTATTTTGCCTTAGGGTCTACAATCATCATAATGATCAAATTTTCACTATGACAAACCTCAAACTTTTTTTAGAACCTACTTTCAACTTAGACAAAACAATGTTACATTACCTTCAGAAAGAAAATTCTAGTCATGTATTCTGAATACATGTACCCGTAAGTAAAAGACTATACTGAATTTAATGTGATTTCTTTCTGGGCATGCTGCGTATTCAAAACTGGGGCATAAAGGCAGAAAATTATCCTTCCTTAAGGACAACCTCCAGCTTTTATTCAGAATTAATGGTGAATTCATGAATTCGCAGCTCCAACATCCCCCCCCCCTTTTTAAGCAAAGTATGCAAGCAGGCTGACTTTCCAAGTCCCATACACTCCTACTTCTAAGAGAATAGTAGAACTTTGAACAGATCTCAGAAAGGGCTCTCAATATTGTCCTCACAAAGGTTTTCACATTCCAAGAAAAGGATAACTCAAGAAACCCTCCAGCCTTGGGCACAGAATTGGTAAAAAGAAGAAAAAACAGCAAGCTGGCTATATCTCCCATAATCCTCTGATACTGACACTTCCATTTTGGTTTGGTGGGAAACAAGTTTAAATATGAAGTACTACCAGTTTGCAGTATATTCATTCTATGTTACTGAAGTGGCAGCATCTTTTCTTCTGCCACATAGGCAATCCTCTTACAGGTTCCTTCTTAAGACTCTGCTCATCCGATAGCCTCTCTTCTTCAGTTTCAGCCATCTAGCTATCAAAATCACCCAGGCCCCTCCAGATGCAAAGTTCTGATGCTCCTCGTTTGAGCAGACACTTCATCAAATGACAGCGGCTGAAGCCGCAGCCACCACACCTACACTGCTCAGAGCCTGCCCAAATTTTTGCTCATATGGTGGCAAAAATAAACTGTCATTCACCACGTAGGGACATTTTGGATCATATTCAAACTAAGGTTTGAAGGGGTTAGTAGTAAGCCAAAGCATATGTTCATGAATACAACTGTGAGTAAGTGACTGAGTCAAACACTCTGTCTGATTGGATTCATATGTCCTTTTATATGTAGTCTCCATGTTGAAGAGATGAGTATCACTTCTAGATTAGAGAATGCCATAAGAATATTTGTGTATATGGTGTGTGGCTGAAGACAGGTCTCAACAAAGACCTGTCAACCATCCATTCTGTTCAACCAGGTACCTAATGAACCTCAGGAGTCAAGCTCCTAAGTGATACAAGGCATTGCAAAGATCACCCAGCCCCTTCTAGAGATGAACATCCAGTGCTCCTTTTTGAGCAGGCACTTCATCAATTTTTTTCTCGCTGTTGGGTTCATCCATCCCACCTATCCCAAGAATGGGACTAGCAGGCTCCGTCATTCCCATTTCTGCTTTCTCCGCCCACTACGAGAATAACAGCTTTCCCGTTGACTTGTTAAGAGTCTCACCTGTTGGCTCGAGGTGAACGGTGGTGTGGAGAACGGACAAGGACTCGTGGAACACACGACGGATGCTGCGGGCGATTTCACCTGGGAAGAGTGACACGTCGCCTGCGCCTGATGCCTCACCACATCCGAGCAACTCATGATACCCGCAGGACCTGCTCTTGGTGGTCCCTGCAGCTCTACGCTCCGGTCGCAGCTACCTTTTGCCAAGCGATCTCGACCACGGTGCTTTGATGGGACTGCGAAGCCAAGACGCGTTCATCTTCAGCAGGCGGCCACTTTAACACTTATATAAGAAGTTCTGAAGCGGCGGCGGCGGCGGGCGCATAAGGAGGCATCGTAGCCACGGGGAGGCAGAGAAGCGCAATACGCCTCTGTCGCCCTGATTATCATATACGCAATACGGAGCCCCCACGCTCGACCAGTTGCTAGAGCACCAGGCAGAGCGTCTCAACTTAGGAAACTCCGCCTTGCCCTCTTCGGATTGGAGCAAAGTTTGCATCGAGACTGAAAGTGGACTGTCACAAAAAAGAAACGGCCGGATTCCCTCCTTTATGCAGGTTGCTAGTGCGCGCTCTGTTCAGTGTTAAGATAGGGGTATTGCGCGATGGGGATGCTGTCGTATGTTTTGCTTCGCGAAAGCGGGGAATAGCAACTGCGCCCAAGGAAGGATGGGGAAAAAAGTAATTTTTATTTTATTTTATTTTGCTTTTGCTGTCAGTGTATTTGGCAATTTGAAATTCATCGTGGAATATGCATCAGCCTCTAATTTAATTTTGCATTACATTTTTGTAACCTTAACCTAAAGATGAGACATACAACGAGGAAAAATACCCAACAAATTTTCGTTCTAGTCGCAGCAGGTACAATGTCAGTTGTTTTCCTAAAGTATGTTATAATAGTCAATCTTTACAGGCAGATTTGTAAAATAATTTCAGAGATGAGAAAATAATTTCAGGAAAAAAGAAATGACAAATCTGTAAGAATTGATGCAGATCAGAGCTTTTCTTTTCTTGTGAGTTTTAAAGGGACTCCTTGCGCAATTTAATGCCAAAGCTCATAAAACTACCACCAAATCATTCCCAACTGGAGCATTTTGTGAATTACTGCTTTGCTAGCAGTGGAAATGCTATTATTGCCCAAATGCACTTTTGGAAAAATGCTTATAGTTTCCGTTTCTGGTTTTCTGGCTTCCCACAATATGGGAATCAAATAGTTTATATTTCAAGGGAAGGAAATAGTGCTGAATTTTTGTTTTATTTATGCAACATTATTATTATTATAATATTGTGCGTGCTTTGTTACATTGTTGACAAAAGGCAAATTCACACTAACTCATCTCTCTGCTTCTATGCTCTGCTAAGGCTATAGAATGCCCAGAATCATTGTATTAGTATATTATTGCTATCCATCCAGAGGCAGCATATGGCAGTCAGACTACCAATTGATGGTTACCATATAATCAAGGGTGAAATCCAGCAGGTTCTGACAGGTTCTGGAGAACCGGTAGTGGAAATTTTGAGCAGTTCCAAGAACCAGTAGCGTAAATTTTGAGTAGTTTGGAGAACCGGCAAATACCAGCTCTGGCTGGCCCCAGAGTGGGGTGAGAATGGATATTTTGTAATATCCTTTCCCCAAGAATGGGGAGGGAATGCGGATTTTGCAGTATCCTTCCCCTGGAGTGGGGTGGAAATGGAGATTTTGCAGTATCCTTCCCTGGAGTGGGGTGGGAATGGGGATTTTGCAGTATCCTTTCCCTGGGAGGAGAATGGAGATTTTGCAGTATCCTTTCCCTGCCATGTCCACCAAGCCATGCCCACAGAACCTGTAAAAAAATGTGGATTTCACCACTGCATGTAATGTTATAAACTGTTTCATATAATGCTTTCAGAAATTGCCACATGCTTCAACTCATTTTTTCCAACATTTTCATCAAACTATCATCCACCCATGAAGATGTAATTCTGTCCTCTATTGCAAGCAAATCACCCATGTTCATTAAAAGCTTGACCATAACTATATAGCAATATAGTCATGGGCATTTAAGTGGGTCATGAATGGCTGCTATATTGGATTTCATTGTGCCTTCATTGGGATACTGTAGATTTACCATCCACATATCCATTTTTTTTCCTGTTGAAAGGTGGCCCATTGTGTAATCTACTCCTTGGGGAGAGGTCAGCATGTGCAACCCATGTGTCAGTATGTCACTCACAGAACAGAACACCGAGAGCTGCATGTGGTTTATTCATAATGGCTGCTGCATGGTGGAGACTGAATGATCCTCTTATTCTTTTCGATTTGTGGTGTGTCTGACTGCCTTGTCTCAGCCTCAGCATCCAGATTCATTGTTTGTTAGATAGGAGTTGCTGCAACAATAATGTGATTAGTCAGTGTTGCCTATCAGTTCCTTTACTTCATTGCCCTTTTCTCTAATGTTGCTACTGAAGAAATTATCCTGGCCCTGGTTCTGCATGGGGATGAAGGGGAAATGAATTGCAATTATTGACTGCTCTGCTCTGCAGTTTACTGGAAGAAAACATAAGAGCTGGAATGGAAGTGTTAACAGCCACCCATGACCAACAAGGTGTGGATAAAGTACAAAGAGGAAAAGGTGTACATACAATGTGAGGCAACTGGTCAATCAGCAGCAGACTGCTACCAAAATATGTGGCCACAGGGGGTGTTCAGGCCCTTTGTACAGACTATTCCAGCAGAGGTATGCAAAGCTTTCTGGTTAAACAGGAAACACCTGTATACCAATGTATCAAAATTAACATGAAAAACACTCAACAATCTCCTTTCTTTTCTCCCACCTTCTCCTACTTACAGTGTGCTATGAGGCTTGAATATTATCCATGCAAGTCAGACTCACCAACGCAACCCATATTCCTTTCACTCTATGGCAATACTAGGGAAAGCAGGTATCCTTGCAATTGTGGGTACTCAGGTTGTGGCATGGGGATTGAGGGAAAGCTAGACTTTATATCTGACCTGTTATTTCTTTTTAGCAGCCTTTGGATCACCAGCATCAATGTCCCCCCACTTGGAGGTTGCCAGGATAATGTGTATGGGTATGGTTTTATGAGAATAGTACAAAACCTGGCAACCATGTGGCATTCACAGTGACTCATGTATTTCCTATTGCCAGATCTTGCAAATCTACTATGCAAGACTCGACTTAGCAAGATGTGATACCCTGCCACAAAATATACAGGTTTCTCCAAATCAGTTAGGAAGTACCAAGGAAAAAACCACACACTCATTAGCACTTATATTATTACCTTGTCAGATAATGAAATGCCTACAAACAAATTATGAAGCTCAGAGAGCACCAAGAACTCCAACTCAGGGCAGAAGAAGCTGAACCATAGGTGGAGATTTAATAATAATTCAATTACGGTATTGAATAGTAATAATGAATTAATACTATTTCAAAATTACTGTCCTACTGGCATGCAGGACAGCACACAGAAGCAATGCTGTGATGCTAGATCCATTCTCTCACAATGTTTGTCACTGCCGTGTCAAAATTTCTCTTTCCTATACTGCAATATGGAAAGGATGGAAGTATACTGGGAACTCATCTGTGTGGCAAACCTGGTGGAATTTTTAGTAAAAGTACATACATTGGCAAGAGCCTACAGATGAACAGCTATATATGATAATACATCAATCTACAACCTACACTTAATTATTGTTTCAGTTGTGAATCCTGTGCTTATGGTAATGAGCAACCAATTCTATTGCTCTTGGATCAATGCAGAGCATGGCACTTCTCTTTGATAGCCCCTATTAAAAAGGTAAGAGAAGCACAGTTTCTCCTCTTCTTAATTCTTACTGCTGCTTTCTCCACATTTCAGAAATGTAGGGACAAGAGATGATTAGATATCTATGGATTTTGCTACAGCAGGGACTGGGCATCCCAGAAGAGCTGTAGGATACCTTCAAAGCAGACTGCAACATGCAGGTGACATGAACTCCCTTAATTCCTTTTGATTCCCTATTCCCATTCCTATTTTTTCCTTTGCTTAAAATTGTGTTCTTTTCTAAAAAAAAAATAAATAAAAAGATTTTGGCTAGGGTATAATTTTGCTGTTACCTTCTGCCAATGTCCTATGTTAACATGTGGATTAACATGAATGGGCACAGGACTGTGTATTTGCACACAGCAGGTAGTCAGTTGCTATTCCAGGCAGGCACAGCTGCTTTCTTTGGATTTTACTGAGAACACAATCTGTAGTACAAATGATACTGAATCTGAAAAGCTACATATGGGCTTTCCTAGCCAGTGAATCAGATCATGGGTAAGCTTGCAAAGAGATGCCTACAGATATGAATAGAAACATGCACAAGCACAGACACAGAAATGTGCGAGTACCAATGCCTATCTACACACTATTACTGGTAATCAGTTCCATGTAATTGTTAAGAAACTGATAGTTCATGGTTCTATGAGTATCACAAAGATGGGCCATTTTTCACTTTCCTTTTGTTTTCTTGTCTCCCATTGCTGGAATGATGAGATAAAATAAAGACTTTAAAGTTTGTTAAGGGATCTCAGGAAATCTGGAATTTGGGGACAATATACATATTACAGTGACTGAAGGAACGAAATCCAGTTTTGATCAGATCTTGGAAGGAAATACTGCCTATCCTTCCCAAAGAGCCACATGGTAGAGATAGACTCCATAGCAAAACTCAAAATGCTTATTATAAGAAAAGTGGAACTTTAAAAGCAGAACCATTGAAAGAGAAAGTTTCAGGCAATCTCAGTCTCAACAAACAACTGTTGCATTTTTAGGCCTAGATATTTTTTTTCCTTTTCATTAGTTTTATTTTTTATTTTCTAAATTGCTATTTGCTTAATCTCTTACTTTATTAATATTTTCTTATGGAAGAACAATGATAATAAAAGAAATCAGGCTGTTCCTTTTACACAATCCAAAAAATGAAAATGTATCTATTTTCATCTTATTTGGTACAATCCATTTTATACCAAAAATATTTGAGTAAATTAAAGAAACATCTAAGACTGCATATACTGCATATGTCTTTATCAAACCTTTATTTAAATAATCACTGCTTTTTTATTTCCGTTTTATTTCCATTATTTTGCTATGAAGAAGGCATTAATAGAGAATTGAGAATTATTATCTTTGAATTATTTCTAAATAAAATTAATGTAAAGAGATATCTGCAGGAAAACTTTCAAACATCAGTTGATTTTTTATGTATACATTTAATATTTAAATTCTATTGATAGTTCCTGAAAGAATAATAATTTATATTAATAAGTCACAAAGCTCTATCTTTTAGAAAATAAAGCTTTTAAGCCGTTTTAAAGATACCGTTTTCTTTTCTTTTTGTTTTAATAAATGAAAAAGGGCTATGCTTCTTAGAATTTTCAGAAAACTCTATTGGGCATTACTTACGCATGAAGATGTACAGCACACAAAATACTACTTTTTTTCCTTATTTTCATCCATTTCATCTATATTCTACAATTAAAGAGTAAAGGGGGAGGGAGAGAGAGAGAGAGAGAGAGAGGGAGAGAGGGAGAGAGAGATGATAGATAGATAGATAGATAGATAGATAGATAGATAGATAGATAGATAGATAGATAGATAGATAGACAGACAGACAGACAGAGGATAAATAGATAAGAGAGAGAGAGAAATAGATATATAGATGTAGATGTAGATGTAGGTGCTTTGCTAGTTTGAAAAAAAGTAAGCAAGTCTTGTCTGCATGGTGCACAGTTAGCACAGAATAAATACATATAAAAAGCTTTAAGAACAAAGTACAATAAAAAAGAAGCATAGCAAAATATTTAGATATAAAGCGAAAATCCATAAAATGGACTCTGTAAGGACCCAGTTCAAAAGTAATTTCATATCATACACAATAAGGATTGAATTTCCAAGTTCTGATGCTTACAAGGATAAAATGCTAATTAGACTACTTTTCATTCAAGCGAAAATATGCTAGGGTACATTCACCAGTTTGTGATATCTGATTGAAAGAAACAAGGCCACACAGTTTTCTTCTTTTTTTAATAAAATATTTCATTTTATTTACATCAGTAGGAAGAAAGCTCAGCCAAGCTTTATCAGAACAGTCTAACAGCTTCACTCACTCAAACAACTGTTTATATTCTTTTGTGGGTGAGTCTTCCATTCAAACATATTTTGTTGGGAAATGTAGAAGAAAACCATTCTTTTTTTTCCCCTGTACTCTAATGTTTCTCCCAAGCTATTTTAAACAGGAATCACCTAACAAGTTATGATAGAAAGCTAAGCTATATGGATACCTATCATGTATGTATGTATGTATCTACTGTATGTTGCTAAATATTAAACATATTCTATCTTGAGTTAAGAAAAGCATTTACAAAACTTAGTGGCAATTTCCCATCTCTCAGAGCCAGTTAGCTTGGAACCACCTACTGATCTAACTATCAACCAATAGAAGGGCTAGCTATCTACCTATCTATTTTATCAATCTGAATCGATCTATTGAAGGTAAAGGTCTTATCACTGAAAGTTTTTTTTTATTTATTAGATATGAAAGCCAAATCTAATTTAACTTACAATAAAAAACAGATACCAGAAAGGAAGAATGTGAACAGTGCATAAAATAACTCATATAAAAATAACACTAGTGGAGCTCCACAGCTAGTCAACCTTGAGACCTAGAAAAACAGTTTTTTAAAAATATCTGAGATGTCATTGGGATGGAAGACACATAGAAATCTGGCAGAAATCATTCCACAGAATAGGTGTACAACAGAAGATGCTTGTCCTGGTCAGATGATTCTCAGGTGATACACAAACACAAATTGATAAATGACTTGTCCCAGTGGTTTTATGTAGATATCAATAGGCGGGAAGGAAGCATCAATGTTCCACAAATGAAGAAACAAGGACACAACCTCTCTCTCCTGCTACTAGCTACTGAGAAAGGAGGAAAACTACTTATTACAATGCCTATCCACAATTAGTCCAAAATAAACGTGATCAATGATATTGAAATCTTCTGACAGGTCCATGCTAGCTCTGTTGGTCATTAGCAAGTAAGGACAATGCCATTTTGTCCTGGACCATGGCCTGACACCTGACCATAATGGGCTTCCTCCAGGTCCTCTGCAAATGCTCTCAGATCATATTTTTAATATGGATCCAGCTGTCCAAGCGCTTAAAGTCCAAGGATGCCCTCTTGAGGAGAAAATATATCATTGTCTTCTTCACACTCAAAAGAGATTGACATTACTGCATGATGTACAGTTAATTTTCTGAATAGTCTTGGCAATCTAGTAGATCATTGAATCTAATAGCAGGTGGAGTTGCTTATGGTTATAGGCTAATTTTTACCAGAATCTATCATGCTGGTCCAGTGTGATTCGCTAAGGATTTTTAGCATGTCATTCTAGGCCAAGATCAATTGACTGCTCTAAAGTTGTCAGGTAGCTTTCACAGAATCATAAATCTATGAGCTAGATTGGAAGAAATTTATTCATTAAAATAAAAATTGATATTATTTTAAAATAGCAAGATGATTTTTAGTTTATGTTTTTATGTAAAAATAAAAATGATGATTACAATAAATGTAGGTGAATTTACATGTCCCAGGATAATATGGAAGGATCCAATCTGGGCAGGTCACCAGGGGCAGAGATTTAGTCTTCTGAACTTTCAGACTCATGCTGGAGCCCATCCTCAGGGAATTCTCTTTAGCAAAAAATGTGCTTTGGACTATTCTGTGTGTAATATTTCTATGATACCTGGTTGCATGTGGCTTTTTAGTTGTTGATATGGGTGTTGATAACTGGTTATTAAATCATTGTTCACTTAATAGTCAGCCATCTACACCCCAACCAACAACTAAAAAGCCACACACAGAACAGTCCAAAGCACACTCTCTGCTAAAGAAAAGTTGCCTGAGGATTCAAGTCCAAAAGCTCAGAAGACAAAACCTCTGGTCCTGGTAACTGATTCAGCAAATATAATGTGGGTGTGGATGGATGGATGCTACAGATATTTGAAAAATATATTCCAAATGGAAAGCAATAGTATAAAAGACAGTAAATGCCAAACTTTACTTCATCTTCTTTACCATAAGGATTTTGAAATGAATGCTCTATAATGATTTCAACATACAGAAAAATTTAATATATTCTGTAATGAATAAGGTGATATTTTATCATTTAAAATAACTTTTTCCATCAAATAACAAGATTTAAATTAGTTTCTTCAGAATATGTTCCTATTCAGGTCCAAGAAGAAAAGGGCTTACTTATTAAAAAGAAATACTAAATGGGGACTTTCTGCAGATGATCATTCATACTAGATTATTCTTTCCATAGATATCTGCAAAATCCTTAGAAATGAGAAAAAAGTAGAGTTCACATTATTGTATCAGTTATATGCAGATCTGAAGCTTGCTGTCTCCAATTTTTTTTAAAAAAAATATTGTTTTTTAGAATATATTGTTGGTTTTGTGCATGTTTGTGCTCATTCTTTGCATAATTTGCTGCATTTATTTATAAGAATTAATTTTCAGTATGAAAGATGGACCCTAGCTAAGTACTCATCTGGGAGAACATCTAGGAGTCAATGAGCATAGATAGCTAGACTAAAAACTGGGGGAAATGTTCAGAAAGGAGTAATGGCAAACAGTTATCATATTAGATAATGAAACCTGCCTCAGTAGGTCCATGTAAATTATGAGGAACTGAATTTTACCCAAAGGTATTTTATTTAACCTTTACATTTCAAAGCAAATTTAGTAGGTTGCAAACGAAACAAAGTGACACTTCTATTCTCCAAGCTACTTGAAGTAGCCATTTTGTTCTGCCTTAGACCACAGTTATTACATCAGGAGAACCTTCTGAAATTCAAGAAACATGATGAAATATAGAGGAAATCATTCTAGATCATTATATTTTTTCACATTAAATTTGAAATATCATTGCAACTAAAATGGCACCTTTATTAAAGCTTTATTGAGCCAATAGAAATATTTGTACTGCATTTTTTAATGTAACCAATACATTAGTAAAAAAAATCAGACTGGTCTTTGGTTACTATTAAAATATGTATAATTTTTTTTAACCCTTTAATGTCAATATTATTCCAATTAGTTAAAGATGTTCCATTTTATATAGTTTTATAAAAACAAAAACAACCAAGCTGTTTCTTTCACCCTTTTGTCCCAATAAAACCCATGGCAATATCGGCAATCCTGTTTAATTTTAGGACCACATGCAGCAAGAATGAGCACAAACAGAAATTTCAAGTATTCAGAACCATGAATATAAATAAAATCGAGAGGGTGGCATACAGCACAAGTGATTTATTATTAGTCTTCCAAACAATGGAAGGTAAAATTGATTGAAGAAGATTATTGGAGATGAGATGGGCTTTTAGATCTAGCTCTTCAGATTAGACGATGCAGTGAGAGAAGTACTATGAGCAAAGAAAATATTTTATGTACAACTGAAGGTTCTGGGGTTTAAGTGTGTCTATTTTTTAACAAAGCAAAGGGAAAACAAAATAAAATCATCTACAGAAGAGTATAAAGGATAAGCAAAAGTTTAAAAGTTTACTTAGAATTTTTTCAAGAGGTCATATTTAACCTTTAAAGACCACACAAAAAGGTTTATGGCAAATGGAAGGAGAAGTGGAATAGGCTTCTATTTAATCAATAATAATGACAGCTGGTGTGTACTTTAAATTAAAATTGATGTATGTTTATGACCATAGTTATTTGGAATTCTTGGAGAATAACTGCAATTCCCAATCCACATAACCAAAAGAGTTCAATAGCTTCAAACCTACACCTGTTAACACAAATTAACAGGCAAGCTATTGTGATGGTGGAAAGAAACTTGCCTGCTTATTCTTAAATTGGAATGAAAAACTGTTAATATACCAACTACATTAATTCAACAAAGAGACTAGAGCCACACAAAGATTGCCAATTTCACTTTGTAGATGGATCCTTGATTCCAAGCCATTTAATATAAACCCAATGGGAGGGTAGCTCATTCCAATTCTTCTGAATCAGAAAAGAGATTGAATCAGAAAATACATTTATTTTATAAACTTATACACATAAACAAACCCATTCCAAGCATTGCCTAGGAATAGAAAAACCTACATGCTCAAGATGAATACTTGAGTGTATAAAAACAACTTGGCTTAATTACCTACCAGTTAAGCACTTACACCACGTTGGGGCACAGTCCTAATAGAAGCCTAGGATTAAAGCTCCTTTAAACTCAAGAAAATGTAGATCCCTCAGAAGGATTTAAAATATATGTTTAATAATCCCAAGCAGGAAATTTGTAGGATCACACACACATGCACAGACAGACTTTTTTAAAAAAATTCTCAAACTTTTCCTTGCATAGATTTATGGTTTTAAAATTAAAACTGATTAAGATTCTTATGAAAGACATTCTATAGTGTTGACCATTGCAACACAAACCTGATTCCACTGACACAAATACAATTTTATGCAGACATCATTCTATCACAAAAGGCAAATGTAGGTACTTAACATTGCCATGGCATCTCTATACTGACGCATAATGTTATGAAACAAGATTTGCTTTCAGAGTTTTTTTTCCTTTGTTTCACAGAATGTTACCAAGAATAATGACAGTCTATTATATGAGTTCTCTATAATAAAAGTCTTAAAGATCTAGACATTTTGCTTCTTAATATGGGGAGTGAAAAAAGATTTTTTATTTATTTACCTACCATATAAGTATCAATTCTGTATTGGTACTAGAAACTGGTCCTTGCAAGTGAAAAAATTGTAATGTCCAGTTATTTTGACAATTCTTTCTTTATAGGATACAATTGCATAAGGTCATCACAAGTTTTTCTAGTGGAATTCTTTTAGTGCCTTCAAATCCCTGCCCAGTCTCACTGTTTCTGTAAATTCTAGTCCACACACCTAAATTATCATGTGGAGTTGTTGTCAAAACTGCAACCAAGCTTGAATACTACAATTAAAATAAAACTGCATATTCTTCCTTGTTACTCTACTTCACTGCCCTCTTGTTCTCATTTCTGAGAAACTCATCTAGGCAGGGACCAGCCCTGTCTAAACATAGCAAAGCCTTCTAAAATGATGGTAAAACAATTTTCACAGAACAAATGTTGCAAACAGTCCATATTGAAAAAGTAGATGCAATCAATCTAATCTTATATGTTTACTTATTTCATTCACCTCTTCAGCTATTTTCAATTCTCAGGTTCATAATTTGCAAGATAAATAAGAAAAATAAGAAAAGGAAAGGAATACTACAGCCTTAACAATAGTTAAGGCACAAGTTCTTAAGGTTAAAATTCTTATAATAGCCAAATGGGACCAAATCAGTTCAAATAACTTTATGAAATCAATACTGTTAAATGAAATAAAGAAAAAAATAGCAATGAATTCCAAAGGCAATGAATTCCACAGAAAAAGCAATAGAATATCCTTGGGGGGCTATTCTGTCTCTCTGTCTCACTTTGCCACAGTTTAAGAAAATGGTCTTGAGCTTTTCTGGATTCCTCTAATCTAAATGCTACTCTCACACTAATTTTTCTGTTCAACATTCAAGATTTTCCCATTCCTATGTTTCTTTTTCACATCTTCTTTAATATGCAAACCTGCCAAGTCTGTTCGATCTATTAAATTTAATTATCTTAAATATTAATTTTTACCATAGTCCTCAAAAGATCTTGGCAAAAGTGATCTAACACAAGAGACCACAGGAATGAAGGAGTTAAGACATCTTCAATTTAGTGGAAACGATGACCACAGCTGTGACATCATGAGCCATGGTGGCCCAGTGGTTAGAATGCAGCACTTCAAGCTACTTCTGCTGACTTCTGGCTGACTGCAGTTCGCAGTTCAATCCTCACCAGCTCTAGGTTGACATGGCCTTCTATCCTTCCAAGGTTAGTAAAATGAAGACTCAGATTGTTGGGGGCATTATTCTGACTCTGTAAACTGCTTAGAGAAGGCTGTAAAAGCACTGTAAAGCGGTATATAAGTCTATGTGCTGTTGCTATTGCTCAGGCTAAGAATGCATGCTTCAATATTTGAAGTAATTCATGATATTTGTGAAGAATGGGATTCAAAATAGCAGCTTCAATCTCATATAGATAGATTACATCTTGAAAATATTAACAAAGAAATTATTGATGCAAAATAAAAAGAATATCTTGGAAGATTTATAAGATAAAGAGACAAAACAAAATTTCTTTAATGACAAAATAAAGAATTTACAGAAGTCCTGGAAAAAAAGAATTATAAAACAGAGAAGTGGGAATATAAATGACAAGTCAAGAAATTGGTAAGACCAAGAAAAAAAAATCCCTTCCAGGTCAAAGAAGTTGATTAGAGTCTTAAAAGAACTTTCAGGAAAAATAAAAATTGAAAGGAGATCAAATTCTATGACACATCTAAGTAAACTAAACATTAATATTGTTGAAAGCAAAAGGATTGAGTATGGAATTGAGTATGTTTGATCAAGGTTAAAATGACATGTTTATATAAATCTAGGTTTCCCTTACAGACTTTTTGCTGACACTAGCAATGATATGTTAATGATTTATGGATAAGAGATGGGTTATGAGAAGAAGAGATATTTGCATATAATATTATAGGGGTGATGAGTTATTAAGTTTGTATTTATTGTGATGAAGATCAGAAGGTACTTCTTTATATTTCTTTTTCTTATTCAAGCCCAGACTTCAGAGATGAAACTATATGTTACGTCCTGCAATTTTTTGAAATTGTAATTTCAAAGTTTCTCATAAGTTTCTCTGATGTACAACATATGCTCACTTTATGAAAAAACAATGTCCATCTTTTTGATGTAGGGATAATTCTCCACATGCATGTCCCTGCAGAGAAATAAAAGACAAAGTTGCAGATAGTATAGAGACTCCTATGAATACAATTTGTATCTCTAGAACAGTGAATTAGAGCCATTGTGTATTTCTTTAATTCTTAGGTACAAATTTATCCTTGAAGTATGATGACAGACACGTTAAAATATAGTGTGTTCGGGGTTTGGTATTCCTGCTTTTATTCAGTGTCCTTCCATTTTAACCTGTGGGTGTTAGTAGGTTGATTATTCCTTTCTGTGATATTTGATGGCAGGGTAGTTCAGAAATTAATCAGAAGGTTGATGGAGAATTGTCACTAGGTCTGTCTCATTTCCCTTACATAACTCTCACAAATCTTTTATGTTCCACATTGAACAAGACTCTAAAGCATAAATTTAGCAATGTGAGCTTGAGGTACTACATTTGTACCTTCTGCTAGGTAGGTACAGTAGATAGAATAAGAGACATGATAAGGGAAGAGATACAATATCTGTGTTCTGATCCTCTCCAATTTCTCAATATACTTGATCTTTGGAAAAAGGATATTATGTTTAGAACTTTCAAATTACAGTAGAAATGATGGTGAATAATCCATGATGAGATTATTTCTGGCAATTCTTTAAAAAATAACATTGACTGGGTATGAGAATGCATTAAGTTCAAACCAAAAAGCTGAAAGTCCTGCTTCTTCCTCATATACATTTTCCACAACTAAATCCAATCAATGTGTTTTCTCTTCTAACTTAGACTGCAGTTCTAATTCTGATATTGTTGTTCTCTGACAAACAATTTACCAGGATCTCCTCTAGTTTTGCCCTAGTTTCTTTGATGCAAAATAAATTTCTACTCTAACATGTACAAGGCATGTTGAGCCATTTGAGATGTTTGTATATAACATGTCTGTTGTCAGTTGTATTGATGATTTTAAAATACTTTAATTGAATTCATTTGCCAAAGGCTATCCTATGTCTTAATATTTCTTCTGCAAGTAATACTTGGAGGGCCTAAATATGGAGATGACATCCTTGAATTATTACATAGTTTAAGCAGTCAATCTTAGAACAGATGCTTACAATTTCAAATTTACATTTGAAAGACTCAGAATCTATTTGGATTCTAAAACCCAGAAAAGAAGTCAAATTAATGAATCAATAGTATTTTCTGAAGTTGAATAATTACAGCATAATCCTAGATCTCATGTACTAGTGGGCACATTTTGCTATTGGGAATGCCACAGAACATGCTGTGTGGCATTAGAACAATGGCATCACTAAAAGTTGAGAAAAGATAATTAGTATCTTTCTAAATACAAATAATTAATTTGTACTTTTGAATTCCAAGCATCACTGTGTTGGACTGCAGTCAATCATAAATTTTAAGGCTGAATACAATACAAGTGCAGTTATTTCACTAATGGAATAATATTTTTGTCCTTCATTTACAAGTACTCCTTGACTTACAGACATTTAATGACTGTTTGAAGTTACAACAGCACTGAAAAAAGTGAGTTATGACCAGTGGTGAATTGCCCCCGGTTCGGACTGGTTCACAAGAACCGGTACTAAAACAGGCAGGAGGCCCCGCCCACTGCCCCAGATGTCATCATCAGTGATCTGCACATGCACAGAAGCTTCTGCGCATGCGCAGAAGCAAGGTGCGCGCACAATCCTGTTGCGAACCGGTGTAAAGGTAAGTAGAACCCTGGTTATGACCATATTTCGCATTTATAACTGTTACGGCATCCCTATTGGTCACATGCTCAAAATTTGGACACTTAGCAACTCACTCATATTTATGATGGTTGCAGTGTCCCGGCATCATGTGGTCACCCTTTGTGACCTTCTGACAAGCAAAGTCAATGGGGGAGCCAGATTTACTTAACAACCATATTACTAATTTAACAGCTGCAGTGGTTCAACTGTGTAAAGAAAGGTTGCAAAATGGGGCAAAACTCACTTAACAATTGTCTTGCTTAGCAGAGGAAATTTTGGACTCAATTGTGGTCGTAATTCAAGGACATACACACACTCCAAATCTCTCTTGAGAAATTTGGGCCTTTGAAGTGTGTCTAACAGATTACAGTGTAAAAAAAATTGAAATACTCTATTTTTCAGAGTATAAGACGCACTTTCCCCCCCCCCAAAAGAGGTTGAAAATTTGGGTGCGTCTTATACTCCGAATGTAGCTTTTTCGAATCTTTTTTTCAGCTCTAATGAGGCCCTAGCAAGTAAAGCGATCTTCCATGCTTTTTTGCCTGCTTTTCTCAGTGCTTCTCTCTCCAAAGATCAGCTGTGCTTTAGAAGCTGTTTTTAGCCCTAACAAGGTGCTAGCAAATGAAGTGATCTTCCACGCTTCACCTGCTTTTCTCAGTGCTTCTCTCGCCAAAGATCAGCTGTGTTTTAGAAGCTTTTTTTTATCCCAACCCAGTGCATGTGAGCGCACGTGCGCTCTCAAAACCAGCAAAATAATGTGATGAAGCTGACCAGACTAAGGATGCTAGCCAGATGAATATCTGGTAGGCAGATTTTTTTCTTCCTATTTTCCTCCCCAAAAATTAAGGTGTGTCTTATACTCCAGTGCATCTTATACTCTGAAAAATATGGTTATGGTTATTTGGAAAAACATGCAGTTAAGTATCAGTCTGAAGTACTTAATCAACACCAAGTACTTTGACTAGACATGAGGTATGGAAGGGAAAATGGCCTGGAAAATCATTTGTGGGTGAGATAAAAAAGTACAACTTTGATGTACTCTTTTAAAGAAGAAAAATGGCTAGCCTTGATTAAGAAATAATCTTACTCAAGAAGATAATTAAGAATCAGAGCTTTAAACAGAGAGATATTTACTCAAAGATTTAGTGACACCACCCCATTGTTGGGAAATAAAGAGCAGAAAACTTTCTTGTGAATAACAAGTAAAGGAGGAAGTTTGAGTAGTTGAGTAGTTTGGCTAGTATAGATTGTGATTGAGGGGTACCTTGTACATAACTAGGCTGCATACCTAGCCTGCATACCTAGCTAGGCTGCATACCTAGCCTGAGACCAAAAGGAAAAAATCTGCTTAGAGTGTGCCTGTGTGATAGGATCATGGCTAACATAGCTGAAGAGGAGTAAATGGGATTAGAATGGGCTAGTAAGGAGGAGATTTATGGATCAAGCAGAAGGCTGCAATGACAAACACATTTGTTTTAACTGAAGGAGAATGGATGAATTGTTTGAATGTGTTCTGCACTTCTGAACTTTACTGCTTCCTTCAAGAAACCTTTCTTGTTGGGAGGAGGCAGAGACAATTAACCAGCAGTTTATATTTTTCTTATTGGATAGAAGCAGATAGAAAGAAAATTGCCTTTTAGAGTTCCCTGCTGGTTGGAGAGTTGACAGCAGGTTTGTTTATAGTGATTTGAATAGAAACTAATAGGTTGTTGTTTGGGAAAGTTGCATCCTGGCAAGGACATTCACATCAGGAAGCTTAAGGAAGCCGAAATGGCAGGCACAGTAAAGATTGAACCAGGGGTGAAATCCAGCAGGTTCTGACAGGTTTTGGAGAACCGGTAGCGGAAATTTTGAATAGTTCAGAGAACCAGCAAATATCACCTCTGGTTGGCCCCAGAGTACGGTGGGAATGGAGATTTTACAATATCCTTCCCTCAGGAGTGGGGAGGGAATGGAAATTTTGCAGTATCCTTCCCTTGCCATGCCCACAAGCCACACCCACAAGCCACGCCACCAAGCTACGCCCACAGAACCGGTAGTAAAAAAAATTGGATTTCACCACTGGATTGAACCCCCTCTTTCACATGTGTCAATATTGTTTGTGTGTGTAAAAAGGGATGGGACTTCAATCCATGGTAATGCCTGGCAATTTTGCCCACTAGCCCCAGCTACATGCTCCTGCTACCGGGTCAGTTTCTTCAACACTATTGTGTTGTGCTATTGTGTGAAAAACAATGCTACTGGGAGCCATGCATATAAGGGAAACATTTTCTCAAGGCAAGCATGAGACAAGTTCATGCATCTGAGTTGATCAGAAAATAGTTTGGCCCTGTGTTCTTTCATGCCATTTTTCTTTTTACTCCCCTAAAGTCTAAACTAAAACTATGGTATTTTGTTGGGATCTCCCATTTGTATTAATCATCAACCATAGACAGCCAGGAACACTACAATTTGCTCACCTTGTACTGCATCTCCAAGGGATTCTAAACACATTTGAAACTCCATGTGATGTAAGAATTAAGACCAAGCTAACATTATTAGGTGCTGGTAAAATCAGAATAACTATCACAATTTACCAGATCAGAAATATGAATTCAGAAATGATATCTCCAATTCACAGTGAACTCTAGAATATTTGTTGTTTGTTTAAATCTTTCCTTTTTTTAATTAATTAATTGTAATCCTTTTAGTGGTTAAAATCATCTTCCTATCGTGTTTTGGATTTATTGCCTCCACTTTGGCAAAGCTGAAATGTTTCTGTATATTGATGCTGGTGTGTTTATACATCCTTTTTAATAAACACGTTGGGTGTGCTGGTTATGAAAAATTCAACCACCTACTTTAATTATGCATCATAGTATCTATCTCTTCACCCCAAACATAGCAGAAGGAAAGATGTAATACATGAGTCATAAAGTCATATCATTACTCTAGCCATGAAATACCTACTGATTTAAAAAGGAAAAAAAGAAATATTTTGAAGCAGATTCATAGGGCACTATTCCAAAACTGTTAGTTAGATAATTCAAGCAATCAGATATCTTGGTGAATGAAATTTCTTTTCAGAAACAGCTAAGATTTTAGGAAGAGACTCATAAACCTGATCACATTGATAGGACACACTTTTCCTATACAATTCTGATTCATATTGAAATAGCAAAATGTGTGGACATTTGGTTGTAGGTGGGCATTCATCAGTTTGAATTTTGGACAGGAAGAATGTAAACCCAGATGGTGGACAGCTTGAGACACTCAGTCAAAAGGCAAATATTTTGGCACGGAAAACGTCAAAACTTACGTGCCAGTTATTAACCATTTCATCTGTGAACGTTGGGTGCAAATATCTATCATATTCATTTATTTATTAGATACATTGACCTTGAACAATGTAAAAGAGCTAAAAGTCAATTTGAAACCAACAAAATGTTAATAGATGACAAAATGCAGTAAGAGCTGCAAAAAAGAACAACAGATAAACAAAAATCAAAGAAATCAATACAGCGATGTACATTACCAATTCTTTCAGGTAGAATTCTATGGAGAGGAAAGCAGTACTGCTGTGGCTTACACTGACAAAAATATTCAATAGAATCCATACACACTGTGGAGTGCATGGCAACAACATATATCCTTTGGGGCTTTTTTCCCCTCTTTATTCCTCTACTCTGGAGAAACCATGGCATTTTTCAAGGTCTAGAACAACCATATTAAAGTACAGATCAGACTTATGACTTATTCCCAGTTATCATAATTAAAACTCATCATTAAAATCACCAGGACCAGATGGATTACACCCCAAGGTTCTGAAGGAACTGGCAGACGAGATCTCAGAACCACTGAACTATATATTTCAAAGATCCTGGAGCACAGGGGAACTGCCAGAGGATTGGAAAAGAGCTAATGTAGTTCCCATCTTCAAAAAAGGGGAAAAAAATAGATCTAGGAAACTAAAGACCTATCAGCCTGACCTCAATACCAGGGAAGATTCTGGAAAAGATAATCAAACAATGAATCACTAAACACCTAGAAGCAAACCAAGTAATGACCAACAGCCAGCATGGGTTTGTCAAAAATAGATCATGCCAGACTAATCTTATTGCATTCTTTGACAAAGTGACAAAATTAGTGGACCAGAGGAATGCTGTCGATATAATTTACTTGGACTTCAGTAAAGCATTTGATAAAGTAGACCATAACCTACTACTAGATAAAGTAGAAAAATGTGGATTAGACAGCATCACCACCAGATGGATTTGTATCTGGCTGACCAACTGCACTCAACGTGTAGTCCTCAATGGAATTGCATCTACATGCAGGGAAGTATGCAGTGGAGTACCCCAGGGCTCTTTTTAAGGCCCAGTGCTCTTCAACATTTTCATCAATGACTTGGACAAGAGGATAGATGGGGAACTCATCAAATTTGCAGATGACACAAATTGGCAGGAATAGCCAGCGCTCCGGAAGATAGGCTCAAGATACAGAATGATCTTGACAGACTTGAACATTGGGCGCTATTTAACAAAATGAAATTCAACTGTGAAAAAAGCAAGGTTCTACATTTAGGGAAGAAAAACAAAAGGTACCATACGTGGTACCTTGCTCAATAGTAGTAATTGTGAGAGGGATCTTGGAGTCCTAGTGGACAACCATTTAGATATGAGCCAGCAGTGTGCAGCAGCTGCCAAAAAAGCCAACACAGTTCTGGGTTGCATAAACAGAAGGATAGAATCAAAATCACGTGAAGTGTTAATGCCACTTTATAATGCCTTGGTAAGGCCACACTTGGAATATTCCATTCAGTTTTGGTCGCCATGATGTAAAAAAGATGTTGAGACTCTGGAAAGAGTGCAGAGAAGAGCAACAAAGATGATTAGGGGACTGGAGGCTAAAACATATGAAGAACGGTTGCAGGAACTGGGTATGTCTAGTTTAATGAAGAGAAGGACTAGGGAGACATGATAGCAGTGTTCCAAAATCTCAGGGGTTGCCACAAAGAAGAAGGAGTCAAACTATTCTTTAAAGCACCTGAGGCTAGAACAAGAAGCAATGGGTGGAAACTAATCAAGGAGAGAAGCAACTTAGAACTAAGGAGAAATTTCCTGACAGTTAGAACAATTAATAAGTGGAACAACTTGCCTGCAGAAGTTGTGAATGCCCCAACACTGGAAATTTTTAAGAAGATGTTGGATAACCATTTGTCTGAAGTGGTGTAGGGTTTCCTGCCTGGGCAGGGGGTTGGATTAAGACATCCAAGGTCCCTTCCAACTCTGTTATTCTATTCTATTCTGTTCTAAAACTGATGCCCAGGTTTGATCTCTGATTACTGAAAGGATCTAGATAATCTGCTTTCTCCAGGGCACTGTGCAATTGTAATCCCCAAACTCTCTTTACCATTTTTCCTAAAAAGAGAAGGTTAAGAGACCAAGCAAATAGCTTTAAAAAAAAAAAATCAGCAAAATCTATGTTACATGTAATTTTGCACTTTTATTTGTGTGGAAAAGTATCATTAGAGTTGTATAGTCTATTTTGGATCTACTGAACAAGAGATGCATCTCAAAATCAGAAACAGCTCTCATCTGAAAAGATTTCCAAAATAAAATTTCTTTAATAGTGGTACCAAATAGTAGTAACCCAAAAAGGCAATCAACTTGTTAGGTTAGGCTGGGTGTCCGCAACCCGTGGCTCTGGAGCTGCATGTGGCTCTTTCAGCCCTCTGCTGCAGCTCCCAACACTGCTGCTGCTGCTGCCTCCATGGCCTGCCTGCTGCTCTTGCAGCACCTTGCACAGCACAGTGGAAGTTAGTGCACTTCACAATGGGGGAGACTGGGTCCCCTCCTCCTCCTAGAGCCCATTACGACGCAGAGCCACAATGCTACTCTGCCCCAATCACCCCTGGAAACAGCAGTGCTATTGGCTATGTCTCGGGGCGGGCCAGTGTCTCGGGGCAAAGAGCCAGTATCCAGTATCAACTAAGGCCAGAAGTAGCCACCCACCATTTCCTGCTGCAGTCGGGGGGGGAGAGAGAGGGGGGGAGGGAGTGAGGGAGAGAGAGACAGATTGATTCAGCTTGATTTGGCTCTGTCTGCTCCCCTCTCTTCACCTTTGCCTAGTTTTGCAAGGATACAGTGGATGCTTCCTTGTGATGGTGGGGGGGGGAGGCATACCGTACTTTGCCTTTCAAGC
Organism: Pantherophis guttatus; assembly: GCF_059756535.1. Taxonomy (NCBI): domain Eukaryota; kingdom Metazoa; phylum Chordata; class Lepidosauria; order Squamata; family Colubridae; genus Pantherophis; species Pantherophis guttatus. Next base: position 41,807,664 of record NC_142067.1, on the reverse strand, counting down.
ATTTTCAGGAGCACCCAGGGACTATATTTTCCAGCCACTTTGGACCGAGTTGCAGGATGCGTATGCATGCCTTTGTGAGTATGCTGCTGCTTGGGATGATGCTTCTCTGAAGTGCGTGCGTCGATCTAAGATGGCAACCTCATGGTACTGTGATGTAACAGCCTGACAGTCACTCCTTTTGCAATGCAAGGTTTATTTTTATATCTTTCCAGAGACAGAAAGAACCTGGACAAATTTCCTTACAGTTATTCCCTGGGTGTGCGGGTTAGGAAGTGTGGGTGGGGAGTGGGAGAGAGGGAGGGAGGGAGGGGGAGAGAAAGAAAGAGAGAGAGAGAGAAAGATACAGAGAAAGAAAAAGAAAGAGAGAGAGAGAGAGAGAAGAGAGAGAGAGAGAGAGAAAGAGAGGTGAACAACACACTCAAGGCCAGGTGTGGCAAGAGGTGGCTGGGACGGAAGGGGTGAACGGGGCCAGGTGGGGCAAATAATTTAACAATTTGTTCTCTGCCCTAATGACCGGCTGGGTAGACATGGCTGGGGGAGTCATGTGACTGGGTGGGAGTCACATCAGTTGTTAAATTATTGGCTCCCGGTGTTTTTCTTTTTCTGTGGGAAACAGGTCCAAATGGCTCTTTGAGTGTTGAAGGTTGCAGACCCCTGGGTTAGGCCTACTATGAATGCAAGGCCACAAACAAACAAATATGCTGACTCTTCTAATCTCTTAGATTGGGATCCTAATTCTGACTACTTTCATCTTGACTCCTTAGCATTTGAAAATAAAATTTTAAAAAACTCCATCCATTTAGCAGTTTCAATTATGAAAAACTGAATTAAGAAATGAAGTTACATGAAACTGTTGATGTCAAAGCAAGATTTGGAAGACAAAGAAAGAACTTTGGTAGTATCACCTGAAAATTGGTCATATATGCAAAACAAAACTCAAGGATCACTGTCAATGACAAATTGACAAATTTAGCAAAAATTGGAATGTAATCAGAAATCTGCATGAAGAATTGTCAAAAGAAAACTTTTCATCATCTAAAGTAGGCATGTCCAAACTGTGCCCACTGGCCGGATGGAGGCTTGAATGGCTAGTAATGTAGTCCCACAAGATAATAAAAAAAATATTTAAAAATAAAGTAAGTTTGTTATTTATATACGGTAATTATCCTACATATTTTATATGTGATCCAATGCAGCTCAGGCAACCAAAAAGCAACCATGATCTAAAATATCCAAAACAAATAGATAATCCTGGCACATTTAGGAGCAAAGTGGTATAGACTAATGAATTAAATTGAAATGTTTGGTCACAATCCATACAATGTACATTTGGAGAAAAAAGAGTATTATATTTGTGAAAAATAACTTTAGCAATTGCTAAACATACAAGTGAATGTATTATGTTTTGGAGTTGTGTGGCAACTAGTGACACAGGAAGCACTGTGTGGATGAAAAGAAAATGGATCCAACTAAAAATTAGCACAAGTTAACATATATGTGATGATGGTAGAAGGATTCATTTAGATCTGTGATGGTGAACCTATGGCACGCATGCCACAGGTGGCATGCGGAGTCATATCAGTGGGCATGCGAGCTCAGCTCTGGCGTGCATGCGTGTGCTGGCCAGCTGATTTTCAGGCCTTCTGGGCCCACAGGAAGTAGGGAAACAACTTGTTTCCTGCCTCCGGAAGGCTGGGTGGGAAAAGGTCCATTTTTTGTTTTCCCCAGGCTCCAGAGACTTTCTAGAAGCCTGGGGAGGGCAAGAACAGCCTTCCCCACCCCACCGGAAGTTGGAAAACGGGCCATTTCTGGCTTCGGGAGGGTCTCCAGGAGTTGGGGAAGGCTGTTTTCACCCTTTCCAGGCTCTTAGAAAGCCTCTGGAGCCTGGGGAGAGCAAAAAATGAGCCTACCATGCCACCGTGCCATTGCATGCCAAAAGCAGGGGGAGCGTGGGGCGATTGTGCGCGCATGTGCGGGCGGCGGGGGTGCATAAAATTATGGGTGTGAGCATGCGAGCTTGCGACCCCGTTTTTGGCAGGTGATGGCAAAAAGGTTAGCCATCACTGATTTAGGTACACTTCTTGAAAATGCAGAATCAAGTGAAACCTTCAATTTCTTCTCCATTTTACTATATGCAAACAGGACAAATAATCCTCTCTTTTTTTTTAATTAGATTTATATGCCACCCTTCTCCGGAGACTCAGGGCAGCTTACAATGCGTTAAGCAATAGCCTTCATACTTTTTTGTATATTTTTTATACAAAGTCAGCTTATTGCCCCCACAAACTGGGTCCTCAATTTACCTACCTTAGAAAGGATAGAAGGCTGAGTCAACCTTGAGCCTGGTGAGATTCGAACTTACAGTAATTACAGACAGCTGAATGTTAATAACAGGCTTGAGCAATGAGCAATGACCAATGAGCAATGAAAGAAGTAACATAAAAATATGTTGTTCATTTATTGAATAAGCAATCATCATCATTCTGAATTACTCACAAATCCAAAGTTAATATAATAAAATAAAGCATTCTTAAATCCAAAAAGATAAAAATGAAAAAAAAAGCCAAGTCTATAAGCTAAAAACCAATGAAAATAAAATTATATTGATTTAAATTAAAATCTAAGAAGCTTAATTGTGTTACTTGCACATGGGAAACCTATTAAGGGTGTTCTACAAACACACAGCATAACAAAGAATTTCTTTTCAGACTTGCTTTTATTTACTGAGTCAGTAAATCACCTGTTCTTTTCAATCAAGTGCTATGTCATCTTTCTTCACTCATTCAGCACTGTCACTAATAGTGCAGATGTGCTGTTCATATATTAATAATAACCACTTGAAGAACTAAAAATAGTTTTTAGCATTAATTTTCTAGAACCAGGAATGTAACATCTGAAAAATGACAGTATAGATTATTCATTGTACATTTTACATTTACACCTGCAAATTACATTTACAAATGTACATTCTACATTTTCAGTTTATTAAAATCATTATGCAATGAGTTTGGTTTTCAATTTATCCATCTTAGAAAAGAAAAAATATTTTTCTCTAATTTCCTACACTAATTGTACACACACAACAGATGTGCAATAAGGAAATTTATTTCAAAGAAGTATAAAAATGACATGCTAACAGCTGCAAGCTTAACGGTCACAAGCTTAAATAAGTAAATAAAACCAAAAGTAGAGTTGTTAATTATGCCGGCTGATATCTGTACTCTTCTTTCATTCCAGGATTTGCATTATGTTATTGTTTGATAGTGATTCAGTTTACATATTCTTCTGAACATGGAATGAATCAAAAGCAATAGTAGCTGTACCAGTCATAAATATAAGGACTCTAATATCCATAGATGCAGTAATTTTATCAGACAACTGATTTGATAAATCTGATGATGACAAGTTCCAAAACTTGTCAAGGATATTGTTAGGAAGAGGTAGAAGAAGGAAATGAGGCTGATTTTATAACTTCCCACACCCTTTATTCAAGTTGAGCTTTATTCAATACATAACAATGCTGGGTTGCATAAAGAATATAATCCTAAAGTTTGCTGAAAAAGAAAAGCAAGAAAAGATTTGAACCTTTGTCATTGTGGCAGAATTTCCATCAGTTTCTTTCACTGACTGAAGATCCCAATCATAGACTACAGGAGTAGAATATGTAGAGGCACTATTTTTGAAAGTTGGTGATAACTTTCATATCCAATTATGCAGATAAAGCTACATTCAAATTTACCATTAGGTTTAAAAAGACTGAACTGAGTAAATCCACATAAAAATGCAAGCTGAACTAAATATATCTCCCATCACTAATAATACATATTTGCTCTAGAACTAGTTAATATTTTTCTTTCTCTCTCAGAAAAGCACATTTCTCACATAATAGTGTGTGTAGCAACAGAAAACCTGCAACAATTTTATAACATTTCAGTTGGCTTAGAAAAACCCATATTTTAGGAGGGTTATTTTTCCTAAACCCAAATTCTTTCCAAATCTAAAAACAGAAAAGGACAGCTCCCAATCTGGTATCTGCTAAATGCAAGTAATAACAATGATACTTAGTCTATTTGCCCAGCTTGATCGTAAAATGTGGTACTGCTCTAATCTTCAAAGCATGATGCCTGCTGAAGCTAATGTTGTTGCAGCACAACTGTCACATCCCGCAATTACATTTTTACACCATGGATTGCTTCTATTACTCATTCTAATTTCAGTACTTGAAACCTATTTCTATGTTAGGACCTATCCTCCTCTCGCTTTTTCACAGATGTTTCCTATCTTTATAACTTATATAAAGAGAATGTCTTATGCTTTAAAAAATAGTAGATACCCACATTCAAAAAGGCTATGAAGTTGATTTGATGGTGTGAATAGAAGGGTAAGATAAGGTTTGTTTCTGTGCCTGAATCAGAAAAGCTTTAAATACTGCTCATTCTTTGTGATGGGTTTTCTAGTTATAAATCCATGCAGCATTTATACACCATGCATCAGTACTACAAGATTTCACACATATTGTTTGAAAGTAAAGTGTACACCAAGGAACAAATATAGCTGCAATAAACTACATCAGCAGAAAGACTGCAATAAGACTGTCAGCATGTAACAAGCTTATTAAGTATGTGATTTTATTATAAGGATATAAATTATACAGTAAAGCTTACATAAGTTAAGGCTGTGTCAAAATTACCCTAAAGAAAAAATAATAATAATCCCCAACCTGTAATAAAAGGGTAAGCAACAATGATAGACAATATATAGAAGTCCATGGATTTATGACCAGAACAGGCAATAAAAATAAGCAAATACAATTTCATTCCAACAGCAGACAGCTAGAGCTATAAATTTACTACAAATTCTACACAAATGAAAGTTACAGTATTTCAGCTACTATATGTAAATTGTAATGAGTTATTTTGATTTTTATCCAAAAGACAAATTCTCATTTGATGTAGTTCAGTACTTCAGTCTGTACATTATTCTTTGTAGTACCGGGCTATGCAAACTTCATTTTTACAGCCATGTCTCCAAGATGCTTTATAGTAGTGGTACTCATCACTCTGTGGAAAAGGACAAAGAAAACCAGGATCAGTGTTCAAACAGTTGATATGAGGATTATTTATACCATCCACTAGAAACCAGTGTAGAACTGACTCAAAGGAAGTTTTTATTTATTTATTTTTTGTTTATTTATTTTTATCCCTCCTTTATTATTTGTATAAATAATCCCACGCAGCCGATATACCTAACAGTCCTTCCTCCTTCTATTTTTTCCACAACAACTCTGTGAAATAGGTTGATCTACGAGACTGGTCCATAGATTGTCCATTGTAATTTGTAGCAGAAACAGACTATATTTTAATGCTTGGAACCATTTTTTTAAAAACAGTTTTTTATTTGCTGCCAAATACCAGAGGGATTATTAGAGGCTTAATAACCTGTTTTATCGCTTTTTTCTTTCAAAAGAAATATTTTTTTAAAAGGTGGTATGATCTTAGGGCAACACCTTTGGCTTTTAATAACCGCTGTTTACCTACAGAATTCAAAGTTTTCCTTTTTTCCCCTATACTGAGTCTTTTCATGATCATCCAGCCCAAAATTGATATTTACATATAAAATACACTTTCAAATTTGAACTAATTTTTCCAAGTTGAACAGGACAGTTCTGTAATATCCACTATAAACTCTTAATGTGAAAATATGGCATGTTTAATACTTAGGTGGGACACATGTTTGCATAATTAGTAGATATCAATCTACACCTGAAGAAATCTTAAAGCCATCACAATTACTGAAAATTGACCACAGAAATCAACTATAGTGATCAATTGATTATGTGTCATCAAGTTGGTGTCAATTCTTAGCTACCTCAGAGACAAGTTTTTTCCATGATCATTTGCCCATATTGCACTCTTTAAAGTCTTTCAATGGAATATCCACTATAGCCTCTGTAATGTAATCCCATCCACCTTGATTTCAGTCATCTTCTACTATTTCCCTCTACCTTTCTTAGAATTAGAGCTAGATCAGTCAGGTCAGATGGCTAACCTTTTCCGGACCGAGTGTCCAAAGTAAACACCCAAAATGCAATGTGCACACGGCCCATGCGCATGCAACCCTGTGCATGCATGTGTGTCCCCTGCACATGCATTCCCATACACACATGTGCCCCCTGCATGCACCCCACCCACTCATGCGCGCCCCCATGCTTGTGTGCAAGGCCTCCCTGCATGTTCCCCACCCCACCCGCGTCCCCATGTATGCACAGCAGGACCTGAAGACCAACTGGCTGGCAGGAGGCATGTGCGCATGTGTGGTGGAGCTGAACTGGAGCGGCAGTTTGCATGCCCACAGAGAGGGCGCTGCATGCTATCTCTGGCATGTGTGCCATAGGTTCGCCATCACAGGTCTAGGTTGTTTTGTTCAATGCATCATTTGTTTGTTTCTTAACTGTCCATTTTATTATTGGGAGTCTTCTTCAGGCATCACTATTCTTCCTATCCTCTTTCTTCAAGGTCTATTTAATCAACTCTTTGATAACCTCTTGTTAAGATTCTTCTTAAATGTTTGTCATTCTTGAATTTGACTTCTTTTCACTTTTTGACAATTTCCACAATTTGTTCTTCTAACCAGTTTACGTTCTTGTGTTTCTTCATCTTTGGCAATCTATTCTCACATTCATTCTTAACAATTTAAGATCATTTCTCATGTTCTCTATCAATTAGGTTCAGGACTTCAAAGTGATTTTTGATATTCTCTTTGAAAATGATGGCTATATGTTCAATATCATATCATGGAAATTGAGTGTCTTTCTTTGTTAGATCAACTTGGAGCTTGCACATGCGCAGGTCATGATGTCTTCAACAGTCAGTACTTGGCCATTTTTTGATATTATATTTAAGCTTCTCAACATCTCTTTAGCAATACTATAGTCAATTTGATTTCTGTATGCTCATCTGATGTGTTCATCTATAAAAATATTGTTTAAAATATTTTTTAATTAAAGATTACAATTAGAATTTATTGTTAACATGTTTTGTTCATTCTGTAGTAGTATGTCAAATCTGAGTATTCTTCTCCTTTAATTGTAATTTTTAATTTCTTTTGATTTCCTCTAATAGCCAATATTCAAAGTCCCATCTTATCATGTTTTTGTCCCAAAAAACAAAGCAATCACAGTTTCCAGTGGGAAGGATCCCTATAATTAATTTCAAATTCTTATTTCAAATCCATCTGAACCTTTAATCTGCTTTTAGTTTTCCAAAATCAACACTCTAAACACTCATTTACTGATTATTCAAAAATATTTTTCTAAATCTGTAAACTCCTATTTAAAACATCTTCTATAATAAATAGATTCACCCAGTGAATGCAATAAAAATTTGCTGTTCCAAAGGTTCTTAATATTTCAAAATTAGTAAGAAGTGATTCCAATGGTGATTAAGAAATGACACTCAGTTGAACTTTTTGTCCATAAAGACTGAGTTATGACTGTGAGTTTAGATGGAATCCCTCAACTTCCAGCCACTCAACTCAGAAGCCGTCTTCAAAACTTCAGTTTCCTACAGTCTACTCATAAGAAGCAGCTGTCAGGACTTTGCATGGTTAGTAATCTTGCTATACCTTTCATAAATATAAAACAATGCCTTTCCTTGTTTTTCACGTCCTGAGTAGTAACTGCTGTGATTTTCTGACTGTAAATCTCCAATCCCATTCCATCTCAATACGCTGATGTCTAAATATTTTTATTTCATCTTTTATTGTGTTCAACTTTCCTGTTTTCATGCTTCTTACGTTCCACGTCTCTATTGTAATTCTGTCTTTGCAGCTTCAGATTTTCTTTTTCTGTCTAGGAACATTAGGAATCAAACATCTTGAAGGTTTTCATGTGGTAAACCCTATTATTATTCCAAAAGTTCCTCAGAAGCATATTGAATGCCATCTGACCTGAGAGGTCCGTCATCCAGTATTATCTGGATGGATCGTCTATCATTTTATATTTTCTATCCATTTTTGATAAAAATACAAAAGTAGTTTAACACTGCCTATTCCTGTGCCTATGAATCAATATCTTTGTCATTGACATTAACTCTGGTATCTTCCTTTATCACTTCCACCCAATATAGGCAGCTACTTGCTTTAACTGGGCAGTTGGGCTAACCTTCACTAGTTGGGTGACTCAGCTGGGAATATTTTCCTCTTTGCCTACACTGCCAACTTTCTTCATTCACCCATCTCAGAATCCTCTTCTGAGGCAGCACAAAAACACTGGTGGGGAGGGGGAGGGCAACCAAAAGAGACCCTTTTCAAATTAACCCTATATATGCAATGATTTAAATGGTCTTAGGATTTCTAGTGTATGCAATACAAATGTAATATTTATTAGACAGAAACATTAATTTAAATAAAAAAACAGACTATATGCACCTATCTATTCCAAAGACACATACACACACACAAACCACACACCATACAAATACTATTTACAAGTAAATATATTTAGCTCTCCCTATATCTACATTTTTCAAAGGATGTCCTGAGTGAAAATGTTACCAGTATAATTTGATTTTTTTTAAAAAAAAAAAATCCTAATAATTCAGTTATATTTACTTGAATCAAGAAACTGATGTTGAAAGAATATTGCAAAAGCTTCTAAATATAGTACCGTAATTGATTGAGAATATAGCTGAAGAAAAAAAGAGTATGATACTGCCACCTGTTGGTCAATAAAATATCTAATTAGATTGAAAGATACTGGTTTATGGAAACTTTAAGAGTTAAACTTTAACATGTACTGCACTGAAAAAGTGAAATTCCATCTAATCCCTGGTCATGCAACTCTCATGTTTTATAAATGTTAAACATGGTCCTGCCATTCCACAAACAACTATTTTGAGTTCTCAGTGAATTTATTTTAAAAAAATATTTTCTGAATGACAAATATATGTACAAGAAAACATTTCAAAGCAACTTCACAGTGGTAAATAAAAATTACAGTATGTCTGTATACACACACACACACACATGTATATATATATATATATTGCTTTGAGACCATTTTTATTACACCACTTTCAACTTTTAAAAATGATGGAACTTAAAGAAATGAAACTGTAATAATAATATACATATATGAATGCATTGAGTTACATAGATTTTATATACATTTGTTAGTTATCTTTAAAGAGATAAAAATATGAAAAAATTATCTTTGGAATTATATATTATAATATGTCCTTTCAAAACATAAAGATACAATATCCTTTGTGCAGCCTATAAATCACTAAAACATAAGCAATATACAATATAACTATTTGCCATCTTGATACATATAAATCTGTTGATTAAATTCTTTAATTTTTATTTTTCTATTCATATCTAACTTTACAGCTTTGATTTAAAAACAATAATATATTTGTGTAGTTAAAAGACTCTGTCTTAATCAGGCTATTAACCTTGAATATGTTATCAATATATAATAACTGTATAAGCACAATATATTTATTGTTATTTGCTATTTATTTGCTATTATTTTTGGTGTTTTATATAAATTAATTTTTATTTTTCTATTCATATCCAACTTTATAGCTTTGATTAAAAACAATAATATATTTGTGTAGGTAAAAGACTTATATTTTGTAATGACTTTTCACTATGTGTCATTAAGGGATTTGGAATCGAAACATTATTTTCATTCAACTGTAGCTTCTTTATTTTTTTTTATTTTTCTTTATTTTTCCTCCAAGGCGTCTACCATCTTTTAACTTATCACAGAAAGTCTATTAAGGAACAAAAGATGGAATAACTTTATGATACCTTTTTATTAGTACTACGAACAATCCATCTAAAAGCAGGTTTTGCCCTAATTCATTATTTGAACAGAATAAGTAAGGATGCCATTTAAAAGTCTAATGTAGAATACTTTTCAGCTAGAGTGAAATTATTATATCATTTTTACTCTTAACCTAAATGTCTTTAAACTAGCATCTAAATATACAGTAGCAGAAAAATCATTCATAGTTGACTCAAAATGGAAGTTATCTATTTTGGTACCAGGGAAAATAGATGTAGGTTTTCAGTGTTCAGTATTACAAGAGCCTGTAGTACAGTGGACTAAAGCACTGTTATTAACAGATTAACATCTGCTGCTTGCAATTACTGCAAGTTCAAATCTCACCAGGCTCAAGGTTGACTCAGCCTTCCATCCTTTCAAAGGTAGGTGAAATGAGGACCCAGATTGTGGGGGCAATAAGCTGACTTTGTATAAATATACAAAAGTATGAAGGCTATTGCTTAACGCATTGTAAGCCGCCCTGAGTCTCCGGAGAAGGGCAGCATATAAATCAATTTTTTTAAAAAAGTATTCTATATCTATATAACCCTGCTACCGGTATTGGTTATATGATACACTATTCAGCAGAAAGGGGCCTAATCATTTCTATCGAGAAATCTGCAAAAGCTGTTTCTAGACAGTAAGAACTTGCCAGCTATCCATCCACCCTTTTCTTGACTTCAATTCTACTGGAAATGAGGCAAGAAATGTTAACTCTAATATCAATATTTATAATTTTCATATTTTATATTGCAATTTTATCTTCTTGTAAGCCATCTAGAGACACTTGATAGTGACATTAATTTTAATAAATAAAATAAAATAAAGCTATTCTATAATTCTCATTTTTTCCACACTTACTATTTTCCACAGTTCCTCACATGAGTTGACTGTAATTCTTTCATTGTGAAATGCTTCATAAAGAAATCAAGTACATCTCTTCCGTAACTGTGCATTATTCCATGTTCCAACATGGTTATTTATGGAAGAATAAAGTCACTATTAAATATGTATCCAAAATTTAGGGTGTTGTATTAATTAGGTTATTAGACAAGGAATGGATGAAGAAACCTAGGTTTCAGCTGTGTGAATTTGTCCCAGCCCTAGAATACTAAGTAAAAAAAGAATCTACCAATATGGACTGTGGTAGATTAACAATACCAAGCCTTCAATATATTTCATTCTTCATTCTGAAATAAATTGATTTTGGTTGGTAATAATAATTATATCAGTCAATATTTTTGTTGCTTACTCTTTGTTTGAAGAGTTAATAAAACTATCATTTTCAAACTACTAAAAAATTAGAACCAACTTGTTAGATCCGGCGCAGGGAAAAGAAGACTGGACCAGCTCGATACACTAATAACTTTATTAGGTACAAAGTAACGAGTCAAGACTGCTGGCGCGCTGCCGGAGCTCTCCTTATATTCGCTTCCGGCAGACGCACCGCCCCTTGACAGGGATTCAAATCTCCTGCCCGATGGCTGGCAGCCAATCAGGGCGGATGTCCTTATAAGGACATAACACTCCTCCCCCCTTAGTCCAAAATGTCAATCTCATTCACAAACGTTACGTAGTCGCGCAGGTACGCCGGACGCCTCGGCACCCTAGCTGACCTGCGCAGTCTCACTTCTCCTCCGTCTCCGGCCTGGAAGGATGGGGCTCTTTCGTCTCCTGGTTCCCTCTCCGGAACCGGGCTCGGTTCGGCTGTCGAGTGAGCGGGGCCACCCCCAGCGCCTCCAGCCGGACCGCAGACCTTGGATCGCTGGTCCTGGTGGTCTTCCTCCTGTCCTGTGGATCTCTCGCCTCGCCTCGGCTGCTCGGTTCCGACCCGGGAAGAGCGTCTGAGTCTCGGTAAGTCCATTTCTTGCTCCTCCCTGGTCTCCCGGGCGCTGTGGTTCGGTCTCGGTCCGGCTTGCTGCCGCTCGGGTGGCGGTTCCGCTCGGTTCGGGTGGTGCTGGCTCTCGTTGTTGTTGTTGTGCCGTCCGACCTCGCAGGGGTGGCGTTGGTCCCCTCGGTTGGGCTGGCGTCGGTCTACCTTGTCTGGCTGGCGGTGGTCGACCTGGTCGGGGTGTTGTTGCGGCGCTACCTCCGCGGGGCGGCGGAGGTCTCCCCTGCCGGGGTGGTGCAGGTCTCCCTGGCCGGGTTGTTGTCAGCTTCCCCTTCCCCCTAGTCCCTGGTCTACCGTTGGTTGGTGCCTGGGGCCATCCTGGTCGGGGTGTCGTTTCTTGGCTGTCTCTTGTGATGGGCGGGGGTCCCCCACGTCGGTGAGTAGTGTGCCACCCTCGCCCGTGGGTCGTGGGTTGCCCGTCTTGGCTGGGTCCCGGTCTACTCGCCTTGAACTGCAGTCTCCCTGGCTGGGCTGGCATGGGCTGCTGTAACTGGTGGGGTGCGTTGCTCCTCCTCTGGGCAGGTCCCGGTCTACCTGCGGGCTGGGTTGGTGGTCCCTGGCCTTGCTGTGCCCGGTGCCCACCTGGCTGGGTTGTTGTTGCCATCCTCCGTGCGGTTGGCCCCGGTCTACCTCGCTGGGCTGCCGGCGTGACAGCATCTGGTAGTGGGCTGGGCCGACCTTGACGGGGTGGTGCTGCTCTGCCTCGCAGGGGTGTGGTAGGCCTACCTCGCCGGGTTGTTGTAGGCCTACCGGGTCTGGGTGTGGTAGGCCTACCTCGCTGGGGTGTTGGAGGTCTACCTCACCGGGGTGTTGTAGGCCTCCCTCGTCAGGCTGGTTTTCATGCGCTCCCCCCCACCTTTTTCGGAGTTGGTCGATGTGACGTCTCGCGAACTGTCCATCTTCCAACTCGACGATGTATGATTTGGGGCCGGTTGTGCTGGCAATCTTCCCCTTCAGCCACTTAGGAGAGCCGCTGAAATTCAGCGCGAAAATTGAATCTCCGTTGCTGAAGGCGCGAAGCGGGCGGCTGGCGGTTGCGGTCACTTCCGGGCTGTATTGGGGGTGCAGCCGGTCCAAGGGTGACCTCAACCTTCTGCCCATCAACAGTTCGGCCGGGCTCTTGTGGGTGGTGGCGTGTGGCGTGATATGCTGGGTGAGGAGGAAATTGTCTATGCGCTCTTGCCAGTCCCCCGGGCCCATCTTGGTGAGGGCCTCTTTGGTCAGTCGGACCATGCGTTCCGCTTGTCCGTTTCCGGCCGGCCTGTAAGGGGCGGACAGGGCGTGGCGGATGCCCAGTCCCGCCAGGAAGGACTCCATGGCCAAGGATGTGAGCTGGGGGCCGTTGTCTGAGACCAGCACATCCGGTAGACCATGAGTGGCGAAGAGACGGCGCAGGGCTCGGATCGTCGCGTCCGTTGTGGTAGATGCCATGGGCACCACCTCGAGCCATTTGGAGAAGGCATCTACCACGATGAGGAGGTGTCGCCCCTGCATCGGACCCGCGAAGTCAATGTGGACCCTCGACCAGGGGTTGCTGGGGGTCTCCCACTTCGCGACCTCGGATTGCGGCGGCGCTGGGCGAACTTCTTGGCACGGGTCACATCTGGAGACCCATTGTTCAATGTCTTTGTCCATGGAGGGCCACCAGACATAACTCCGTGCCAGTGCCTTCATGCGGACGATGCCCGGGTGCCCCTTGTGCAAGGTCTCCAACGTTCGCCGTTGCAGAGTGCTTGGAATCAGCACCCTCTCTCCCCATAGCAGACAGCCCTTCATGGTGGACAGCTCCTCCTGTTTCCTGGCGAACGGGCTGAACCTTTCCTCTGGCTTTCCCGATGGCCACCCTCTGAGGATCCAGGATTTCACTTTGCGGAGTGTGGGGTCCTTTTGGGTGTGGACGGCCACATCTGCGGATGACACCGGGCAGCTGGCGTCGTCATCAATGTGCAGTAGGTGGAGCGTGGGGGCTGGGTCTTCGACCGGCTTCTTCGACGGGCATCTGCTGAGGGCGTCAGCGTTTCCTATGGCTGTGCCTGGCTGGTGCACGAGCCTATAGGAGTAGCCAGCTAGGAAGATTGCCCATCTCGTCATTCTTGGGGACATGAAGGTCGGGGTTGGTTGGTCGCCTGCGAGGAGTCCCAGGAGAGGCTTGTGGTCTGTGACTATGGTGAAGCTTCTTCCGTAGAGGTATTCGTGGAAGCGCTTCACTCCAGCCACGATGGCCAGGGCTTCTTTGTCCAGCTGGCTATGGTTCCGTTCTGCGCCGGACATCGTCTTTGAGAAGTACGCGATTGGGGCTTCCGAGCCATTGGGCAGTTCGTGGCTGAGGACTGCCCCCACCCCGTAAGGCGACGCGTCGCAGGTCAGTCTGATGGGGAGCGTCTCGCTGTACTGAATGAGGACGCTTTTGGACGTCAATAGTCCTTTGATGGCCCGGAATGCCGCTTCCTCTTCCTGGCCCCACTTCCAGGAAGCCGATTTTCCCAGCAGGCGGTGGAGTGGCTCAGCAACTGTGGCTTTCTGTTTTAAGAAAATGGCGTAAAAGTTGAGCAACCCAAGGAAAGCCTGAAGCTCCGTTTTGTTTTTTGGGCTTGGAGCTTCATGGATTGCTTCCACTTTTGATTTGGTGGGGTGGATGCCTGTGCTATCAATGAGGAAGCCCAGGAACTCGACTTCCTGTACCCCTATGATGCACTTGTCCCGCCTGACCCTCAAACCCTTGGCCTTGAACCGCTGCAGGACAAGCCTGAGCCTTTCAAGGAGTTGGGTTCTTGAGTCACCGGAGATGAGCACATCATCGAAGTAAGGCACCACCCCTGGAACGCCTTGGAGAAGGCGTTCCATCATGGATTGGAAGATGCCAGGGGCAGCGCTGACTCCAAATTGGAGGCGGTTGCATTTAAATGCCCCCCTGTGTGTGACAATTGTTTGAGCCTCCGCCGTTTTGTCATCCACTGGCAGTTGCTGGTAAGCCTGGGCCAGGTCCAGTTTCGCGAAAATTGCTCCAGATCCCAGGGAATGCAGCAGATGTTGCACACTGGGACTGGGTATGCGCTCTGTGCCAACGCCTTGTTGATGGTACAACGGTAGTCAGCACAGATGCGCACAGACCCATCATGCTTCAGTGGGGTCACAATGGGGGTCTCCCATGAGGCATGATTGATCGGTTCCAGGACGCCCTGGGCGATCAGCTTATCCAGCTGCTCATCTACTTTGGGCCGCAGGGCAAATGGAACTCGGCGGGGCTTGAGCCTGATTGGGGTGATTCCCTTGTCCAGATTAAAAGAGATTGGCCTCCCCACAAATTTCCCCAGCTTACCATCGAAGACTTCTTTGAACTCTTCGATGATGGAGTCGAGTTCGTCCCTGCGGATCTGGTGGATGCCCTGAAGTGAAAGTCCCAGTGGCTTGAACCACTCCACACCCAACAGGTTCGGTCGGCTGTGCTGTACAGTGGTGATGGGTAGCTTTCCGTTGAAGTCGTTGTACTTCACCCGGATTGTGGCTCTGCCTAGGATTTCGATGGGATTCCCGTTGAAGTCCACGAGTCTCGCCTTCGGGTTTTTCAGCTGGGTCCTTTTGTATGCCGGGTTCAGCTGCTGTAGGTGCTGCCAGTCCATGATGGAGTAGGCGGATCCAGAGTCTACCTCCATCTTGCATGGTGACCCCTCTGCTAGCAGCGTCACGTGGAACTTCGTGGTTCCCTCGTCGCTTGTGTGAGCAATGGTGGTGGTCTGGTGCACCGTTCTGTTGCGGGGATATTCCTCCTCCCCGCGCCGGGACTGGTTTGAGGACCGTTTGGATGTCCTCTGGTTATCTTTGCGATTTTCCCGGAATCGTGGTCTGGGTGGTTCCGGGGCTGGATCTGTGGCTCTGCAGGCCTCTGCGATGTGGCCCCTCTTCAGGCATCGGCGGCAGGTCGCGTCCCTCCATCTGCAGTTTGCCCTGGGGTGGTCGCCTCTGCAGCTGCCGCATCGCTCTCCCCGGTCGCCATGCTGTGGGTTTTCCTGCCTGGGGGGGCGGGACACCTTGTGGACGGCCATTTCCTCATCAGACTCGGATTGAGTGGTTGCCTCGTCTGATGAGGTCGGGCCCGACTTGTGGATCTTATGGATCCCCCTTGCTTTTACCATCGCGGCGGCTGCTTGCTCAGACGTTTCAGCCGCCGTTGCCTCGTCGAGGACATCTTTGAGCGGAATCCTCTTCCGGCTGAGGAACTTCTTCTGCAGCCCCACATCTCGCATTCCAAACACAATGCGGTCCCGGATGGCATTGTCCACATTGTCGAACTCGCAGTTGGCAGCGATTTGGCGAAGCGCTGCCACGAATTCCTTGATGGATTCACCTTCCCGCTGGTTTCTTGCTGGAAGGTGAACCTGTTTGCGATGGGGGTGCCTGTAGGTGCATAGTGCTCCTGTAGGACTTCTTGCAGGTCGTTCCAGGACATCTCCTCGATGTCCCTGGGTGCCACGAGGTCAATCGCCATCTCCAGAACGTCCGATCCGCAATGAGCCAGGAAGAGGGCTCTTTTTCTCTCCTCATCGAGGTTCTGGTATCCATTGCCTCTCAGGAACTGCCGGAATCGGACCATGTATGACCTCCACTTCTCCCGGGATGGGTCGAACGGGTTCAGCGCGGTCATCGGGGCTTGCGGGGTAGCCATTCTGTAAGATCGCTGTGGTGTGGTGATTTTGTTCGGTGGGCGATCATGCCAAGAGTCTTGTGAAGGTTCTTCTCTCTAGTCCTTCGTCGCCAGTGTTAGATCCGGCGCAGGGAAAAGAAGACTGGACCAGCTCGATACACTAATAACTTTATTAGGTACAAAGTAACGAGTCAAGACTGCTGGCGCGCTGCCGGAGCTCTCCTTATATTCGCTCCCGGCAGACGCACCGCCCCTTGACAGGGATTCAAATCTCCCGCCTGATGGCTGGCAGCCAATCTGGGCGGATGTCCTTATAAGGACATAACACAACTAATAGATATAAATTTCAGCACCATATTCCTCTTTTACATTTAATTTGAGGGGAGAAAGTGGTATCCTGAGAGAATGCCACCACATTTTGGAACTCTGGAAAGAAAAAAAGAGGAAGGAGTCAGGTATTGGGATGGGATGGGATGGGATGGAATGGGTAAACTAACTTAACCTTTCTCATTCTAATAAATTTGAGGCTTATTATATTATCTTTATATAGCAACAATATCACATACGAACTCTTGAATTGGACTTCAAAATAGAAATGGAAAAACAACAATTATTGGAGCTTTCTCTTTCTCTTAGAAACAATTTAACAGACTGGTCCAATTCTTTCATAGCTTCCCCTCTGCCCCACTCCCATTTCTTATCTTTCAGTCCATTCCATTAGCTCCCTAGTTCCTTCTAAAGAAATTCAGAATAAAACTGCTTGATGTAAGAATCAGCAAAGTTCTCTTAACTGAATATATTGCAAACAATATTTGTTCATAGCACAAATTGTCATTTCAATTTTTGAACAATTAGCCTTCATTAAAATAATCTGGATAAAATAATAGTATATAGAAACCCTCTCTGCTTTTATTGAAGCCCAATCTAGATAACTTGTTCAAGCAGCATCCTTTCAGACTAAATGCCAAAATTTGTTAATGTACAACTTACAAAGGAATGCAAGCAGTTTAAAATGTTACCTCATCAAAACTTATTTGCTCCCTGCAATTAAATCAGGCTACTTTTCACACATCTTAAAACAGATTTAATTCCAGCTGCTGGGCCTCCAAAACAGTAATTGTCACTTCTTTGAGACAGCTTTTTCACTGCCACTATCAGCAAGTAGATTTGTGCATGGTTTTGTGGCTCATAAACTCTTCTGGTAGCAAGCAATCTTACTGGCTTCTAAACAATCTACTATACCTCACATATCAGTTAAAAAAGGAAACCATTTGTTGCCAACTTTGAAATTATCTCAATCAGAATTTTTCACCCTGGAAAGAATCCTTTATTCTACTCTATTGCTATTTTTGAATTGCACGGTCCAGATAATAAGCCTGTTGTTAATAACTATCCCCCCCACCATTTTTGTCCTCGGCTAAACTGGGCCATTAGACTAAAGATATGCAGAATAAGGCCAGATTTGACACTGATGAAACTGTACTTATCAGTGCCTTGGATTCTTGCCCAAGGTTGAACAAGAAGTTATTTTTACAAAGGCTGGATAGCCTGTTCACCACTTTTGCTAATGTGGAGTCCCTCACTGAGCTTGTGCCACCTAAAACTTTGCATCATCAGCTTTAAATGGATAATGAAGAGTTGGATTGATTCATCTGCCAGAATAATGGGAAATGGTCACTATTTGGGTGATTTCCAAAACAAAAAATTATTAAAAGAGCATAATTGTATGAAATCATAATATAATCAATTACGTTTGGTTTTTGGAGCCTAAGAAGAGAAGTGAGAAGCTTTGGGAAAAACTGCAGGGATCCTCAGTGGACAAAAATTGCCCCTTCTTATACAACCTCCTTATATCTCTGTCTGGAGGTATCTTTCTAGAGATGTTTCTACCAAAAGAGGGGTATGGCAAGGTTGGATTCTAGTCCCCCTAATTTTCATTCTCCATATACCATAATTCAGGCTCTCTCATCTTCTAATTATCACTCTCCAATTTTAGCTGATTGTGCAATTCCAGCCTTGCTATACCTTTAGATGATGTCGTAAATTTGTCAATTTTGTACCTAGGAACAAAAAACAGATTGAAGGCATTGGCACCCTATTGCCTAAAAGAATAACTTTATTGCCTTGGTTTATTGTTAAAAATAATCCGCTATTGCAGAGGTGTCAAACTCAAGGCCCGTGGGCTTAATCTAAGGGGTGCTTAGATCTAGCCATAGGCCCCCCCTGGAAACAGCGAAGGACTGGCCCGCAGTGCCTCTGCCAGTAAAAACAGAGCTTGGGAGGACCCTCTGAGTTCCATTTTCACTACAGAGGACTGCAGAAGGCTTTTGTGGTGGAAGGCAGAGCCCAGGTGGGCCATACGCAGCCTCCCTAAGCTCCGTTTTTGGTGGCAGAGGCTGCAGGGGGCCGTCGCAGCCAAAACAGAGCTTTGATGAGTGACATTGAGCTGGCCACACCTACCCAGCCCACGCCTCTCCAGCCCCCCAAGGTTAAACACAATGAAGCCCTCAATGAAATCAAATTTGACACCCCTGCCCTATTGGTTTTCATATTTAAATCACCATTTTAAATCAACTTGGCTAGTAAGAGCTCAATAGCAAACTCCAGTCCTTAGGTCTCTCTTTGAAAAGCCTTTGCCAACTAGGCTTTGAAAATGTTGGTAGTCGTCTAGAGCAATATATCTGATATATTGATTTTCAAACTAGTATCTGATTTTCAAGTCTAGTATTTACCCGCCCAGTTCATAGGTTTTTCTCAAATGGGCATCTTATCTCTCCTCAGTTTTAATTCTGAAGTTTCGCTGGGCCTTCACCTTGACTAGCTTAGACACACTACCTTCTGCAGTCCTATGAGGGCAATATAAAACAGGATTGTTTTTCGCAGGTGGGAATAGCTCTATGAAATCCTTAAGTCATAAGCTATTTTGTGGCTCTCTTTATAGGGCATTTCAGAAGACATACAAGTAGTTCATTTTAAAGTGGTCAAAAATGCAATGCTACCCTGGTCAAAAATGCAATGCTTATCTGTGACCTGTAACATGGCCCATCTTTCCATGTTGCCTGGTTTTGTGCCACCATTTGTGCCAACTGTTCTACCTACGACTGAAGATTAGGGCAAATTTGAGTGCTACTGTTATTAGTACTACTGTTAATTTATTTTATCTAATGTTATTGTATTTTATGGCTACTGTTAGTTTTATTAATTATATATTGATGTATTTTTACAGTAGTGTTCTCTGGCCTAAATGCTGTAATAAGGATTTTGATTTGATTTGAATGAACTACCCAGTGAAACGCAGCTCACACACATATCATTGCATTATGGCCAGTCTTTCAGCAGCCATCATAAATTAATTATTTTATTTTCAGTTCTTTAAGTAATTTCACTAGATAACAATAAGCATGTCTCCAGAGCATAGTTACAATAAATGTTCCTATGTGGTGAAATCCAATTTTTTTTTTTTACTACTGGTTCTGTGGACATGGCTTGGTGGGCATGGTGTGGCTTGATGGGCTTGGCTTGGAGGGTATAGCAGGGGAAGGATACTGCAAAATCTCCATTCCTACCCCACTCCAGGGGAAGCATACTGCAACCCCACTCTGGGGCCAGTCAGACGTGGTATTTGCCAGTTCTCCGAACTACTCAAAATTTCTGCTACTGGTTCTCCAGAATCTATCAGAACCTGCTAGATTTCATATATCCATACCATTAATATCTCTAATCACTTCTGTCCAGAATCTCTGTACAACTTCACAGGACCATTATAGATGCATATAGAAGCCCTTACTTCACTATACTTTTAACATTTATATGAATTTATATGAGAGTTCTGTAACAGAGGGAGATCAAATGAAATACTAGAAGAAACAGAAATTCCCTTCTCAAAAGAAATTGAAGGAGCCACCCACAATAAGAAACATCACAAAGAGGCAATTAATACATCCGATTTCCAAGAGATAGGAAAATATAGTGGGAGAGGTGGTTTAAGGGTTGAAGCTGCCCAGACAGAAACTATTATATAAGCATATCTCACCCAAAGTCACCTAGGTGAACTTCTGCATTTAGACAGAAATCAAAAGTTTAAATTCTGGAACGAAGATATACAAAGGATTTAATTTTTTTGCTCTGCAGCTGGAAATTAATTGATGTGTTAAAATGAATGTCTACAATACTATTCTACAATACAATACAAATGTCTACAATACAATTCAAACATTTGCTATCACATGTCTGTGAATTTCAAAACTAAATGTTGAATAAGGGGTTAAATGTTTGTTAAACCATGATTTACTGAGCCCTGGTAAGATTGTCATAATGTCCCTTAATTCACATGATTTATATAGAAATCTAGTGAGTGAAACCTAGATAAAACTGGACTAGAATATCCATACAACATAAATTTACTAACAACAACATCAACCTCTTGGTGAGAATCCTTAGGGAGGGAACTCAAATGACATTAATCACATTTACGATGAAATATATCAGCAAAATTGTTTGAAGAAATATAAGAAATCCTTTAAAAGTCATAAAACTTCCAGAGTTGTTGGGAGTTGAGTGGCTTATATGAATAAAAATAAATAACAATTCTGTTAAAACAAAGCTTATTCAGGGATGTGGAATATTAAATGTAAGCAATGTAAAAAGTCAGAAGAGATAAAATAAAATTGGCTACCCTGTAAAAGAGTCCTGGTTCTGAAGTGCCTTATGATGTTAATTCTTATTGTAACATTCTTAAGACATATATACAAGAAAATTCCGATAACTATTCTATACGGCAAAAAACTATTTTGGAGCAGGACACATGCATGGTCAGTGAAGATTTTTATTATAAATAGTTAGTTACAACAATTTGAGGAGAAGCAGTAAATTGCTTTCTTACAGCAAAAATAAGCATTTATTAATTTAGGAGCAGGTTTTTGTATATTCTTCATCATCAATCATTGTTTATATAAACATTTATGCAAATACAATAATTAAAGCAAGTAAAATATAGAGTTGAAAAAAATTCATCATGATTATTTAATATTTAATCTTCAATTCAAATCACAGTCTGGGACTGGTAAAAACTTAAACAGTTCAGGTCCTAACCAAGGACCTAAGAGCTGTTAAGGTATCTTCTAAGTAGATAGGCAGTTCCAAGTAGAGTGTTTTTGTAGAGTGTAGTTCCAAGTCAGAGTATTCAGGCCTAATAAGTTCAGGATTTCCATGTATCTAGGCAATCCTTTGCTCCAAGGGCTCCTATTATTATACAACCTTTGATTTCTTCCTCCATAATCACTCAACTTCAATTTGCAAATTATGATACTTTGTTTTGCTTTTTAGCTGTTTCTCTTCAATTCATGCATCACCTATTAATTATTATTTAGCATTTAATATCCCTTTCCTTGTCCCACACAAACTTTTAGTAGAGCAGGCTTTTGGTAAATGGGCTGTCTTTCCTGCAGTGCTTAATAAAATGAATGTGTTAACCCTGCGGCACAAGCTTCTAATCCCTTTATTAGATAATATCATGAGCAAAACCAATTTCTTTTCAAGAATTCCAAAGAATATTCTATGCATACTACATACAGTATCTGCATATATTCCATTCTCCTGCATAATTATGCTATAAATGGTTCTCAGATGTATTAAACCACCTCAGAGCAAGGGAGAAAAGAAAACCAGTAAGCCATAGCAGCAAAGAATCTGCTTTCATCACATAGCTTTCCAAAGCTAATTTACAACACACTGTTTTCACTTTATGATGAGAAATGATAATATTTTTCTTCGTGGATAAGATGAAATCTGAAGGGATGTCCTACTGAAGGACTAGCTCTCCTTAATGCCCTTAGTCTTCCCTCATTATGATTTCTGGTCCCAGGATAGAAGCCTTAATTTGACACAGATGAGTAATGTTACCTATGTTTCTTGAGCAATACACTCAGTGCCTGAGGCAGGGCTTCCTCCATTTGAAACTGAGGCCAGAAGACTATCCATAAATCCAGTGCCATACAAGGAGCAATTAAGCTACAAGTTTTCTTGCTGTGAGCAGTTTAGCAGATGTGCCTAATAAATTATTTTATTATATTTATTTCTTTTTCGCTTTAGATGCTAGTATTACTATGTTTTAGGTAATTAATAGGTGCTAATTCTGTAATTCTAAAAACTATGTTGTATTCAAATAACCATACTATCTGCATTAATCTTAATAATTTCCCTTTGACAAATAGTGCTTTAAAGATGAAAAAGTAAACAAAGATTATGTTCATTTGCTCAGGTCATTCATCAGTTCAGTACCATAAGGGAATTGGATAAAAGGGCATGCTGATCTCAGCCCACTTTTTGTGACTGACAAACTGTACTTTGTCAAAAGTTTGTTTTGTGTCCAGAATGACCTTAAATAATGTAAATTAAACAAATCGTTCAATGAAAGGATTTATTCACTTTATGAATAGCTGCTCTTTAACTTACAATAGTCTAAGTGTTGAGCACTTTCAATTGTAAACTATTTTTGTACCAGTGGGTTGGCCTTGAAAAGGTATCTCTATAATACAGAATTTAATTTTTTTCCAATGGTTAACATTTTTAAATTTTATTTTATTTAAGTTGGGTGGACTTCATTTCTCAGAATTTCCCAACCAGCATGCATAAATTTCTTGAGCTTGAGAAACACTGACGTATAGGAGAGTACTTCATAGGATTCAAAGAGATCTTGGTGGCCTTTTACTCCAACCTTCTGTCTAGGTTGCATCACAGACAAAGGGTGCCCAATCTTTTTCTGAAAACTTCCAGAGATGGAGTATTCACAACTTCAGGAAGCAGGCTATTTCACTGCTTCATAGTTCTTCCAGGTCAGAAATTCTTCCTTATAGAAATAAAACTTGCATCTATTGATTATTGTCTTATACTCAGATGCTACAGAGAATAAATTCCATTGTCCTATGTCACCCCTTCAGGTATTGGAAGATGTCTTCTTTAGGCTAAGTTCCTTTAATCATGCTTCATACTCTTCATAGGATTCAGCTTCGAAGGCTGTCACCATCTTTCTTGCTCTTCATTGCTCTTCATACTTTTTTTTTTTTAAATTGATTTATATGCCGCCCTTCTCCGGAGACTCAGGGCAGCTTACAATGCGTTAAGCAATAGCCTTCATACTTTTGTATATTTATACAAAGTCAGCTTATTGCCCCCACAAACTGGGTCCTCAATTTACCTACCTTAGAAAGGATGGAAGGCTGAGTCAACCTTGAACCTGTTGAGATTCGAACTTACAGTAATTGCAGACAGCTGGTGTTAATCACAATGCTATCAGTCTGCTGAGCCACCAGGCCCTACTTTCCAATTCTTCAGCATACTTTTTGTATATATTGTGGCAGCCAGAATGAGATACAGGATTACAGATATGGTTTGATCAGTGTAGCATACAGCAGTAGTATCCCTTCTTGTGAACTTAATCCTTAACCTGTTGACAAAACTTCATAGCAATCGGTTTCCGGTTGATGTTGCAGCAAAATCGGACACGGAAAGTGGGTCTCCGTGCCAAATTCTCCCCGTTGGTGGGCTCCAAAAGGCTTACTTTCCTCTCAGCCACATGAGGAGAAGAAACAGCCTAAGATGCCTACCACGAAGCTGGGACAGTCAATGACCATCTAAACTTTGAACTGGAGCGGATTTTGGTGAACAGTGTGGAACAGTGAGGAATTTTTTTTTACCCAAAAGTTAATCCCAAAAGAGAAATATAGAATTTACTGTTAAAGTGGTGATCAAATACTTTGAGAAAACTACCAGACAGGAAGGAAAGGATTAAAGAGAGAGAAAAAATTCTTCAAAAAAGTAGGAAATTGACTCTCAAATTGGGAAGATGTGACATTGGGAAGGCAATTTAAAAAGCTGAAATTACGGATTTAAAAAATTAACACTTTACAATTACAATTTAAAATAATTAAAACCAGATTTTTAATAATAATATTGAAAATTAACCTGACAGTACTACCTGCTGGTGAAAGGAATATATACAAGCCTGGGAATACCTATTTAAAGGAATATCAAAATATTTACTGGACTATATACATCTGCCCTATGACCACTGAAGATTTAAATGTGAGAACAAGGAAGACGCTTAAAGTGACCACTGAATGTTAAGTTATATGATTGAATCTATAAAGATGACTTAAAGAGGCTTCAATAACTCCCTAGACTATGTAAATGAAACTGACTGACTACTTATGGAACATAAAGAACTGTGATTAGTGTATACTTTGAAGAGTAACCTTAGGCTTGAAAAATGGTTCTTGGGCTATTGGCCAAAAGTGGAATTTATTAAAACAAGATAAGATGCAACATAAGAAGGTAACAAGTGGAAGGATGTTTCAAAGCATAAAGGATATGATACAGAAAGAATATAAGGTGATTATGGAATTAATGGATGACATGGATCAAAAATTGGAAAATATTATACAAAGGCTAATGAGTAATCACCAAGATGCCCAGGAAAGGAAAGAGCTACCAGAAGGAATAGAGAGAAAAACAGAATTGAGGAATCAACTAAAACAAGATAATGAGGAGTCATCAATAAAATTAATGTTTGATGAATCAAACCAGGGGGAAAACATTCTAAGAGATCTGAAAAGAGAATGGGATAAGCAGGAAGATACTTGGGAAGGGAGACAGGAGTCCGGGCTGATAATTTTAAAGCTAGACAGTGGAAGAGGGTAGGGATGGGAGAAACACTTAGATTGACTAGGTGTCAGCTTGTCTTTCGTCTCGAGCTGCGAATGTAACAAATCACCACAAGCAGAGATGAGAGTGCAGGTTTTTGTAGATTCACAGCCAAAAGCAAAGCACAAGTCGGATAGTTGGTTCAAAGTCAGTGCTGTGCGCAACTGCAGCATGGCGCTATTTATCCCAAACTTAACTCCAAGACCAGCTTTTAGCGGTCACGGTAGTTCCGGCGATCCCTGAACCCATCAACCTCCCGCTCGGTTCCTGGTCAGCGATGTTCAATGACATCGGAACTACCACAACCGCTAAACAGCTGATCAGTGGGGAGTGGCTTGGATACTAAGTGCCGGATGCTGGTTTCGGAGTTAAGTTTGGGATAAATAGCGCCGTCCTGCAGTTGCGCACAGCGCTGACTTTCTCTCAGCTTGTCTCGAGCCACGAACGTAACAAATCACCACAAGCAGAGATGAGAGTGCAAGTTTTACTAAGGGTGTTGTAGATTCACAGCCAAAAGCAAAGCACAAGTCGGATAGTTGGTTCAAATCAGCGCTGTTACATGATGAAACAAAAGTGATAAAATGGGAAATTAGAGATTGAATGATGATATTACTAAGTAAGTTTAAATAATATTGTGATTGGTAAATGTGGAACAATTAAATAATGAAAAGAACATATTTTAATATAAATGTGTATTAATACTAGAATTGTATAGATTGGATGAAAGCAAAGAATATGAATAGAGTTATTTTGTGTTTAAATAATATAGTGATTGGCATTAGAATAGTATATTGAAACACTGAATAATGAATCAATGAAGAATAGTATTTTAATACAAATAGATTCAAAAAGGGAAATATGGAAAATATGAATAAGAACTAAGTATTAAGAATGGGAAAATTAGAGATTGAATAATGGTATTATTGAGTATATTTAAATAATATGATTTGCAGTGGAATAATAAAGTGAAATAATGAATAATAAAATGAGGAAAGAACATATTTTAATATAAACAGGTGTATTAATAGTGGAATTATATAGATTGGATGAATGTAAAGAATATGAATAGAATTAATTTACATGTTTAAATAATATTGTGATTGGTATTAAAATTGTATATTTAAATATTGAACAATGAAATAATGATAGTATTGCAATACAAAGGGAATGTCTTTTAATATAATGGTGACATGAATAAAAGTTAGAATAAAGCAGAAATAAGAAAAAAGGAGACTATTAGTATACACATTTTTATAAAATAAGTGCAATGATAAGACGGAGGTTAGATACTAAATGGCGGTAGAATTATGTATGTTTAAACAGTATGAAATAATGAAAGATTATAATCTGATATAAATTTTATTACTACTAGAAATATATAAACTGGATGAATGTGATAACAATGATTAATATTATTATTTTATCTGTACTGAAATGTATGACACCCAGGTGTCACACTATTCACGCATTGTTATGTATATGTAATATAACATAAAAAACTTGATAAAAAAATTTCACAGCAATCACATATATTACTGACTCACACTTCTATAATGTTTAAAAGAATTACACTTAAAAAAATCAAACATGGAAAGTCGTGGTCTATGGGCCAGATACTCCATTTACCCATTGAATTTGCTTTAGACAGGACAGCTGTAGGGTATAGGTAAGATATTTTTCCAATACAGAAAAGCTATACTGCCAATCAGGATCTGATCAAAGACCTGTTGGAACTGAATGTCTTCTTCATTTAGAAAAAAGAGAAAACTGTTTTTCACTTCTAACAGATGCGAGTAAGTCAGAATTGGCTAAGTGCTGTTTCCTATTTGAGCCATATCATGGCTAATTCCATATATTACATAGGCTCATAGGCAAGGAAAAGATATTGGATTTAAGATCTAAGCAAATATAGTGTGACAGATAAAATCCTATTTTTAGACATCTTCCATTATGTCCTGTTCTAGTCAACACACGCACATGCAAGGAAATTTTAAGGACTTTATTGACAGTTCAAGCCCTTAATGTTGATTCCCAAGGCCCTCACTTGCCCCCAAGACAAGGTCTATAAAGTCACATTTCAGGCCCAATCCGAAGTTTGAATTCAAAAATCCACATACAAGTCCAAAGTCCAAATGCACAACAGTCCAGGATCAAGAAAGCCAAGATCATAGAAATGAAGGATGTACATGGAGGAGAATGGTCAGTTGTTTCCAACAACCCACCCCATTCCGCTCATCTGATTAAAGGCACTTGCCAGAGCAATCCTGTAGGAGGGGTGAGACTGGCACCTCGTGAGAAGCCTCGCCAACTCTGTTCCACCTGCCTCCGCTCAGCCCTGTGCATCCATGTATGTGATGGAGAAGGAATTTCCTCCTTTCCTCTGATAAGCTTCAGCTGTGTGCTTTCTCCACCCTGGGCTTCCAACAGGATCTCTGAGCTCTCCGGCTGCAGCTGCATCTCACTTTTTTCTGTTCCAGACAGCATTCATCTGGTCATTCTTCCAGTGACCCTTCTGAATACCTGGCCTCTCCACTCCTGACTCAGAGCCTTCAGCAAGTTCTCAGTGCTCTTCCTCAACATCATCCAAAGTCCCCAGAGCTGGCTCTGGCTTTTTCTCTTCATCCAAACTGTCATCTGGGGAAGCCATCTCAATTACTTCCCATATGAATAAACACAGCAGAGTAAGAACTGTTTCAGAATTTAGCCAACCTAGCAAGTAATAATGAAACTAATTAGGCAATTATCAACAAAAGAACTGTGTGAAATATGCTACTCAGCAGAAATGTGAGTGAAATGCTTACTTCCATTGTTGTACTAGAACCACAAAACAGTTATTTTAAAATAGCCTTCGCCAAACTATTTTTATTTAGACCTAATTTCAATAATCCCTAATAGAATCCAAATACTAGATATTGATATTAAAAACAAAGCCAGGTTTTCATTCACACACACACACACACACACACACACACACACACACACACACACACACTTCATGAAGCTACAGAAACAATAGTCAAGGATCTATTTATGAATGGGTCTGCACAGCACAAATAATAAGATTTGCCATAAATTGTTTGATTCAGCCAACATGGACTTTCAGTGACAAAAAACAAATCAAGATGGAAGAGGAAAAGCTGTATTTATCATTCTTTAGGGCCCAATCCACTCCCAATTAAACTGCCTCATTTTCTGGTTCCCCATGCCATGGGAGCTTATTTTTAATGATTTTCAAATTTCCAGGCAGACATAGAACATTTTATTGGACTAACTGTATCGACAGGCTCTTTATACTCTCAATTGTCCATAAAAGTGACAAATGTTAACCAGTGTGATAGTACTAAACTTTTAAGGAACAGAAATAATAAAAAATTTTCTGTAGCAATTTTTAAATTATTAATAATTCAAAGTGACGTTTAGCTTCAGTTTTCTAATTTGAGTAAGCTAGCTTTTATTCCATTGAAGTATTGCTTTCATGATTTATTTAATAGCTGTGTTGTCTAATCATTACCTTATGACTTAAGCTAAAATCCTATGCACAGTTATTTGAAAATGATTGTATTATTAGGATTAGGATATTATTTTATATTCTAAGTGTTCCATTCAATCTTGCAAATTATAACAATTCCTTATATTATTTAAAATGAAAGTTCATGTAGAATTATTACTGGTAATTAAGCAGGTCTTAGAATAATGTAAGGGCATAATAGGTTTATATAGCTCAGGAGTAGCTTAATTAATAAAGAGAAAAAAATAATGATATATTTAAACCAAATGTAAAACCAAATTTAACAGAGATGTAATATCTGATAAACATAATGGTATGTACAAATGAAACAAGTGGGTAGGAATAAATGCATTTTATTTGAAAACAATTTCTTAAGTAATTTGTTAAAATGTAACATGGACTACACATTATTTCTAGCACATAACACAGAATATATTCATTCATATAGCATCAATTCCTACACAAAATACAACATTTCCTAACTATCCAGGGTAATATATTTTGCATATTATTTCTGGGAATTCCTCCAATCCCAAACCATTTTTAGCTTGCAATTTTGTATAATTTATTAGACATGGTTGGGAAGAATTTGCTGCATAGCCAAAAGTCTGCAGTTTTGCATCTTCCATCCTTCATTATCTCTGCATATAAAAAGTCAAAAAGCTTCAGGCTAAAATTAACTCAAGATTGGCTATTATATTTGTAAGAGCATTTAGAAGCAATCCCAGTTGACTCGGGAGTATATAATAATAAATAATTTCATATAATCTATCTATCTCATTTAAAAAAATAAACCTTTTCCTTAAGGATATTTTGAAGCTGATGATGAAATACTAACAATATTTACTTTCTGAAGTAGCTAGCCACCCCTGATGCCTATTCTACCTTGGGCAAAGTCATTTAAAGATAGAAAGTTTGCAAGTTAAATGCCTTTAAAATATAAGCATCAGTTTTTATGAATGCCCTCAAGAAACATATTTACCTACTTTCCTTGGTTGATGAAGCTAGACTTGGCTGAAAGCCTTAAACTACTTCTCTTTGGCAGGAACCATTTATTTCAGTGCAAGCACAATGCAGGGAAAATTGTGCAAATCTTTCTCACACAAATAATGGTGTCTTTTAAATGTATATTTTAGGACTATACTCTCATATGGTTAGATTAAAGGTTATGTCAAGTACATTCCATAGCTTACTGTTTTTCTTCACTATAAATATTAAATGAGACATATATTAAAGTTTTGTATGCATAGAGAATGAAGGTAGTTTATAAAGAACATAAAAAAAATAAACAACTTATTTTCTGGTAATTTGTCTTGCCAACATTGCAAGCTCCTGCAGAAAATCAAGAAAGAATAATTGTTTTGGATATCATTTATTGTTTTCAGCTTTTTATTTTAAAATAATCTCAGATGCTAGACAAAAACCTTACATACTTTTTACAATTTTTAAAAATATTCTAGTAAGAACTGTAGAAAAAAAATCTATGCTTCCATGTCTGTTAAAAGGGAAAATATTGAAGTAGATCTCCCATGAGTTTCTGGTTATAATTCAGAAATAAACACATTGTTTAATGTGTTTGTTTTGTTTCTACATATTTGTCACAGTTAAAGATTATCAGAGTTTTGTAGCAAATATGAAAGAAAGTGAAATGCTCTCCACAGTTACTGTTATCATGATGGACATGTATGTCCAAAGCAGAAGAATGCCTTTGTTATTTTTTTCTAGCACTGTCCTGTCCAAAGTCCTGTGAATTGCATTATGTACCGTTCTTTTAAAGATACATTTATTGTTATTTGCCTTTCAGAATTTTTTATTTCAAATATAAAAAAATAGTGAATGAAGTTCCTTCAAAGCCCAAAGCAGACATTGCATAAGTACTTTTTTTATTATTATTACATAATGGCAAATGTAAGAATCCGGAAGTTTAATCATACTTCATCATACTTTCTATTTTCAATTCAAGGGAAACCTTCCATTTGTTACAGGAATAGAGAATTAGACTGCACTTTAAAAGAACCCCTGGGTCCAGATTGTTAAAGTTTTCACTCAATTCTACATGTACAATACAATCCTACATGTCCAATACAAAATATGCAAGTTAGTTACATTCAATTAACATTATGTAGAGCAGGAGTGTCAAACTCAAGGCTCCCAGGCCGGATCCGGCCCACGGGGTGCTTAGAGCTTAGATCTTAGATAATCAGAAGAGGGATCAAGGACTACGTGATCATATGCAAAAAGTACTATGTTGCTAATTATTTCAAAAAATAGTGACTAAAAAAGCATTAGTCATTAGCATGATTATCAGCATCACTATTATATCAAATGACTAAATAATTTAAGATATAGACATGTATAAGTCCTCTATTCTATTATGGAGTGATAACAAGTTGAACGAAGAAAAATGAAATAATTTAAAATTTGAAATTTCTCATATCTTATGAAACTTAACTTATTCCCATTCCTTTTAGTTAAACATTAAACATCTCCCGACACTCTAAGTGGTAAAAGAAGTACAGAAAAAGAAGAAGAAACATTAAACCATTAGTAGATGAATGTACCTCCACTGAATTAATTACATACTGCACTAATTGGCTGCCACTGAAAATTTAGCCTATAAACCATCAGTCAGCTGAATACTGAGAATATATTTGGTATCATCTATCACAATTTAGCATATTTCAAATAACCAACTTGAGAAAAAAATTGTATTCCAGGATAAAAGATCATTACAAACTTTTTAAATTCCCTTTTCCCACATAAGGGCAAAGCAATGCTCATATAAAGTTTTCAAGTATTTATCTATTAAAATTTCAATGGGATAGCATTAAGAAGGTAAAATGAAAGTTTAACATTGTTTTAATTTGAACACATGGGACAAATAAATAAATACTATGAAGCAGTTCTTAACTCCAAATCAGTTTGCTTGCAACTTTTTTTAGTTAAATTCTCATGATGATTGCAAGACCAAGAAGCCTCAAATATTAAGAATATCTGCAATGGTAATTTTCAGATGCAACGGATAATGAATAATAGATATTTTTTACTTAGACACTTCGTGTTCTCTTTTACAACTGAGCTTAATGTGTTTCCTTCTAGTTCATGAGCCAAGAGCAAAGTATGCCAGCAAACTCTGCAATGCTTTCATTGCCAAACCTATTTGCCTCATTAGGATACTTATGAGGATCTTTCTTTAGCTTGTGCCGTATTAAATTGTCATGACAGAACCACTTGCCAAACAATTTAATATGGCATAAGCTAAGGAAAGATCCTGGATTGCTGGGGTTGCTTCCCCTCCCTCAAATCATCTTGTGCCAGGCTTTACTCTTCTGCTTTATTGGGAAGTACCTCAGCAACACCCTTTAGTTTGCAGCTGTCTTGCAGGATGGTGAGTCTTCCTAGAAAAGCAGGAGAGCTCTCACCAAACTAGAGTGAGATGACTCCGTACCTGTCATTTAAAGTATTTCTGACTCTTGGCCGTCACTCTTGGGATTGTAAACCAATATCCAAAATAATTTCAGTGACATTAAAGTTCTCTACAAAAATTCCAGGTATCTCTGTCAAAAAATGCTAGATTCATATTCAGAAATAGCACCAGTGATAGGTCACAGACCTTAGTATGAGGGCTTTGAAGAATGATTTGGGGAGATTTGGGGGGATTCTTTGCTGCTTTATCTCATGCTTCTCCTCTACCTATAAACTCCCAAGCCCAAATGAGGGGCACAGAGTAAAGAGCAATAAGTATTCAATTAAAATAGAATAGAATAGAATTCTTTATTGGCCAAGTATGATTGGACACACAAGGAATTTGTCCAGTAGTGGTATTCATTTACCTTCGCTACTGGTTCGCAAATGTAAGTGCACGTGTGTGTGCGCTTCACTTACACGTGCCACCTCTACGCATACGCAGAGCACCCATGATGACGTCCGGGTGGATGGGTGGGTGGAGCCTCCTGCCACCGATACTACCGATTCACCCGAACCAGGTAGAACCGGTCAAATCCCACCACTGAATTTGCCTTTGATGCATATGCTCTCAATGTACATAAAAAGACAAGATACATTCGTCAACAATCGTAAGTACAACACTTAATGATAGTCATAGTGTTAGGATATGGTATAAGTCTAACAGGTTGTTCAGGCAATATATGTGTTCTATCACTTTAAATGAGTTCTATAACTCTAAGATGTAATGCTGAGTAATTGTACTGCTGAGTCATTGTAATGACTAATGACTGCTGACTAACTGCTGACTGCAATTATAATAATTGTACTGTTGAGTCATTGCACTGCTGACTTCACTTATCTTAAGTGGATAATTACTAGTGTAAACTGTATATAAGAAGGAAGCCGAGCTATAGGCATTG
Source organism: Pantherophis guttatus (assembly GCF_059756535.1). Lineage (NCBI taxonomy): Eukaryota > Metazoa > Chordata > Lepidosauria > Squamata > Colubridae > Pantherophis > Pantherophis guttatus. The sequence goes on along the minus strand of NC_142067.1, from coordinate 41,774,724 downwards.
TTGGACTTGCTCTCATCATTGCTTGACTTGCTGCTTGACTTGTTGGTTGGAACTGTTACCGTCGTATGTGAAGAAGTGGATGGATCTGCTATCATCGTGATTTGTTACCAGCGTTGAATTGCTGTTTATTACTTACTGCTGTTTGGTAAGAAGATATCTGTAACTTCGGATTGATTTGAATGGCTAAAGACTTGGATTGATTAAAAGACTATGCAATTGTTTTTTCACTACAAAGTAAAAGCTTTGTTAAACCAGTTTGTATGTATTGTATTCATTGCTCTCAGTACCGTTTCTCTGTGCATTTACTCTGCTGGTTGGTAACACAACAATATCCTTAACACATAGGGTACAAATAAGCAATCAAATCATACTAGAAAATAATCAATATCAATATAAATCGTAAGGATACAAGCAACAAAGTTACAGTCATGCAGTCATAAGTGGGAGGAGATGGGTGATAGGAATGATGACAAGACTAATAGTAATTGTAACGCAGACTTAGTGAATAGTGCAATTAACAATGCAATTCTGAGAAAACAGGCTTCCTGAACGTGTATAGAAAAACAATATGTAATGTTAATATGTAATATTAATAATTTTACATACTCATTTCAGTCTTTGGGGCAAATTACAAAGAGGTAAAAACAACCAACAATACAATAATGCACATAATACAGGTAGTCCTAGATTTACAATCATAATTGAGCCCAAAGTGTATGTTGCTAAGCGAGACATTTGTTAAGTGAATTTTAGCCCATTTTACGACTTTTCTTGCCATAGTTATTAAGTGAATCACTGAATTTTTTTAAGTTAGTAACACTGTTGTTAAGTGAATCTGGTTCCCCATTGACTCTACTTGTCAAAAGGTTGCAAAAGGGGATTACATGACCCTGGGACACTGCAATCATCAGAAATAGGAGTCAGCTGCCAAGTGTCTTAATTTTTATCACGTGATCATTGGGATGCTGCAACAGTTATAAGTGTGAAAAATAATCATAAGTCACTTTTCTCACTGCAGTTGTAACTTTGAATGGTCACTAAATGAACTGTTGCAAGTCAAGGACTACCTGTATAAGACAATACATAGGTACATAAAAATCATAATAAAAACTCATAAAATTCACAGGAAAGGTAGTCACACCTACCAATAATATTCAGTAAAGCCATTGTGTTAACTGCTGCTTCCCAAGTCTTTGTGCTTAAGATATTTCCTCTGTATGCTTATCGTAACAATGCAAGTGGACTCACCATAAGCCATCACAACAACTTAGTAAAATAACAATTGCAGCATTTATTTAGATTTTTACAAATTGTCACAAAACATATTTATCGTTTTTCTCAAGCTACATTAAAAATATATATTTCCATGAGGTTTGAATTTCATTATACGGATTTCCATTAAATGGGAAATGATTATTATAAGTCCTAATAATTTATACCATCACGTTCAGTATTAGTTTATTTTTTAAAAAACTAATCAGAAAGGAAAAGAAGGAAAAAATCTTTAATGGAAATATATTTCACTTAAATGTTTTTCCTAATAGCTATATAATGTAATTCTAGTAATTTCAGCAAATATTGTGTTTTCTTCAAATAATAATTCTTAAACATCTTTGAATAAAAATATGCAGCTGCACAGAAACAAACACATAAGGAGATTGATATCAAGATATAAAAAGGAAAGTAGCTTTGCAAAAGCAATTTTGCAACAATGTTCATATACTCTCAAATCTGAACATTGAATATAAACTCATTAAAACCATGAGTTGATCACTTTTAGAAATATACCTCTTATCATTTATTTTAGGCTTAATAACAATTAACACAATAGGATTAGCTTCTTTTTAAATATTCAAGCTTCTTTCAAGGATCACAGATATCTATATATCTATACTAATCTATATTTATCAATTAGTAGTCCTAAAATTGGAGCCAGATTGTTGGGGGCAATATGCTGACTCTGTAAACCATTTAGAGAGGGTAGTAAAGCACTGTGAAGTGGTATATACAGTCAGTCGAAGTGCTATTGCTAATGTATGTGTACAACTATCCTATGAATTAGATCTGTCACATGACAAGTCTTATTATCTAATAATTTCCAAAATAGTTTAAAATCAATCTGTATTTCTGTACTTATCTTCATCCAAAAATGTCAAAAATTTCGAGCCTGATACTATCGACATGATTGCAAATTTGGAGTTTGCAGAGATATCTTATTTGATAATAGCCAATTGCTGACCAGAATGCCAACCAATCAGTGCACATCCTTTGCTTCAGGATAACTAATCAGTAAGACATACAGAACCAGTCACATACAGAAACATATTTTAGTGCTCTATTGAATTAACAAACAGCTTTTCATGCTTTTTTTGACAAGAAAAGTAACACATTTCTAACATTCCTGGCCCCATATCCACAATATTCATGCGTTATAATAATAGTTGCAATTTGTCCACATATATTTCTTCAGATTTGACTGGTAGTTTGCAAAATGATTCTTCCAATAGGCCGGAAGGGGAATATCACTTTAAAAAGCAATTAACAAATGTATTCAGAAGCCACAGGAACTTTTCATTCGCCAGAGTGTCATTGTACGGTAAAGCAACATTCTGGCTAGTCCAGGGAAATACACACATATAACGGCACAGCAAGACTCACACAGTAGGGGGAAAAACGAATTTCAGGACTTTCCCCAGGACCAAAACTCCCAGCAGGATACTAAAATGGGCTATATAAAACATAATCTATTTGTTGAGAAGAAGGGGAACAGCATTAAGTCTCTTCTAACTGGAAAACAGATGCCTATAAACCCAAGTTGAAACTGCTGGATATCAAATTTTATTCATTTCAGAAGCAAGTCAGAAAAAATCCAAATAGATTATCTGAGGATGTTGGGGAATTGGAAATTTGCATCACATCAAATCACCATCTGGAAATGTTCAGTACTTAGCCCAAGGGCTCCAATCAACTTCATGGCTAAGTACATTTGTACATAAGTTTCTATTGTACATAAAACACTCCATTATTACAATATGCTAGGGAACGAAACAGCATAAAGCTCTCTATATAGAATCTGTGTTAGCATTATCTTGTAAAGAAATATCATTTCATCCTTAAACTTGAATATTTCTGACTTCAAAATTCTTCACAATGATTACATTTCCAAAAGTCCTTTTGTCACACTCCAGTAGACGATTCAGGCAGAAGAACTGCTTAGCAAGCACTACTTAACTGCAAGAAAGTATGAATCTGTTATTAGAATGCTGAAAACATTAAGACTGCAGGTATAGGTTATCTAACTGAATAAATGATAAAATGTGAATGAATTTAGAATGTTATTTTTAAAATTAAACAAATGAACTTGTCTACCTTGGTAAAATATTTGCTAACAATGGATGGAGAAATTTTCAGATGTGCAAATACTAGTGGAAAGGTAGTGGATAGTATATGGCATTTTGTGAGGGATTACTATTTGTCAGAAAAAACAAACATGGTTATATGGGAGAATGCTTCTGCCCACACTGTAGCTGGAATACTTGGGTATATCACGAAAAACCAATCAAACCAAAGGTAGTGTGAAGATTTTCCTAAAAACTTCCTGTGTTAAAACAAGAAGTCAAGAGTCTTAATCTACGGGTGTTTACTAAATGTAGTTTGAATATAAAAATATAAAAAAGTACATTAGGTGGCTTAGTCATATAAGAAAATGAGCAAAAATCAATCTGCAAAATATGAAAAAAGAAAGTTAAGAGAAAAGGGAAGAAAGAAAGATTTCATTGTGTTCAAGACTTGCCAGTTCTTTATGAGAAGCTAAAACTGTAGAAAATGAGTTTATAAAGATTGATTCAGAAAACACATTTTATTAAAGAGGATTCAACAAATGGAACACCAAAATGATACAAAAGTCTATGATATTTCCTTTAAGTATAAACCTTAATTATCAAGAATTAGCTCACTGTCGTTACGTAATAGCCTTTATTGTCACATGTGCAGCGTCACATCATGCCAAGCAATGGAGCTGAAATGAAGTAAGAATTAGCAACTCCCTTTTTACAGTACTTGAATTGGCAGATTCATGAAGCTAGAGACTACTTCAGTGGTTAATGCTTTAAACTATATTGAAATGGTTCTATGAGCCTGAGACAAAATAGGAACTGAAAGAATATGAAGAAAGACTTACCCTGCATATCTATTGGAGTATGAATGCATTGGTGAATGCATTTCAGCATGTGTGGAGTTGGCAATACAAATCTTCAGGCTTACACGAAAGATTTGAAATAGGATGGCTGGCTAGATACGAATGTTCAAAATAAAGTTAACTAACTATAAAGCTATAATTTCAATCAGACTGTTTCAGAGATCCTGCAAAATATGAAAAGTTCAACTTCGGATACAGACCACAAGAACCAGAAATGTCATGAAGTATCAAGAAAGCAGTCAGATATCAGAACACGAAAAGGCTACTATTATTGAAGCTGACTTCAAATGATATGTCTAATTCTAAGGTAATGATGTTATTATATGCATTAAGAATGGAATCTTGTTCTCAAGTTATTTTGAAAGCATGGCTAAATGTTTCTTACTAAAAAAGATTAAGAATGAAAGCTGCAATGATTTTTAATGTATAGCTTTAAAAGTATACTTTTAAAACAAAGTATATTTTAAGTTATGCCTAAAAATATTACCTTTTTAGAACATGCCTGCATATGGTAGTGGGTGTTATTCAAATGTGATTATTGCAGAAAATATATATTTACAATAAAAATTATAATTCTTTTAGACTTTACATTTATTAGCTATTTATTTGGAAAGACAGAATATATCACTTACGAACATAACTATCATTTAAAAATATTTTCCTTTCCTCAAAATTACTGTATGGTAATTTATATTTTGTGATAGCTTATATTTGGTGATCTTATAAATTCATACCATTCATGGTATTCATAATTCTACAGTAACATATGATCCCAAAGTGGATTACACCTTTAATGTTGGTTATATTGATCTATTTGGATGGATTAAGTTTCTATATCATCACTTTAAATCAATTGGTTTGCTGCATACCTTAGTGTTTGTACAGATTCATCGAAGTATTTACAAAAATCATTGACAAATAAGGTGGCAAAAGATAAGCAAGAATCTTAGTGCCTCTAGAAATAAAGTTGCCAATTCCCTAGCATCATATAAATTGTATTGTCAATCTAATTATTTCTAAGTATAAAAAGAGGATGTTTTTTTAAAGGTCCAGCTGGCCATTTGTCATATTCTGCTGTTTCAAGAATGTATAGTCAATACAAGATTACGTAATGCACAAAATATTTATATCACCAGGCAGAATAGCTGCTTGGAATGTGCACAGCCTCCATTATCATTATGATCACACTGCGCATTACTGTCACCTTCAAGTTTCTACTAATTCAGTGCTTTAATCATGGATAACCAACATATTTAAACATCTGGGGAAAAAAAAAACTATTGTACAATTAGGCAGCCAGAGTACCTGACATTACATTAAAAAAGAAAAGACAGTTTTGTACAGGATAATTATGAATTCTGGTAAACATGGATCTGGAAATGTTGTTTCTTGAACCCATCATCTATCAGCTGCTATTTTATCAATTTTAAAGGTTTTTGCTTTTTTTTCTTCTTCTATCTTCAAGCTATTGCTCTACAAGAAATTATAAACAAGCCTGGTTTTATAGGTTGTTACATTCCTTCCCTTGTAAAAAATTTTTTTTAAAAAAAATGTCAGGCGAATGTGCTTTTCGGCCATATTTCATGTTCAGGACGGAGAATGAAGTTAAAGGGATGAGGGAGGGTGCTTTTCCCCCCCAAATACGCTGTGCTCGCACAAGAAGCGGGTTAGCGCTTCTCCTTAAGAGGCGACAGTTCTGGAGGACCAACAGCAGCCCCGGCAGCAGCCCAGCTGACGCTCAGCGCGCTGTTATCACGCCAAAAACTGCGCGCAGCTGAAGCCGCAGCCCTGGGAAAGGCAGGCGAGGAGCGAACGCGGCAGCAGAAACGCCTCCCAGCCTACACCGGCTCCGGCTCCACCTCCAGCGCTGCCGTTCGCTCGCTCGCTCCCAGTCGCCGCGGCCTTGGCGCTTTCAGAAGTAAAGGGAGGCGGGTTTTTCCTCGTTCCGTCTCTCTGCGCTGAAGCAGCTTCCTGGTCACCTGAGAACTATAAGGAAGGAGGCCGGCGGCTCGACTGGTTTCGGTGTTCGCCATGGCTTCGCTTTTCAAGAAGAAGACGGTGGACGGTGAGTGAGGTTGAAACCTGGTTTTATTTATTTATGTTGTTGTTATTATTATTATTGGTGGGGTTGCCGCGCCTTTTGCAACAGAGGTTCCCTTAATTTCTCGAAGGTGTACTCCTTCCTATAGCTCCCTTCGGTTGTGTAGCCCACTTCTGATGTCAGAGGCGCACAGGTACCTCTATCTTACAAGGGTCCAGGGTTTCCCGAAACCTTTTGGGGAATTCAGCTGTATTTTAACGAGTTTGATCTACGGCAACGCTCTGTAGTATAGGAGTGATAGAAATCTAGTTCAAATATTGCTGCTGGCGAAACTGTCCCATTTTTTATTATCATTTACCTATATGATTCTTGGCGAAATTATGTCTTAGTTTAAGCCACCACCCCCCTATGACTGTCCATCCTGCCCCTTCACCCTTCAGCCCCGTGATTGCCAAAATATCCTGGATGTTAAATAGTAGTCATGATACTTTTTGGGTTGGATTCCTTGCCCTTTTGGTCTACATGTTTCTCACTTTCAGCTTGACTTGTACTAGGTTTAAATATATACAGGTGGTTTGGGGTGTTCATTTGCATTGTTAAAAAGGTAGAGTGGGAGTGGAATGGCTCTTGTTACAAAAGGTATGTTGAGAAATAGTTTGTAGAATTAGTAGAAACAACATACCAGGTTATTTAATTTTCAGAGTTGTTTTATACTGTGTATAAACCCTGTTGAGCGAATGAAATTGAGCCATATGTTTAGACTGAAAAAAAATTACATAGAGAAACTAATTTAAATCTAAAGGAATTTGAGGAAGCTATACTTTTTTGCAGATAAGTGTTGTATGTACTTTTAAGTAAACTTTACAGAAAACTAAACTGGTCAAATGGAAAAAGGGATTATTTTAAAGGATGTAAGATATTAAAAGTTGCTTTTTACAGCAAATTGAAAACATTGCTAGAAATAGTCCAAATAGTAGGGTTTTTTAATCTTGGAAATAGTGTCTCATGCAGGGTTTTTTTTAGAAATTAACAAACCAAAAACCTTAGTTTGGAACTTTTCAGGGCACACCAGTGTTAGGAAACAAATAGCTTGAAAAAAACTTCTTTTTCAGGAGAAGACAAATTAGTATTCCAAAAATTTTTTTTTTCATTAGCATTGCTATATATTTCTTGGAAAATAAAAAGTATATCTTCATTTTCTTCCATATATTTTTATATGAAGAGAACACACAAAGGCGCGCACACACACACACACACACACACACACACACATTGACAAGCTATTTATAGTTATCACAGCTCAAACAATAACAGGATCAAAAGGCAGAAGGCACTGCATTTTAAATAAGTTTTTTTCTCTTGTACAGAATAGATAACTGCAGGGGAATGTTTTGAACTGCTTTGAAGCAGATAATTTATATCTGGACAAAAGGCAATTTTATTATGACTGAAACAAAAGCTGCTGTCTTATGGTTATTGTGAACTGAGACTTAAATTACAATAGCGATGGAGCTTTAGAATGTGTTTACTGAATGCTGAATATTTTGTATGTGCCTTGGCTATTTCTATGTTTTCTAATTTTCACAATTTTCATATTGATTTAATTTGAAAATAGATTGTTGTGAAAAAGTAGCATCCATTTTACAATGTATGAATTCTTATTAAGGATAAACTTTCAACTTGTAGATTTAACTTTACTGGAAAAGACATTGACAAACAAATCCAAACTATGATTGATAAACTCATGTGGCTTCTGAAAGGTAGTCATTGTAAAAATGAAAGGAGGGGAGGCAGTGTTTTTCAGATTCTGTTTTATATGCCACTAATGTTCTTGCTGTCATGAATTCACTGTACAGATAGTATCAATGGTTCACAGAATACTTAAGTTTTCTACATAAGTTTTTCAGGTAATAGAAATTTCTGTGATTACTTATTAAAATTTGGGCCAATCAGGTGATAAAGCTGTCCTATATTATGCATTCTTCTGACATGCAAAACAGTTATGAATACAAACCAAACCAAATATTAAACATATAAGTAATAACAGTATAACAGTATCAATAAGAATGAATGGGCAGAAAATCTGAATACCAAGTAAAATTGCTGTGTCTTTGTTCTCATGAGAACTAATTAAAAAGGCATAATAATTGGCAAGAATGAGGTTAATTCCAAAGTTTCAAGGCCACTGAATATAAAACAGAATCCAATTAAATTTATATTTAATGTAAACTTCACTCTCAAAAACTTGCAGTTATAATATTACAAAATTAAAACAACAATACAGTTAAAAACAAAAATAACATTACTCCTCCTCCTCCAAAGCATATCAGTAACAAAAAATAGTGAAAAGTAAGGTACAGGTTTAAGTCAGGAATTATATAGGCCATTGCATTTTTAAAAGATTACAATTTTAATTAATACTTTAAAGGTAGCCATATAAAGTGTACTGGGTTGTATGATTGGGTGATAATGAAGATAAAAGTTATAGTTCATCCTCCTGTGGCATGTAAAGTCATAAAATGTATCAATGAAAATTATACAAAGGTCCCCTTGTCATACTTCCTGATCAAGCATGAGTCATAAGTCCTGAAGAGCCTCTAAATCATAAATCACTTTCTTCCTGGCATTGCTTGCCCATATAGAAATAATGCTGGGGTTGACAGGTCTCAATATACAATGAGCAATTGTATCTTCTTAATTTCATATTCAGTCTGTTCTCCAGGAGTTGAGATATAATATCAACAGAATCTCTCCTTCATCCAAAGATGGTAATATAAATTCTGTACCATAGAATTATAGGGCTATAATGGATCTTGGAGGTCTTCTAGGCTAATACCCTGCCCAAGGCAGGAATCTTTATTTTTGGTTGTTGCTTTTTTTTACTTGCAAATATATTACTTGCAAGACCACTTCCTTTCCCATCAGATCTGTCAAGAAAAATATGCTCTGAGACTGTTGGGTAAAACAGTTTCATCTAGGTAGATGCAGGAGAGATACCCTCTATCACAGCCCCTGCCTATGAAGCTTTTCTCCCAGATGGCCCCAAAATTTTTACCCCAGTCCTTATGGCCAGATTATTAGTGAAACTTGACATGTGTTGTGACTTGGTTCATAAGGTGCCATAACTGTATAACATTCTTTGTTTGTTTGTCTAATGTGTTTTATTTGTGGCTCATCCAGACTTATTTGCTTAAGACATATTTTTCTAACTAAATTAAGAAGCAGTTCAGATGTATATTTGCCCAAAATATATAAGACTAATTTTAGAATGTATGTAGAATAGAACATAGACTCATAGGACTGAAAGAGACCTCAAAGGTCTTATAGCCCAGCACTCTTCTCAAGGCAGCAGATCTTATACCATCCTGGACAAATGGTTGACCAGTCTATTCTTGAAAATCTCCATTGATGGAGCACCCACAATTCTGGGAGGAAAGCTGTTCCACTGATTATTCGTTCTCTCTGTCCAGAAATTCCTCCTTATTTCCAGTTTTGATATCCCTCTGACAAGCTTTTACCCATTGCTTCTTGTCCTTCCCTCAGGTCTGGAGAATAAATTGGCCCTTTCTTGACCATGATAGCCCTTCAAGTATTGGAAGCCCTCTATCATATCTCCCCTAACTTTCTCTTTGTTACACTAAACATACCTTAGCTGTTTATACAGCTAAGCATACCTCTTAGCTGTTCATATATAATTTAGCCTGTGAACCACCTCTTATTATCTTCATTGCTCTTCTCTGCTGTCTTTCTAGAGCCTCAGCATCTTTTGTATCATGGTGACCAGAATTGGGTGCAGTGTCCAGATGTGGTTTCACTAGTGCAGTATAGAGCAGTACTATCACTTCTAGTGATCTTAATGCTATACTTCTGTTGATGCAGTCTAGAACTGTGTTGACTTTTTAGTAGCTGCAGAACACTGCTGACTCATGCTTAAGTGGTGGTCCATCAAGGCATCTAGATCCTCTCACAGGCACTGGTGAGCCAGATTCTACATATCCTGTACATGTACATGTGTTTTTTTCTGAGTAGGTTCAGGACCTTATTTTTCTCACCACTGAAATGTTGGATATCATATTGGATGTTAAAAATATTCTGATGATGCTACGCCCTGAACTTACCACTAGTTGAAGGATAGAAGAAGTAAAACCATTTATTCTGAGATCCCTGGTATGGGGGGCAAGAGCCTAACCTCTCACTTTCCCCATCAAATTGAAACTTTCCCCATCCACTGAGAAATAGTGCCTCCAACTCCTATTCCTCACAGTTTTGGTATCAAAAGCTGCTGAGAGATCCAATAGGACCAGGAGTGGCCTCCTTTTTCCCCATTGCCTCATATTAGGTAAAAGAACAATATATATATGGTATATGTTTCTAATGAATTTTGTCTGATCACTCTGAATTTGTTTATAATAGTTTCTTTACTATATCAATTTAATAAAATCTTGTTGTTTCCATCTTTTAATAGAATAATAAAAACTTTGTGTCAGATTTAGGATCATATCAAAAACAGACTATTTTTGTTCTAATTAATTTAATCTTAAATGGATCTTAAATCTCATTTAAGATCCAACCATCACCATGATTTCCTAACCTAAACCTAGTCAGTTTTCAGTAGTTTACAATTGATTTTATAGTTTCCAAAAACAGAAGTTAGCATGATAATCCTTGTTTAACCTTGACTAATATAAATTAAATTGAACTGCAGGTTTTAAGGTGATTGATTTAATGTTTGGGCATGTTTGTTTTCATTGTGGAATATGTTGCTTTCAAAACTCTTACTTTATTTGGTAGTACCTGTTCTAATTGTTTTATGACAGGCCACCTGTTTATGTGTCTTTTAATTGTTTTAACTGTTTTAATTCTTTTTATGGATTTTGTAAGACCCAGAGTCTTCAGGGTTAGATGGCCATGCTAAATTGAATAAATTAAGTTACTGTGTCTTGGAAAATAAGTTTCTTGTAGAGAAAGATGGATGCCATCATTCCTAAAACTATATTTCAATCATTGCAAGCTAGCAATATCTATTTACACATTATTATTGAAATAATTTTATTTTGCACTATTTTATAAATGTTACTGGAAAATATATTTCAAAGAGGATTAATATAATATTTAAAATAAATCTGTGACTACAATTCATACTTCATTCATTTTTCACAATCTAGCTTGGGGGAAGCAGGAGCACTTCCTATCATTATTGATTGTCTTTTTCCTTAGATTGTGAAACCAAGATGGAACTTACTTTGGAAATATTTCATTTTCAAAAGAAATGGGATTTTTAATAGAAAAAGACTGCCCTTTTTTCTGTAGGAGAGAAAGAAATTGTCTGTCTCCTGAACAGCTGCAAATGAATTATTTTGGTTTTATTGTATGTTACTTTGAAATGGCCTTAGGGATAAAAAGAAACCCCACAAACTATTTTTTACAAAGAAATAGATAAATGTAATCATTGACTGGCAGCTGTATAATTTAAAAACTTCATTTTCTTTAGAAGCTGAATCTCTGCTTCTAATCCCCCAGACTGTTGCTTGATTTTCTTTTAGTCAAAAAATATACAGTTTTGTGTTTCCAGCCAAAGTGTAACAAGTGATAACACTAGGTTTAAACAAAGGTTTTTAAAGAATCTTTGTTTAAAAATAAATCATTGCCACTATTGTGACATCCTCTATGTTTATAGTTAATAAAATACTGCCTCTAATTGACAGTTACAAATGTGTTTCCAATAGCACTTCTAAATGAACATATCCTAATAAAATTGCTCATAAATATTAGGTTAATATTGCATTAATTTCAGAAAACAATCTGTTTAGAAGTAACTGCAGTTATTTACATAGTAAAATTACTATAATAGCATCATAAATTAATCCATATAATTCATTAATTTGCAAACTAAAAATAGGAAGAAAGTTATATTTCTGTGTTTAGTATGTAGTTAATATACTGGCACATTCCATATGGATTCATAATGGTGTAGGCGAAAACCTAAACATTTTTATTTATTTTTAAGATTTATCAGCTGTCTCACTTTAGAAGCTCTAGGCAAAGTACAAAATCAAGCACAGAATAAAGCTTATTATAATGAAAACAATGGAACTCTTGTAATATATTTTAATCATCAAAAGCCCAGATTTTCATTACTCCACACAATACCATAAGAATGGGGATAGACCCCAGGTCCACCTTTGTGTCTCTCCCTCACCATTACACATCCTGTTAAGAAAGGAAACTTTCTTAAGGTTTTTCCTATTCATCTTGGTTAGTGGGGAAAATACACTACCAAGTTCCAAGTAATTGGCAATAACCAAAGAAGCAATAATGACATGGATTCCATTAAACTGAATCACTGTTTCAGAGGTCTTTATTTACCTAAATAGAGAACCATAGGGGTAAATACAAAATCTTGAAAACTACAGGAGGAATGGCCAATCTCAATTATAGTGAGTTAATTAAGGCAGAACCTCTTCCTATCTTAGTAGTGGACTGAGTTGCCTATTCTGAGAAAAATACCTCTTCTTCAGTTTTTCCACAATCTCTTTTAGGATTGAATACCCTGGCTCAAGACATATAGGACAGCAACAACAACAATATAATAAATAGCAATAATAATTAATAACAAACCTTTTCTTTCAGGAGGTTACAAATCTATTAAAATTATCACCATAGAATTGGTAGATTTTAGAATCAATAACCATCCTATTTTGCCTGGGTGGAGCCTAAGCCTTCAGGTAGCCCAGAAGCTAGTACTAGGTGCTGCTGGTACACCTAAGAGCACAGAAGGGATGCATTTACTGCATTGGGAACCAGCTTCAAGTCCACCAGTATGATCAGTGCTATTTCTACCCAAGCCCAAGCCTGAACCTGATTAAAAATGAAATGATCCATTTACTTTAGGGTGTTTTATATGTGAATGTCACCATCTTTTCAACAATCTTACCCAGAACAAAAAACTGTATAACATTTAATTTACATAGCTGGGTCTAGGAAAATCCTTTTCAAGAGTACAAACACCACTGTGTCTTTCAAGTCAGATGGTATTACCCATTTCCATAACAACATGTCAACAACCTCATGACCCAGTCTATTACCCGATCTCTCATCTTTATAATAATCTAGGCCAGTGATGGCGAACCTTTTAAACACCGACTGCCCAAACTGCATGTGCGTGCCTGCCCAAATAGAAAGATGCATGTGTGCACAAAAGTGAACATGCATATGTATGTGCAGACATGTTTGGACATGCGCGCACATGCACAGACATGCTCAACCATGCACGGACCTGAAGACCAGCTAGCCGGCGGGAGGCGGAGCTTCCCAACACCAGCAGCACAGCAAGAGGTAATATTTTTTTCTTTCATGAGCTTTTGTTTAGTTGTTTCCAGAGAAACAGAAGCTCATGAAAAAACACCACAGAGATCTGACCTGAGGTGATGGAGCACATGCCAGCAGAGAGGGTTCTAGGTGCCACGTCTGGCACGCGTGCCGTAGGTTCGCCATCACAGATCTAGGCAGAGCATAGCAGAGTTCCAAAATGGTAACACTGACATTCCCCAGCATATCATCTACCTCCATGCAATGTGTAGGGTAAAATTAATTCCAGATAGTATTGCAAGTCTGTACTTATATTATTTACATGGATTCTGCACATCTGCAGTCAAAATTTGAGCAAATGAGAGTAATTTTATTAGCAAAATATTGCTTCAGGTTGCCCTCACAGCAGCCTGTTGGCAGATCTTGCCAATACTTCAAAAAGAAAATGGATCCTTCTAAACGACGCATCTGAGTCATTGTCCACTGATGAAATGCATGCAGAGAAGTAAGAAGCTCTTATTTCTATGATGAGTTTGCTCCTTGTTTAGTCAAGTTCACACTTTATCCACTGATATTCTAGTTGTCTCTTCTGTCATTCCATTTCCTGACAATAATCTTGTCAATGATTGATTTCTCAAAATTATCCATAATAATCATATTATGCTGATGAAGAGGTAGATTAACAGCTCCAGTCCCCTTCACATAATTTATTTCCAATAATCTATTGTAAAAAATATGGTAAAACAGTATGAAGAGAATGACTTCCAATCCCTTAATATCAGTTTCCCTTCCAAGTCATGTAGAGATAAGTTTAAGAATAGAGGTAGGTTGCTTAAAAACAGAGCAGTTAGCAGCATTCCAAGCCACTGTCTATTGTTCTCTCCATTTGAACTGCATTGGGAAAGGTTTTTTTTTCTAGGATTTTTACTCTGACAACCATGGCCAAAACTAGTTAGTTTTTCAGTTTGATTTTTCTTTTGTCAGTTACACTAAATTTGGTGCTACTTCGATTTAATTTTAAAGATTTAGCCTTCTCACTGACAGAATTCGAAGCGCTTGTACAATATTTCTTTCCAGCATTTCATTATGTTTGAGTGGATAAAAAAAGCATTCTACATACACTCTAGCAAAAAACAATTGGAAAAAAATGTGTTACTTATACAGCCTTTGTCTGCCTACCCACACCACCCATTGCATTTGTTCTGCCTCACAGAGCTGGTTCAGCAAGAGAAGTGATCAAATTTAGGAGCTGTAGTTTCAACCACCCAGGATTTCACAAAATAGCCAGGGGTATGCACAAAATTAACAACTAAGGTGGGACCTAGAGAGTGGAAAGTATTTTGTTATTGAAAACTTAGTCAGCAGCCACACTATATATACAATTTCAAGACTGCAGTTCAGCAGTTCTGAACAGTACCAGTTTGGAGAATGCAGCTTTAAGAGATAACCTTTCCTAAAAGATGGTTCCTGAAATGATTATAATATAGCCAATAGGCATGCTACAACAAAATTATGAAATGTATTACATTTGTTCTTTTTTTTAAGATGCTAGATGCAGAGATGGATGTATATATGTTGTTCCCTCATTTACAATATATAAAAACTGTAAAAATTGAGAACGTCCTTCCCCCAATCTTATGGAAAGGAAAATGGACTATATATATAATTCTGAGTTAGTATTACTGTTGCTGAAATACTATTCTTATCTAAATCTTTTTTAATCTATTGCAACATAGTATGATTATTCTAGTGAAAAAAATACTTGTTTACAGATACCAGCCAATTAAGACAAATGTAGATAGTTAAGATTTCATTGGCATTATTATTTGTATATGTAATTAAGTTGTACTTAAGCAACAACAGAATATGAATTGCATTATGACAAGATACCTGCTGGCCTCTTACATCCTGGACATAAACTGTTTCAACTCCTCCCCATAGGATGGCGATACAGGGCATTGCAAGCCAAACAACTAGACATGGGGACAGTTTTTTCTTAGGGCCATTACTCTGCTGAACACCTAATTCTCAGCTCTGCTGTCTTATGTCTATGTGTATTTCTCCCCATGATAATAGCTATAGTATTATTACTTATCATTATCTTATTTCCCTTTATTGGTATTATTATCATTATTCTTTTATTTTACACATACACAAGAGCTGCTGCATTGGAGACAAATAGTGTCTAATAACACTAAGCCAAATAAAGTATTCAATTCAATATATCATTTTTTTTAAAGTATCCTGGGATAGATAGATTTAGTGAAATGCTCTTCCTTGATTTGAATACCAAATGATATGTATATAATTTTAAAATTAATTTTAATGTTCACTTTTAAAGGATGTCAATACTTATATGAGCATATGCCAAAGATATTTTTTAAATTTCACCGATCTTAATGGAAGAGAAGTTATGCTTGCCTGTTTTATGGTCAGTTGTCTTATTCTGATTAAGGTTTATTGTATGAAAATTAGTTCTACTAATTTAAATTTTATCTTTTAAAACATTCTTGTTAATTTTGAATCTGAAGACGTAAAAACAGGACATTCATGCTAGTTGCTGTTCATAATTTCAAACTTAAACCAATACACTACACACACACACAACTTTCCTGTATTAGAAAAATCACTGTATAAGTGATTTTCTTTTAATTAATTGGTTTTTTATTCAGTTGAATGTACTGAAAATTATTGGCAATACATTGAATGTTCAGTTTTAATTCATCAAAATATAAATTTCGTGGTTTTTTTATGCTACAACATTAGAATATGTTTTCTGGCAACACTCATACCTTGCTCAGCAGTCAGTTGGACTACTGTAATTGGAAGCAATTGGAGGGCTGTTATTGGAGGCAACTAGAAGTTGCAGCTGCTACAAAATCTGACAGCCAGATCCCTTGAGGATAACCCTCCCAGGCTAGAAAAAAACTTCCTTTGAAATTTGTTTTAACAACATTGGTTACATTGGTTGCCAATAGGCTTCTGGACTCAAGTTAGAGTGTGGGTCATTATTTTTAAAGTCCTTTGTGTACAATGCTAGATATAACAGTAATGCTATGTCAAGTCAAATCTATCCATCCAATCTGGTCATGAAAAGAGTCCATATAGCAATTCGTAAAGTACATGAGGCATGGAATAGTCAATAGTTTTTTGGTTTTTTTTTTCAATCTTGACCTCATTCTGTTAAATACTCCCCCCTCCCCCCCAGAATTCTGTCTGGCCCTAATGCTATTTCACAAACTAGTCATAGCAGTGCTATTTCAGCATTTGTTTAGTTTTTAAGATAGTTTATGTTACTCAATGCCTATGAGGGGTTTTTTTTGGTTGATGTCTCCTGGAGTTTTGAAAAATTGAATGCTGTATCTTTTTTGCTTTCCCTTTTTTCTCTATTCCATCAATAATGTTATTTGCTCCCGTTAATAAATATGAATATTGGACAATGTGAATTATCATGTATCTACCCTGTTCCCCCCAAAATAAGACATCTCTTGATAATAAGCCTAATTGGGCTGTTGAGCGCATAGCAATAAAACCAAGCATTTATTTCAGAGTTCAAAAAAATATAAGACAGGGTCATAATGATGACTACACACAACTGAATTTTCTGTCAATCTATCAGAAAGAGTACATAGGACTATTTGAACCTTTAGAGATTGGTGAGCATTAAATTGCAGCAAATTAAGATTTTAAAAAATGTAGATAGAACAGATTTCATGCCAGAGCAAATGGGACCAGAACTTGGATAAGAAGTTGGTCTCTTTTCTTTCTGGAAATCTAAGAAAAATAGTTGACGTTGTGTAATTAGTAAGAAAAGCAACCCAGCTCTAAGAATACTTCTCACTGTTAGAAAATCAATGTCTTATTCATGTTTTCAAAGTCTATGAATTAACTGTAAATGTTTTGGGTTTTAGATATAATTAAAGAACAAAATAAGGAGTTAAGAGGTACGCAGAGGGCTATAGGAAGAGATCGAGCAGCTTTGGAGAGACAAGAAAAGCAACTGGTAAGTGTATCAAATAACTAGTTCATTGTTCACAGTAAGAGACCAATTTGTAAAATGATATTTTTCTATTTTAAAGTTTTCAAGTACAAATTAATCAATTACTAGGCTATTATAATATTAATTATAATTATAACCGATAAAATACAAATGCAAATAAAGTTTAAAATCAGCTTTGTTTTCAATAAATAGGAATTGGAAATAAAGAAAATGGCTAAAACAGGAAACAAGGAAGCCTGTAAGGTTCTAGCAAAACAACTTGTGCAGTTGAGAAAACAGAAAACTCGAACCTATGCTGTTAGTTCAAAAGTTACATCCATGTCAACTCAGACAAAGCTGATGAATTCCCAGATGAAGATGGCAGGAGCAATGTCAACAACAGCAAAGGTAGGCAATTGATCCTAACTAACCCAAGTACTGGGAGTCAGGTAGTTAGGAAAAACCCGTCTGAAAATATAGTGCAGTGTGTTTTAATCTTTTTCATCTCAGAGCTCACATGTTATAGTTAGGACTTTAGGTCACAAAACCAGAGGTCCTGTGACATCACAGGTTGATGGGACCTAGAAGGAAAAATGGAAGCAATTTACCACTGTGATATAATGGAAGTAGGACAACAGCACAGCACTTCCTGTCATTTATTTTGGCTTGCTGATGCAGTATGCCAGCTGACCTTTCATGGCACACAAATGTACCATGGCACAACAGTTGAAAACTGTTGATCTAGAACATTTTGGTTGATTAGAATTACCGTATTTTTCGCTCCATAAGACATTCCTGACCATAAGACGCACCTAGGTTTAGAGGAGCAAAACAAAACAAAACAAAAAACTGCATCCCAGCATCCATGTGGTATCATCTGGCTGCGTCCTTGCAGCAAACAACAAACAGCTTGCCTCTTCCATGTCTTCGCCTCAGAGCAGCTGATCGGCAGTTAGATCGGCCTCCCAGAATAACGCCAATCAGCTGTTCCAGGTGGCAGGGATCGCTGCCTGCCATTCATTCATTCATTGAAGAGCCGAGGTGGCGCAGTGGTTAGAGTGCAGTACTGCAGCTACTTCAGCTGACTGCTAGCTCAGCAGATCAGCGGATCAAATCTCACCGGCTCAAGGTTGACTCAACCTTCCATCCTTCCGAGGTGGATAAAATGACGACCCAATTGTTGGGGGCAGTATGCTATATAGTATACTGTCTTTGGTGTAAGCCGCCCAGAGTCCTAGGAGAGTGGGCAGCATAGAAATATGACTAATAAATAAATAAGATGCACAGACATTTCCACCCACTTTTGAGAGGTAAAAAAGTGTGTCTTATGGAGTGAAAAATATGGTAAGTGGTACAGAATAAAATTGCCTAATAACTTTAAGACCTTGTTTCAGATGGCAACTAATTAAAAAAAATCTAAAACTTTTCTGACTTTTTGATGTTCCGTTATTTTGCAAGACCTTTATATTCAAAATATAAATATATATAAATATAAAGCACTAATAAGCAGGTATATACATAAAAGTATGCAGGCTGTTGCTATAATGCATTGTAAGCCGCCCTGAGTCTATGGAGAAGGGCGGCATATAAATTGGACTAATAAATAATAAAATATTATGTAAAGACTCATGCCACAATGTATCTGTTAATGTAAAATTGTTAACTGTGGGCTGGCATTACATAAACAATCCATAAACCTACCATTTTCCAGCTCCTGAACAAACAATGTTTATTCTTATACATACTTGAAACTAGCCTACCATCAACCATTGTTTGAAGCTGGCTCATTTCAGTAACCATAATTAAAATTAAATACAATGTTTGCAATCAAAGTGAAATTCTCTGCTCCAGAAAGAATACACAAAGGAGGTGGTTGATGAATCTAGTATTTGATTAGGTAATATTATTAGGGCACCCTAATTACTGTGCCCAGCACTTTAAAAATGACAAACGTGATCAGGCCAATAAAGATGTCCAGAGTCTGGAAACAAAATCATGTTTTTAAAAAAATGAAAAGGAAGGAAATGTATTGTTTTGCCATGACAAATGATTAGTGTATTGGAATATGCTAACATTCTCATATGCCTGAAGTGATGTCACAAGGAAAAAAGCCATGACGTGTTCTCAAACATCCTTCTAGGAGGATATGGAATGATAGTCCTCAATTCAGGGCAGCAGATTCCAGATGGATGCTCGGAAAACCTCCTGCCAATAAGAGCAGTAAGGTCAATTCCTTAAGGAGAAAGCAAGTTCTCCTTTGCTGAGTAAGAGGCTTAAATGGACATTTGTTAGGTGTATTTTAATCTGAATTTGTCTACCGAGTAAATATTGAACTTTGTGGCTCTAACTAGCCTACTCCAAATTTGTGAATCTGTAGTTCTAATTTATTGTTAGACCAAGCCAAATCAAAATTAGAAATAGTTATTATTAAAATCTGGTTTGCAGATAGCTTACGTCTAACAACTCTTTATGATGCTGAAACTTGGATTACAAACAAGATATGAATTTTTTTCTTTTAAATATATAAAACTGCAGTGCTGGTGTGATCCTTATATAATATTACACTACAATATTTTTGAATATGAAATGACCTTCTCTGTATTCTGGTAGACAATGCTGGCTGTCAATAAAAAGATGGATCCACAGAAGACACTGCAAACTATGCAGAATTTCCAGAAAGAAAACATGAAAATGGAAATGACAGAAGAAATGAGTAAGCTGTTTTTTCATATTATGCTAAACCTTTTTTTTAGTTCTATTTTGGGCTTTTGATATAATTGATTTCATAAATTTTAAACTAGTTTTGATTGAAGTTACTATATTCATAAACATCTTGGAAGAGAATGACAACATTCTGGGGAAGATTTATGCAGCACATTGAAATGAAATCTTTCACTGCCCATTCAAGAGGGGGAAATGGGAATAGCTGAAACATTTAGTTTATTCCCAACATTCGTTTTAAAGATTATGTGACATAACAGTGAAAAGTTATGCTGAGGTTCTCTAGTTACTATGCTAACTCTTGGCTTTGACTTCTTTTTCAAGTCAACGATACCCTAGATGATATCTTCAATGATTCTGATGAAGAACAAGAAAGCCAGGATATTGTTAACCAAGTTCTTGATGAAATTGGAATTGAAATATCTGGAAAGGTATGAAGAAATGCCCCCCCCCCCATTTTAATTCACTTTGTAATAGCAGTCTTTTTGGATGTATGCTTGCAATTGATGACTGTTATCTTGGTTACATAAATTAAACTTTTCATATTATTTTTCTTTGATTAGATGGCAAAGGCTCCTTCAGCTGCGATAGGCATGCCGTCTGCATCTACATCAAAAAATGCTACAATTTCAGATGAAGAGATTGAGCGGCAGCTTAAAGCTTTAGGAGTAGATTAGCTTTATGCTAATATGAAGCCTGACTTCTATAGCTGCTCCAACTTTGGCATATGCACAAACCTCCAATACAGGTTTCAATAAAAAACCAGATTTCATCGCAAATCTTGCCTAAGCCATTATTGGTAATGGTAATTACTACAGAGAGCTGGAAGAACTAAACTTGAAAGAGAGCAAAACAAATATATGTCATGAAGAATTTGTATATCTTTTATTAAATTGGGATATTTTGTTAACAGGCCATTTATTACATATGGTTTAAATTTTTATTTCTTCAGTTTAGTTTCGAACAAAAAATATTTAGCTTGATAACTATTCCATTCATCTTTAGATTTTTACATTTTGTGAATCATTAGAAGCAGCCATTCTGAAAGCATTTCAGCTCTGCTTTAATTGTAAACACTTCTTAAGAAATAACGTGACTTAAAATGCAAGCTTGTTTTTTCTGAGTTGGAAGAGACAGTTATCTTCAGCAGAATGATTATAAAAATTTCAGTAAAAATTTAGGAAATCTTTCATTAAATACTTTTTAACAACTTTTTCTAGTTAAATTTAATGTTAAAACAATACATATGATTTTCATTGTGGAATAGTATTGATACCCAATTAATGGAACTTCTGTAGATGGCTGTGGTCTAAATGTTGGAAAGGAAAATATTGAATAATTTCCATTGTACTGTAATATAGCTGACTTGAAGAAGAGTCTGTGCCTTTGTGTATATAATGCTTGGTTTCTTTTAATTCAGTTTTGAAATGTGAGAAAACTAATGTAAGCCATTAACTTATGTTAGCACTGAAATTATGTGAACTCCATGATTGGTATGGAGTACGTAATACCTGAAAAAGATAATTTTTTCCTGCAATAGCATTTGTACATAAATACCATGCAGCATTTTTCATTAAACAAATGTTACTTTTCAAAATATCCTTTATTGTCCAATATAATATGCTCTGTATCCATTTTTACACTTGAATATTGTACACAGGCTTAACTAAAGTTAATGAATTTATTTGAATTTGCACCTAATATGGTTAAATAACACATATGTGTTATAAGACAAATAATTTACTTGAAATGTGTAGCTATAGAAGAGCAGGTAGTAAGAATATTTTGTATTTTTTAAACTGCAGTGCATACTTGACACTGATCTTGTAAGTCCAAGGATGAATCAGTGAATGGCATAACAAAATAATTGTTGAGGCTATATTATTTGACCAATAATTACATGAAAACAGCAATGAGAATGTAGCATTCAATTTTAAAATTTTAAAATTATGCATTGTCAAATTACTTAAATATGAAATTTGATTTTATAGCTACAACAATATTTAGTACAGTATATCCCAGTATGGTTAGGTTGTGTAAGCTTTTATTGTGTAAAAATGAAAAAGTTTTTTAACTATTAATTGCCAATTTAATTTACTAGATTTAATTTGCATTACTGCATAATATGGGTCTGAAATCAATATATATATATATATTCTGTTAATCTTCTCATCTGTACTTTGCTATATTCAGATATTAGTTAAATTAATAACATCAGTTTTGGAAAAAGAATTGCAATTTTTAAAAATTCTTGTTTTCTTTTTTTGCTTCCAAAACATCTATAATAATTTGTATAGAATAAACTTAGTTATGAGGAGAAATAATTCATCTGGTGAAAAATATCTTAAAAATACTACCTCAGCTGAAATATTGAAAATTATGTTTAAAAATTAATTATTCTATAATTACAGATTAAGGGGAACATCTAATAGAAGAAGTAGACAGGATAAACGACCCAATATGAGACAGAATTTAATGTGGCAACTTTTCAGTTTCAGTTTGTTTTCTCATCTCTTCCTGCTTTAGGAATTTTTGCAATTTTTCCAGCCCTTGTAGGAGAGAGAAATACTTTATATTGTAATGTACTATACGAATTCATCTTAACTATAAATGATGCCAATAAAGTATTAGATTAAACAACTACAGTATATAAATACCATAATCACATTTTTTTGGTATCCGATTTGGGGTTGGGGATCAGGGATGATGATGTTTTGTGATAGCCATTTTGTGAATGGGATAGATAGTACCATGTTCACGTATCTGCTAACAACTGGATCTCCAAATTCCAAATGGGACTTGGCATATGCTTCCCATTTAAACATCAATGTACAATTTTTAAAAACTGATTTAATTAAATATAAAGAACGTATTATTGGTATGCTTAATTTATTGGTATATTTGATATTTTTAACAAATATTAGATATGTTTTCCTTTCCAGCACCAAATATTACTCCTTGCAAAAACTAAAAATGTAGGCAATAAAATGACCAAGCAGTCTTCATAACAGGAAAACATGCATGTTTTTGAGCTTTCCAAATATCTTGTCTTTCTGCACTAATATGATGGGTCTTCCAGAGCAATAGACCCTTCACAAATGATTTTGAAGAACGGCCTAGAAGTTGCACAAGCATAATTTAAAGTTGATATGACTTTTAAATAGCTAGACTTCTTTTTCCGGCTGGTATAGAATCCTGAAGAAAAAGAAACATCTTAATGAATAGCAGGGAGGTGTGAAGTGTTCTTCTCAATCATTTTTGAAGTATACAGTTTTAATGTCTTAAGTAAAGGTACTTACAGAAATACATAAATTTTCACTATTAAATACATTTATAAAGGTGATATGCTATTTTCTTTGTCGGTGTAGTGGGGCAAGAAGTTTTTCAAACAAAGCTAAGAAATTCATTTGTCTGTGGAAAGAATTCTAGCACTCTTGATGGTCCTTAATAATGGAATTAAAGGTGTTCTGGTGTAAACTTGTCTTTACTCTCTTTTCTCTTTGTCTTCGATTGCAGAACCAAACTCTCACCACTTCCTTTTCCAGATTGAGTCCCTCTGCCATTCTCATGATCTCTTGAGATGAAGGCTTGCTTTGTTCTGCAAAATGGCTTTCCAAAGCTTCTTTTGCGGCAATACTGAAAATAAAAATACCATATTGCAATCATATTCCAAACAGGGCTTTTCTTCGTGCTTTGTGAAAACAGCGTGCACCTTATATGTAATTAGTATCTCAGTGTTGTAGAGTGTGAAATCATATGTACATTTTATATGTCTGGGTACACAACAGATAGACTATAGAACAAGGGTTCTGGGGAAGGCCCACTTCCATGTTCACCCCAATCAGTGCCTAAAGTAGCATAAAAAGAGATTAGCAAAACAATTGGTGGAACTCTTAATATCCTATGTCCCAAAGGTGCTTTTTCAAGAGGGAACTGGTTTTTCTTTGAAGATGTTTCGCTTCTCATCCAAGAAGATACTTCAGCTCTGAAATCCTATGTTGCCATTCATCCCCTAATATTCATTAGAGTGGCATTAGATTTAAATTTTTAATTCAGTAAACTTGCAGATAGCTTTTTCCAGAAAGCTCAAAAGAATAAAAATTCTAAATAGATTGATAGAGATATATAGATGATTTGGCTAATGTAATTGTATTGCTATTGCCAAAATTTAAAGAAGATTCGTAGGGCTAATGGCAATTATAAGCATTATTGGGCATAGCTGAGAGCTATAGGGGCCTGCTGATGCTCTGCTCTTGGCTGCTGCTTGACCTTATTGTCAGTGCTTATTTAGCAGGACTCAACAACAACAGTGAAAAGAAACATCTTCATTGGCCTTATGTTCCCCATTCAATAAAAGAAAAAGTAACAAATTACAGGAAGAAAGGATCCAAGGCTCATGGTTCTCTCAGTACTTCCAAACGATGTATATTTAAATAATTGTTCTTTGCTGCTGTTCTTTCCCTTTACTATTGCTTTGATGTTATTGACATATTTTATGACTAACCTTCCTGGAAATAATGAATATGAACAGTTCCATTTATCTAGGGAAAACTAAGGACAAATGAGAATGAACACAATGTCTCTTGTCTTTCTCTTAATCCTGTGAGCAAATTCTTTTGCTTCCTTTTGTGTCAATTTGGCGCACAAAGATTCTTTTCTGCTTTAATTACAGTTGCTTTGATTTGGCTTATAAGTGCTATAAAAGATTCTATACAGTAATAACATTTTTATTCTTAGTTTTAACAGAATTCATTTCAAGATGCAATATAACTGTAGCCAACAATTCTAGTCACAAGAGGGCAGCACAGTACTTCAGTTTTGATATAAAAGCAGTATTCTGTTAAATATTAGTGATGGTGATTTTGAAGTTTGAGGTGATCATATAAACTGTACCCATTTTGAACAGTTTACAATCTGATAAAATTATAAATAACACAAAGCAAAAATTAATATGAATACAATAGAAACACAGTTCTTTTTTTTCTTTTTTTTAAAATTTGATTTATATGCCACCCTTCTCCGGAGACTCAGGGCGGCTTACAGTGCGTTAAGCAACTTCTTGTTTTGATTGTTGAAAAGATTCAGTTGTTTAGATTAAAATACATGTTTCAATGGATTCTTCATTGAATATAACTTGATATAATCTCAGTAAGGTACAAAACAAGATGCTTTTCTAAGAATATAAACAAATATTTATAGTTTAGAAATTCAAAATAAGAAAAATATGGTAGATAGAGAAGTTAGGATGCCCTCCAATCAGTATTTTGTATTTTTATTTTTGTAATTATGGCTAAGTTAATATTTTTCAAATATTTTCTGTAATCATCTAAGCATCTTTACATTCTTTGGAATTTTTCCCACCTTAACTTGCAAACGTTTTCTAGATCAGAAATATTCTTGGGTATCTTTACTTGTATTGCATATTTGAGATCTCCCAATAGACTTTTAATAATATTCAGATTTAGGAAATAGTTCCACATTCCCTTCCTCCCTGCCTGCTATGTGCCTACTGACCACTTCATAGTTGAATTTGAAATATATTTTGTATTGTATTGCTGTAAAATTCAACTTCTTTTCAACTTCAATTGTTCATATTTTTCAGAAACATGTAATACAGTATTTATTTTCACAGTTCACAGAAGTTCTGTCACCCTCTGTTCATTTAGAAATTCATTGAAACCTACAGTTTAATCAGGCATGTCCAAACAATTGCATACAAGTTGTAGATCATTATGAGAAAATATAGTAGAGAAGCCTAATCATCAAGACAGAATCCCTATCACGCATGAGGACTATACATGTGAAAAAGGTGCATTTCTTATTACCTAATGGTGGTTCTGCGTTTTCTTTTCCGTTCATTCATGCCAACTTTTTCATTGTATAGAGCTATACAGTGAAAAAAATAATTAAAAATAATTAATTTCAGGTAGTTAATGACAATGTTGCAAAACATCTTGTGTTACCTGTACTGTGTTTAATATTTGTTTCTGTTTGTATTTGGTATTTTATAAAAGATATGTTTATATGTGATAGTGAGAGACTAAACTTCAAACTAAACTCTTATGACAAACATTATGCATTATGGTTGCTATGGTCTTGTATAATAAATGCTAAATTGTTTAGAATTATTTTGTGCAATATGGCTGTTAGGAGAACACATTTGAATACATCAGGAGCATATGACATCCAGTTTGTATATATTGGGATAATGATAAGTTTTTTGGCATTTGGTCTCTACACTACCACACTGAATTTGATATGAAACAGTCAAGATGTGAGTGAAATGACGACTTTCATCTTTAATTCAAGGGGTTTGACAAAAGTGTGGTCACCCATTAACCACTGAGGACTTGCAGCCATTTTAATATACCCACCTCTATTTTTGGTGGCTCATAAATGATGGAAGAAACTAACATAATTACAAATATAAGGATTATTTTTAGTACTTGGATCAAAATCCTTTGCAGTCAGTAAAGTCTGGAATCTATGGATATGACCAAATGCTGAGTTTCCTCCTTTGAGATGCTTTGTCATGCCTGTGCTGCAGCCTTCAGTTGTGCTTGTTTGTGTATCTTTTTGCCTTCAGTAAATAAAACAATACGCTCTTTCGGGTTGAGATCAGTGACTGACTTGGCCAGTGAAGAATATTCCATTTCTTTGTCTTGTTTGCCTTTTATTATCAATCAAGTCATCAATAAACACCGGTGACCCAGTTCCATTGACAGCCATACATACTATACAATGCTATAACATTGCCATGTTTGACAGATGATGTATGCTTTGATCATGAGCTATTAGTTTTCCATACTTTTTCCATTGTTCTGGTACAAGTTAATTTTTATTTCATCAGTCCAAAGAATATTGTTCCATAATTGGTGAGGCTCTTTTAAGTGTTTTCTGACAAAATCTAATCTGATCTTTCTGTTCAGGTGTGTTACCAGTGCTTTGCATATTGTTGTGAAGCCTCTGTATTTACATTCATGAAACTATCTTTTGACTGTAGACTTTGATAATGACATCACTACTTCCTCAAGAGTGTTTTTTGACTTGGCCAATGTTGCGAATGGGTTTTTCTTCACCAATGACAGAATTCTCTGGTCATCAATTTAATCATCTTCCATGGTCTTCCAGGTGCTGTGGTGCTGCTAAGCATGTTAGTTAATTCTTTCTTTTATATTCCAAACTCTTTTGGCTATTTTGAATATTTTTCCTATCTGATTGATTGATTGCTTGATTGATTTTATTTTTGTTTTTTCAGTCTAATGATGGCTTCTTTCACTTGCATAATACCTGTTTGGACATCATGTTGAATGTTCCAGTGAGCAGCTACCAAATGCAAATGTAACACTCAGAACCAAAGCCAGATCTTTATCTGCTTGATTTGTCATGGACTAATCAAGGAACAAGGCACACCTGGAACTGCTTGTCAACCACTTGTCCCATTATTTATGATTCGCCAAAAATTGGGGTGCATGTATTAAAATGGCTGTAATTCCTCAATGTGTCATGCCACACTTTTGTTAAACCTCTTTAGTTAAAACTGAAACACCACTTTGTTCATGTTGAGTGTTTCATTTCAAATTCAATGTGGCTGTGTACAGAGACCAAGTGCCCAAAAAACCTATCATTGTCCCAAAATATATGAATCTGACTGTATATTTGGCCAAAAACATTTGTTCTGCTGACATTATTTCTGCAACCTTTGCATTTGTGTAAATCTACATATTCATAGTCTTCTGAGGAAATGCTTCATAATTGGCCTTCACATATGTTATCAGACAAATAAGTGTTATCTTGATGCATTCTCAAATTAAAAATGTGTAAACAGTATTACTTCTTAAAGTAGCTTTATAATTGCCTGAAATGATAGAGTTTAGAAACATATTTAGCATTACCGGTTTAAGCTGTAGATTATACTTTACTATTTCTGTCAGTGAGGCTGTAAAATATTTGATTTTGTTTATATGCACTTTTCCCGTACATTCAGTGAACATGTATAGTGCAAAAGGAATCACACTGTTTCCATAACATTAATGTATCTGGTCTCTATTTACAATACATACTATACATCAGTGTGAAGGGATTCTACATATGCAGATACATATGTTCATAGAAACAAACACAACATTTGTTATAATGCAAATATACAATAGCTTAGCTTTCCACAGGTACATGGCACTAGACTTGGACATAGATTGTGAGAATAATTCAGTTCCTTTAACAAATAAGGGAATTATTGTCTGAAAACAATCATGCTGCCTGTATATTTTCACTGTTCCATGTACTGTCTTAAACATGCAATGTAATATTTAAGTTTTGAAAGGAAAGAAGTTCTTTGGAGCACAACAAATACATTGTGGATTTTTGCCCTGTTAACAAATCCTTAAAATAGCTACATTTCTTCCTTAAATTCAATGGCTGCACTCCACAACCACAGCATTATCCTAACCCTAATGTTCATTTGGTTTAGTAAGTTGCTGATGAGTGCTAGGTGTGTATCCATGTCTGTTCAAAACTTTTCAGGTTCAAATGCGGCAGTCTTAACTTGCACATAAAGACAAATAGTTTTTTAAAAATCTGTGATACCTCCTACTTGTTCTGCTTCCTCCAACCACTTCGTTAATATGGATTTTAGTTTGCATGCATTCTTAAAACTCAGTTGCAAGTTTTCAAACCGGCAAATAGTAGTCTGGCTGAATTCAGAGCCGTGCACTGCAGCTAGAGCTTCTCCAACATTTGTTTGTGTATAACCTGCCGAAAGAATCAAACTAAAAATCCAAGGTCAAAAAAGAGTGGTAGGTGTAGTTATTTTCAATCACTGAATATGGTACTTTAGAATAAAAATATACAGTATTTCAGTTGTCTAGTTGCATGAATTACATACCTAGCTTAATTCTTCTCAACTTGAACTCATTGGCAAATTTCTCCAACTCTCTGATTTCTGGAGAATCCATATCTATTGGTTCATCAAGTGACTTGGCCTTCTTTCGAAATTCCTGCTTAAAATCAGTGGTAGGATCTGCTCCAAGTAGAGATGGATGCATGGAACTAAAGCTGTGGCCTAGAGCACATGAACTGGCGCTCAGAGCATGCTCAGGGAATTTATACAGGCAAGGAGTGAGACCACCTATTCAGAAGCAAAACACATATAGCTTTCTGATTAAAAACCTATTTTAAGGAGATAAAATATTGTATTAGTTTTATTAAGTGTATATCAATCATTGGTAAAGAATGGGTAATGATAGCTTATGTTGTTAGTGTTTTGAATTCAGTCACAATTGTTTTTAGAGAATATGTGCCTGAATATTAACAACAGTATTATAATGATATCTGTAAAGACACTGAAGATGAAACAGAAAAAAAGAAAAGTCATTCAAAAGATCTCTGAACTCAGAAGGCTGTTGTAACCTCAGATTGGGAAACCTACATTGGACAAACAGTAACTGATTTTTAAAAAGTCCATCTTTAAGAGGGAAAGAGTGAAGTAAAATACTATACAGTAGAGATGTTGACATCAAAGAAATCTTAGTAGATTCCATAAGTACAAAGACCTTTAGTAGCAGAACATTAAGATAGATCAGCACTATAGGTGGTAGTTGGAAGATTTCAGGAGTTAATGGATTACTCACAAAAATATGGTAAGCAACAGAAGAATAACAGTTCCAACCAAGGTATTATAGCAAATTTGTAGAAAGGCATGCTGGCCAACAGAAAGGAAATTTTAAAATAGTACAAATTATACAATACCTTAATTTTACAAACTTGCAAAATAAAGCTAAGTATGTATGATTCAGATTATAAACTTTTATAAAAGGGAAATTAACAGGTGATCAGGCTGGTTTTAGAAGAGACATCATTGCTGATTCACATTGGTTAAATGTGAAATCCAGAAAATATCAAGTCAATATGAGCTTCACTGATTGTAGATGTCCTTGTTTGGGTCAACCAAGTCAAGTTATGGAATGTGTTTACGAGAATGGGAATCCCAAAATATTTCATTCTACACATATACAGTGTATACTGTTTTAGATAAATCAATGAAGGATAAATAGTAGATTGAACAACCATGCCCGGTGTATGGTCCTTAATGAATCTATGACTACATGGAGGGAGGTATGCATGAGAGTATCTGAAAGTACTGTCCTTGGCACAGTGTTCTTCACTATTTTTATAAATGACTTAAGGATCTAGAAATACATTGAGAAAATTTGAAAATAATACAAAAGTGAAAGATAACACATCAGAATGCAGTCTCGCATTTCAAAAAAACTTGATAGGTTGTATGTATCTAGCAAAATTCTGTTCAATGGTGATAAACGTAAGATCTCATTTTGTAGGAAAACCAGATGCACAAATACAAGGTAGATAGAATCTGCTTCTGTAGAGCACAGATTAAGCATGAGCCAACAGTGGCTGCAGCTGAAAAAGACAATTAGACCCTATCAAGAGCACAGGAAGACAATAAGAGATGGTTAAGAGGAACTTCACCAGAGCGGGGAGACTTGCCTTGTAAAGTGCCAACTCCATTCACAACATTGGGATGAGACATGCTGCAGGTCTGCAAAATACGGCTTTGAGAGAGGCTTGCTGCCAGCACATCTGGAGCAGTAGGCTTGATACCTATTAGAGATGGACGGGAGGGAGAGGAGACTGCAAGAATATCAATTGAGAGATAAGGAATTCCACTTTAGCTTTAGCCCATAATAGCATTAATAAATAAGAATTATTCCTGCAACTTTTTCTTTTTTTAAAAAAATGCATTGTATCATATTCATTTAGTGCAGCCTTTGTCAGTTTGCAGACCCCTAAATATTGAACATTTAAGAAATATTTCAATTTAAAATACTGTTGTTTATTCTCAGTAATCTAGGTCATGGTTGTCCCAAAAGTGCTTTTTCAAAAGGCAACTGGACTTTCTTTGTTTTTCCTTGGAAGGCATTTCGCCTCTTATCTACAAAGTTTCTTCAGTTCTGACTGAATGGTGGAAAATGGAAGGCTTCATATTGCTTGCAGTCATCTGTTGTTATCACTCTCATGACCAAGTGCAAGGAATATAAATCCTTCCATTCCCTACTATTCGGTCAAAATGGAAGAAGTTTCTTAGATGAGAAGCAAAATGTCTTCAAAGAAAAACAATGAAAGTCCAGTTGCCTTTTGAAAAAGTACCTTTGGGACAACCATGACCTGGATGACTGAGAATCTGCATAGACATTCCAGTCACCTATAAATAATACTATGTGTTTTTTCTTGTTTTATTTAGAATCTCTTGCAGTTTTCCACAGAATATTTATCTGGAAGCTTTTATTTCTTTTTAATGGATCCCAAGATTCTTTTTAGGAAGTTTAATTATTTCACATGGAGAATTGCCATGAGAGATAATGTAGGTGAATCATGAGAAGTACGACGAACTGTTCTACAAAGATTTACATCAGTATTTTCAACTCTGTCAAATTTAAGGCATGTGGAATTTAGGGGCCGGGACTTAAAGTTGTCAAGGTTGAAAAACACTGGTCTACATAGAGTTCTAATTGCAATATAAACAGTCTAGTGAAATTGGAGTGAAACTGCTTCTCACTCTTTTCCATAGTTTCCTTTCTTTTTTTCTTTCTTTTTTTTTTTTTAATTTGATTTATATGCCGCCCTTCTCCAAAGACTCAGGGCGGCTTACAATGTGCTCAGCAATAAAGGGGAATTTATTTTTATGATAATGACACAAGACCAAAGAAAGGCCTTTATCAAGATACTTCTCATGGATCAGACCTCCTTATGTAAGCATTTACAAATCCTTAATGGAGAGAAAATCCAAATGATTGGTCTTACATTTATTATACTTAATATCCATGCTTTCTATACATGCTAACCCTTTGTGATAACACAATGACAATATTAGCTAATGGACCAAAAATGATCCCAAGTAGCCATGATTATGAGATTTTCAGGCTTTTAGACTAGCACTCACTTTGGCAGCAGATTTTGGTAATTGCCATAGGGAAGCTATAGTTTCAATGAACAATTACTTGGAATTGTCTTTATTATTCCCACAGACTCAAAATGCTATAGATTTTATTTCAGAAAGTATTTCTTACCTGCCATCATCCCATATGCAGTTTGTTGGTTTCCATAATGACAAGAAGGAACAGAATAATGCAGACCTGAAGGCATATTTCCCATAATAGCCATGGAAAAGCATATATGGGCATATTTAAGGGTTGGGTTCAAAGACAAATAGATGAGACCAGTAAGAACATGTATATGAATTCATAAAATATTATCTCTATCAAAAGATATGAAAATTATCTTTTGGATTTGTCATGAGCTGAACTCACTGAATATCTTAAGAATACAATATCGTTTGATTTCTACATGCAGCAATTCAGTCATCCAATTTAATGACTACAGACCAGGTTTTCATCCCATTTTCTCTGCCTAGTAAGTTATAGGCTGAAACATGGAATAAACTGGGCAGATAAACTCAGCACATGTTGAATTATGTATATTTCAATTCATGTCATATATTTAGGTATCAATTTAGTAAACTCATTTCCTCATGATTTTTATAAAAAAGGTTATCTAAATAATAACAGTACTATGATTATTACAGAGTAGTTGAATAAGACAGCATATAATTTTAATGAAGTATTATAATTATTACTATTGTTATTCAGGATACTGTAAATATTTTTTTAAAAAACAACTCCTTAGTTTTCAAATATAGCATAAAATAAGTATTTTACTACATTACAAAGATCAATATTATGACAGCTGTATTGAGTTTTCTTTTATTCACTTTTGAAGTCTGCTTCAAATTCTGTAATCATGCTCCTCTAAAGTTACATTTAAATTGTTCTATTATTTTAACTGCAAAACACTTTGAAAGAATGATACTCTGAAATATAGTACAATATGAAATAAAATCTTTGAAAGTATGTATATGTCATATAGAAAGAAGAAAGAGATCAACTGAATAATTGCCCACACTCTCTTTGACTTGAAGATCTTTTTTACAAAGAGGATAAGTATACCTGCATGGAACTCTGAGCAATTTTTACCATACAAAATGAAGGGCTGGATTACATATTTCACTGTAAATATATTGTTTTCTTTATAAATGGCACCTTGAATGGATAAAGATTAGGAATGGTCGTGATGAGTATAACTCTATTCTTTCATTAACATGTCAATGGTATAATGAATGACATGTTGTCTGATTATTTCAGAGTCATGGCCTGTGCTTGCTAGTTTTACCTTCATTTCTTATATTAGTACATATTTCAAGGTCAAGCAACAAAAATTCCAGTAATCATTTAAGATTATGCATTGAAGTGTAATAATATTGCATATTTAAGACAGGTCTGTGATCTGTAACTTTAATATCATGCAAAACAAAATACATAAAATATTAGCTATTGTGTTAAGAATTAACTGGGCGAATGTCTTCTTGATTATGTTAATTATTCTTTATTATGCAAAAATTATGATACTTTATTTTATTTTTTTATTTATTGTAATTTGTCAAACAAAAATAAAAAGACAATGACAGGGACGATAGGCATGTTAGTGCACTTATGCACAACTCCTCTACGGACCTCTTAAGTATGAAGTGAGGTCCACGGAAGTCAATTTGTAACTGAAATTCTGGAAATTTGTAGCTGAGACAACTGAATCAGGCAAGGCATTCCAGACTTTGACAACTCTATTACAGAAATTGTATTTTTTACAGTCAAGTTTAGAATGATCTACATTGAGTTTAAAACGGTTGTTCGTGCACGTATTATTGCGATTAAAACAGAAAAAGTCATTTACAGGTAAAACATTACTACGTACAATTTTGTACACAATACCTAAGTCTGACCGCAAGCAATGCAATTCCAAGTTATCCAAATCAAGCATTTTGAGCCTAGTAGCATAGGGAATTCTATTATGTACAGAAAAGTGCAAAACTTTTCTCGTAAAGGCTCTCGTAAAGAAGCTGCTCGATCATACTAATGTCAGATATATGGTAGGGATTCCAAACAGTTGAACAGTACTCTAAGATTGGTCTAGCATAAATTTTATAAGCTCTAGCTAGCAATACAATGTTTCCAGAAAAGAAGTTTCATAGAATTAAGTTTACAACTCTTAGTGCTTTTTTAGTAATGCTGTTACAGTGAACTTTGGAGCATAGATCATCAGAGATAAATACGCCTAGGTCCTTAACAAAGTGAGGGTCATTTGCTAGATCAATGTCACCTAGCTTATACTTGACATTCTGATTACGTTTACCAATATGTAAAACAGAGCATTTATTAATCGAAATTTGAAGTTGCCAAGTAGATGACCATTCAGACACATAGTCAAGATCACTTTGCAAAATAACAGATTTATCTGTAGTATTGAATAATTTTATGTGATTGGCAAAAAGTATACAGTTGCTTTTAAATTGATCATATAAATCGTTGATATAGAGCAAGAAAAGTGTGGGTCCTAAAATGCTGCCTTGCGGAACACCAGTGTTAACTGATGCACGATTAGACAGCAAGTTCCCTATTTTGACTTTCTGCAGTCAAAGAGATCAGCAATCCACTTGTGTAAAAGTCCAGAAATGCCACAAGAATTTAATTTCAACAGCAGTTTATCATGTACTACTGTATCAAAAGCCTTACAAAAGTCTATGTAAATTGCATCTACAGCTTTACCTTGATCAAGACATGTAGTCCAGATATTTTTACAGTGCAAAAGTTGTAAATTACAGGATGAGTTTTTCCTAAAGCCAAACTGTTTGTTGGATAGCAGGTTATTTGTCTTTAAGTGATGATACTATTACATTTTATTTTAAACCAAGATTCTTAGTTAAAAACATCCATGCATATTTGCAAACAAACATGATCATTTTAAGGCTGATCTTTTTCTGGGAACTTCAAAAAATAAATTTAAGGAATTTGTATATATTGCACTATTTAAAAGAAGGCTGCATAATAAGTTGCAAATCACGAATTGAAAATAAACCATTCTGTGGTAGACTACTCTTGACCTTAATTGTTACATATATGAAGCAGACTTTAAATAATTAAAACAGAAATAAATTATACTCCTGAAACAGCTGAATAAATCAAAATCTCCACAGAATGTTTTATTTGCTTTTTCATTTCTTTTGAATTTAAAATGAGGTTTCTGGTGCATATTCTTATTTGTTCTACAGGATACAACTGTGTAACAAAGCACTGTTATTAACATCTGCTGCTTGCATTTACTGCAAGTTCAAATCTCACCAGGCTCAAAGTTGACTCAGCCTTCCATCCTTTCAAAGGTAGGTAAAATGAGGACCCAGATTGTGGGGGCAATAAACTGACTTTGTATAAAATATAAAAAAGTATGAAGACTATTTATTAACGCATTGTAACCCGCCCTGAGTCTCCGGAGAAGGGCGGCATATAAATTAAAGCAAAAAAAAAAAAAAAAGATTATATGCCAAACTGTAAATGTGTTAAAATGTTAATTCAGCAAAATGCTGAAGAATGAAACAAATCAAATATTGAGTTCCTTTTCAATAGGAATATGGCTATTGATTTGTTTCCCAGATCAATGCAGAGTTGTGATTTAAGATCTGAAATCAGATCTTAAAGTTCTTAAAGTTATATCAAAGTTCTGGTCGAAATGACCCCCCCCCCAACTTCAGTTTCTGCCTATTTAGTAATATTGCATTATTTAGTTGTTCCAAAAAGCTATCACAGCAAACTTTGGTGTTTTAAGATAAAGATAAAATTTAGAAATCATTCTAGTTTACTTATCTGCTTGTTATTGTTTTTTTAAAATAGCCTATATCGCTTATTTATATTAATGGAATGATTAATTAGGGCAGTTTCCATTCCTTTATTTCTTCGCTCTGATCATGAACTTATTTTCATGGAAGCAATTTCAGTGGAGTATTAGATATTCATTGTTTTAAGTTCTGTATGTATATGAATGAAAATAAATCTTAAAAAATCCCTTTTTCTTGTGAATATGTGTTGACAAACACCATTCAAAATGCCTAAATATCAAGCTATCAATTGATGTACAAATCAAGAAAATTGTCTATAGATTAATTTTTCCAATGGCATGATTAAAACAGTACTAAAGAAAACTAAAGAAAGCATATATATATGCTTACTTGGAATTCTAACTCTTTGAATACACTGGAATTTATTAAGTAAACAAGCAAGCACTCAGAAGTAAAGCTATTATTAAAAAAAATAAAATACAAGTTCAGTTAAAATCTTCCAGCAAGAAAATATTTATATTCCTTTTCCAAGAATTATCTATACATCAGTTTATGAATCAATATGAATCAATATTTCACTAATGAATATTACACTATAGTTTAGTACCATATAAAATATTGTATAACAATTTCTCAAAGTTCTCAAATGAAATTAAGAATTTCAAAATTTTGTAGTTCCATTCAGCTAGAAGCAGAAGATTTCTTTCAGGTACAACCATCAACTGCCAGATTAAGTTGATGTGAAATATTCTATTAAATATATTAAAATAACATATCATCAAGTCTTTCTCATTCCTTTTAAAGAATCAGTAGAAGATATTAACCGAAATCATTTCTCTAAATACATGTATAGAATACAAAGCTGCAAAACTTTATACATACTTTCATTGTTTAATAATGTAAAGGTTATTCTCGAGGTAAATTACAAGCAGTTATTACTTTGACGTATTCATCAAATTTTATTTTGTATCATACTTGTAATTATGTGGACAATGATAAAGAGTCAGCAATGGAAAAACTATTTTTTAAAAACAAATCATAAGACAGGATGGAAAGAGATAAAAATGATTTTTTTTTCATTGCATTGCAATTAAATTACAGTCTTTCATAAAGAAATTCAATATTTTTACATAAACAGCATGATAGTTTACTTTCTTACCAATGAATTTTTACAATATTAATAGTATTCTATATTTCACAGATTGAATTAATTCCAACTATTTGAGAAAAAAGCATAATGAAAATCAGAAGGAAGTGCAAAGTCATTTTCATATCACCTGAAATAAATTAATTTTGCATAATTAGCATCAAAATGGATTACTTCAGGATTGGAGCACTGACAGATACCTACCATTCATTTAAGTCATTACCTGTCATTTCATAAACTGTAATTTTTCCATTTTTTTCCATTCTGTGCCAGAATGGAATTTCCTTTTAAAAGGAAAGAAAACAAAAAGTTTGTATTCTTTTCAATTTAATGAGTTCAAATCATTAAATATTGAGTAGAATGATATTGATTTGATGGTCGAATATTGATTATAAGGTTGGCCTCAAAGAGCAATGTGAAATCAAAGTGGTAATTAAAAGACATCATAAGCTAATTAAATACCGTTTTTGCTTGAAGAATTTCTTAAATTATTTGTATAGCATAGCAAAGATGCTAAACTGAAGCTGGTAAAAAGGCACACTGATAAAAGTAGCAATTTTATAATAAGAGAAACGGTACCTGTAGACACCACATTAGTGGCATGATTGGAGACAGGCAAGCACTCTGCAGCACTATGATGCATTATCAGAGGCAGAGTGGGAGACGAGTCAGAAGTCAAGGGTATGAAGGTGTCAGCTGAAGAAAAGACTTGACAACTCATTCCCACCAAAAATAAGCAAAAAATAAGTAAATAGAATGAGGGCGAAAGAGGAATGAAGGTATGCCTTGCCTTGCTTTTCTCCCAAGACTATCCTATACAGTTACAGCAACTCAAATTCAGTTGGCCAACTTCATTACTTGCATATATACATAATGTGAGTTATGGTGCACTGCGAGTTGTGTGCAGGCATTTATACCACCAGGAAATCCTTTTATCCATGTTAATGGGCTTTGCTAGGCTGTGTTGCTTAATCACTCTGGAAACTCCTTCTTTCCCACCCAAAGGCAATAGATACCCAATTAATGAGGGGAAACAAGAGAGCTAGTTTTTCAAATTCTTTCAAGCTGGCTTTTGTGAAGGAAACAATATTGGATAAAGCTATATGAGGGAGTCATTTTACCCCAGTTGCTGCTCATGAGGAGGAGGAAAGCTTCTCTGCGTTATCTTATGAACACCTGCCTAGCCTTTCCCTATCCCCAGTAAATATTGAGAAATTAAAATGTTATACATGATATTACATTCCAAAATGCAGCGATCTGATTTATTTCTTTATATCTGGAGAATATAAATATGAATAATTAATTTAAAAAATCTTAAATATATTTTAGAGCCTGGGAAAACTGGGTTGGATATATTGTTTTATGAATCAGTGTTTATTACTTTAGGACACGGGAAAACATTAGTTTTCTCAGTCCTGTCAACTTATACAGTTCACTGTCTTAGAAATCCCAAAATCCCAACCTCAGAAAATCTCAAAAGAAGCATGCTGAGGACAAGCCAGAGCAAAATGATGAGAAAGGAGAATAATTTATATCCAAATTCATCCAATCCTAAAATAACAGTCTAATCCATGGTATAAGGTTAGACTATCTAGTTTGCTGGAATACATTTTTTTATTCAACTTGCCCATGGGATACCCAGATAGTAGAGTGTTTAGATGACAACACCAAAGTTGGAGCAGATTTGAAAACAGATTTGCTTCAGCCATGAAAGCTCAGTGGATGACTTTGGACTAATCTGTCTATCATCACAACTACCTGGTTATTGAAGGTATTTGCAGTTATGCTTGTATATCTATCCAATGCATGAGATTTTAATTCTGATGCCTTTGCTCCTTATTTCACATCCTTATATTATCATCATTGCCACCATCATCATCACATGATTATGGCAGGAACAGAATTTGAAGAATAGTATTGTGAATGATGCTAGGTAGAAATGGGGGATATGAATCTAACAACCAAGCAAACAGTCAGAAGGATTTTGTTTTCTTTTAAATAAACATCGTTCCTTGCTCCATCTCTCTCTGGCTTTTCAAATCACTTTACTTTTGGAATGTTCCAACTGAAAAGCAAAATTGCTGCATTAATATCAGCTGTTCTCTTGATCTATTTTTTTATGTGCATTTAATTTCATTTAATAACATTGTGCCTTGGGCAGGGTAAGAACTATGGTTGCAAACGAAGGGATGAAATATCCTATGGTGATGCAAATAATATTGTTGATGGTTCCCACTTCTTGTCAGCTTCATCTCCATTAATGGAAGAAGCGTCATAGAACTGGAGAAGATAACAAAATACAAAGACCTACAAATATAAATAGAATGATTATGGCAAAGGCAAGCAAGGGTAGTACCAATAGTAATAGGTGCCTTGGGTGCAGTCCCAAAACAACTGGAGCACCAGTTGAACACCATAGGCATTAACAAATTTGCTACTAGTTATCTGCAGAAGGCAGATTTACTTGGAACTGCATCCATCCTGTGACAATATCTGTAATACTGTCAAACATCCAGATTTGCCTGTCCCAGGTCCTTGGTAAGGACTCGATAGGTATGTTCTGACCTAGACTCCCTTAAAAAGCAGGAAACAGGAATAGGTCCCAGCAAAACCTCTTTTATTTACACAACTGTGAATTACTTTCATTCACAGTCAGCAAGGTTTGTCCAAACAGTTTTTCAAAGGAATATTTATCAACACACCTTATCTCGTTTGGCAAGGTGCCATGTAACTTGTTTCCAAATGCAGAGTAAGGCAAAACTTGGCACAGAGTCTCTTAGAGTCATGAACAGAATTTTCCACTCTTGAAACTACCGAATAAATGAATTGCTTCCTGTAAAAGCCCCCTCCCCTTTCGCTCCTCTTTTGTTTCCTATGGGACAGGCCAATCATCTCCAAGGTGTGGCTTTACTCCCAAGTCGACCCTGTTTTCTGAGTTGTTCTTGTCTTCTGACAGCTCTGCGCATGCACACACTGGTAATGGGCTCCAGCTGTTCCTCTCATTGCTGTCTATTTCCCTCTCTGCCTCTGATGCAGAGCCTCATCCGAGCTTTCCCCAGCCCCCAGGACTGGCCCATGTTTCTCCCCAACCTCCTCCCTGTCTGACTCTGCTGCCAGCTTAGCTGGCCACTGGTGGGCCACAACAAGGTAGATCAAAATGCCAAACCCAGTCTGAACATCTGGCTGACTGTGCAATGAATTGTATTATTATTATTATTGCTAAATTAGTCCACTGGTCTTTATGTAAAAAATATGACATACCTGTATCTGAAAAGTCATGGGAGCACAAAGTGGAAAAAGTTATCGAAAATAAGACAGTGAAGATTTTGTGGGACTTTTGAATACAGATATATCATCATTTGGAACATAACATGCCAGATATCATGGTTGTTGAGGGCCGAAGCATACAGTTTATTGATATCGCTGTACCAGAAGACGCCAGAGTTAAAGAAAAAGAACTGGAAAAAAATCATGAAATATTGTGACCTGGCCATTGAAACTACACGGCTATGGATGAAACATGTAACAGTGATACCTATTGTCATTGGAGCACTTGGTACCATGTCCAAGAATTTTACAAAACACATCAAGAAATTGCAGCTTCCTGCAATAACACCAGAGGAACTGCAAATAACTGCACTACTCGGAACATCATATATTTTAAGAAGATACTTGGTTGATACCTAAGACCCTGGCAGCAACCCATATCAACTATTAGCACCAGTCAATCATATTTGTGACACATTTTTAAATGTTCAGTTGATTGAGTTTCATGTTTAATGAATAAAAGAAATAATAATAATAATAATAATAATAATAATAATAATAATAATAATAATAATAATAATATGGAAAAATTGTGAAATGGGAACACAGACTGCTGAACAACAGACTGCTGAAGTGGTAGCAGAAAATACTCCAATAACATCTGGAGTAACTGAACAGCCTGAATTAGAAGAAAATGCAGATATTTTGCAAGAACAGGATCAGCAAGGGCCTGAAGTCATCATTGAACACCAGAAGTACTTAATGCCAGGCAGCAAGAACTGAAAGCTAAAATCTTGGCACATGTTGCAATAAATGCAGAAAGAAGAAGGCTTCCAACATTGAAGACTGTGCCTAGAAAACATTTGGCGCCATTGATGATAGATGCAAACTATGCACTTGCAGCAGTCCAGATAACGTGAATTGAACAAACAAATCAGTACAGCAGCCATAGTAACGGAAGAACTGGGGATTCAACAGCTGCAGGTCCCTAGAAAATTGATTGGAAAACCGCAATGGAAAATCAGGTTGGAATTGAAAATCAATAGCCTAGAGCAGATGCAAACAACCTGAAGAATTTGCAAGAGAAAAAGCTGAAGAACAGCAAGATCAAGAAACACCTGATAAAAAAATACGGGCTCAGCACAAGAAGAAATGACAAAATTTGAAATTGTGAAGCAGCAGATAACAGCAAGAGCAAGAAAAATTGAAAGATACAAAGCCAGAGTCATCCAGTACAAACAAAATCAATTGTTCCAATCAGACCAACGACGGTTCTATCAGAGTCTGAATCAGACGGGGGATATGAAAATTGAAAAATCTGAGAAAATGGCAACTACTCAGTTTTGGAAAGACCTGTGGGAGACTGAGAAATGTAATAACAAAAGTGCTGGGTGGATCAGAGACTTTGAGACGAAATTCTCCAAGAACAAAATGGACCAACTGAAAATAACTACTGAAATGATAAGCAACAGAGTGAAAAAAGTCAAGACCTGGATATTGCCTGGCAATGTTCAACTGCATGGCTTTTGGCTCAAATATCTGACCAGCCTGCACGGAAAAATGGCCGAACAATTCAATGAGATGCTGCAGATAGGAAACATCAGTGAATGGTTAACAGCTGGGAAAACTTACTTGATACAGAAGGATCTAGCAAAAGGGGCAACACTTGCAAATTACAGGCCTATAACGTATCTGACAACCATGTTCAAGCTGCTGACTGGCATTATAGCTGACAGGATCCATGACTACCTAGAAGCAAATAACATCTTGCCAGT
Organism: Pantherophis guttatus; assembly: GCF_059756535.1. Classification (NCBI taxonomy): domain Eukaryota; kingdom Metazoa; phylum Chordata; class Lepidosauria; order Squamata; family Colubridae; genus Pantherophis; species Pantherophis guttatus. Next base: position 41,732,549 of record NC_142067.1, on the reverse strand, counting down.
AGAGCAGAAAGGAAACAAGTGAGGGAACAGAGGCATGAAAGATCAGCTCCTGATCGACAAAATGATACTAGAGAACTGCAAAAGCCAAAAAACAAATCTGCATACAACTTGGATTGACTACAAGAAAGCATTCGATTCACTACCGCACAGCTGGATCATCAAGTGCCTGGATGTCATCGGAATATGCAAGTGCATTGGTACTTTCATTGCAAATGTGATGAAGCACTGGAAAACAGAACTGTTTATTGGAAGTGAAAGCTACGGATTGGTCAACATTAAAATTGGGATTTTCCAATTTTTTTCACCGCTGCTGTTCATCATCACCATGACCCCTCTGTCACCAGTTTTACAGAAAACTAACCTGGGTTATCAAACTGCTAAAAATTCACAGAAAATCTCTCACCTGCTGTACATGGATGACCTGAAGTTATACGGAAAATCAGAAATTGAAATCCAGTCACTGACCAATACAGTTCAAATTTTCAGCACTGACATCAGCATGGAGTTCAGCCTGGATAAATGCACCACAATGGCACTGAAGAAAGGGAATATCGTAGAAAGTGATGGAATTGAAATGCTATCAAGTGCTACCAACCTGAAGCCTATAAATACCTGGGCATACTGCAGCTGGATAATATCAAGCATGGGGCAAGTGAAAAATGTGGTCAGCAAAGAATACACACAAAGGGTCAGGAAACTTCTAAAAAGCAAACTGAATGGTGGTAACACTATCAAGACTATAAATACCTGGCCCATACCCGTCATCCGATATACTGGTGGGATCATAAACTGGACACAGGCAGAGCTAAACAGCCTGGATAGGAAAACAAGAAAACTGATGACCATACACTATGCGCTGCACCCGCATAGTGACGTCGACAGGCTATATTTGCCCAGAAAAGCAGGCGGAAAATGACTTCTGCAAGTGAAGCAGACAGTCGAAGAAGAGAAGCATGCTCTGGCAATGCTTGAACCAGCTTTGATGGAGGTCAACAAGAGGAAGCTGCTCAAAATGCAGCAAACCAAGACTCAATATAAGAAAACAGTGATGCAAACTCAGGCTGACAGCTGGTGTAACAAAGCACTGCATGGACAGTTCCTTGAGAAGATCCAAGGAAAAGTAGATAAGGAAAAGACCTGATTATGGCTGACCAACGGAACACTGAAGAAAGAAGCAGAAGGCTTGATTCTTGCAGCCCAGGAACAAGCCATCAGAACGAATGTAATCAAAACCAGAATAGAAAAATCTGCTGATGACCCCAAATGCAGATTCTGCAAAGAAGTGATGAAACTATTGATCATATACTGAGCGGTTGCAAGACAATAGCTCAGACTGACTACAAACAACGTCATAACCCAGTCACTCAGATGGTTCACTGGAACTTGTGTCACAACTACCATCTGCCTGTAGCAAAGAACTGGTGGGATCATAAGCCTGAAAAAGTGGTAGAAAATGAGCATGCAAAACTATTATGGGACTTCCGAATACAGACTGACAAAGTTTTGGAACACAATACCCCGGATATCACGATTGTGGAGAAGAAAAAAGTGTGGATCGTCGACATTGCCATACCTCGTGACAGCAAAATCGACGAGAAACAACTTGAAAAAGTCACCAGATATCAGGACTTGAGAATCGAATTGCAGAGACTCTGGCATAAACCAGTGCAGGTGGTTCCAGTGGTACTCGGCACACTGGGTGCTGTGCCGAAAGACCTAGGCAAGCACTTAAAAACAATTGGTGCTGACAAGATCACCATTGGTCAGCTGCAGAAAGCCACCTTACTGGGATCTGCTCGCATAATCCGCCGATACATCACACAGTCCTAAATGCTTGGGAAGTGTTCGACTAGTGATTTGGGATACGAAATCCAGCATGGTTATCTCGTTTACTGTGTATATTGTCATTTTTGTGTATAATAATAATAATAAATATTGTTATTATATAATAATTATATAATAGCCAGTCAATATTTGTGATACATTTTTAAATGTTCAGTTGACCGAGTTTCATGTTTAATGAATAAAAGTTAAAATAATAATAATAACAATAACAATAATAATCACACTTATTAAATTAGCCCAAAATAAAAGATTGATAGTTTATGTTACACACTGAAAACACTGTAACTAACAGTTTACCTTATTGGGACAAAAATAATGATTTTCTCAACAAGTCATATCAAAGACAGGTACTTTCAGGATAGCCTAGAAAACTGATAAAGAGATAGGATTAAGAGATTTGATGGGAAAACACTTTCCCATGTATGAAAAGCAGTGTAGATAGCTTTTAAAAACATATAGAAGGTATATTAACTCCTCTTGCCAAGCCTTGGTTCATTTGGTTTGGACTATAACCAGGATAATTGTATTATAGTTGACAATAGTTTTAAAGCCTGATTGAGATAAGCTGTGGCCTACTTGCTGAAGGATCAAAATCTAAGATAATTTGTTTTCCTAAGACACCTGTTTCACACAAGATTGATGAAAAACAATCTTTGAATGTATGTTGCAGCTTCAATATTAGTCAAGAAAAGGATGTTCCCACGCTTCTCACCCCACAAATGAATCGGGAACAAATATATAATTTTGGCAATGGCATATACCTTTTTTTTTCAGATATGCTGCTATTTAGATAACCAAGCAGCCCAACTAATTTTTTAATTCAGATTGTTAGGAACTATTGAACTTGTTTTTCAAATACTAGCTCTGCAGAACCCGTAAAAAGTTAATAATGTATCTTTATAATGTATCTCCCACTCTATTGTTTACTTCAGGACGAAAAATTGAATTACACATAATTAATGTGAAAGTTATTGTATTTTGAATACAAGTATAAAAATCTACAGTGGTTCCAAGCTAATATACTTATTTTTATGGAAATTCATGGTAAAACTTGTCAGTGTCGTTTGTGGCATTTCTTATCTTTAATTAATTAAATCAATTAATAAGCTTTCTTTTTCCATTACTTATTCAAAACAAATAATATAGCATATATAATTTGTTCTTAATAAGTATTGCAAAATCTGCCCAGATCCCCTACAAAATAGAGACTCTAAACTAAGTTGAATAAAGAAAGACTAATCATTTGAATATGTTAACTAACAACATTCAAAAAATGCAAAATACATGTCTATTGAACAAACATTTCTTTTCTTGAAGAAATGTACATACAAATACAAACACATAGATTTATGTAGGAGATGTATCAGGCTTTATCAAATGATGTTTATCTGCTAACTAAATTGATTTGGCCAGATGAACTGATTCCTTTTGTCCTCTGAAGTCCACAAAAAATTGGACTACGTGCAAGTGCAGAAAAATAAGAAGAAATAGATCTAACAGCAAATGTCTTTTGCAAAAGATGGATCCCTTATTATACAAACACCCTTATTAGCGCTATTTGTTAATTTGTTAGTTTATATATTCATGTGTATCATTTATGGAAAAAGCATCTTTTCTATTAGCTAGTCTACCTCATGTTCTCTATCTTCCTGTTGATTCATCAAGGAAGTTGTATGCTTGAATCTATACCTTTTGTTTCAACTTATCGTCAAATAGATCTGGCAGAATCTTTTTGTCATAAGGAATGAAAGAAAGACAGAACAAAATCATAACAAAACTCCATGCTTGTCGGCAATAAATTTAGTATATGCAACATACAAACTATAAAGTAGTTTATTTATGATTATAAATATAAAAATAATAATTATAAATTGGCAGTAATCAAAAGAGAAAGAAAATGTTTCAGTATATTTCATGGTGAGATACTGTTTTCTCTTTTCAAAAATATGCATAAAGAAAAGGTCATGCTATTTTAGAAACACACCTACAAATAGAAAGTTAAAGACCTAATGGAGATTATCATATGAGCACCCTGCAAATCCTATTGTTCATTTATATTCATACTTGAACTTTTGTTACTGCGTGTATTAATGAATATTCGGTTATAATGGAGAAAACATCATCTGTTCAGCATGGCTGGTCGTTTAGAGTTTCATTAGAAAACAAAACAACTTCCAACATAAGTGATTTCATCAGCATATTCAAACTCCAAACCAGCTTAGTTTGAAGGTCACTGAAATGACTTTAAAAAATAAAGTTTTTTTAATTATCTTATAGGAAAAAATAACTCCTTTTTTAAAAAAGGACAAAGTCCTGTTAGTAAACTTTTGAAGTTTTGGTAATAAAATGAAATGTTGGAATCGCACTTTCTAAGGTGAACAGGGTTTTTCAAAATTTATATTGCAAGCTTGCTTCTTTTGCATACAGGAAAACTAAAAGTATTCAAATTTTTCAGGGCCAAGATTCATATTTAATGCTCCTATGAAATTATTATATACCGTCAATATCTACTTTTCTAAACAATATGATCAGAAATAAATGATATGCTACATTCTCTAAAGCTAAACAGATTATGTTAAACATATTTGCTTTGATAGTAAGAATAAGAAAAAAAAAGAACCATAGATTTCCATAGTTCATGTCTACCATATTTCACTCACTATTATTGTGGTCATCCATGAAGAGTTAACCATTTTTTTCTGAAGTTTATGGCTTTGGAATAAGTTATAGCTATAGAATGCCTCACAAAGAAAGCAAGTGATTTGCATGTAAAATATCTATGTTCAGAATTTGGGATTCCGATATACAATTAAAAGAAATATGTCTTCCTGGAATCCTGGAAAGCTTTAGTCAGCCAGTATCAAAAATACTGAGTTAAAGGCACTAATGTCTGATTTGATATCAAGTAACATTTTATATTTCTTATTTGTAATTTTCTACAAATTAGAATCGATCAATTGCATATTATAATTGTTTTTTTGAAGAATTTAATTTAAAAATGTTTTTAAGAGTTGAATACTGCAAAAGGAGATATTCAAATAGTTCAATAGCCTTTACTGTTATTGTACATCATGTATACAATGAAATTGGTTTAGCCTCTAAAATCCATAATGAAAAAAATATATATATAAGACAACATGAAGAGTATAAAGAATAATCCTTATACAAGTAATTGGGATGTGGGTGAGAACTAGTCATATGATTCCATATGTATGTAGAGTGATTGTGATTGTTTTTAGGAGACTGACAGCCCACAGGTAGAAGATATTTTTAAACCTGTTTGTCTGGCTTGCCATACTTTGGTGTCTTCTGCCCAAGGGTATAAGTGAAAAGAGACACTGGCCAGGATGTAAATCATCCCTAAGTGTCTTCCTTACTCTGCTGAAACAGCGAGACCTGGCAATGTTCTAACAGTGGTGTTAGAAGGCAACCAATGGTTTCTTGTGCCAAATTAATCACTCTCTGTAGTGCCTTCCTGTCCACAGCTGTTAAACCAGCATGCCATACTGTTATGCAGTAGGTGAGGACATTTTCCATTGTGAACCGATAGAAAGAAGTCATCAGCCATTGTTCCGCCTGATTTTTCTGCAGAACTCTAAGAAAATGAAGGCTGTTGAGCCTTACTAACCACCAGTGACGTCTTATTTTTCCAGGCAAGGTCTTGACTAATAAGCACTCCCAAGAATTTAAAAATGAAGCAGAACCCCAAATACTTGCTAACTCAAGGCATTTCAGAAGACAATGCCAGAATTCACATGAAAGCATCAGGAATTGTAGAACTAGGTTCATCAAGCGTCCAAAAACAGAAATTTCGGAGGATTCAGAGCCAAAAAAGGAATGCTCACAAAATGGAACAAAAATTAGTGATTCAGCTACTTTTGTCATACTTCATACAAATAATAAACAGTAATTTGATTTATTATTTCTGTGTGTGTGTGTGTGTGTGTGTGTGTTTGCTTGTGTCTGTGTAAAATATAAATTTAAATTGGAATTTAACAGTGAAAACTGTGTGGTCATAAATGGAATGAATTAAACAATATCCAAACTGACTCTTGCCTGCAGTGATGCAAATGTATGAGAATATTTTCTAAGCAATAGGAAAGTACACTGCTCAAAAAAATAAAGGGAACCCAAGCAGAAGACATCCGAGATCTGAATGAATGAAATAGCCTTATTAAATACTTTGTTTGTTACATACAGTAGTTTTGTGTTCCCTTTAGTTGTTTGAGCAGTGTATAAACTACTGTATGTAAAGAACAAAGTATTTAATAAGGCTATTTCATTCATTCAGATCTCGGATGTCTTCTGCTTGTGTTCCCTTTATTTTTTTGAGCAGTATATTTTCTAAACAATAGAAAAAAACTCATGAAAAGTCCTTCATAATAAAAGACAGTGATCACAAGTAGTTAGCTGGCATCTGAATCAGACATGATCAGAAATAGATCCCAATTAGGAACACTTTAAATAAATGCCCAGAGAAAAAAAAATTTCTCCAATACACACACACACATACAAATATAAAAATAATTGCAGGGCCAATTGGTAAAAGAACACTCAAGACCAAATGTGTTGGAAACAGGTGGAAGACACCTTCATCCTGCAATGGATAGACAATGGAGAATGATAATGATATATATACACACAGAGAGAGACACAAACACTGAGCTATTGAGAAAAATATATTTACTTACAACAGCTTAGTGTCTCTGGTTCTGTACAACACATTTTATTTTATGCTATGAAGTATTTAGAACAGGATTTCCAAAAGTAAGATACTTCAAATTTTAAAAAAAATTCTCTAAGGATTCAAAGGTAATTAAAAAAAAAAAAAAGCTAAAACAAATGATAATTGCAAAAACATCTGATCTTAGCATCTGTATTTAAAAATCTTTATGGAAAAGAAGGATTGTATTCCACCAAGATATCTCTATGATTCTATACCAGAAAACCCCTTAGCTTGTATCTTTTGCTATTGGCAATTTTGGAAGGATAATTGTCATACAGTTATTCCCATCTATCTTAAATGATTGACATAGCTGGTCAATTATCCCTGATCTCCATGCTTTCCGCTGTGCCCTCAAAATCCTGATCTTCCAACAGGCGGGGCTAAACATATGAACATGTGAATGTTTTTAAAATGTTATCTAATTTTAGGTTCTATTTAATTGGGCCAAACTATGTTATAATAATAATTTTAATTAGCAATTTTATGATGTTTGTGTATCTATATTTTTCTTGACTGTACACCGCCTTGAGTCCTACGGGAGAAAAGCGGCATAGAAATTAAATAAATAAATAAATAAATAAATAAATAAATAAATAAATAAATAAATAAATAAATAAATAAATAATCTCTTGTACTGCCCCTGTCTGGTGAAACCATGAAGATTCTGATGGTTTTATTTCAAAGCAAAGATTCACGAGACTCTTGTAATAGTTTGCCATCATATCAGAATTATGAAGTTGCTAAAACTCAAGCAAACCTTTTGGCTTTTGAGGCTGTTTTCATTAATGTATTTTTGAGGAAATATATCCTCATGTTATTTAATATGACCACAATTGCAAAGATTGTTTTTATTTGCATAGATATAAAACCTGAACAGAAAAATAGTGTGTGTGTTAAATAGTAACAACATATTAGAAACTACATATGTAATAAATTTCCCTATAGTTGATTTACTATTTCATTGGTTGTATGAACAGCCTCACATGCCTCATGCCACATGCCTCACATGCCTATAAATACAAGCACTTAGCATGCTATTCAATTCTCAGAAAGCCTATAAAATAAAAACAAAATAATTCTGCTTTGTGAATTAGTTCCTCACACTGTTATTCTAATGAGGTACCAGTGAATGTGAGACAACTAAATTCAGGAGACATGATCTGCTTGCTATGACCAGCACCTCAATAAGAAGAAAAGGATAGGAAATGCTCTAGCTGTTGGAAGTGCCTATTGCATCTCTTGCTCATGCATGGAAAAATATATATATACCTGGACAGAGGTGGTCCCAAAATCCATCATTTGGTCTTGTTCTTCATCCAACATTTGAGAAATTCCTCTGTGTATTTTCTAAACATCACCATTTTAAAATTTCTTCCCAACCCAGTTAAAACTTTTTGCACGGAGAACCTGCAAGATATCAGAGCTGTCATTAGGTGTCCAGCTCTATGCATGTTATGGCTTTTGAGCAGTTAACAAACTCTAAATAAAAAATAAATAAATTTATTAAATGAATATTTTCATATTTGAATGAAAGTCTACTTGGTATTACTTAGGGACACCACCTGCCAGAGAACTTTTATGTAGTGTTTAGTATTAAATAATGAACCTTAGACCATAACTTAAGAGATATAAGCTATCTCATTAACAGTGTTGATGATGTTTATTAAAAAATTCTTGCTTCTGTTACCATGTTTCCCTGAAAATAAGACTCTTTTTTTAAACCTTGAAATAAGTGCTTGGCCTTGTTGCTATGCGCTCAAAAACCCGATTGGCCTTATTATCAGGGACTGTCTTATTTTGGGGGAAACAAGGTAGCTGAAAAAGTGCTTTTAGGGAGAAGAATAATTTGTTGAAAAAAATCTATAAAGAGCCTTATAGTGTCAATCAACTGCAAAGATTTCAAAATTCAGGTTCAGAGCTATTACTATTTAATTTTTTAAAAAAGTCTTTTAAGTGCTCTTTATTTAATAAAAAATATCTAGTTTAATATGCTCGAATACCAGATCACTCCAGATTAATTTTTGTTTGTGTCGCAATCAATCATCCAGTCTGGTGGTATATTTACCCAGACTTACAACTCTGGGGAATTCAATCTGCCATCTTTGAGAGCAGACTCAGAGATGGTGTGGAAATTCAGGGCAATCATGACAGTCATGGACCTGACCCAGTTTATAACACATCCAATCCATGATGATGAGGGGTGGGGGAGGCATACTTTGGACCTGTGTTTTGTTTAGGGACAATGTTATGAGATTGGTGTTGCCAGATGTTGCTACCTGCCCCTTTTAAGGAACAGATCACTAATTGGTGGCTTTAACGTTTATTATAGCAGACTCCCCCTCTCTTGTGGAAAATTTGATTGGCCTAATGAATCCTATGGGCTTTCAGAGTCATTTAAAGAAATTTACTTCATAATTTTCATATTTAATATCCATTTTTTTAAAATATAAACGCTTGTACATATAAATACGTACAATGCTCAGAAATACACATTCAGTATATCTTGTAACACTGAAAGCTTTCTGTTCAAATATTAGATAAAGCCATCTTGTGGTTGATATAGGAACTGCCACATAAATACAAGTTGACCTAATACAGAGAAGGATGGATTAGCAAATTTCAACACTGCATGCCTATTATTTCAGAACTGTAAAATTTACCAAATAAAAATGTAACTGTACTGCAATCAACACTCTGGGAGGCTGAGGATCATATTGATCCATATCGGAAGATAATGTTCCTCAGTGAACGAAGCAAGAAGGTTTACAAAACATTTTAAATATGAAGCAAAACTTGTAGGTTTCAATTATTGAAATTATTCAATTATTTAAGCATGGCAATTAGACTTGGAAATTGTGAGTAGTTTACTTTAAAAAAATGTTTTATGCCATAACTAGTATAGCAGTAATAACCAGTTGTGTCCCTGCTGTTAATGATCTAGACAGAATAATGTGGAAGAGGAACGTTGGACAGAGTATCAAATACATGATCGGCAACCTATCTGGGAACATCGATACTTTGTGGGGGGTTTTATTTTGTTTCGCTTTTACAAAAATACACTTTGTTATGGGGAAGAGTAGAATTCATAAGATGGATGGCTTAGGTTAAGTGAGCATTCTGTGCTTTATTTTGCAAGCAAATAATACAAGGTATATTTGTAGGGTATGTTGCGTAACAGGTAAATTGATGTTCCTATTGAATTTGCAAATGTAAATGTACTAGTACAATATTGGTATGTTATATTTTGAAATGAATGTATGTTCCACATAAATGTATGTCTTGTTCTAATGTTAATGCTATTCAATTTTTTTTTTTTTTCTGAGCTAGGACCCATGTATGAGTTCCAGCAAACAAACACTTGAGAACACTGGCCAAGAAAAAGGAAGAAACAACTGATTAATTTTTTCTCTCTCTTGGTACTTAGAATGCAGAATAGGAAAACCATCTCTGATTTTTCTTTAGATGGAACACAGTCAACCTTAGTCATATGCAAATATTTCCAGGGGGGTTATTTTCTTTCAAAATTTAAACACATTTTAATTTAAACATTTTACATTTTAAAATGAGAAGGAATAGGGGAGACATGATAGCAGTTTTCTAATATATGAGAGCTTTCACAAAGAAGAGGGAGTCAAACTCTTCTCCAAAGCACCTGAAGACAAGAAGCAATGGGTGGAAACTTATCCAGGAGAGATCCACTCTAGAACTAAGGAGAAATTTACTGACAATGAAAATAATATTAATGAAATGGCTTGCGTCCAATGTTGTGGGTGCTCCATCACTGGAGGTTTTAAAGAAATGATTTGACAGTCATTTGTGCAGAATAGCATAGGGTCTCCTACCTGAGAAGGAGCTTAGACTAGAAGACCTCATGGTCCCTTTCAACTCGTTATTCTGTATTCTCCACATCCAGAGAAAAGAGAAATTCTCAAACTATTTTTCAAAGTGGACTTTCCTTTTCACAGTTATTAAAGAACTATAACTGAAGAAGCTTTTTTGGAGACATTCCCAAATATTATCTTCCTTTGGCACTACAACTGAAATTTGAAAAGCTACTCAAGCTGCAAATTGCTGGTGAAATGATTGTACAATGAACAGTAGTACATTCACAAAATCCTTTGAACACTATATATCTAGTTTAAGTTTAAGGATCATCGTTTCCATGACAATTTCATCGTGGTTTTTTTTTCGATTGAGGCAAATGTCTTGTTTTGTTTGTTTGTTTTTACAAATTATAAGACACCTGTTAGAAACAAATGCATAATTTATCTCTTTGGCATTAATTTATTTCCCTGCTGTTTATTTAATATCGACGGGCATTACAAAGACATCTGTAGTCATCCTAAGACAAAAGACAATGCATTGGTGGTGAACAGATTGACTCTCCAAGATATTGGTTTAAATATTAAAGACCGAGAAAGAGTTACTGTGTAAGGTTGATAATAGGTTTAAATTGTGTTTCTGGATATCTTTAACCAGTATTCATCAGAGAATATTTAGATTTTTTTAAAAAAAATATTTTACCTTCTCTTTTATAACTTGAGAAAGTCTAAAACAGAGCAAAGCAAAAAATAAAGGACAAAATAAGAAAATGGTGTTCTACCTTGAATTTTGTTCTAGCCCAAAATGGGTGCAGAGTCTCTAACATTGGCACATTCTATGTTTAACATTAGAATTATACTGCCAGTGATTAAAAGTTTAACTAGGCTTTCTTTTAAAATGACAAAGTGCTTTTAAAATTTCAAGCTGCAGCAATAATATTACATTTAAAAGTAGTAATAATTTTTGTAAATGCACAAAAAAGAATTATTTCAATAGAAATAGGAAATATTATCATATACAAAGAAGTCATTCAGTTCAGCATAAGAATATTGGCATTTACTAAATGTAAATTTGCCATTTACAGTTGGTAACTCTATTAAGTTGTGGCAATTTATCTTTTTACCTACAGATGGCACTATAATATGGTCTTTAGAAATAAATACATACTAGTGAGGACAGAAGGAAACCAAATGCTGAGCTATTCTAGTCAAATGCTAGAATGTAATTAATATTTATATATATAAAGTGCTATCTGATATCAATACAACCCCAATACAAATTCTTTCTCAAGTGAGAACAACTTCAGAACACCGAGTGAAGAAATAAACAGGATTATAAACTGTTGCCTGTCTGTGTTATGTAGACATGACTGCAGTATATAGATACTGCAACATCATTATAGTGCCTGTGAAAAGTATTTGGTTATAAAACGGTTATATGGTTGCACAGATTTGGAAACACATCCTTCCCAAAGATGTAGGATAGGCAGATATTTTTGTTTAGTAATATTAAAATAATTTGGATGTAAACTGTTACATTGCCTTTTGCAATTGCCTGTTGATGATTTTGTCAATGCAAATGGTGTTCAAGTGGATGTTTTGAAATTGCACACAAGGTGCCTATTAATATCAGTACTATCTTTGCTTCTGCTTTTGCAGAAAGACTTCCATTTGCAGGTCTTTATATTTTGCCATTTTTTCCAGTTCTTTCTCTTCTCTTCTTGTTCTCCAGGTACTGCCACTTCCACCGTCCATACCTTTTTATCTGTCTTATCAACAATTGTTCAGCCTGAGATGTAAGGTGGTAGGGTTTGAATCTTAAAGTCCCAGAGCACTTTAGCTTCTTCATTTTCTATTACTTTTTCTATTTTTGTGGTTTCACCAGTTCTTACAGACAACTACCATTTCTTTCAGATATTCCAATGCATCATTGTTAATAATTTCTAATGCCAATATTTCTAATGATCAGTGCAATCTTCTTGCAGCATCTAGCTAAGTGATACACTGCTTCTATTTCAGTTTGAATTTAGTCCACTATTCCAACTATATATCTAATAATTGGGATTTCCTAGGTGTTAGTTGCCTTGATGATATTTCTGCCACTGAATTTGGACATTAAGATCATCCTCACTCTTCTGATATATTCAATACTATTTTTCTCCTTAACTTCTATGAGCTTCATGTTGTCATTTTGAAGGATGTCCAGGTATTTTTAGTTATCATGTTCACCCAGTCTCTTGATGTTATATCCATAGGGCATCTTGAATCCTTCTGTATTCACTATTTTTTCTCTTGATGATAAGAATGGCAAATTTGTCCAATCCAAACTCAATATCTCAGCTGTATATTTGGGCAGTGTTGAGCAGCGATTCCATTTCAAATGATGTTTTTCTATAAAGCTTCAAATCATCCATATTAATTAGGTCGGATAGCTTGGAAGATGCTTTTTTGATATTTGATAGCCATGATCTGACTTGCTCAGTATTGTTGACAAAGGAATTGATGCAATAACGAACAGTAGTGGAAACAGTAAGGCTCATCGAAAGATTCCTCTGTGACTATCAATCTCTCCCATTTGGTTATCATTGTTCAGAAACTATGTCTTCCATTATGCACATTGATCTTTGCACAAAACATCTGATATTTTTACTGAATCTTGTTATTTCTAGGCACTTGATTATCCAATCATGTGGCAAGGAGTTGAATGCCTTCTTGTAATCAGTCCAAACTACAGTTAAGTTGGCCTCTCTCCCTCCCTTCTTTCCTGTTCACCAAAATAATCTTGTCAATTAAGATTTGTACTTTTGTTCCTCTGCTATGTGGGCAGTTTCCTTTATGCTCAGATGGAAAGAATTTATTTTAACTATATTCTGTTTGACATCATGGTATATTCTCCATGCATTCTAACTAAAACCATTGACAGATTTACACTTGATCTTGGTAGACTTGATGAATTGATTTTGGAAGCACCAAAAAATGAAAAATGACTAATTACTGGAAAGGCATTCCTAATTCAGAATCATAAGGAGAAACTTCTGAAACTACAGAATCATAATCTCTTTGCCAACAACATACAAGCAACTTATGATTACAATTGCAAATAAAATCTACAGCTATTTTGAGAAGAAATGATTCACTCTATGTAGAGCAAAAATAGTGCATGAAAAATTCAAGAGGAATGAAGGACCAGTTATTTAATGCCAAATTGGTTTTTAAAGAAAAAAGAAAAAATAATATAACAATTTATAAATATTTCAAGGAAGTTTTCACAAATGAAACTAATTGCTAATAGGGAAGAGTAAGGTGAAGTCAAAATCAAACATGGAATTTTGCAAGATTCAAAATTTGATTCATTATTTTTTACAATATCAATGGCCCTACTGACCACAATTTTGAACAAAACTAACTGTGGGTATTAATTGTCCAAAAAAAGGAATTTACAAAAATGTTTTATGCTATACAGAAGTTTAAAATTATTTGGGACAACAAAGATTAAACTAGATTCTTTATTAAAAGGTACAAAAGAATTCAGTAAAAAATTGTAGTGTGATTTGACATCAATGCAACGAAAGCCACAAAAGCAAAATTGTTGAATATAGAATGTAATTTAACAAGAAATATTTGATAAAAGCAGTAGACACAGAAGAGAGCTACAAATATTTGAGCATTTTGGAATTTATTTCCAATTTATTACAGAATCACATCAAAGATAATACTTCAAATTCAAATACCATTGGACACTTATGAACTGGTCAAGAGGGTAGGGTCTGGAAATTGGGCAAAAGACAGATTTTGAATGGAAATATTCAGATCCAGCTTTGCTTATTTTATAACCACTTGACATTAGTAAAAGTATACCTTTCACTGTGAATGTTGAGTATTGAATGGCAGATTCAAATGAGCCAATCAACGAAAGAGACCTGGGAGCGGGAAACTTAAGCAAGCATCAGTGGCTGAAGCTGCGGACAGCTCCGGGCTATAAAAGGAGCTGCCATGGCTGGGATTCCCCATTGCAGTTACGGAGCTTAAATGAAGTATTTGTTGCTAACAGAGTGTCCAGTCCGTCTTTACGGCCCATACTTAACACTGGCGATGAAGGTGGGATCCTGAAGGACGAAGAACGCAACGATACATCTTCACAAGCAATCATCAGCCACCTAGATCAACAACTACAGACACCGGTCAGATCATCGGCTAATGATAATGTCTTCGATCAGCCCACCTGCACCGTTCAACCTGGCTGGAGAAGATTGGGAGTCGTACATGGAAAGGTTCTACATGTACATGGAGGCAAACGACCTATTGAGTTTGTCAGAACAAAGAAAGAGAGCCCTCTTTCCCATGCATTGTGGTCAAGCCGTATTCAAAATGGCAAAAGCGCTCGCTGCCCCTGCCGAGTTGAGAACCATGACTTGGATGTCCCTACAAGGAATCCTGAAGGCGCACTATGCTCCCCAAGCATTGTCCCTGGTAAGAAGGCATGAATTCTACTGAAGAGACCAGAGAGAGGGCGAGACGATCAGCGAGTTCGTGGCAATTTTAAGTGAGATAGCTGCTGCGTGCGGCTTTTTGACCCTAGAGGAAGCCATGAGGGATTGGCTAGTGCTGGGATTAAGGGACCTCACATTACAAAGCAGATTTCTGGCCAGGCCCCAAATAACGTTCAAGGAGGCCCTGGAAGAAGCCTCAGCAATGGAAGCATACCAGAAATCTGCAGCGGCCATGAAGAAGGTTAACAAGGAGGTGCAAGGGAAAGAAGAATCCTCGGTCCATTACGAGGAAGCAGAATCTGAGTCAGAAGGAGAGGAGGATGAGGACAAAGTACACCACCTCAGCCCGGACTGAAAAGGGAAGCCAAAGGAAAAGGAAAAAAAAGACTTTTGGTGTGCGGGGTGCGAAGGCAACTACCCAAGGGCAGAATGCAAATTCCGCGATGCATTATGTCAGAGATGTGACCGAAAGGGACACATAGCGAGAACATGCAGAGCGACCCAACCAGCATCCCGAAGGAGCTGGCTGAACTGACCATCCAGCTCACCACAAAAGAGCCGACTGTTCCAGGTGGAAGGCAATAACCATTCAGAAGAGGTCGGAAAAGTGAGGATTCTGGATCGGAGAGGGGAGAGACCACCAGACAGGGATCGTAGGCCATGCGAGTGCGGGAAATTCAAACAAGATGGCAGCGACCATCCTCATCAAGGGGAGACTCTGCAAGATGGAGGTCAACTTGGGGTCATGCCTATCAATGGTATCCTGGAAGACCATCAAGCGGCTGGTCCTTGGGCCTGGAATGGTTCAAACCTTTGGGACTAGCTGTAGTCGGAATCGATCACATCGGAGACGACCAATGGGAGGCAGAACTGATGGAAGAATTCCCGGACGTTTTCAATGGCAAATTAGGCAAGTACACGGGGTCCCCAATATCATTCAACCTAGACCCCCAAGTAGCCCCCATCCGAATCAAGCCCCGGAGGGTTCCCTTTGCTCTATGGCCCAAGATAGATGAGCAACTAGATAAGCTAGTCGCCCAGCGAGTCCTAGAGCCAATCGACCACGCGAGATGGGAAACTCCCATCGTGACCCCTATCAAGCCAGATGGATCAGTGCGTCTCTGCGGAGACTATAAAAGTACATTAAATAAGGTGTTACAGCAAAGCGCATACCCCGTGCCAGTGGCCCAACACTTATTCCACTCATTGGGCCAAGGAAGAGTTTTTGCCAAGTTTGACCTGGCACAAGCCTACCAACTGCTTCCCGTAGATGATGCCACAGCAGAAGCACAGACCATAGTAACACATAGGGGAGCATTCAAGTGTAAGCACCTGCAGTTCGGAGTGAGCATAGCCCCGGGGTTGTTCCAGAGCCTGATGGAGCGCCTATTACAGGGAATCAAAGGGGTAGTCCCATAGTTTGACAATGTCTTAATCTCGGCAAAAGATGTAGGGCAATTACGGCAACGGGTGAGAGCAGTGCTAGCCAGGTTCCGGGAGGTGGGACTAAAAGTGAAAAAGGACAAGTGCCATTTAGATGAAACACAAGTAGAGTTCCTGGGTTTCTTGATAGATGGCACAGGAATACGTCCCACCTCGAGCAAACTGAAGGCCATCCGGGAAGCACCCACTCCCACTAACAAAACGGAACTGCAAGCGTTCCTGGGCTTATTGAATTTTTATAATATCTTCCTACCGCAGAAAGCTACAATTGCTGAACCACTGCATCGGCTTCTGGACAGAAAAATAGAATGGAAATGGAGAAGACCAGAGACGATCGCTTTTGAAAAAATAAAGAACACATTGACGTCAGACAGGGTGCTGGTACAGTACAATGGGACATTACCAATTAGACTAACATGCGATGCATCCCCATTCGGCGTTGGGGTGGTATTAAGTCACTGCATGCCGGATGGAAGAGAAGCCCCCATTGCCTTCTATTCTCAAACTTTGTCCAAGCCGGAAAGAAACTACAGCCAGTTAGACAAGGAAGCATTGGCTGCAGAAGCTGGCATAAAGCGCTTCCACGAATATTTGTACAGGAGGAGATTCGAACTCATCACCAACCACAAACTGCTGTTGGGGATTATCGTGGGAGACAAACCTACATCCCATTCTGTCACCACAAATGCTCCGATGGATAGAGTTCCTGGCGGCTTATGACTATCGGCTGTTTCACAGACCAGGGAAGACCATTTCCCACGCTGACGCACTCAACCGCTGCCCCTTGCCGGAAAACCTGAAAGACCCCGCAACCGCTGCCTGCACACTACTAATTGAAACTATGGAGAATGCGCAAGCCTCGGCAGGAGAAATCGCGAGAGCCACGGTGAAAGATAGAATGCTGGCGCATGTTTTAAATTGGATCTAGAAGGGATGGCCGGACACAAGCCTAGGCACGGAATTCCAACCCTTCAAAACAAGACAGACAGGACTAAGTGGGTGTGTGCTATGAGGAGACAGGGTAATCATCCCCGAAACATTAGGACAGGACATTTTGCATACATTACATGAGGGACGCCCGGGGATCGTAAAAACAAAAGCACTGGCCAGGAGCTACGTGTGGTGGCCAGGGATGGACAAAGAGATAGAAACCTGGGTGGCAACTTGCAAGCCATGCCAAGAAACCCAGCCAACCCCCCACGCAGCTCCACACATGACTGGGAGAACCCGGGAGCACCCTGGTCCTGGATACACATAGACTTTGCGGGTCAATGCCAAGGGAACACGTTCCTCATCATCGTGGACGCATATTCCAAATGGCTGGAAGTCAGCCCCTGATTCCATCAACGACAGCAGAGGCAGTCATCCAAGTTCTCAGGAGGCTATTTGCAACTCATGGGTTGCCCAATCTAATAGTCTCGGATAACGGGCCCCAGTTCATGGCAAATGCTTTTGAAATGTTTCTTGTCAATCAAGGGATCCGGCATGCCCTGTCAGCGCCAGGAAAGCCTTTGACGAACTGTTTGGCTGAACGAATGGTGAGAACAACTAAAGAAACATTGACCAGACTGGGGCCGGGGGATATAGAGGCTAAAATCGACAAACTCTTAAGCATCCAACACATCACACCGAGCGCCACGACACACCGAAGCCCAGCCAAACTATTAATAGGAAGGAAGTTGAGGTCCATGTTGGACAGACTTCACCCACAGTTCAGTGCAGAAAATCCAGCTGACTCAACGAGTAGAACCAGACAGTTCCAGGTGAGGGGCAAGGTTTACGTGAAGAACTTCAGCGGTAACCTCCTATGGATACCAGCAGAGATCACACAAATCACTGGTCCACTATTGTACAGACTCCATACAGCGGACGGCAGGCAGTGGAAAAGACATGTGGACCAATTAAAGGGACGACTAACCAGGACAGAGGCCGATCCAGATGAAAGGAACCTCGAACACAGAGACGAAAGAGCCCCGGATGAAAACACCAATACATCATTACAGGAACATAAAAAACAAGCCTCAAGAAGCCTGGGAAATAACAGCAGACACTTACCTGAGAGTCAGGAGGAGGATCCGAGTAACTGGAGCAGCAGTCCATTCCAGCCTGGGAAGGAAGAATTTAACATCCAAAAGGAGAAGACCACGCCGGCCGCCGAGTTCGAGAGAGTTCTGGAGGCAAGACCGGGAGAGCCGCGGAACTCGACCTCGCACTCAGAGAACGCTGAACGGACTGATCTGCGCAGGTCCAGTCAAGCCCCAAGACGGCCCGCCTACCTACGAGACTACGTACCCTAGCAGCTACAGGATTGGTTAACGCCAATCTAGAGGGGAGGGTGTTGAGTATTGAATGGCAGATTCAAAGGAGCCAATCAATGAAAGAGACCTGGGAGTGGGAAACTTAAGCAAGCGTCAGTGGCTGAAGCCATGGACAGCTCTGGGTTACAAAAGGAGCTGCCGCGGCTGGGATTCCCCATTGCAGTTACGGAGCTTAAATAAAGTATTTGTTGCTAACAGAGTGTCCAATCTTTCTTTACGGCCCATACTTAACAGTGAATGAAATCTAGGATCTTTCTTTCCCAAATGCTCAAGCCAGGCCAAGCCTGATGCGGAGATTTGTATCGAATCATTTGGAACAACAGGGTTGTTATTTGTGGATTATAGCTCTGCCTTTAACACCATTCTACCCAACAGGTTGTTTCTTAAAATGACCAATTTGGGTATAAATCAGAGGATTTGTTTGTAGTTAAAGGATTTTCTGACAGATAGGCCACAGTCAATAAGGATGGGATCTCACCATTCTCATACTCAGATATTAAACACAGGAGCCCCCCAGGGTTGTGTGCTAAGCCCCTTTCTTTATTCCTTGTATGCACATGACTGCACCCCATTGTATAACACCAATGCAATTATTAAATTTGCGGATGTCATGACAATTGTGGGACTCATTAATAAGAACAATAAGTCTGGTTATAGAAAGAAAGTACAAGGGCTGACATTGTGGTGTAAAGAAAATAATCTTATACTTAACACCAAAAAAAACTAAAGAACTTATAATTGACATCAGGAGGAAGAGAGATGTACATTTACCATTGTACATAAATGGTGAGGAGGTAGAGAGGGTTGGTGGTTTTAAATTTCTGGGCATTTATATCTTGGAGGACCTCTCATGGACAATGAAAGTTAACATGCTTGTGAAGAAGGCACAGAAGAGGCTGTACTTCCTAGAATGTTCAGGAACATAAATCTATCTCAGCAACTACTTCTGTCCTACTATCGCAGCACCATTGAGAGTGTCCTGACATACGCCATTCTTGCATGGGAGCAGCTCTGCAGTGGACATAAAAGCTCTACAGAGAATTATTAAAACTGCCCAGAATATCATTGGACTCCACCTACCAGCCCTGGATGACAACTTCACATCTCGCTGCTTGAAGAAGTTGCACAACATTCTCAAAGACTCTTCCTATCCTGCTTACAATCTTTTTGGACTGTTGCCTTCTGGCAGAAGATACAGAACAATTAAAACTTGGACTACATGTCTTCTGAATAGTTCTTATCCCAGAGTTATAATTGCACTTAACAATGAACTAATCATCAGTGAGTTGTTGGACAGCATTACTTGGTGTGCTGTGTGGATGCTTGGGTGGTTTACCCTTTGGGTGCGGGTGTGTCTGGGAATTGTCATGTGTGTTGGGCTTGGTCTCTGGGTGTTATGTGAATTTCATTGTATGGGTATACTGTGTATACATTGTACTGTATACGTACAATGACAAACTTTATATATATATGAATATACTAAATACTGTTGGGACAATCAAGTTGAGAAGTTTTTGGAAATGAACAGGTTATGATCTCATGGGACTTTAAAATCTAAACAGACAGGCATCTTGACTGTAACAAGCATGATTAAACAGTTATTGAAAAAAGAAGAAAGTGTTCATTTTTGATGTTGTTATACTGTGTTATATTAGGATTAAGAACATAGGTATGAAATACGGACACTTGCAGATTGAAATTGAATGCCTATAGAAAAAGAAATTCACTGTCATACCAATTGCAATTGAAGCCTTCAAAGCATTACATATGAGAATCCCTTCATATCTTGAAATATTGAATTTAACACACCTGAGCATTCTAATTTACAAAAATAAATAAATAAATACCCTGCTTGGAACTGCCTATATTCTTAGTATTATTATTCACAGTAATATTTAGGTCCTTGGTTAGGACTTGAGTTAGTAACTTTCCATTAGTCTTGGACTATGAATCTAGCTGCAGACTATCCATATGTAATAATAATGATGAAAATAGATTACTTGTTGCCATCATATTTAAAACAGCAGAAAATACTTCGAAGCTACAAATAATGTATATCTTTTAGAAAAAAATCAATTTAATTGAGACCTTCCCTCCTGACAATCACATAAAATCTATTTTATAATTTTACAGATTACCTAGTTTAAATTGGATTTCTATGAAAAGAAAAATCAATGGCAGCAAAGATGGATGACCTATAACTGATTTTTTTTGATTTTTTTTAATTAGGCTGCATGCTTATCTTGATACATAGGATAGTACCAGGGGTGAAATGCTCCCGGTTCTGACTGGATCGCCCGATCTGGTAGCGATGGCGGCGGGTGGTTCAGAGAAGCGGTAGCAAACATCCCTGCCCCCCTCCCCATGCCCAGCTGAGCCACGCAATCATCAGAAGCTTTTTAAATTATTTTTAAAAGCATTTTTTCTACAACCTCCTCGGCCAAAAAAAAAATCTTTTAAAAGTAAAAAAAAAGCCTCTGATGATCGTGCGGCTCAGATGGATCGTCAGAGGCTTTTAAAAGCATTTTTTCTACAACCTCTTTGGCCGAAGAGGTTGTAGAAAAAATGCTTTTAAAAGTAAAAAAAAAAAAAGTTGGCCACGGCCACCCAGTCACATTACCCCCCACCAAGCCACACCCACAGAACCAGTAATAACAAATTTTACTGGATAGCACAATAATAAATTTGCCACAAAGATAAAACAGGTTTTTCGATAATAATAAATTAATTTTAAATAACTGGGTTTTATTTGAGTTCTCTACACAAAATTCAAACTTGGACTCAACATAAATAAAACAATTGTATGTATTTACCTGTTATTAGTGGTTCTATAAGTATAAATGTCACTGCATTATATTGATTGTTTAATTATTCACAGAAAATGTGATGTTCATCAAAGAAAGGCAAATTGGGATGCTGGGGGGGTGGGGGTTGGTAGCCACTGTTACTGGCAGAGGAGGGAAACACCCTTCAGAGTGAGCCTGTCAGATTCTAACAGATGATAGCAATAGCCAACTACCAGTGTTGACAGGTAGGCTACATATATTTAGAAAGATTGTCTCACCTCTGCCAAATACCATAAGGAAGTCATCCAGAATGATAGCTACAGCTGTCTTAGTTTTATATCTGGCTTGTAGTCAGAATGAAGCAAGTCATAGCCCAGATGCTACTGGGAACCCCTTCTCAGTCTTTACATTTTTAGTAATTTACACCTGCTTAGTTAATGTTTTCCAGGAATAAGTACTTGATCCAGAAAACGATTTATATGTAAGAAAGAATGTATCAGTGTCTTATAGGGGATTATGCAGGGCAGTGGTGGGATTCAATATTTTTAACAACCGGTTATGTGGGCGTGGCTTACTTGGGGGTGTGGCTTGGTGGTCATGTGACTGGGTGGGTGTGGCTAGTTGGTCATGTGACCGGGTGGGCGTGGCTATATGCATAGGGACTACTCAGAAGGCTGAAAAAAGTCATTTCTGACTGGTCCTCGCACTTATGACCAGCCTCACATTTATGCCCATTGCGGCATTCTTAACAACCGTGTCAGTCATTTCACCACTACTTCTCTTCACCATGGTGACAAGATAGGGCGTAAAACGTAAAATGTGAGAACAGTCGTAAGTTCAAGGACTGGTCAAAAGTGCGAGGATCGGTCAAAAATAATTTTTTCAGCCTTCTGACTAGTCCATATGCACATAGGGACTATTCAGAGGGCTGAAAAAAGTCATTTCTGACTGGTCCTCACATTTTTGACCAGTCCTTGCACTTATGACCTTCCTCACATTTATGCCCGTTGCGGCATTCTTAACAACTGTGTCAGTCATTTCACCACTACTTGTCTTCACCACAGTGACAAGATAGGGCATAAAACATAAAATGTGAGGACAGTCGTAAGTGCGAGGACTGGTCAAAAGTGCGAGGACCGGTCAAAAATAACTTTTTCAGCCCTCTGAGTAATCCATATGCACAAAAGGATACAGCAATAGAGAGGGATGAAGGAAGGAGAAGAGAGATGGAAGAAAGAAGGAGAGACAGGGAAAGAAGAGAAGGGAGGAAGGGAAGGGAAATTAGAGTAAGAGTGAGGGTAAGAGAGGGAGGAAGAGAGGAAGAGAAGAAGAGGGGGGGAAGAGAAAGTAAGAAGGAAAGAAAAGAGAGAGGTGGTAGGTTTGAGGAGAAAGATTGCTGTACAGTAAAAAAGATGAAATGGAAGAAAGGCAACCCCAAACAAATATAAAGATATTAAGATAAAGAATGAATTGTTAAACTTTAAAGAATAAAAGAGAATAAATATGAATAAATAGCAGTAATTAGAAACACACATACAAACATACAATGTATTTTCTTTGAACAGAGTATTTGGTCAGTTCACAAATTTAAACAGTGTTTAGTCATTTCAATTAAATTTACAATTTCTATATTTCCTTTTTGCCATATTTATTCCTTATCTATTTTTTTTAAAAAAAAAAAACAATATTACCCTTCATCCTCATCTCTAATCTTAATCAAATTCAATTTTTCCCTTCTATTCTATATTATACCCCTTCTCATTGTCATCTATTTTTATATCCATCCTCACATTGGTTAATTATGTAATATTACAGTTGTTTAATATAAATTCAACATTTTAATATAAATCAATTAGTTATATAACTATCTTTTTTGTATATTAATCAATATGAACATGAATATTCCAATTATTTCCATGCAATCCAATTTCTTACAAATCAATTAATTATATTTACCAATAATAATAAACCAAATAATTTCCCCCATGTATTCCTCTAAACCACAATTTAACCATTTCTGCTTTCAATACAATATACAATTAATAGTATCTCAATTATTACAATTCCCTATTTAAATAGAGCTTTTTTTCTTTTGTGTTTTAAAATCTTGAACTCTCCTCTTTTTCCCTAAAGAGGAACTACCTCTTTAGAGAAAACTACCTTTCCACTAAAGGTAGTTTGCACCTACCTTTTTTGGTGAGGAAAAAGAAAAGAAATCTGCCTGCCTAATTTTCCAACGTTGCAGCAACAGTAAAGCAGGCTTTTACTTTCAGTTTCATTTTTCAGCATAGATAGGGGAAAAAAAATCTGCACTCTTTGCAAGCAAGCAGCAGAGCCCTGAGCAAAACAGCTGAGAGCAAATCAGCTGAGAGTCGGGAGGCCGATAGAATCAAGGGGCTAATTAGCCTATGCTGAAGCTCCGCGGGCCAATAAAATTACAAAAAAACACCGAACCGTTTGTTAAATTGCTGGTTTGTTAAATTGGCAATAAATACTGGTGCGGAGGGGAGGGGCAAGGGCCAGGGTGAGCCAGCAATTTAACAAAGGGTTCGGCCGAACCCCCTAGAACCTGCAGAATCCCACCACTGATGAAGGGCATGTTAACATAAACATATCTAATGGGCTTCACCCATTATTTACCTGTGCTAAGTCTAAATTCCACTGAAGTTCCTAAGAGCCTTACTCACATGTGTATTTGTGTATAATCTCCCTCAGCTTCTGCTCTGATGATTCATAGTAGCAGGACGTATGCGTATTTACTCATCCCTTCCATGAACACACACATGTCCTGCTACCATGAGTACATACCAAAATAGTATAATCCCGAAGGATCACCCAAAGTGCAAAGGTTTTCCAAGTGCACAGCTGAAACAAACAGGTACTTAATTATATTGGGCAACAAAGATATAAGAAAGTGCTGGAGGTAGTGGACCACTTTAGTGAAAACAGAAAAGATATAATTTCATATTGTACACTAGAAGGAAATTGAAAACCAAAGAAAACCTAATGGATAGAAAATATGAAATGATTGATTATATAATACTGGATGATGGTTTCCTGCAATGACATGGCATCATGGTAGTGAAGAGGTGTTGAGAAGCTTTTGCAGTACTAATAGTGTTTATGTGTGACTAGATTAAATATAGGATGTGTTTATGCCTACAGTGGTCAAAACTGTGCAATCAATATTCCCTATAAAACCCATGGAAGCAAAAGCTAGGCTTTGAAGAAGCAGAAGGGAGGGAGGGAGAATAGCTTTTGAATGTTTAACAAGACTCCTAAAACTACCATAGATAGTCAAGAAAACAGATTATTGACCAAATCAATCCAGAGTTCTCATTCAAGGCATAAATGACCAGGCTCAAATTATCATATTTTGGACATATTATACAAAGACCTGGCTGTATGGAGAAGTCTATAATGCTGGGACAGGTGAAAGGAAAATGATGACCAGCAAAAAGATGGCTGGACTCAAAGCAGAGATGGTTATGCCATCTGAAGATCTGAAGGACAAAGTTGGTTACAGATTCTCCTGGAAAAAATATATCTGCCTAACAAGTTGACACTAACTTGATGAGACATAAGGATCATCAATCAAAATTACCTATGTAGATGTCTTATGCTTACTTTGTTACTCAGTATTCCTAAATGATATTTCTAAAATGAAAGTCCACTTATTTCCGAGTCCAACTATGTAGCTTTGAGTGCATGTACCAAAAGCCTTAAGAAAAGAAAATATCTTTTTTTTTTTTGTTCACAGTGATAACCCAGGTTCATTGAAAATCTTAGAGTTTAGTTTTGATGTCATTTGAACATAATTCTATTAATATACCAATTTGATATGAATGGATCAGAAATGCACCTATGCAACTCAATTCTTTGAAAGGCAACATGCAAAGTAATACTGAAGTTAAAGTTTTTGTCAATATATGACTTCTATAAATTTATCTGAAGCTTTCCTACCATTTGAATTGGCTTAATATTCACCAAATTAATTCTCGTCTCTTTATTTCCTTTATTCAAAATATCCATGCTCACCCCAGTTCAAGTTATTCGTATAAAATACGAATAATAAAAAGTTCAACTTATTTTCAAAATTAGTTTATTATAAACTTATTTGTGTTCTTGATGAAACAACAATAGAAGTAATCTTATCATCATGCAAGGTGAAGCTCATTGGCACACGGAACAGATTTTTGCATTGTGTTAAAGAATAGAAGATTGCCCTTTAATTAGTTTTACTTAGAGATTATTATTTCAACTATCCTGAAAATGAATTGTGGTGTTTGTAATCAAGCATTCCCATTAAAGTAATGCACATTGAGGACTATTTCAAACATTTGATAAAATGGTTTAAAATAGTAAATCTCTTTAAGAAATAAACACACCCCTGTGGCAACAGTATGAAAATGATTTATTATTTCCTTCTTCTGAGATGCTTCTGTGATGCCCTGTCTACATTACAGCCTGAATGGTTTCCCAACAATGTACTAATAACATCTAAGTTAATTTATTTTTCAGATATCAGCTAAGGTCAGACAGAAATACCATAAAGTCTCTTTGATCACTAAGTATGTGGAACATAATATTTTGTATTTTTAGATCATGATTAAAATAAAACAAAATAAAATAGAAAGTCTATCACATTTATAAACCAATGAAAAATGGTGTGGAGGACTGAGCCAGTTTGAAATATCCATTTGTTTACTAAAATTATACTCAGCCTAATTTCTTAGAATTATATATTGATTTAAACACATTTAGATTTAATATAGATTAAATATACAAGTATAGATTAGATTTTCTCTATTTTTGAGTTGTATCATTATACCTACATATTCATAAAAGTACACAATTTTTTAAAATTGTTATTGTTACTATATTTATTTATTTATTTATTTATTTATTTATTTATTTATTTATTTATTGGTTCGATTTATATGCTGCCCTTCTGCGGAGACTGAGGGCGGCTTACAATGCGTTAATCAATAGCCTTCATACTTTTGTATATACCTGCTTAGTAGGGCTTTTGGGCCCCCCCTAAGCAGTGTTCTTTTTTATACAAAGTCAGTTTATTGCCCCCACAATTCGGGTCCTCATTTTACCTACCTCGGAAGGATGGAAGGCTGAGTCAACCTTGAGCCTGGTGAGATTTGAACTTGCAGTAATTGTAGGCAGCTGGCAGCTAAGTGCTACTTAACAGCACTTTAGTCCACTGCACCACCAAAACTCCTCTATGTTATTATCGTTCATGTTATTTTTTATGAATTTGTGAATTAAATAGATTTTACGTTATAATTATCATTTTAGCATCTGCATATGTATATTTAACTTTTTGCTTTATGTTCTAACATTATGAAAAACTGTTCCAGAGTTTTGAAAATATCAACAAAAATGATTACCATGAGCAATTTACAAACAATTGTTAGGAAAATTCATTCACTCATTGACTACTTTAATAAAGTAACTATGCACAGCACTAGGACAAGTGGGCATATAATTCATACTAATTTTAATTTATTTTCTCTTTCAACATTCAAAGAGTCAGGGACTTTTATCCTTCCAACAGCATTCTATATTCTATAACAACATAATTTCTTCCTTCAGGGTACTGTCGCGATCATTTAAAATCTTCACTTTTTCAGAAATATGTTTCTTTGTTGTATATGCAGGTAGAAAGCCTAAACCAATTGCTGGAGTTAACTCAAAAAATTCTGTGAAACAGGAAAAATTTGATATAAACCCTTGTTTTCTTTTCAAGGTTCAAAATGTCTTAGTAAAATAGGGTCTATTTTTAGAAATATGTTTAAATAGCTCTAATTGTTCATCTCTTATGATAAAAATAAATACAAAAGTCTCATGTCAGAAGGTGTAACAATGTTCATCCAGGCTCCAAAAGCATATATTCATTTAGCACATTTTATAACCAAAGTACACAGAAGACTATATTTGTTACCTGACAGGGAATACAGAATTGGCTGGCAAATAAAGTGATACACATGATTGGGTGCATGTATGTTACCATTAAAGTACACACCGGGTAATCATTTATGAAAGATATTAGAAAGACTTGCTTCCTCTTATATTTTTAGTTAGCAATCTCATCTGTGGGAATCTATGTTCAGAAATAGAACATAAATGGATCTGAAACCTAGTCAAGGAAAGATCCAGAAGTCTCCAACATTTTCTCCTAGAACTTTCTGAAAATTAGAAAAACAGGTCACCTTTTTGTCCACAGGTTCATAATATAACATAGTTTATAACATAATCATGATCTGCCTGAGAAAGTTGTTTGAAGAAAATTATTTCTCCAGTTTCGTACTGTAAATACTGTATCTGAGACGTGTGCACAAGAAAACCTGAAGTCTGAAATGCCTTCTGGGGACAGGACTATTGTACTGTCTAGCTATAGTCTGAAAAGATACCTTTGCAATAAAACAAAGGGTGAAGATTTGAACAAAGGAATATTGGTACCTTGGTGGCACAGCAGACTAAAGCACTGTTAAGATAACACCAGCTGCCTGCAATTATTGCAAATTCAAATCTCACCAGGCTCAGCCTTCCATCCTTTTGAAGGTAGGTAAAATGAGGACCTGGTTTGTGGGGGCAATAAGCTGACTTTGTATAAAAAAGAACACCGCTTGGGGGTGCCCGAAAGCCCTACTAAGCAGATATATACAAAAGTATGAAGACTATTGCTTAATGCATTGTAAGCCGTCCTGAGTCTCTGGAAAAGGGCGGCATATAAATCAAACCCAAAAATAAATAAATAAATAAATTGTGCCATTCATTGAACATGGCAGTGGCTCTATTATATTTTGTGGCAGCAGGTGGCACAGGAAATACTATGAAAATGGAAAGAAGAATGTTAACATATCCTAGGTAGCAATGAAGTACAATCAAGAAGGATTGTAGCAAAATGATAATAGTTTCACCAAAACAAAAGTTTGAAACATACCTCAAAATTTAGTATGAAGTACTCAGCAACAATTAAAAGACACTTAAGAAATGCTAGAAGCTTTTATTTCTGCCAAAGAACGTGTTACAAAGTACAGACAGGAAAATGTCAAAATGTCTGCACTTGCCATATTCAATGTTTTCCTTATTTTGAATCTGTAAAGAGCAGATTTAAATTTGCAAATAGATGTCATCTATCTTTGTGCCATACAGCAGTTGTGTTAAATTTTATTCCTTTAGGGATTCATTGAAGCACAGAATTTGATCACTGGCATCTAAAGTTTGCCATGCAATGTGATTCCATCTAAGATCCTGACAAAACTAACCCCAAATGTTCTCACGGAAGCTTATCAAAAAGGAAAACATTGGGAAGTCCAGTGGGATTTAGCCGGTTCTCTCCGGATCGTGCGAACCGGTAGCGGCAACTGCGGGAGACTCCATCCACCTGCCCCAGATGTAATGTGCGACTACTGCATATGCGCAGAGGTGGCGCATGTGAGCAAAGCAGGTACGCATGTGTGTATACTCACATTTGCAATCAGTAGGGGATGTAAGTGAATCCCACCTCTGAGGAAGTCCTTCAGAAATAGCTTGTGTTAGTATCTTTTGCTATAATGATTCCCTTTCCAACAACTAAAAGAACATGAAAAATATCAACTTTTTCCATTACATCTAATTTATGTACTGTATAACCAGAACACAATATCTTCTGTAGTCCTGCATGATAGATAAAAGTGTTAAGCACCCAGTAATTGCTTTCTGACACACACTACATTACTGTCACCCTGCCAAATAGTAGCAGATTTTCAAGACCTGGGAAGTCAGTTTTACAGCTGAGGAAAAACCTGTGATGCTGAATCTCTGCATAATTTACGTGTCATTTTAACATTTTAATTACTCATGAGCATCAGTCAGAGCTGGCTGTAATCAGCAGTCAGAGTTTTCTTCATTCTGTATTAGCAAATATTTGCTTGTGTGATTAAAACAATTCAACCTGTATACAGATAATGGTCCATTTCCAACCATTTGTTTACTGACCATTCCAAATTACAAAACACTGAAAAAAGAGACTTTTGATTGTGTTTCACATAGCCATGGTAGCATTACATGATCACATAATCAAAATTCAGACACTTGGCAACTGGAAAGTATTTATGATGGTTGCAGTGTCCTGTGATCACCTTTTAACCAATCTTCTGATAAGCAAAGTCAATAGGCAAGCCATATTCACTAACTTCCATGTTACTAACTTAATGACTGCAGTGATTCACTTAACAGCTAGGGCATGAATGTCATAAAATGTGATAAAACTCACTTAACAACTGTCTTGCTTAGCAATGGAAATGTTGGACTCAATTGTGATTGTAAGTCAAGGACTACCTATACTACAGACACTTGGCAAATCTATCTCCTGCATTCAGCTTAGAAGAAAATTTTAATATAGGACTATCTTCTGATTATCCTCAAACTAGATTCAGTAACAGACACAAAAATGGCTCTAAAAGACAAATGTGATTTGAGTAGTGAGAAGGGTGTTAGATAAAAAGATGAAAGAAAACAAAGACATGCTATAAAAACTGTAAGTAGAGTGGTTTACAGGAGAGATGTTAAGCTGATGCTTAGGAACATTTCAAACATGTAAATGCCTCTGAGATGCATTTAGAGATTTTCTCTAAGCAATCTTTTCCCACCCTAAAATATGAAAAAGAATAATGTGTTATCTTTGTTACCATTGAGAGTAGCATTGAAAACATTGAAAAAATTGTGTGCTCCCAATTAAAAAAAAAAAGAAGAAGAAATCCATTTTCTTTATAGGAGACCTACTGGACCAGCACTCAGTTATTATTATTAACACAGCAAATAATAATAAATAAAAGACACCATTCCATTCTACTGTTGGTGCTAAATGATCTCTCCCAAAAACTTCCCAGGCACCTACTTTCTTGGAGAAGACATTCATTTTAATATTTGCTGAAAAGAAAAATGCCTCCCTTATTTTACTAACTTAATTGTTATATGAATTGTTTAAAGATGTTTTCATCCATTAAAATGCAATTTTGTACTGTTTCTAATTGCATGGTCTTAGTTTAACTTTAGTTAAATACATTCTTTTAACCAAAGTGGTTCTGGGAAATTGAAACATTTAAAAGAAGGATAAAAATAATTGAAATAAAATCACTAAATGTAAAATTCTGTTTTGGAATTGCTTTATTGAAGAATATTGGGGCTATGAATGGTAATAATTCAAATAGTAAAAAATGGCAACCAAAGTCTAAAAAATATTAACAACAAAGCTATCACTTTTCCATTCACTTCTGGTATTTCATACCATCCTATTTTTGCATATATAGATTATATAAGCAAAGTGAAATCATTTTGTAACATACATTAATGCAAAATAGAGTATATGACAGATCAAAAGTATAATAAAGTGCTCTGAATCTGTTTTAAAAAGAAATAAGAAACAGTATAGAAATATTTTAAACAAATGAAAGATAGTCTCAGAATGAAGCTTTTTAAATCAATAGACACATTTTACACATTTTTTTAATTAACATAATAAAATGGTTTAAAATTATAGTTAAACTTTTTTCATATAGTGTACTTTTCCCTTGGGTCATCTAAGATTGTTGTTGTTGTTCCACATTTTACAACCAACCAACATTTAACACTGCCAGAAACGAGTGTCAAGAGTGTGATATCATTATTATGGGAATTATGTTACTGTAGCTAGTTTTAATAGGAAATGTAATTAATAATTGAATTTTACAAAATAACCATTTACAAATGGCCTAAGTAGTTCCATATAATTACCATAAAATTATCATAGTCAAATGGACTTTAAAATGTCACAATCTATGTATAATTATATAATTAAGCTATCAAAAAGAATTATAGTTTCAGAGTGACTGAATTATATTTGTGTACAGGGAGAGCAAATACTGCCAAGATAACAAAGCATTGAGAGTTTTATATATAAAAGAGCAACAACAGTTTGAATAGCAATGGAAAGAATAAAGGATATTTTTCAAAGTACCAGTGTTTTACCTGCATGCCTTTGGACAAATCAGTACACCAAAAACTGGAAGGTAAGATCCCCAGTAATAAAGGCATGCTAATAATCTCTAGAAATCCTGAACTATCCTGAACCAAAATTAGAGAAAATTCAAAAAATTTAGAAAATGTGTGTTATCTTGGAAATTGATCTCTATTTTATATTCAATTTAAAGTAGAAAATAAACATAATTTAAAGCACCCAAATAACATTAGTCATGTAACTTATATGATCCTTATCCTATCCTTTTTATTGGATACTCTTATTATTTGGGCTCAGATTACCAGAAATATCAGCATTCATGCCCATATGTGGACTAACATCACCAAATTAAGGTCTTTCGGAATACTGTGATCTATCTGAGATGTCCACAGGGGCCAACACATCCTTAAAATTAATCATAGCCTTACTCCTTTTTTATATGCATGAAATACCCAATCACACTCTTGACCTCAACCATCACCCTGGACAACCCAGGTGTACATAATCCTTGAATTCTGTTCACTCCAACTCAGAGTAACAAACGTAATAATTCTGAGTGCTGTTCTTGTAAAATATTTGTGCTACTAAATGTTTTCAAATGATTACCACAATGTATTTATTTTAGTTAGTTTTGATTGAAGATATGCATATAAGGCCTTGTTATTGAAAATTCTAGAATTCCACCAATTCTGGAATTCCATTACACACTAATATGAAGACAGATAAAAGCACATATGTTGCATCAGAAAATACAAGTATGGACAACATGTGTTATAAGATTTGCCAGACAGAGAGCTGAATATTCTGCCCCCCCCCCAATATCGTTCCATGGATCATAGGGACACCAAAGTTTGTAATGTTGATTCATCAGCTTCTGCAACATGAGGTCTTTCAGTGCCACCATGCTGGGCACCTTTTGCAATGGAGTAGGTGAAATTGACACTGACCAAAAAAGATTTCTGGCCTTCTCAATATGAAACAAGTTTTCTATTCAGCCACATATTTCATCTGAATTGTGATTTCTTTTTTTTACTTGCAAATCTCCCAAGTTGCAGCCTTGTATGACACACACAATTTGCACACTGGATAATGTCTTTTGTGGCCCTAAATATATAGTGTGAAGTACTTTTTTCCTCTCATTTTTTTAAAAAAATAATAATATAAAAACTGAACCTAAAGAAGGCCTGAAATATATTTTTACAATATGCATCTCTAAAGTTCTTTAATTGAAGAGAATCTGGAAATAGAAATGTTGATGAGTCATTCAGAAAATTATATCTCTTCTCTCCTTTTATGCTCACTTAATTATAGAGGTTGTCTTTTATGAAAAATGTGGCAAGAAAGGTGTCCATTTTTATAGGCACATTGTTGTTATCTCTGTGATTGTTCAGAACATTAAGTTTTGAGAAAATTTCAGTAGAATTTGGTATACTTTGGATAAGGCCTATTTAAGTCTAGATGTTTCCTGAATTTGTTTGAATTAAATCAACTGGGTTTGGGATTACCATTTAACCAAATTCAAAACACACACTCTAATTTCATTTTGTAAGGTCAATTTAGAAAACTACAAATTTAGATACAAACAAAAGAAGTGCTGGTAAATAATTTTATATTTATTTATCTTTTAGGAATGGTGATGATTATATTTCCAGCAAGCATATGAAAATGGTTGTCTAAAAGCACAACACTGAATTACAATTTAAAATGTAAAAGATAGTAATTCTCCCAGAGACCTGAACAAGTGATATCCATATTGTGGCTCAAATTGCAGAAAATTCTAGGATGCCATTAGCTTCAGATTAAGAAGTAGGGGGCTATATAAATATGATTGTGCAAAACAAGCAAAATTTTTCACAGGATAATATATATATTCACAGTATATATATTTACATTGGATAAATATATAAGTACAATATTTACATTGGATAATTAAATCTAGAACTGTAACTGTTATTTGTTATAACAATATATTATATTTTGTTTTTTTCTTTTTCTTTTCTATTTTTTATTTATACTTGTTATCACAGCAAGCAGAATAGCCAGATGACACAAGAGAAAATCTCAAGACCGCATTACATTAATATAAAATGTTGCAATATCTGTATATCAATAGACTATCTATTGGCATCCTGAAAGTGACTTGCATACTGTATATGGAACTGATGCATTTTAACATGTATGTCTCAAAAGTGCTTTTTCAAAAGGCAACTGGACTGTTTTTTTCTTTGAGGAAGAAGAACAAAACATTTTGTTTCTCATCCAAGAAACTTCATTAGTTGTGATTGGTGGGGTGGGATGGAGGATAGGCAGTGGTGGGATTCAAGTAATTTAACAACCGGTTCTCTGCCCTAGTGATTTCTTCAACCACAAATTTGCCATACTGCTCAGAAAGTTAACAACCAATTTGCCAAATTGCTCAGAAAGTTAAGAACCGGTTCTCCCGAAGTGGTGCGAATTGGCTGAATTCCATCACTGAGGATAGGTACTGAGAGTTGAGATTAGGTGGTGGGATTGGATGAGAAATGAGATGTTTTGTTCTTCTTCTACAAGGAAAAAACAGTCCAATTGCCTTTTGAAAAAGCACTTTTGAGACAACTATGACCTGAAGAACTGAGAAACTTCGCAGACATAATAACATGTAGACTGTCATAGTAGTGAGAAATGACTTTTTGGGAGTGGAAGGGATAGATATGTAATGTTTATTGCTAAAAACATTGCTTTTAACCAGTCTTAATCTGTAACAGCTAGAACAAAGTCTTTATACAGAAAAGTTAAATAGGCTTCATAGATGTTGTATATGAACAGTGCAAAAATCATACTTATACTTTTAAAATCCACAGCTCAATATCATGTAAATAATATATTTTTACCATGTTTCTATTTACTTACTGTTTACATCTGGTTTAAAAATGAATCCATTACACATTTTGTTCCAGTTTAAGTTTGTTCTTGTCAACTAGGTAATTAAACAGGTTTTGCTTTAGAAAATATTTTGCTTTCTAAAAATTGTATAATTTTTTTCATAAACTGCTAGATTGGCCAAAAAACAACAACCAACCCTTCTGAACTGTTAAAGTATCTCTTCCAGAATTTTAATTCCTACTGATCATAAAAGTCTGGTACTGGAACAAAGAATTAACAAATTGCATATTCTAGACAAAAGTTAGCATACTTATATTCAGATAGTTTCAGTGTATTATGCTAATGTTTAAACCCTCTTTCATTTGAAGAAAGAGGAAGAATACTTACCTGTCATGAATAATAAAACTGTTTTGTCACAGGCAAGCTATCAGCTTATTTAACACAAAAGTTTTATTCATATAAGCAATAAGAATCATGGTTCCCATATGGCTGATTTATGTATCTCTGCTGCACTGCATGTAGCCAATGGTAGCACAAATTAATGTTACACATTAAAAGAAAACAAACATAACATAATCTCATCCATTACATTATATATGTTAATAAAAGTGCTTAACTTGATCCAGATTATCCTATGGCTATTGATATAAAACACTGCCAGTAGAATATTAAATAGAAATTGTCTTTCTGCTCCATAACTCCATTAAAACACTTAATTTTTGTGTATCGTCATTATTAAAGTTGTACCTATAAAAGCAGCCTATAAATCTCATAAACAAAGATATAAATGCATTTCCAAATAATGTTACCTATTGTGTCGCTGTGCCTATTCATAGAATAATATACGGATTTGTCAATGACATTCAGTTGTCTACATATAAAGTTAATAACAGGGACTATCCACTACCCCTGATCATTCACTAAAAAAAGAAAAGAAAACATCAAAAACTGTCAGTTAAAGATCTAATCAATTCAAATAATATCCAGGAAAAACAGATTCCAAACAGAACTCTGGACGAGTAAAGAGAAAAAGTTTAGTGTAAAAAATAAACATCTAACACAAAAGATAATTGTTATTCTTTCAAAACAATCTGCTGTCATGCTTTTCTCTAATGCTCCTTTAATTACTTACTTGATTAATTTGCATTGTTTCTGTTTGAAAGAAAATGTTAGATTTCCAATACCAGTTGAAAATGGTACAAATCATAGAGTAGAAAGTTGAAAAATGAAATTAAAACCACAAAAAAATCTCTTCTCCCCCTTCTCTTCCAACACTTTTTTCAGCTCCCAGCCTGTTATTTCTTTGCCAATACCAAATCTGGTCCTCTTCCATACATTTTTTAAAAGAGTGATCCTGGTGAGCACAGCAGACAGAGATTAACCAAAATAGAACCCAAACTTGGTTTGGAAGGAATAAAAATGTAACCATAAAATTCACGCTGAACTGTAGAATTTTAATTCCTAGGGAACATGTTTTTGAATATGTAGACCCTGATAAGAAGAGATCAGTATGTGTTAATTAAGGTTAGGAGATAATGCTTCCGTCTGAGGAGTGCTCATTTAAACTTACCAAAAGGCAAATGGAAGATCAGAGTAGTTCTCACAAAGCAGACCTTTCCATAATTCTATGTTGCTCTGTTTGTTTTGTTAAAATATGGTGTTCAGTTATTCCTAAATTTAGCTCATGAATCAAGTATTTCAGACTTCATACATTTATTTTCCAAAACAAGAGTTTGAACTAA
The DNA here is from genome assembly GCF_059756535.1 of Pantherophis guttatus. Taxonomy (NCBI): domain Eukaryota; kingdom Metazoa; phylum Chordata; class Lepidosauria; order Squamata; family Colubridae; genus Pantherophis; species Pantherophis guttatus. Next base: position 41,696,522 of record NC_142067.1, on the reverse strand, counting down.
AGTGAAGAATCAAGTATTCCACTGATACCTGCCTCCTTTCCTCCCTCCATATTAATTACAAAGAAACTTCCTTATGGTACCTTGATTGATGAAGAGAGGACTGTAACTTCCTTTCTCCTGCATTATAGATGCATCCTAAATACAGGTATGTTCAAGTTTACAATTGTCCATTCAGTGGCCATTCAAAATTACAATGGTGCTGAATTAGAGGCACTTATGATTAGGTCACGAAGTTGCAGCCACTGCAGGGTCCCCATGATCACATGATCATATTTTGGGTGCTCGGCAACCAGCTCACACTTTTAATGGTTGCACTTTCAACTGTCACATTTGCAACTTTCCCTGATGACGTCCCATGACCAGTGTCAATGGAGAAGCTTGTAGGGAAGGTTGTAAGTTGCTCCAGTTCCCACTGCTTTTTCTCCTGGTGAGTCCTGCTACAAAGTAAAAGATCTGGGTCTCTGATGCTCTGTAGTGCATGCCTACCGACAGCACCCCACCACCTGCACTATGAAGCACAGGTACACACTTGACCATGCCCACCATTCAATAGCATTCCCATGCCCTGCAACATTCACACCAGCCTATAGCACCTACCACATCCAGCAGCACTAACACAAAGCTGCAGCAACCATTTCCCACCTGGCCACATTCTGTAGCACTCATCTGTCCACCAGCCTGCTTGGAAGGCACCTAAGGAAAGGCTTATAATGACTCCATTACAAGTCCTAAAGACTGCTAAACAAAGGCTCACAGTCCTGGCTACCAGGTAAAGAGATACATTAGAGAAGCAGAGGCCAGAAAAATAAGTGCTCTGTTCTCCAAAGAACCAACAAAATGTATTGCCAACTGCAATGCAACAACACATTAATATTGACCTGGGAAGGTGACACAAACTATTCTAAACTGACAGATAAATATTTCTAATTTGTTTTAACAGATACTATTGTATATAATTGGTATATATTGATGAAAATATGTACCATCTTTGGTATATATAATTGGTAAAAATAATATTTGCATACTTTCAGAAAATACTCCACTGGATGGATGGATTACTTATTTATTTATTGAGTTTATTTGCTGCCCATTTTGTAGCAAATGACTCTGGGTGGCTTTCATCATTATATAAATCAGATTTATATATTAAATCTGGTTCAAGAGTAAGCAACTAGCAGAAGAGACAGCAAGAACCTTGGTGTGGCCCATAGGCGACATTGTTTCTATAATGACTGTCAGGTATAAAACACCAGGACCACATGTGAAGTTCCAATTAAACTAATTTAATGCTCCATGAGAAATGCACAGGAATCTAGTCAACTAAGAGTTAACACTATTTTGGCACTCTATAAGGGTTAAGAGAATTCAAGGCTTGTGTCCATTTGTGGCTATGTAGAGATTCTTAATTAATTCCTCTTTCGAGTCTGCCCCAGGTTCTGCTACTCCTTCTCCTACAGTGACATTTGCTGTGATCTTTTATACACTGTGCTTTTTAAAAAAAAATATTTTGCACCAAATATTTTTTCTTTCTGTACAAGTATCTGCCCTTGAATATAATTTCTCAACATGTTTTTAAACAAATTTGGATTTTTTTATCATTCACAAAGAAAAATAGGTAAAATTTAGCTAGAGCTAGACCTTGGATACAAAATATTGAAGTGATCAAAATATGTCATCTACAGAAGAATTACCTATGTATTGATGTACAGATTGAAGAACTGTTCATTAAGAATACATTGGGCAAACAATTTACTTTTCTTTGTGCCATCATGAATCACTTCAATGGCTAATCCCAATCCTTGTCTCTCCATTTACATTTTGCAGATACAGCATATGGACATGTTTCAATCTGAAAGATATTTTTGTACTCCTCAAATAGACAACTTCCCATTCATTACTCATATTCTGTTGTACTGTATGTGATCAATCAGTGCCTGTGAGAGTTAACGTTGTCTTAGAAAATGGCTTTTCTTTATCTTTGTCCTATAACTATGGCTCCCCTTTACAAACCATGAAAATTAAGAAAATGTTTCTTCTAATCTTCTTCATTTCTGAGACTCATAGGCTCAATTGACATATTATGAAATATGTAGCATGCTGTTCTATATGCTCTTTTAATTACCTTAAAACTAAACAGCCCTCCCTTAAATGGATTGCTGATAGTATATGTGGAATTTAATCATTTTCTTCCTGCTACTCTCCCTAAAAATCTCCCCACATCTATCAAAGGATTTGTTTGCAATTTGTTTCAATGGTGAATGCAAGAATCTGACATCTGTGCATCTTTTATTCTTAAGCACAAAGTGCTATGAACTTTCTGAACTTTATTTCTGAACAAAGAAGCACTCAATGAACTATGTGATAGTACTTTGAGTTTTTAAAGTGCTTAATGATCAGGAGAGCTTTACAATGTTGCCATTTATTTAAACATAAGAGCCCATAAATTCTGGGGCAAAAGACTTTTTTTTTTTTTTTTTTTTTGCAGAAATCTGCTTGCTTACAGACAATGGGAATTCAAAAACAGCCAGAATGAAGACACTGTACGCAATCAAACTTTAAATCTGTACCCTCCAATCACCACTCAAATTAGAGTCATATAGCAGGACAAAATTAAACATTATAGTGCTTAATGCTTCAATCACCAGAGGCATTGCTGTGTTTTCTCTATAAGGGTCTTAACATAGACTCCAAATTTTATAACTTAAATATATGATATAGTAGTTTACACACGGTTCTTTTCATTTTTATTCCTTTCCCATTTCTCTCTAAGTCCTTCCTTTTTGTGTCTGCTGCAATTTTTTCCCTGACCCCTTGTTAGACAGGAAGAATGACATGTCAACTTTTCTAACATAATGGAACTCATAGCTCCAAGACAAAATAGACTCCCAGCCATAGAGAAAAGTCTCCGTAACTATAAGCGTATCATGAAATATAAAAGATCATCAAACAGGCCTGCCACTTCTAGTTGTCATCCCATGGTTGACATTCATTACAGAGCTTCCAGCTTTTTCCATTAAGTAAGCAGCATCTTGTGATACAGCAGATGAGTGAGAGGAATCTTTTTCATATGTGTTAGGATTTATAAAGTACTATCATTGGTGTTGAACAGTTTGAAGGAAGACTAGGAAACTCTCTTAAGTCTAAAGTAGTAAATATAAAGTAGTAACTCCAATCATAACATTTTTAAGGATAATGAGATCTTAGGAAATTAGAGAATATTGTCAGATCTCTTGTAGTATTTTTCAATATTAGTTATGAGTGTTTTCTTTTTACGAAAGATCCTAACCTATTTCTCTGAAATTTGGCAAGGATATTGTCTATAATAGAAATTATCACTGCAAATTTATCATAATTTTACTTATTAGAATGAAATTGTATTTGTACATGGTGGGTTTAGAATATAGTATGAAAAATATAAGCTAGGCAGCATCGGGAATAGCTTTAGCACAATTCAAATGTATTTGGGGCTAAGCCAGTGGTAAAATGCAGCCGGTTCTATCCGGCTCAGGTGAACTGGTAGTGTCGGGGTCAGGAGCCTCCGTCCACCCTCCCAGACATCATCACGTCCATTTTTTATGCTCTGCACATGTGCAGAAGGTTCTGTGCATGCGCAGAGGTGTCGCACGTGAGTGAAGCGAGCGCGCATGCATGCTCCCATTTGTGAACCGGTAGCAAAGGTAAGCGGATTTCAACCCTGGGCTAGGCTTCACTATTATTTGCTAATCTTCACTATAATTTGCATCATGGGTATACAGGTTTCACAGAAGATTAACCACAGTTTCTTCCTGCTAGAAAAAATATAAAATATATATCATATGCCTGAAGACCAAACATTCTATTGATTGTCCTTCTCAAGGAATCCCATCTCACTATGCAAAAGAGGCAAAAATGGTTGGAGATAGATAAATTTCTCTGTGTCCACAGTGTTACTTATTTTTGATGAAATCTCTACATATTTTTAATTTTTTTTCAGCATGATCTTTAAAAGCACCCCAAAAATGACATCTCCCTGGACATGTTTGAGTGACTTTGAAGTTGTAAAAAAACAGCAATTTTTATTTGGACAAGGCCATTGTGACCATTTATATTTGCAAAAGTGTCACACAAATACAACCATTGTATTTGCCACCAAAAAACCCACAAAATCATAGTTGTATGTTATATAAAAGTAGTCTCATTCAAATTTAGCTTGACTACAGATTTTTAAATGATACTGTAAGCAGTACTCCTTTTAAAGAAATAGTTTTATTTGTCCATGTAGTAATTCTTTAGTTCCCTAAAAATATGTCATACTTGCAGTGTCATACTTTATTTACTATAAATTCTGATAATTAGATTAACACAATTCTTGTCTTTTTGAAATGATTAATGTACACTAGATGGCAGTATTTGCTATTTATATTATATGTTTTACAGATATTTGGCACTGAACATTGGAATTCTATTCCTGTTTACATCACTGCTGAATCTCTATGTACTGTTAGATTGTTGTTCTAATCAATCTCTGCTTTTCTTTTTTTTTTTTTTTGAACAATTATTTAGGATAAAAATATTTGTCTTTTTCCACAAGTTTCCTTAAAGCCTACTAATCAGAAATTACTTGTCAGTATTCCAAGTAACCAATAGTGGGATTCAGCCAGTTCGCACCTCTTCGGGAGAACCTGTTGTTAACTTTCTGAGCAGTTTGGCAAACTGGTTGTTGAAAGAAATCATTAGGAAAGAGAACCGGTTGTTAAATTACTTGAATGCTATCACTGCAAGTAACGCATCCACCAAAAGCAGAATTCCAAGACAGGCAGATTCCTCAAATAACATGTTTATTGGATACATCATATTGGCATAGCTAGTGAAAAACAACTCTAAAAATTCCCATGGTTTGTCCCCAATTAAAAGAGCAAATATTTGCCTCCCCAGATGTCATCGGTCACATTGTTCAATGAAAGTAGCTGGCAGCCTGCTTGGTCACTCCTCTCCTCCTTCAACTGCCACCTGTTGGGATGACCTTGGTTCCCACAAGAAGACTTTTTTGTTTTGACTGTTAGCCATTCTATCTACTTCCCCCTATCCTTCCTCCTCTCAGAGTTCCTGGCAACTATGAGGCAGCAAAAGATGGCTTCAGCTAGGTTCGCTTCAGAGTTGACATTACTATTTACCCAATGTATCATTAGGTAGCATATAAAAATGTCCACTTCAGTTTGTGAGAGCTACTAATATATTAGTGTATAATAGATTGCTCAGACAAGATTTTATTACTGTGGTTCAGAATCACTAGCAATTATGCAGGATCTGGAATAGTAACATTTCATCTTTGATGAAATCTCATCATTTATTCTTTAGAATATAGTTTACAATAATTCCTGTTAGAAGTACTATTGAATTTGTGTACTATCTAATTTATCAAAAGCATTTGGACAGGTATAGGGAGCTATTAAGGTAAGTTGTCATATGAGTGTCACTGGCCTTCAACCTGCACGGCATGACTGATGGATGTCTAGGACTGCAAAGAAACTTGCCATACAAAAACATAACAGAGTAAGTCAGTAAATCTCACCCTGTAGCTAATAAAAAGCATTGAACTTTTGAATATGAAAACAGTAGAGAATTTGAATTTGTAGTATAGGAAAACATACTGTTAATTTCCAAGTCATTTTTAAATAGGATCATCAATGTTTTAAATGTTTCTACAAATGTTTAGACATTATATAGACAAAGTTAGGCTTCTAATTTTGTTCCACACTAAACTAATTACATAATCCTGTGAGAAATTCCTGTAAAAAATTGTTCCCTCCACAATTCACATGTGGTTGGTTCAATGTACAATTGTCTCTATCATGTACATAGAGGCTACTCATAGGAGGGTACCACCCCCATCCACTCACAAAAAGCTAAAAGTATTTTAATCCCTGCAGGACATGTAGGCTGAATGTCAAAATAAAAAATTATCTTTTGAACAACATTTTGATTCAGCAGCCCTGACTGCAATAGATAGAAAATTAGTGAACAAATATATGTGATAAAAAAAATATCTCAAATACCTTGTACTTATTGCTTACTGAAGTAATAGCTGAAATGTATTTGAATTCCTGCTTTGTTTATATCTCTTGCTTCCCCCCCCCAAAAAAAGTTGTTCATTGGCTCAGGAAAAAAATAGCTATATGATTTGGATTTAAATTTTTTGGGAAGCTGAATCCTATTTATATAAAGTATCTCACAAACATTCCATTGGACTCAACTACTGGCTATTCATATATCAAAAACATATTGATTTATCCATTCAGTGGATATTTCAATTTGTTATAACTTTTTGAATTCCCAAAGAAAATATAATTTCTGATCATAATAATGAGAAAATAATTATAAAATGCAAATTGTTAAATTTTAAATTTAAATCCTGAATACCCTAAAACTGATTTCTCTGTTTTGTATGTATGCAGATATATAAATATAGATACGATAGATAGATGATAGATAGATAGATGGATTGATGGATGGATGGATGGATAGATAGATAGATAGATAGATAGATAGATAGATAGATAGATAGATAGATAGATAGATACAGTGTGTGTGTGTGTGTGTGTGTGTGTGTGTACGTGTGACTTCATGCATGAAACAAATTCTACTTTAAAACAACAGTTTAAATAGACTACTAAGCAGTTGCTAAAAAGAGAAACCAGAAAAAACAAAATATTGAGTGGGAAGGACAGACATTTTACCATATTGCCCATTCATAGAAAACAAGATGAATAGATGAAATTTAAATTGCAAATATGTGGTATTTCCATTTTAAGACTGTCTTTTCAGAAATACAATTGTAAACTTCATGCTTCAGGCTCCAATAATGAAAGAAATATGAAGCTTGGTTTTAGTGGATTAGACCAGGAAGGCAATTTGGTCAAAAGCCTTTTTTGCTCTTTATCGTTTTACTGCCTACATTTTCATAGATACCCAGAGATAAATGATACATTTCTGATATTACTCAGGAAATTATAGTTATGAACTGGCTTTCCTCAAGACTCAGTGTACCATCTGATTAGAGAATAACTGAAAACAAAAGAACAAGGATTGGGGCTATTGCATTATATCCACAACCCACTCTTTTAGTCATTATATTCAGTATTACTATTAATTCATTTCAGAGTGTAGTAGGTGGGGATTTAAATTATTTGGTGACATCTTTATGAAACCTCTGCTGAGTCATAATTCAGCTTGCGGTAAAATTGTATGAATAGTCCACCTACATCCTCCACCCTCTTAAAAAAAAAAAGGAAAAAAAAACAGATAAAGATACTGGAATGGAAAAGACTTCCTCTCATAATGTTTAAGAAAGTTACAACACTGAATTTAATTGAACACTAAGCTTAACTAATTCTGCCTGAACAATACATGCAATTCCAAGCACTCACATATGTATGTGTATGCATGCACACACACACACACACACACTTTTCCTCTGATAATTTCATTTCAAATCCAGACCTGGAGTTGATAAACTCTGCTTAAACCCTTCAGCTGCTGGGTGATGCTTGCTTTAAGTTTCAGTCCAATATCTTGTTCTTATCCATGTGGATGATCAAATGGTCATTGGGGGAGTCACATGGCTGGATCATATTAAAACAAAGACATCGGGAAAGGCTTCAAAGTCACCCCAATTCTAGACAAATGAGAGAAGTGAGGCTGCGGTGGTATGGGCATGTGGTCAGAGCTTATGTTGAAACTGTTGCAAGGCTGGCACTTGCACTCAGCCCAGATGGCCAGTGGTTGTAAAGATGATCCAAAAAGCAATGGATAGAGTGCCTGCAAGAAAACAGGAGAGCCCCACCAAAGCTGCAAACTGGATGAAATGGTGTGCAAAATGCAAAACTGCAGATCCCACAACATGATGGGAATAACACAAAGAAAAAGAAGATCTTGTTCTTATCCACAAATTGTGTTCTTCATATTGTCCCCAACTAGAGTATTTTCAAAGATCCTAGGTCTGAGAGCTACTTCTATCAGCTTGGGTTTCTTGCTACCATCAATCATCTATCTATCTTTCACTAATCCCTTCAGGTTAGATTCATAAAATGTTCATCAAAGATAAACAGACCAAAGTCTGGAGCAGCTGAAAATGTGTGTTTCCTAGGTGTCTCTTTAAATCTTCTTCATAGAACTTGTTTATCCTCCCTCCTTCTCCTCCTCCTCCTCCTCCTCCTCCTCTCCTCCTCTCCTCCTCCTCCTCCTTTTCTTCTTCCTCTTCTTCTTCCTCTTCCTCTTCCTCTTCCTTTTCCTTTTCCTCTTCTTCTTCCATATCCGTCATCAGACGTTGGCAATCATGTTGGTAATCCTCCCCTCTTAGTCATTCAAAACATATTATTTGTGATTGACCATGATTTCTAGTCACTAACTGTTAATTGGCTGATTTCCTTGGGCCAATTGTTGCCAGTTATTGATTGGCTGGTTTCCTTGTGCCATGGAAAGCCAGAAGATAGTCCATCCTGATAAGATTGTTGTGTTTATCTTTTCTATCTTGATTCCTGCTAATAAAAGGATTTAGGGTTGTTTATGTCATCTTTTTTCCCAAATTACCATATTTATCAAGAAGTGATTGTTCTTTTCTTTTGAGTAAACAGGTTTACAATCAAGGCCTGTAAAATTTTTATGCACCTACTGAAGCAGGACTCAAAGTTTACATCTATTTTAGAATCTTTATCCTAACTATAAGCAATGCTAAAACTATAATTATTTAGTGATGAATAGCACCTCTAAACAATGTGCTAAGAGTATGCTCAATTAGATGATATTGAAAAGAAGAAAAGAACATTATATGTAATTTATTTGGACTCAGATGTACATGCAACAAGAGACAATTCAGCTCCAATTTCTTTCCCAAAATCAGTGCAAAGTTCTCACATTTCCAGGGTCAACTGCAGTTATAGAAATAAACTCTATTAGCATTTTTATTCTGAGTGCTCACATTTCTGAAAGAACATAAAAATGATCCTCTGCCCTCTTTCACTTTCCCCTCCCCACTTACTCTTTCATCACTTTAGTTGCAATTCAATAACTGACAACTAAACGAGAAATACTGTAGCATCTTAGAATTCGTATTTTTATGTTTTCCGTATTTCTGTTTTTTACTCAAACAAACATACACTGCTTCTGGGTACATGTGTATCAGGAATTAATTGCATGTAGTCCCCCCACCCACCATGATATAGTTTTATTCACTAAAATTAATATTAAGGTAGTTTGAGCCATCTGTATTTATAGTATTAAACTCGTTAGTTATCAGACAACACATTTTGCATCTCTGCTCAGCCACTGGTTAATTGCAATCTGACTATTCAAAGAATATATTCAGTCAGAGTAGATTTGTAGCATATCATAACATTACTTCTACCATAGAACGGCATTGTAAATGTATAAACTTTATTTGCCATTTGACATCTTCTAGAGAAGTTTATAGCTAAATGGATTACTACACATCCTTGTCTCTAAAAATGTCTTCATTGTTGTTTTGTGATAAAAAGCAGGGGTGAAATGCTACCGGTTCACACCAGTTCAGGCAAACCGGTAGTGATAAAAACTACTGGTTCCGGCGAACCGGTAGTTTAAAAAAGCTACCAGTTTGTTGGAACCAGTGTTTCCGATGATCAGCTGTGCCACATGGTTTATATTCGCTAGAAAGCAGGAATCCTGCTTTCTAGCGAAGCTAAATCATGTGGCACAGCTGTTCCCCCCCCCCCTTGCTGTTCTACTTACTTTGTTAAGCCTTATTTTTCTGTGCGAAGTGTGCTTTTGGCACGCACTGTGCATGCACGGGCAGCAAACCAGTGGCAATCCATAGAGGATTTCACCACTGGATGAAAAGTAATATGGGAATAATGGTTGAAATGAGGCTGAATTGCACCTAAAAATACAGGAGATATAAGAACACTGTTTCACAGCTGTATAAAAATTGAGCAATGCTATTTGGCTCCTTACTCATTGTTTACTTTCTTGATAACATCCAAACACACCATCTCCAGTACCATTCAACTGATTGCCAGCACTGCCAATAGACTCTCTTCTGTTTATTGCTCCGCAGTAGCAGCTGCTTAGTACTTGACCCACTTCATGATCTGTCAGTGAATCACTGGTAGAAGATTAGGGGAGATACTGTATATCCCTGAGACAATAGAAAGGTCTGCAGTTTATGAAAGCTTTAAATGTGGCTACTAATATTTTAACACTTCTGGTTTTTTTTTTATTCTTGAAGGATGTTTCATTGTTAACACTAACAATAAAATTATTGCTCCGTTAGAATTATGGAAAACGTTTAGACTTTTTCAGTTGCGCATGAGGAAAATTATCTGGAACACAATTAAGCTACAGACAGACTGTAACATTCATAGGAAAGTGGATGAGACATGGCATTTTGCCTTGAATCTAAAAAGGAGTGCTGTTTCACTTTGCTTCCTGAATTCTTGACTATATTTTCATTTTATTTTTATAGAGAAAATAGTATCTAAAACAGAATTGGATATTTTTGGCATTTGTAGGCCCATACAAATTATGAAATGTGTTACATAGACACATGATTTTAAAGCTACATAATAAAAAATGAAATGAAATATTTAAAGGTTCTACATTTTTCTTATGCTAACTTGCTTGAACATAATAAGATTTTTGGGAGCACTGGGCAGATACCTTCAATTCCAACTGCTTCTACACCTGTCCTCACAGCAGCCACTACCTGATCTTGTACTCACCTTCTTTGGCGAGTACATTGGATAAACAGCTTCTGATTCCATTTAAAGGCAATAATTACATAATTACCAGCTTAAACGTTGGTGGCATCAGAATATTCATATTTTATTCTTCCATAGAGGGAAAAGGAAAAGAAAAATCTATAAAAACTCTAAGCTACTCTTAACATTTTTTCTAATGTTAGAGCAATATTTACCATGCACACACTCAAGGGCCACTGAATTCATGGCAATATATTCACAGGTATATGAACAATGAATATAAAAAATATAAACATCCCTGTTAAACTGCCAGGTTTGTGAGATGTAAAAAAAAATCAGACGAAGATATAGTAAATTACACTACTTCAGAATTTTTTCAGATATAAACTGTATAATTCAATTGAAAAACAAACTGATATTTTAGGGGGGGAAATAACAATAAAAATGTACAATAACATGTTTGCATAAGTGTGCACACCCTTAAACTAATACTTTGTTGAAAAAAACCTTTAGATTTTAAGACAACATTCAATCTTTTGGAATAGAAGCTTATCAGCCCGGTATATCTTGCCTTAGCAATGGTTGGCCACTCTTCCTTGCAAAACGCTCCAAATCTGTCAGATTGCAAGGCCATCTCCTGTGCACAGACCTCTTCAAGTCACCCTACAGATTTTCAATTGGATTCAGGTCCAGGGTCTGGCTGGGCCATTCCAAAGCTTAGGATCTGCTTCTGGTGAAGCCATTCTTTTATTGTTTTGGAGGTATACTTTGGGTCATTGTCGTGTTGAAAGGTGAAAATCTTCTTCATCTTCATTTTAGTAGAGGCACCTGAAGGTTTTGTGCAAAAATTGACAGATATTTGGAAGGGTTTATAATTCCCTCCATCTTAACTGGACGCCCCCTCCCCCAGTTCCAGCTGAAAAGCATCACCCAAAGCACAATGCTGCCACAACCATGCTTCACTATGGTTATGGGTCATCTTATAGTGATACACAGTGTTGTTTTTGCATCAAATATACTTTTTGGTATTATGGCCAAAAAGGTATACCTCGGTCTCAGTGCATCATATCACATTTTCCCATATACTTTTATCAGACTTGATGTAGGTTTTTGCAAAATGTAGCTGGGCTTGGATAGTGACACGGTGGTTAGAATGCAGTATTGCAGGCCAGTTTTGTTGGTCTGCAATACTGCAGTTTGAATCTCATCGGCTCAAGGTTGACTCAGCCTTCCATCCTTCCAAGGTCAGTAAATGGAGGACCCAAATTGTTGGGGGCAATATGCTGACTCTAAACCATGTATATAAGTCTAAGTGATATTGCTATTCCATCTTGCCACTCTACCCATACATATGAAGAATATGGAAGATTCCTGTCACATGTAGTGCACAACCAGTGCCAAAAATTCCTGTAACTCATTTATTGTTGATGTAGACCTCATGACAGCCTCCCAGAACAGTTTTCTCCCCCTTCCCCAATTTTGGAGGGATATCAATTTCTTGAAAATATCACTTGTTTTCTCCATATTTTCTCCATTATTAATGACTGTCTTCACTATGTTCCATGGTATATCCAATGCCTTGGAAAGTTTTTTGTGTCCTTTACCTGACTAATACCTTTCAACAATGAGATCCCCTTGATGCTTTGTAAACTCTTTGCAGTCATAGTGTAAGAGGCAAATGAGTAATGTAAGGAATAAAAACCTTACTAGGGCAGCTGAACTTTTATAGGCTTGATTAGAGTCAGCTTAATTAATGGCAGGTATATACTGGCTACTATTTAACATCAGTTTGAATGTGATTGGTTAATTGTGAACCACATCCCTAATTCTAGAGCATGAGCACACTTATGAAACCACATTATTTTAAGTTTTTTATTGTTATTTTTCTACCTAAACGATATCAGTTTGTTTTTCAGTTGAATTGTACAGCTTATCATCATCATCATTTTTTAAGCCATTGTCTAATGCAGGATGAAGGCCTCTTCCACATATTTCCAACCAATACAGTCCTTAGCTTTCTTTTGCCAATTAAGTCCGTAATACTTGCTGATGTTGTCAATCCATCTTGTTTTAGGTCTTTTTCCTGGATGCTTTTTATCAAATGGGATCCATTCTATGACTGCCTTTGGTCCAACTGACATCAATTCTTCTTGCTATGTGACCAGCCTATTTCCATTTCAGTTATTTTACTCTCTTGATGATATTGCATATTTTCATTTGTTCTTTAATACATGTGCACGTCTTTCTATCTTGTCTTGTAATGCTGAACATGTACCTTTCCATGGCTCTTGCACCACTCATAGTTTTTTCTGAAGTGATTTATTTTGGTTTTATTTTTTTACTTGTCAAAAACCAGGCATATTAACAGGAGTGTATAGAGTGTAATTGCCTATGATGTTTTTCTTCTATGTTTTTCTTCTATAGTGATAATATCCAAACAACGATGATATACAACTCATGGATACAGTAAAAACTCTTTTAAACAAATCTCAATTTGAAGACCACTATTAATCACAAAATTTTAAAACTTCTTTTTGCCTCCTCCTGGATAGTTTTAAATTCAGAAATGGAATTGTATACAATGATGAATTTAGTTTTGTCATATTTGTTTTGTTACAAAATATTCTAAAAAAATGTCAGTGAGATATATCAGTGTTTTTCAAACTTGTCAATTTTCACACGAGTGAACCACATTTACCAGGGTTCTGAGAGTTGAAATCTACACATCTTAAAGTTGCTAAGCCTGAAACACTCTCTGATAGTCAAAAGGTTGCATTACTGTTGGTTAAGAAACAAGTGCTGTTGCATCTTTTTTATGAAAGAATTCTTAATCTCCTAGACATTATCAAGAGCTTCCCAAAAAGCAAGAAGAGATGGTAACAGTTGGCAAATCCAATTAAAGCCAATTTAGTCTTGTAAAATTTATTTAGGTAATTTTCTTCACTGCCATGCTTTTTTTTTCTGGGATCCTTGAACTCCCCTCCTGTTGCATATCAAGTAGTAACTGCTGCAAATTGCAACCTTTGGTTATTTATTCCATTCTATTAAAATAAATGGAGAGTATCTAGGCATGAAGCCAGAACTAGAATATCTCAAAGGTTTTTGCCCAGCATGAAACTTGTCTTTCTACCTACGCTTCTCTCAAAGGTGAGTGATAGTTTCCTTTATCATTGAATATATTTGCCATATGGCTATGCCAGGATTTGCATGAAAACTTAGGAACTCTGATGTAATCTAATTTGCCTGTCAAAGTCAAGGTTAATTTGAAACCTAATTGTTAAAGCAAATAAAATTTTGTATGACAAAATTGAATCTAACTTGATTTGTAAACCAGTCCCATTTTCCAGGATCTTGCTGTTGTTGCTGCTGCCTTCAGTTTTCTCATCTCACTGTGTTGAATATTTTGAGGTGCCCCTGAACTTAAGTCTGGCTGTGATTTGTGGGATAGAGGGATAGAGTCAACAGTAGTTATTCATTCCCTGCTCATCTTAAAACCAACCTGCTGTTCAAACAGTCTCACTTGTTAAAAGAAGATGTACCATTAATACATTCACTTTTTTTGGAGCAACACGTTTGACAATATAATAGAGTGTCTTACAAAGATCATAAATCACCTTCTGGTTACATTGATGGTACAGGACTATAAAGCCACTTAAAGGTGGAACTGGTTAATGGAAATAAAAACTAGACGAAAGGACTCTTCCCCTCTGAAACTCCATCTAATACACACATTAATGCAAGATGCATTCTATTAATGTGTTGTCATAGCAAAATTTGACCCTGGGCCAGTCGCATTCTCATAACTCACCTCACAGGGTTGTTGTTGAGGGAAAAACAGGAAACAGGAAGACATTATTTCTGACATTGTAAACCACTCAGAAAGTGGTACTGTATGGCATATGGACGGGCATATAAATCTAAATGCTATTGCTATTGCTATTATTTGTAAAAATTATAAAGACAATTAAATAGTATCTGAACCTAATTTGATTTAATGGCAAACACATGGGATGCAATAAAAAGGAGGGAACTAAAATACTAAGTGAAGTGAGGTAAAATTTCAGTTATAATTTTAAAACAGTGTGAAAGAAGTTATAGGTTATCATATTCAGTTATACATATGAAGTATACTTGCGTAATCTATTTTACCATAAAGTATGATGTTAAGTATCTAAGATGAATTTATAATGCATTCACATTCCTATTTTTCTCTGAGATCTCAAGGCAACATACCTGAAACTTTTCTTTATTTTATATTAAACTCCACTATTTCACTTTTGTTACTAAGCAAAACTTCAGGGGAAAAAATCAACAAGAAATATCATACTTTAATGAGGCATATGATTATAGCAATGACAATAAATTTTTTTCAACCCAAAGATGTTTGAAGAAAAATATAATTCCAGAGCCCTGTTGGTGCAGCAGACTAAAGCACTGTTATTAACATCAGCTGCCTGCAATTACTGCAAGTTCATATCTCACAGGCTCAAGGTTGACTCAGCCTTCCATCCTTTCTAAGATAGGTAAAATTAGGACCCGGATTGTGGGGGCAATAGGCTGACTTTGTATAAATATACATAAGTATGAAGGCTATTGCTTAACACATTGTAAGCCGCCCTTAGTCTCCGGAGAAGGGCGTCATATAAATCAAATTTTAAAAAAATCTGATTAGTAACTTGAAGAATGAAACAATAGCAAATCTAATAGCATACACATTTAATAGAAGATTAATCAAAGTTAAGCAAGAATGGCTCCCATATATAACACACATCATCCAGCATGGCAAATAGTATTATTTACTGTCTGCGTCTACGGGTGGCTAAATGTCAACAAATATTGTAAATTAGCAGTTGTACAAAATGGGGGAGTTAGAAATCCAGTCTTTTTCTTTTTCTTTGCTTTTATTTATGGTCTGTTTCTCTGTCTGTCTAGCATTTCATACAGAAAACATTACAATATTGTAAATATTGTTTAAAAATACAATATTTTCAACATTATCAGAAAAAAGTTTTTTTTTTTTTACCCAAAGCAAAAGTCATTTCATGCTTCAGACAACTGTACTACACTGTGTTCAGTTTTATGTGATGATTTGAAATGGGGGGAGGGGAGTATCAAAACATGCTCTATCTTAATTGTTTTCTGAAGCATACGATGCAATTATAAATTTGCTAGCACCAATGTTTATATTGAGTAAATTATCAAAAGGCTGTTGATTTATCTAATAAAAACACTTATAGCAGTCCATTTGTTGTCACAGATAAGCTATGTCATGTGGAACTAGGACCATAATTACAGGGCCATTGCATACAGCTGGACTCTGTTTGCTCTCAAATGATTCTTTTGTTTTCTCCTTCATTTGTTCTGTATACTAGAACAAACTGTAAGTTCTGTGTCTGAGCAGTAACAGGCAGAAGGTCTTAATGATACACAAACATACACGCACACGCACAAACAGTTTTGCAACAGGTTCTGGCTGTATTGTTGTCTTGTGGCAAAGGAGAAAGAGCAATGTCCCTGAGAATAAACCTCATCCCCAGGGAATGAGAATTTTCACTCCGACTGCCTGCTGAACTTAATGACTTTGCTGATAAGGAAGGATGCTGAAGGATGAATTGATGGAGGATGTAAACCAATAGCAGAAAGAAGGCTAAAGGCAAAGAAAATTGCTGTTGAACTTCTCTATTTTTGAGCTATAAAAGCCAACTGGTGACCTTGGGCCAGTTACTCTCTCTCAGCTCAACCCATCTCACATGAGGAGGAAGGTGTGAGGAGGAAGGTGTGAGGAGGAAGGTGTATTGGACATGTTCACTGCCTTGAGTTATTTATAAAAATATTAAAAGTGGGATAAAAACAAATAAGCAAATGCTTTTCCATTGTCCACTGGCTTTGAACCAACTTGCTGCGTAGGCAGAGAACTAAGCCTTTCCTCAAGGTAGAATTCCAGGAAGGCAGAAAGGAGGCTAGATACTGCAAAGGAAACTCCAAAACACCTTCAGATGAAGCGACCAACCTAACATATCTAACGGAGAAAAAGTACGGTAAGTCTCATAAAGTAGGCTGCTAAAACCATAATATCCTTACTCTATCATTATAATTTCAGTTTCTAGTTTGACTTAATGAAGCTTAAAAAGAGTCTGAAATGCCTCTAGTAGAGAAGGGAATCCATTTCATCAAATACACTTCTCCTTCAGTGTGTCCAGCATCTGTTTTTCTGTTTTCAACAATTGCTAGTCAGTTCTCCACCTAAAGGACCCTAACACACTGCTCCAAATTGCTGCTTCACCATCCCCAATGGAAGGAAGCTATGGTATCTATTTCTTGTTACTCAATTGAAGCTTTTCAGCTAGGAGGAGTAAGCAGTCAGGAAGAACAATTAATCAGTTGAACGACTTCCATCCAGAAGTTGTGGGTGCTCTAATAAAGGAGGTTTTTAAGAAGAGATGAACAATGAAATGATATAGAGTTTCCTGCTTTTGCAGGGGGTTGCACAAGCAGACATCCAAGGTCCCTTCCAACTCTGTTATTCTTTAAGGTACTAGGCAGTCAAGACATAAAAAGACGGATCTAGTTTACCTTATATAACCTAAAAGTATGGGATTATCAATGTGTGCCATCAACAATAAATTATTCCTATATTCTAGCTGGTGATACTGATTGCCTTAAAAGCATTATGTTAACAGAATGCAGATAGATTTACATATATACAATTAACAAATTGCAACTTAACTGAATTGATTTTTTTCTGTGTTGGCAGGCATTACGTACTTTAAGTTCAGTATAAGTTTTGCATGCAAAATTCAGGTTTTGTTCCTAATGTCTCCTGTTGAGGTTAGAACAGAATTTTTGCAGAAAGATATAAAGTTAATTTAGTAGACTAATAATATGACTCTGTAAAAGCAGCTTTTAAAATATTTCAGAGTTTCTGAATGCTTATTTTATGTTACTAAAGTTTTTTATCATTTGCGAAGATGGACTAGACGGACTATAGTTAATGCTCTTGGTTCCATTACTGCAGTTCAACAATACAGCTGTTGAATTTGTCATTTGGACCTTAGACGCTTGTGGCTGATCTAATTAGAAAGTGTCCATCTGCTGTCTAGACTCATGTGTATGCTTCCAGTTTATGTATATCTCAGACATTTAAACTCAGACTTCCTTACATTTACAGATAGGATTTATGAACTAAAAGATAGTATTTTAAAAAAATCATGTTAGCATATCTATTAATTTCAGGGATATTCCTAAACAGAGGTTTTTTTTTTGTTGTTGTTGTTTTTACAGAATCTCCAATAAGATTATATTGAGTTCTGGATACATTTGGTTTGTGGAGAAATGAATTCCATAAAGAAGTTTCTGCAAAAGATTTTACAAGGAAATGTTACAACCCTTTTCCCTTGAAAGTCTTCCAAAATTTTGTTATTGACATTCCAGCTATTTATTTAATATACTTTATAAGCATGTCAAATTTGGCACATTCTCATTTTAATATATCTATCCATCTGTCAATTAACACAATGATGTGAAAAAATATTAAAATATTGTCTTCTATGCTTCTGTCCAGAATATTTTTAATCTTTCATAAAAAAATATTCATGTCCATAACTACTGTCTTACTACAACAAAATCTTTTACTGGTACATTTAAACTACATAGTAAAAATAAGCAGTTGAACACTATAAAGAATATGTAAGGTTTGCATATTCTACAGTTTTCTACTACTTCAACGTTGAACTACTATATTATTTTTTTCCAGAGAAAATTTCTTAGTAATAGTACTGGAACAACATAAAGTTATAGAAGAGAAAATGTCATTCATGTCAGCATTTTTTTAATTTTAGAACAAATCATGCAAACAATTTAAATACAACACCTATATAATATTCCTATGTCATAAATAAAATGTACTGTATTACCAATAAATTCACAAATCATACAAATTATTCAAATCAAATACTTCAGAACAAAATCTTGATTAACTAGCTATTTATTTGAATTTATTTAAAGGTCATCAATGCACAGCAATACACGTGAGACATAATACACATGTTGTGTGGTTGCATTGAAAACAATTGCTGACATAAGTTCCAATGCTATAAAGAGGCAACCCTTAAAATAAACCAACTTTATATTCTTTCCTCCTACTTCTAATGATCTTAATCTTTAGTTCATTCAAATATTGTTGTACAATTTGATTTCTTTTCATTTCTTGTTTGTCCCTTTATATAGAGTTCTTCAGGGAGTTAACATGCCTCTTTTGTAAATCCAATAAGGAAAAAAATATGCAGATCTTTCTCTTGGTTGAAACAGGTTCAGTTCTGACTTAATACATTCTGATGTATAAGTGCCAATTTATATTAAAATATGTCTTGGTTGTCACAGGGTTTCCTTTTCCATGCTTGCCTCTTGTTTGTATAGAATGGGTGGCCCCAATCATAATTCTTCTGGGCCTTGCCTATACCGGAGCTCTTCTGCCCTTCCACAACAACATGGAACAGAATTTAGCCTACATCTCTGACAATGTTCTCAGATACAGATTTCATGTATGGTTTGATGATTTATAATCCTTTCTTCAGATAAGATTTTTTTTAAAAAAGCAAAAAAGTCCACAGAACAATGTCCCTATCTGGTACATGATGGAGCTTTCTTGGAACCTGCAAGACCATTACCAGCTTGTGCCCTATAGTGAATCACATAATCATGACAGTTCCCATGCTTCTTCATCACAACCATCCTTCACTTTTCTGACACCTAAAATGAAGCTTGGCAACCATTTTCCTATGATAAAAATAACACTTTTCTTTTGACTTCTACAGTAATTGTATCATTATAATGTTTGCTTCATTCGAATGTAGTGGGTGGTCATAGGTCACTATGATAAAATCATTGTCTTGCCCCTGGACAGACAACAGTGCAGTAATGACACATAAAATTGAAAAATAAAGGTGGCAGAGCTTCTGAAAGTATCTGAAAGGAGAATGTTGGAAGAATATCACAAAAGAAAATTAAAATAGTTTGGATTACATATATCATTTTTGCTCTAGAATCAGGGTAAAACTAGTTTAGTTATAGACTGTCTTTATGAGTAAAGAAATGTTTTCCGACATTGTCTGAGATTCATTCTGATAATTCTTTTGGTTGAAATAAATACTTTAAACCCATATTATATATTGGAAGTAACAAGTATCTTTTGAAAGAATCCAGATCTTTCCAACTGAAAGTAATAAGCACTTTTTCATGATAACAGATGGAAGCAAAATCTTTCTGCATCGGTTTGTTAATTGTATAAATCGGTCAATGACTTCATCTGGATTAATCTTTCTAGTTTTTCCAGCTCTCTATAGCCTCTGTCGCAAGACCACTCCTTCTGTCGTTGTCTAAATTATTTCATAAATGTTTTCATTCTTTTCAGGGTATTGAAGAACTCATCATAAACAAATGCCTTGGAAAATAGTATAGAACAAATGCTATATTATATTGAGCATTTTATAATGGCCTTATTTGTTCACTTTAGGAATACTTCATGTTCCTTGAAAAATGGAAATCAGTTTCCATAAAGAAAGTGTTCATCTGGACACTGCAGAATTTGTGTTCTTTGTTTGTTTTTAAAGTTTGTTTTAAAAAGAAATCCTAACTTCCATATGTCAATTAATGAGCACCTCATGCTGAAAATAAAATAAAGTAAAACCAAGTAAAAATAATGATCAGTTATTCACAGTGCCATTAAAAAATGGAAGTAGGGAAAAAAGAGGAAAAGAACAGTGACAAATAATAAATACTTGTGCTCATTACAACGAAGTACCATGTGTACATTTACACTTACCTAGCAAGTATTCTTTGTAACAATGATGCAGTAAAAAAGAAAACGAATCCTTTTTTAATTGGTGCCTTATTCAGGTATTGAGGGAACTTGATAATAAAGAGCTCTTTTCCAGAATTACACTAAAATTAAGTGCAGCAGAGGTAAGCCATCTGACCTCTCATTTATAATAAAATAGAAGCTCTTGCAGCCCTGCTCATTGACCATATCATTCCTCGTACTTGTGCCCTACTTACTACACAAAGAGAGACGAGTCAGCCATTCAGGAAAGGAAATAATGTCTTCAGAAAGCCGTAATATCAATCATAACCTTTCAAGTGTTAGTCCTTCTAGTCTGAAAATTACTTTTCACTATCCAAGAGACACCACTGCTGTGAGAGCTCCTCTGAGAAGCAGATGCAAATCAAAAGGGCTTGCTATCACTTTTAAATCACAGCAGGGTTGAGGACCGGTTGTTCTTGGGATTGTCTTTTCCTGTGGACCCTGTCTGTTCAATAACATCTGGAAGAATATGACAATGAGGAGGGTCATCAGCAGCAGTAATGGGGATAGACATTCTCTGCTGCTGACCTCCAATATATGTTCTGAGCATCATCCCTGTTGTGTATAATACAGCCATTAAGACTAGCTGTTCCAAAAAACCCTTGGAGAGTTATGTAGGTGGAACTGTCACAGAATAAGGTTTTTCAGTATATAATTGTTGCTCCTTGACACGGTGTGAAATGAGACAACAGTTGTTATGTTCTATTTCTTTGTTGTTTAAACCTTTTTTAGTGAATTGGGAATGTAATGTCAATTCATATTTGAAGTGACCTAAAAACCTGAATAGATAAACTGAATATATTAAGAAATAAAGTGAAAGGCAGCTTAAAATAAAAGCCAAATTGCTGATTTCAGCTTTTCCAGTTTCAAAAGAGTCCCCATTCCCAAGGGCTTCCAAATTTTTGAAACATAATAATATTGAAGAAAGCATTTATCCCATATATTTGCTATATCTCCTATATAATTCAGTGCTATGCTTTTATCAGAATATTAACTGTACTCATTAAAAACAAAATGATCCATCATGGGTGCAGTTATGAGTTCTTATGAATGATCATTTGCAAATTAATTGGAAGGTGAGATATATCTGAAGTATAAAAGTAGGCCTTATTCATTATTCATCTTTACTTTGTGGAATTTGGCAACATAGCTTTGGATATACTTTTGGACATAGCTTCTAACCTAACTTTTCATTTATTTTTGGCAAGTAATAATTTGATTCATTTGCTAAAGCCACAACATAATTTGTCTCCTTAAACTATTTCCCTCTCTCTATTACCTGCTGTTGCAAACTGATCAAAAATGTTTTATGAATCAGCAGATGCATAACAGCCCTGATGGGTTCACATTTATTGTAGTTTGAGGATATTGCCATTTTTTATAAAGAATCTAATCTTTTGTTACCTTCATATTTATTCTGATCACAGAGCTGAAAACCAAATGTCTTGTGCTGGTCTGACTTGAATGTTGTAATATTTCGTAATAACTGGGCAGTCATTTCTTTCAGCTGTGATGATGCTTCATAGTTATATGAGAGTAACGAAATTACAATGGTAGAAATAAATTAGAAATCGATTAATGCCAAATTACAACCCTGTAATTTGTTTCTATTTTTTATAAAATTTTGTGTTATCCTGATATCGGAACACTGAATATTTTAATTGCTTTATTCATGGTATGTATGGTTTATATATACCATCCAACATTTTTACAATTACTATATGTTCTGTATGAGCATGTGCCCAGATTGCTTATTGCTTCCTTTCAAATCAAAATGCAAAATTCAATGTATGCCTATTTTTTTTCTACTTGATTGCAATATATGTTTATTTTTTTAAGCAGGATAACAACAGAGACCAACTTCTGCCACCAATAGCCTCCCACCGGCCAGTCCGCTCACACAGAGAGGGACTCCTCAGGGTGCCGTTGGCCAAGCAATGTTGGCTGGCGACACCCAGAGGAAGAGCCTTCTCTGTGGGAGCTCCTGCCCTTTGGAACGAACTGCCCCCAGAAATACGCAAGATCTCCGACCTTTGTGTGTTTCGCTGTGCCCTTAACACCCTACTGTTTCGCCAGGCAGGGCTAATTACGTAATTATTTTAAATTGGGAGTTTTAAATTGGGGGTTTTAATCTGGGCCGAAATTATGTAATATTTTTAATAATTTTAAATTTTGATATTTGTATATTTTTTGTTTTAATAGGCTGTACACCGCCCCGAGTCCTTCAGGAGAGGGGCGGTATAGAAATAAAATTATTATTATTATTATTATTATTATTATTATTATTATTATTATTATTATTATTATTATTATTATTATTATTATTATTATTATTACAAATTGAATAAATATAAATATAAATATATATATATAATATATATAATATAAATATATATGTAATATATAAATATATAATATTATTATTATTATTATTAACAGACTATATGAATGGAATATTTTTTTTATTTATTTGTCTGAAATGGTACAAGGCAAAACAAGTACATACCTTAGTTGGCAAACCTATCTGGGCATTTGATGTTAGTGCAACCTGACATTTCCAGAATGAGGCTCTGTAAAGTGATGAATCTGATATGAGTGAAAAAAATGAACAGGTTGTAATTAGCAGAAAATTAGCTTCTAGACAGAATAAACTAATCTGAGAGTTATTGGTAAAGAAACCATTTCATATTTTTCTTGGAGATCACACATAATTTACGTTTATGGCTCTATGAACACAGTATTCAATAATTTTAAGTCACTTTTTCATTTAAGATGACACTATACAATCTTTCCACAGGGTTCATAAATTCAGAAAACTGAACTATTTTGTGAAAACTGTAAACTATTTTTCAATCAAATATCTTTGATGGCTTAACAGATCAGTATCTATATATCACACTTTTCCCTGTTGTGTCCTTCTCCCTTCTTCTTTATCTCTTCTTTGTATTGTCATCTGTACTTTCATCTGTTAAGTATCATATACAGTACAGTATTTTAATGGTGAACATGGGGTGCCATAGGAAATGTAATTTTTAACAAAGTTTATTTCACTTGGTATTGGAACACTAAAGCCAAAAATGAATGGAAAAACACCAAAAAAAACCAAACCCGGTCCAATGAGAAATTTTTCTGTACCAGAATCTGATGTTTGGAATAGCTAATGAATGCACCTTTCTTCTGCTTGTTAATTGCTATCAGATTTATCCATCTCTTGGTCAAGATCTATGAAAAAAGTATTTGCTATATTAAATCTATTTAATGCCTCCATTTGGAGAACTTTTCTAAAAGTTAATTGCTCTAAATCTCTTAAGAAAAAACAATGGTTGTCAATATAAAGAAGAATTAAGACTATTGCTGTCATTAGCAGTAATACAGCTGCTAATATAATGAGCTGTAACCCTCACTCTACTACTCCCTGCTCCATTTTCTAAGAGAAATTCCATATATGTAAAAGTGAACACATTTCCATTTCCACTGTCAAAACACCAGCTAAGTTCATTTTTGCCATATAACTAGTTCAAAGCTGTTAGAAAATGGTTTAGAATTTGTAATCCATATTTCACCATACTCTTGCTATAATGCATTGTACAGACATGGCTGGCTTTCTGCTTAGCTTTGTAATATATAAAAAGAATGTATTGAATTCCTATCTCTCATCTTTTCTCGCCAATGAATACAAAGTTTATTAACTACCCTTACAATCTGTACTATTTTCGTTGAGAGGCTAAACGCTCATCACATCAGTTTCTAGGTAAATGCCACCCCTTATATGCATGTTTCAAAGAACTTTGTTGCAAATTTCAAAGAAAGATAAAAAACAAAGGGGAATTACTTACTTTCCCAGAATAATGAGTGATGGGCATTCACTTGGTTTATCAAAATGCTACAGGAATTGAAATAGGAGAAAAGATGCCTTGAATACTCGTGCTGAACAAGCAAAGAGTGAATATGATAAATCATAAATACAAAACACATACCTGAATAGGGTTAAGACTTAAGGGTTAATAAGGGTTAAGACTCACATCTCCTGATCTGTGATAGCCCCTCAAATTGGTACTAACTGTGGAAGCCGTGGACAGTGTTTCCTTTCCAAGCTTTGACTGATACACCAGTTGTGGTCCTTTTTTGGAATAGGAGCTAATGGCAATACTCCTCATCACTTGCAGAATTGGTCATTGTAATATGCTCAAGCTGAGTTTTCCTAAAAATACATTACCCACAACCTGCAATTGTCAAAGTTAATTTTAGAAAGTTAACTCATTTCATACTAAATGTAAACCAAATTATTTTTTTCCATCTGTATTGCTAGTACTTGTTTCAGTGTAGATTGTACCTTTCTGTCCTGATGTACTTCCCTGAAGCTTGGATGCTACAGTAAATAGAATACTAGATTGTTTGAAGGATGCCTGATCCAGCAAGGAATTCCTACCAATTATATTCTTGCCTTATCAGTACTTCTTAGGAGACAATGAATACCTGCAGATACATCAAGCCCAATGTTATTGTGAGTAAAGCATAATTAACTTAATACATCTTCATACTTTAATTTCATACATTAATCAACTTCATACATCTTTATCATATCTTTGCCATCATTATATTAAGTGATAAAATTATCCCAACTGTCTTCCATCAAGAACTGATTTGATCCAAATTTGCTTAACATTAACATCATGTACCATCAGACCAAAGGCTCACATATATTGAAGGCTGATTTGCATGGACTTTGAGATGCAAGCACATTACTGCCTATTTTTATGTGCGTTTTCATATACTTCATACTTGCAACATGGTTAAGGATTATGGTAATGTTCTTCTACAGGTTAAGATATCTTATTAATATAACTTTTTGCCCAATGTTATTTAAGAATCATCAATCTTTTGCTCTATGACCACCTTAGTCTTTAAATGTCCTGCCATATAAGACAAATAAATAATTCTTCATGCTACTGCTTAGTACTGTAACATTCATCTTCAAATTATGAAGTATAATAGTATAAAAGAGGAAAACATTTAAAAGTTCAATAAAATTCACAAGTAACAATTTTATGATGGAATATTATGAATAAAAGTCATTCTTCAAATATCTACCCCGTGACTTTGATCTAGCCATCTGCTACTAAAAACCGATCAATACCAATGCTAATCTAATATCCTCTTGATTGATTATGTTCCATCAAGTCACTTTCAACTTCTAGTGATCAAGCAGACAGCTTTTGTCCCTATTCCAATAATTCCCATATATTTGTCCCTATTCCAATAAACTGTTCTGTTCTATTCTATTCTATTCTATTCTATTCTATTCTATTCTATTCTATTCTATTCTATTCTTTTCTACAGTCAGGTCCAGAAATACATATCCCAGGATAATGTTGCAGGATCCAATCCGGGTTGGTCACTGTTTTTCCTTATATTCTGCCTTTGTTTCTGTTGTTTTTATAATGTTCTCCATTTTTCACAGCTTTCAACAATTTTTTTATACTTTGATTCACATAGTCATTCAAACTTCATTTTTCTTCTTCTACAGTTTGATGGATTTGCAATAGCCCTCTTCCCTATTAGTTATTTATTAATATATTATTATTATTATTATTATTATTATTATTATTATTATTATTATTATTATTTCCTGTGTTTGATCTAAAAATGTAATATATTAAAATTGAGTAAATTAAAATAACATAAAACTCTTATTTTAGTCATTTAAACTACTAAATATTGTTGAAAACTATTATAATTTCTAACTGAACTGAAGGAGCAGCAATAAAAAGTGAGTTCATTGGCCTCTGTGTGAAGCTTGTAAACTTTCCAAAGGTGTCTAGTTGTACAGTATATTACACAGAATCCTGACCCAATAATCTCTACAAAAACTAGATCACACAAACAACATTGTAAATGGTATCTATCTGCTGATGAAATGGCACCTGTTCTCAGAGTAGATTTATTCTATTTTATGCATCTGACCATAATTCTGCATCATAACTTTAGAAGGTGACTCTGCTTAAAACATTTAGAAGCAGAACAGAAGACATTTCACTGTTTCACTGTTATTCCAATCTGGTTATGTAACAGTACAGACAATAATTTCAGGGCTAAAAATATCACAGGGTATTCTTATTTAGACAGTTAAAAACAAAGCCATAAATCTTTTACTATAATTTGTCAACTGATATAACCAAAGAGTTGAAAAAAATGTCACATATCAGTATGATCAATTACACCTCAAATTAGACAAAACTTTTATTATTTTTGCCCATAAAATTCCGGATATAAAAATAGCCTGTCACAGCACAGTTCATCTGTATGATCACAATTTATACATAACACTGAATTCCCAAATTTAAAAAATTATTCTGATTTTCTGATTGCCTTGTTATAGAAAATCATTAGATTCCTAATGCCAATCACATAGGAAATTACAAAAATTATTGTAATTATCATGAATCATGAGCCAGAATTTTTCAAGAATCTAAAAACTAGTTTCAGGGAACTCTATAGCCATTTTTCAAACTACGACTAATTAAATAAAGGCAGTAAAACATTAAGGTAATTAGGAAATATGAATGCATTCATTCTAGCTGTATGCAAATATATATTAAATATAGGAAAAAATTAACAGAAAATAAATTATTTAAAAAATATTGTCTTGGTTTTCTGTGTCATTTTAAATAAACATTTTTGTTTTCTGCTTATCCTCTTAAATTATTTGATTTTGTCATCAAAAATTCAATCCCTTTAGGGGATTCTGTAAGATTAAAACCAAAGTGTCAGAAAAAGCTGTCAATGTAAAGATCTCATTTTTAATATTAAAGCCTTTTATCTTCTTATCTAATGTCTCTATTCAAAACTTCAAAAATCAAAATAAGCAACAAATGACAACTTTGTCTTGTCGCCTTCTGGATATCACATGGTTTAATCCAGTCACTTTGACTATTATTTGGGATTTTGAGATGTATATGTATAGGTTGTTTTTATTATATTGTTATAAATATTCCATTACATCCACTAAAGTATTCATATTATCTTTTAATTGTCTTTCAGGCAGACATCCAAATTGATGTTCATGAATAAAGTCTGGTGAAAACTCCTTTAATCGGTGTGCCAGAATTGATGAGAACATTTCATTGTTTAATAAAGGAACTTGTTCATAATTTTTAGTAGAAGTTAGATCTTCCTTGGGTAACAATGCAGTATTGGTCTCTTTCCAAGATACTGGCATTACATTTTCTTGTAAATAGAATCCATCATTTTCTTAAGTGGTTGTCTTCAAAACATTAATAATAAAAACCAGGTAGTCCATCTGGTCATGCTGCCTTCCTGCTTTAATTATTTTTATAACTTCCACTATCTATTTTGTAATAGATACAAAACTGTTCCTACTTTGTCTCTGGTATTGTGAACGTTTTGGTAAGTTTTATTTTTTAAAGTATTTCTCATTTTTTTTCCTGAGGAAATATCTTATGTTTTACGAAAATTAAAACAATAATAAAAGAAATTTTTCTGCATACTCACATTATCTATGAATGCCTTATTTCTTTCTTGAATTTTTAATATCATTTTCTCTTTCCTTTTTCAGTTTATATGCCAACCATTTCCCAGGTTTATTTGCAAGCTCAAAATTCTTCTGCTTCACATACTTCAGTTTTGTATCTATTTCCTTTACAGCTAGCATAGATTGTTTAATGTGATACATAATAGTTGTATATGTTGGCATCTTTTCCTAATCTTTCTTTTTAATTTCCATTTTTGTTGTTTTAGAGATATTTATTTGTTAGGACTTTAATGTTTTAATGCTCTAAGCTGCCGAGACTTATTCTGAGCCTGAAATTCAGTTGTAAGTCTTTATGGTCATAAGTCAAGGCACTTACTGCAGGAAGAAATAGAAGGCCTCCCTGCTGTACATACAAGCTTAGACATTGTCTCTGAGAAAGACAGAGGCATCTAAACCATCATGTTCCTCACTAAAAATTTCCTATATATATATTTATAAGTCATTCTGAAACAGCAAAGAGAATGAATAGATAATGGGTTACTATCTCCACAATAAAAGCTTCCTTTAGACTAGACATTACAAAGACAGATACAACTCATCACCTTTTCTCTTGAGATGTAAAATGGGATTGATGGCATTAAGGAAAAATAGTTTTCGTAAGTGTATTTCAACTTCTCCATGCAAAGATGTCCATTTGAACTGAAACTTTCATGATATTTAGGATATTTCCATAGAAGTATCGTGGCTATTTAGTGATTCTAGGCTGATTCCTTTTTTCACTCTTCTTCCTGACTCTGCCAGTCCTTTTCCTACAATACTTTAATAAAATATTTTTAACTACTCCCTATTTTCTATTCATTCCCTCATTAAAGCTAACCATAATTATCCATAGTTGCATTGAATTTATGCCTTGTTCTTAGTTTCCAAAGTTCCAACTCTGCTT
The DNA here is from genome assembly GCF_059756535.1 of Pantherophis guttatus. NCBI lineage: Eukaryota > Metazoa > Chordata > Lepidosauria > Squamata > Colubridae > Pantherophis > Pantherophis guttatus. The sequence goes on along the minus strand of NC_142067.1, from coordinate 41,667,516 downwards.
TTCCCTTGGTTCAGATTTTGATTTCAATTTCTGTTGGAAGACAATATTCTACTTCTCTCTTGGTATGCTGTTATTCATATTTCATGGGCAACTATGAATATTTGTATGTACAGACACATAGTACAACATTTGCACAATAATGATCTTGTGGTGGAATATAAAGTTGAATATTAATGACTCTAGTCAATTTTACCAAAGGAATAAATTACTGTATGGCAATGATGAGGATGAAGATTGTCATCCTAATTCTCAGCAATTCAGTGGAGATGTAGTCCAATTTATCTGGTAGTATCAACATATAAGTAGACTCTGATATATTCTGTATGGGCCATGAATATTTCCACATGGACCTCAGACTAGATTGCTTATAGGAACATCTGGAAATAACTGTAATATTTACACTCAAGCAATTGTCTTTGTATCAGAGATCTTTTATGATATTAGAAATCTCAACTTAAACAGAAGCAAAATTCAGCATGCTTTCTGGCCCAAGTCTACTGAGCTCTTCACTATAATCACACTGAAGCAAATATTACTTCAAATTTATTCTTTTAGATGATTTCAAGCGTATCTGTGAAATCTTGTCTCTGAATCATGTCACCCTCTGAATAGCTTTTTGGCACTAAGAAGTATTTGAAATGCCACAGTCTGGCATTCTAAGTGAATATGGCTGTAGCAAGAGGATTTTTTAAAAAATAATAAACTATCAAGAACAAGAGAAGAATTTTAAACAATTTTTGTTCACATATTCTGACATTTCCCAGAGATAGTGATATTAGGTTCAGTCTATTCTAGCTATCATTTTAAACAATGAAAACAGACCCCTATCTCTTTCTGGAGAAAAAATACATTGTCATAGGCATGTATTTATTCACTTATGCCAATAGTGTAAATCTTATTTCTGTAATCCTATATTGGATCCACTGACTGCAAAATATTTTTAATTAATGTGACAGAGTTTCAATATCCCTAACTTTCTGGAAAATAAAAAATCCAAAAACTCTGTTCTACTTTTCTTGTAGAAAAAGAAATCATTGGTCTGTGCAGAAAAGCCATTTATCATAACAAACAATCTTGAGAAAGTCCTTAGGCAATAGCCTTATTATTATAGTGCTAGAAATATGGATCTCTCATAAAAGGTTCTCAGAAAATATGTATATTTTGAAATGAACTATTTAGAGCTCCATTTATCTATGAGCTCAAAGTTATCTATCGTTTTAATATATTTTATCTATATATTTTCAACAGTTTAGTTTGAGTTGATTTACTTCTTTTCACAGAAATTCCATTTATCACTCTATTTCAATTTCCCAGAAGACTCTAATTTTATCAGTTAAGTCTATTGTTTTTTTCATAAATCCTTTAAAACTATGGCTTTGTTAAATATATATTTGGTAAATATATTCCCAATATCAAAATTTTTATTTCATTCTATTTAAATTTCAACCTTTATATATCTGCCATAATTGTCATTCATTATTAATTTAGCTGAGGCTTATATAAAAAATATCTCATATTTTTCGTGGCTGTCCCTGCTGATATAAATTCTTGTCCGAAGTTTTTATAAATCAAATATTATTTAAGCTTTCTCTTTTATATGTGTTTGCTGTAGGCAAATAACATCTGGTTTTAATTTTTTAAAATAATGAAAAGTATTTTTTTTCTTTTTGAGGGACATCTGCCCTACTTAAAGGAAGAGAGAGATCTTGGAGTCCTAGTGGACAATCACTTAAATATGAGCCAGCAGTGTGCTGCAGCTGCCAAAAAAGCCAACACAGTACTATGCTGAATTAACAGAGGGATAGAATCAATATCACCTGAAGTGTTAATACAATTTACCAATGCCTTGATAAGACCATATTTGGAATAATGCATCCAGTTTTGGTCACCACAATGTAAAAAAGATGTTGCGACTCTAGAAAGAGTGCAGAGAAGGGAAACAAAGATGATTAGGGGACTGGAAGCTAAAACATGTAAACTACAACAGTTGCTAGTGTTGGATATGTCTAGTTTACTTAAAAGAAGGACTGGGGTGACCTGATAGCAGTGTTCCAGTATCTCAGGGATTGCCACAAAGAAGAGGAAGTCAAGCTATACTGAGCACCTGAGGGCAGGACAAGAAGCAATGGATGGAAACTAACCAAGGAGAGAAGCAACCTAGAACTAAGAAGAAATTTCCTGATGGTTAGAACAATTAATCAGTGGAATAACTTGCCTCCAGAAGATGTGAATGCTCCAACACTGGATGTTTTTAAGAAGAGATTGGACAATGATTTGTCTGAAATGGTGTAGGGTTTCCTGCCTGAGCAAGGGGTTGGACTAGAAGACATCTAAGATCCCTTCCAACTCTGTTATTCTATATTTTTTTTCTATTTTTTCCATATTCCACATTAGACATTTAAAATCCACACTGATATTAGAGACTTATGTGGTGCTCAATATTATAGTCCTTTCCACATCTTTTGCTGTATTCTTGCATGGTTCTTTCCTTTGGTTCTATCTGCACTTTCTCCAGCATCTCTTTCAACCTTTCATAAAAGTCTACTGCCTTTGAATTGAATTAAATTGATAACTCTGTTGGTTAAAAGTTAAAATTATCCTTTCCAATCTATACAAACAGAATGCTTTTCTCTTCTGTTTAATTCTCTTCTGTTTAATTATCTGTCAAAAAATGCATATTCTTTCCTTTTGAACAACAGCTGCAATCCCAGCTCTCTCAGATGCAGTTTTTAGAAGAAGTATCTCCTTCTATATAGGTTAAGGGGGGAGGGAAGCCACAAAACACCAGGTGCAATAAAGATTTAAGAGAGCATAAAGGTATATTGGCATGTTTAAACATGAATCTTCAGCCAGATACCAACATATATGTATATATCCACAGGAACACTGAGCAATTTGAAATACACAGTGAAAAGTAATTCATTCATCCATTTCTTGAGAATAAACAAGGGATAGGAATATTCATCTTACATAAATAATGGCTATTGGTCACATTGAGCAATGGCTAACGAATAGTTGAAGTACTTTTCAGAAGATAGCTTTCACTGTAAATCTGTTTCTTAGGAGACATTATATCTTGGTATGGTTTAAACAGAAACAACCATAATAAGAGATAATGGGAAGTTTGCCATTAACATTCGGACAACAAACTGATAAAGCACACAGTTCATGTTACAGTTTACTCTATTATAGCGAGATGTACTTTTCATTTAAATCATGCCTACAGATAAATATATGCATATAGTATTACATATATAAAAAGGTAAACAGTAAAGGTTCTCCCTGTCCATTTGTATCCAACTCTAAGGGACCGTGCTTATATCCCTGTCCTAGCTGAGGGAGCCAACATTGTCTGAAGATGTTTTCATAGTCATGTAGCCAGCATGACTATATGCTGAGGCTCATAGAATACTGTTACCTTCTCACTGAAATGGTACCTATATATCTACTTGCATTTACATGCTTTTCAACTTGTAAGTCTGGAGCAGCTGGGGCCAGAATGGGAATTCACCTCATCATGCGGTGTTTGGATCTCAAACTGCCAACCTTCAAGCCTAGCATCTTAACTACTAGGCCACCATGCGATACATACCAGATGATATTGAATTCGATCAGTTTCTGATAACTGTGTATACAATTGCTGCCCATCTGATTCCTTCTATTGAACTAATACATATTTTTCATCTTCTTCCTCTTTCCTCAGTTTTGCCAAGCAGAATTGTTTTTATTAGTTCATTATCCCATTGCATTACCTGGCCCAAACATGTGAGGTTTTTTTTCTGTTAGTTAAAAAGTAGACTGTTTCCATCTAGTCCAGAATTGATTGATTGGTGGGGTCTTTTTCCCTTCAGTCTATGGTATTGTTAGTAATAATCCCTAGAATCAGTTTGAAGACATCCATTGTCTTTCTGTCTCTTTCTCAATGGGAAGCTTTCAAAACCATAATCTATCATGTGATTTGTATATATTAATGCTGCTTTCAACCTGATAATGCAAAAATGGCTATTCTGATTAATTCATTTAAACAGAACAGTATAATACGACTTCACCATATTTACTTATCACTCAGCAAGGGCACTAAGATTGAAACTTCCCTGCTGCTTTCACAATAATGTGTTTTTGAAGCTGGATCATCTCACATGATTTCCATTTTAGGGAAACTTAATTAAATAGATTTTCCTTCAAGTTAGATTTTTAGTCATCTATGTAATGAAAAATGGAGGCAGGGATGATATAACATTTGTGCTTAATGTTATAATGCATTTCCTTTTGCCTATTCTCAGGATGCTACTATTTAGATAAAACCATCATTATGACCTGATAGAATTACTGCTGTTTAACAACTGCTGTTTAGTACCTAATTACATAGCAAAGGAAAAAGGAACTTTCTCCTTCATGCTATGTTATGGTAGTCTGTCTAAAAGACTGAAATTGGTCAACTACCAAGTTGCTACATGACTTGAAAGTAATACATGTTGGTAAATTAATTCAGATTTGTTTTTGCTTGGAGTCTGCTTGCTTTAGAAGATTCATCATCCTGGACAAATATGGTGTGCAATTGATCATATCCTGTGCAAAATGATTCAGAAAACTTACATTAAAATTGTCTTAATGATAATTTAATCTTCACCCTTGTTCTAATAATTGCACTGAATTGTTGAAAAACATTAAGAGTGATATGCATAATATAATTAATTTAAGAAATACTCTTCTCTTAATTTCAAAGTTGTCATATTTCACAAATATTAGTGTTTTATTTTTGTGCACAAAATGCATCCAGTAATTATTTTCACTTCCTCGACCATTTACAAGTAACCTGCAAGTTTACTTTGAAGTTACAATAATTTCAGGAGACTTGCCATCAATTAACATTAACATCAGTCAGTATTTATCTCTCATTCTATTTTAAAGTGGAACAGGCCAAGTAAATTCTATTAAACAATAGTAGAAATTGTTACAATGCTAATGACAAATAAATTCCATTCAGTTTCACCTGATTTTCCAATTGAAAATTTTGGTTTTGTTTGTTCTTTATAAAATGGACTGGGAATTTATTTATAATAACTAAAATATCCAAATAGCTTAATCTCTTTTTCTTTCTTGTCTGGTTAGAAAGGTTCACTCTCCAAATAACTACTTATTTTTGTTTTTTCTGGATTGTTCCTTGTCATATAAAATACTGATTTATCCCTGTTCATTGATACAAAGTTGTTATATCACTACAGTTTCTAGCAACATATTGACTACCAAATTTAATGATTAATTTTATTCTCCTATCAACCACACATTATCAAATCAAAATTGGTATGATTTTGGCATTGACAAGCAAAATATATTCAATTTTGATTAGATGAAATCACTTTTAAATTAGGAGCTAAGTTTAAAGCAAGCACACTATACTGTCTGTGAAAGATTTGTATTAATTGAAAGGGAAATAAAAATGTACAAATGGTCTTTTAGCATTCTACTCCTGCACATTTCTAAGAAGCAATTTTATGGGATACAGGATTAATCTATTTTTGTAAGCAAGGAAGAAATTCTACAACCATTTCTGGGGAAGCAAGTCATCATTAGTTGGGTAATAGAAATGTCCTTTTTCTTTCTCCTAAAATGTTATTGATAAACTAAAAGCTAGATTAAGTAAACTTAAAACAGATAAAAACCAATCTTTCAATATGGTCTTTAATAATGTGACCATCTGTGTGTTTATATTAGATGAACTTTCTTCCATGGAGTGGAAAGCAAACAATTTGGACATTATTTTTCTTTTAGCTTTGTATTTTGGCATTTTGTTTTGATTACTATAGCCTTGAAAACCCTCACCCAAATTGATATTCTGGTTCTGGGAACAGGTGATTTTAGTCCTTAATTGGCTTGCAGTCTTAATCTGGAGTCACTTCTTTATTTGCATTTAACTTTGTCAAGAAATGAATAACAACAAATATAGCATCATTGATAAAAAAAAAAAGTGAGTTGACTGACCATACAAAACAAATGCAGGTAGTCCTCGATTTATGGCCACAATTGACCCCACAATTTCTGTTGTTAAGTGAGACATTTGTTAAGTGAGTTTTGCCCCATTTTATGATCATTCTTGCCACAGTTGTTAAGTGAATCATTGTAGTTGTTAAGTTACTAACCGATTGTTAAGTGAACCTGGCTTCCACTTTGGTTGTCAAAAGTTTGCAAAAAGTGATCACATAAACTTGAGACATGGCAATGGTCATAAATATGAACCAGTTGCCAAGCATCTGAATTTTGCTTGGGGATGCTACAAAGGTTATAACTTGAAACATACTCATGTCACTTTTTTCAGTACCATTGTAACTTTTAATGGTCACTAAATGAACCATGGTAAGTCGAGGACTATCTATAATTAAATATTTTGAATTTGAAATGAATAACACAGGGTTAATCATATTGGACTTAGTTAGAGTTGCTGACTTCTCAGTCTAGTTAAGATATTTGTCCTTGTTAAAGTAAAGGTTTCTTTAAGAACAAAGTTCTTAAATTTTAGACAGTGATGTGAAAAAAAATGAAAACCTCCAGAGACATTTGAATAATACATATACCATATGATTTTTGTTTGGAACTAAAATACTGGTAAAAGTTTAAAATGTACTATTCAGGAAATAGCTGCAGAAAAAAGTTAACTGAGCAATTGGTTTAAGTTGAAGAAAATGAGTTGCATGATTCTCTCTTGGAGCGTGTTTTATTCAACCTTTTATTATCAATGACCTCATTTATGGCTTTGATGGGCAGATCAGATTAATGGATAGGTGATAGAAAATTGGAAATTCTGACCAATATCTAGGTTGACAGAATGAGATTGTAGTCTAATCTGTACAGGTTGGAAAACACATTTGAAATGCTGTGCACAATTATGGACACCACAGTTACAAAAGGACTTTGACATATTAGTAAGGATTCAGTGAGGGATAATTATAATGGTACTGGAACATGAGGCAAACATCAACACTCTCATCACTTGGTCCCAGTTTATATTCCAAAAGATTGACATGCAGTGTATCATGGCTTCCGATACATTGTCGCTCGCTAACTGCTTCTTGTTTACCCAAATTAATAACAGCTTTTCAACTTCCTTGAGTCTTTGGGAATGCTGCTTTTTACTGCTTTAACTCCTTTCTCCTTTATCACTTCTTTATTTTTAATGATGGTGGAAACCATTGTTCTAGGCATACCTTATTCCCTAGCAAGGTTAGCAATGGGAATATCACTCTTACATTTGCCTATTGTTTCTTTTTTTGCTCGATGATGATGCAACATAATCTTTTCTGCTTGAGCACTATCACTATTCCTTTTCTTAGGACTATGATAAGGAAAAAATCACAAAAATACACAAAATGCCATAGAAGCTAATAAGACTGCAAGGGGTTGTGCACAGGGCAAGTTCTACCACGTGACTATCCCATGACCCTTTGTTTCTGCTGGAAAGTGTAATACGTCACAAGGCAACTGAAACCAGCAAGTTCTAATTTGCATATTGAGTATCAAACAAACAAGTATGAAGACAAAATGTTCATATCAAAATACATCGAGTACCAAATTCAATGAGTTTCAAAACAATCAAGAACCGAGGTACCACTATATTACCTTATTGAAGATTTGTTGTTGATTTTACTAAAGAGTTACAGTATGTCTGATAGTAGACTGGATATGCTGTACTGCTTAAATTTTATTTGTCTGAGAGAATTTGTAATCTCCTAAAGTGAACCTGATCTGAGAAAATTTACTAAGGATCTGGAGCAGGGGTGAAATGTAAAATTTGTTACTACCTGTTCTGTGGTTGTGGCTTGGTGGGGGGTGGTTAATGTGACTGGGTGGGCATGGCCAACTTTGTTTTTTTTTTTTAACTTTTCAAAGCATTTTTTCTAATGCTTTGAAAAGCCTCTCTGCCGATCAGGAACTCAGTTGGGATCGTCAGAGACTTTTCAAAGCATTTTTTTTACCACCTCTTCGGCCAAGAGGTTGCAGAAAAAAATGCTTTGAAAAGCATCTGATGATCCCAGCTGAGCCGCATGATCATCAGAGGCTTTTTTTTTTTTACTTTTAAAAGCATTTTTTCATTGGAAGAGGTTGTAGAAAAAATGCTTTTAAAAGTAAAAAAAAAAAAAGCCTCTGATGATCATGTGACTCAGCTGGGCATGGTGGAGGGGCAGGGATTTTTGCTACTAGTTCTCTGAACCATGTGCCCCCATCGCTACCGGATCGGGTGATCCGGTCCGAACCGGGAGCATTTCACCCCTGATCTGGAGAGAAGCAGCCATGACAAAATCTTTTCTATCTTTCACAATGGATTCTCACAAACTGAAGAGATACAAAGGGAACCAAGTTGTATATGCCATAGGCTGAGATAGTGCCTATCAGAGAGACAGAATGCTGGCCAGTATATTTAACTCCTTTTCTCTAAATAGAAAGTAGGCATGATATCTTAAGCCATTATTATAGAATGCATAAATAAAAAGGAAGAGAACACACAAACTGCCTAATATTCAACAAAGTTCACATTGTAATACATTTTAAAACTTAAGCTGCAGTCAGCCAGGCAGACAATGTAATATGCTTATCTAACTGTAAAAAAATTCTTGCCAAGAAAAGCTGCAAAAGCTTTTCTTCTTCATTAAAAGAAGAAAAAAAGAGAGCTGCTCTGCATTGTCTCTTGCATTAAATCCTACAATAGTGGCCAAAATTGTGGAAACCTTTTGGGAAAAGGTATTTTCCCAAAAGGTATTTTTGAGGTTTGATGGCTAATAACACCACTTTTTATTGGAGTTTCAAGATAATCATATTCCACTGCTGGAATAGCCTGGGAATAGCCCAGACCTTAACCCAATTGAAAATCTATGGAACCGACTAAAGAAACTTGTTAGTCAGAAGCGACCCAGCAATAAAACCCAGTTAATAGAAGCAATCATTCAATCTTGGTTTCACATTATAACAGCTGCAAAACTAAAAGACTTGGTTCACTCCATGGGAAGACGTTGTAAGGCCGTAATTCATGCTAAAGGTTACCCAACTAAGTATTAACTGACATGGTGATAATTTTTGTACTGTATATCTTGTTTTTTCTATGGTGATAATTTTTGTATACCTCGTTTCACTTTTCTTCTTTATAACTGCTTTCTAATAGCAAATCCTTCATAAAAGTTATTGCATTACATTCTTGATTAAATTATCTTTCCATTGATATATAATTTTGTGATACTACTCCAAAAAAAAGTGGTGTTATTAGCTAGTTTTAGAAAATACACTTTTCCCAAAAGGTTTCCACAATTTTGGCCACTGTATGTGCCCTAAGGAATCCTTATGGCCATTTTCATTTATAAATAGAGTTCGCGCCCATCTATTTGGAATGCAGTAATAGCAAATTATCTACAATGAGACTAGATTAGACTAGGTTATCTCCAATGACTTTTATAACTTTTTCTCTACATTGTGGCTTTATAGGTAGACACTCTTAGTGAGTGTCTACCTATAACCTAGGTCATAACCTTTATGATCTAGTAAGTTTATTTTATTTTATTTTTATTTTTTATTGAATTTTATTGAAAAGAGCCTTGGTACTACAGTGGTTTAAAGCACCCTGTTATTAACACAGCTGCCTGCAATTTACTGCTGGTTCGAATCTCTCCAAGGCTCAAGGTTGACTCAGCCTTCCATCCTTTCTAAGGTAGGTTAAATGAGGACCCAGTTTGTGGGGGCAATAAGCTGACTTTGTATAAATATACAAAAGTATGAAGGCTATTGCTTAATGCACTGTAAGCCGCCCTGAGTCTCCGGAGAAGGGCGGCATATAAATCAAATAAAAAAAAAAAATTTCTATACCGCCCTACTCCCGAAGGACTCAGGGCAGTGAACAGCCATGAAATAAAACACATACATATACAAAATTTAAAATAGAATAAAGTGAATTAAATAAATTTGGCTGAATTGATACCCATAATTTAAAATACCCATATTTTAAAATACAGTAAAAATTTAAAATTTACACTTAAAAGGGAGAAGATTTAGGCGAGGCCAGCTTGATGAAATAAAAGAGTCTTCAGCTCGCGGCGGAAGGTGCGCAGATCCGGAATCCTCCGTATCTCTGGGGGGAGCTCATTCCAGATCGTCGGTGCCCCCACAGAGAAGGCTCTCCCCCTAGGGGCCGACAGCCGACATTGTTTGGCCAACGGCACCTGGAGGAGCCCCTCTCTGTGGGAGCGTACTGCTCAGTGGGAGGCTATTGATGGTAGTAGGCGGTCCCGTAAGCAACCAGGTCCTAAGCCATGGAGCGCTTTAAAGGTGGTAACCAGAACCTTGAAGCGCACCCGGAAGACCACTGAGAGCCAGTGCAGCTTGCGCAGGAGAGGTGTTACATGGGAGCTCCACGCTGCTCCCATAACCACCCGCGCGGCCGCACTCTGCGCCAGTTGGACCCTCCGGGTGCACCTCAAGGGGAGCCCCAAGTAGAGAGCGTTACAATAGTCCAGATGAGAGGTGACGAGGGCATGAGTGACTGTGCGTAATGAGTCCTGATGTAGAAAGGGACGCAACTGGCGAATCAGGCAAACCTGATGAAAAATCCTCCCGGTCACGGCCGTCAAGTGCTCTTCTAAAGACAGCCGTGAATCCAGGAGGACGCCCAAGTTACGAGCCCTTTCCATGGGGGCCAATGATTCGCCCCCAATAGCCAGCGATGGTGCCAGCTGACTATATCGGGACGTCGGAAACCACACCCCCTCGGTCTTGGATGGGTTGAGCCTGAGCCCGTTTCTCCCCATCCAGATCTGTACGGCCTCCAGGCACTGGGACATCACTTCAAGGGCATCATTGGGGTGGTCTGGGGTGGAGATGTACAGCTGGGTGTCGTCAGCGTACAGATGGTACTTCACCCCGAAACCACGGATGATCTCGCCCAGCGGCTTTACATAAATGTTGAACAAAAGGGACGAGAGAACTGATCCCTGCGGCACCCCACATATAAGGGGCCTCGGGGTCGATCTCTGCCCCCCTGTCAACACAGACTGCGACCGGTCAGAGAGAAAGGAGGAGAACCACCGTAAAACGGTGCCTCCCACCCCCAACCCTTCCAGCCGGTGCAGCATGATACCATGGTCGATGGTATCAAAAGCTGCTGAGAGGTCTAACAGGACCAGGACAGAGGAACAACCCCTGTCCCGAGCCCTCCAGAGATCATCAACCAACGCGACCAATGCCGTTTCCGTGCTGTACCCAGGCCTGAAGCCCGACTGGAACGGATCTAGATACGACGCTTCATCCAGGTACTGGGGAAGCTGTCGCGCAACCACACTCTCAACAACCTTTGCAACGAAGCAAAGGTTGGAGACTGGACGATAATTAGCCAATACTGCCGGGTCCAGGGAAGGCTTCTTGAGAAGGGGCCTTACCACCGCCTCTTTCAGGGCGGCGGGTAAGACACCCTCACCCAACGAAGCGAAGTTATAAAGCACAACATCACATGACCATGCCAATTGACGACAACAGTCCCAGTTGCTGTTGTTAGGTAAATCCTGCATAGTAGCCGCATCCTGAAATCTGCCAGCTTTCCCACTGACTTTGCTTGTCGGCAGTGAAGGTCACAAATTGCAATCAGGAAAAAAAATATTTCTTCTTTGCATTACAGCCCCTCCTCCACCTCGTATCTCTTGCTGCTACTTCTGCCAGTTACTGAGAATCTGTGTACTGTGGACATAGACACTTCTTTGAATTCATGGTCAATTTCTGTAGAATTGGCATTCTTCCATTTATTTTTTTTCATAATATGAAAAAAATGATTTTTTTAAAAAATTAAAGTTTTGCAAAGTATGTTGAAATCATACATATTAAGGATATATTTACGTTGTTATGTTTTCTAGAATAAGATTAAATTAACAAAATTGTTTATAAAATGGAGTTTTATACAGTAATATGTGCACTACTATTAAAATATATACAACTCCTGTAAAAATATATTGTTCAAATTTATAAACGAATGAAAAGGCATCTAACAGTAATGGATCCCTGTGTCCTACTGAATAAAGTGTTTATTTTGGGACATAAATATAATTTATTTTCTAACTGTAATTGGTTCCTGAATGCAACTAAACTTTATGAGCATCTCTAATCAAAACCCTTGAAAACAATTTGGACCTAATAATATTATTCATCCTAACTAGTGAAAAGTTTTAATTAGTTATCCTATGACTATAAATCCCGTTGCTTATAAATCTAACTTAAAAAGAAAATGAAACGTATTATCTAAAAATGCTTGGTCTCCACCCAGAGTATTTCTGTGAGGGAAATCGGAGGTTCAAAAATGTGATAGATAATAAGTAAATAAATATACTGTCTGTAAGAGTAAAAGAGAGAGAGAATGAGAGAGTGATGACTAAAGAACCATAGACTTTCCAATGCTCAAAATACCACAAATCTTACTACCATCTCATCTCTCCATTACAAGTGCCTTTTGTTAAAAAAAAATTGAAATAATGTTTAGCACTTTAAATATTGAAAATATTTGGATACTTTCTATTGTAATCTTTATAACATTCATGAAAACTAAATATTTTATTTCCCTATTGGAAATGATGATACTAAGACTAAGAAAATACGTTCATGACAGAAAAAGAGATGAGACTCGTGTTTATATTTTCTCAGCCAATCTAAAGGTCTTCCAAAGGTCAGGTGGCAACACGTCTGGCAGCGTCATCCATCAGGAATGTTGAGACAGTTGGTCAGCCATCCCCTTCTGAAATCCAGTTTCGATTCCCACGAAGTCCCCTCCTACAAAGACAAACCCCCTCCTGCTCTCTTCCCCCCCTTTGCTCCATACCTAATCCCTCCCCGTTTCTTATGGCAGCTAAAGCAGAAAAGCTGAGGCTGACATTCGGCCCCTCTTGCAGAAGAGACGTTAGTCCTAAATAAAAGGAAGAAAGAGAAAGAGAAACAGAATATATACAATGATCAAGGTTTATCAGGGTATTTGGCATAGAACTGTTGTACTTTCTTGGGAGCTCGGACATCCCGTTTATTTACCCATTCAGCCTGAGATAGTGGAAAATGTTTCCAGGCAATCAGATATTGGACTTTACCATGGTGTTTTCCAGAGTCCAAGATTTCCTTAACCTCAAAATGTTGCTCCCCTTCTATGAGGATGGGAATTGGAGGGTTGCTATGATCAGCCCTGAGGGGAGATGAGTGTTCAGGTTTCAATAAACTAACATGAAATACAGGATGTATCCGTCTCAAGGTAATTCCAATTCAACTGTCACTGGATTTATCAGTCTAATCACACGGAATGGTCCTACGTACTTAGGCCCCAGCTTTTTAGACCTCTGGGTGGTTTGTAAGTATTTGGTAGACAAATAGACTTTATCCCCCACTTTATAAATGTGAGCTGGGGACCTTTTCTTATCGGCTTGTGCCTTATGAGCTCGGTGTGCCTCATCTAATGCCTTCCGAGTCACTGTCCAGGTGCTCCTTAGTTGTTCCATCCAATCTATCAAGGAGGGATTTTGGGGATCATCTTGAGGTAACTCGGGAATGGGTACAAAATCCTGGCCCGATGCAACCTTAAAAGGGGTGAATCCGGTGCTACTGTGTACAGAATTGTTATATGCCACTTCTGCAAATGGTAACAAGTCTACCCAATTGTCCTGTTGGTAATTCACGTAACACCTAAGGTATTGTTCGAGCACCCCATTGGTTCTTTCACAAGCGCCATTTGTCTGAGGGTGGTGACTGGAACTCAACCCCTGTGCGGAACCTATCAATCTTAAAAATTCTCTCCAGAAAGTGGAAGTAAATTGCACACCCCTGTCAGAAATTATTCTTTTTGGAGACCCATGTAGTCGGTAAATCTGCCGAATAAACAATTTTGCGAGGGTTTTTGCTGAAGGGATCTTTGAGCAAGGTATGAAATGTACTTGTTTGGAAAACAAATCAGTTACTACCCAAATGACAGTGCAGCCCTCACTGTCTGGTAAGTCCACAATAAAGTCCATAGATATTTCCTTCCATGGGGCGTTTGGTCTAGCCACACTTTGCAGTAATCCAGGGGATTTTCCTGGAGGTCTTTTAGCCGAGGCACATACTGGACAGCTAGCCACATATGCCTGTATGTCCTTTTTTAGTGCAGGCCACCAAAACTGTCTCTTAACAAGATGTAAAGTTTTGACAAACGCAAAGTGTCCTGCGGCTTTGGCATCATGCGCATATTTCAATACAGTTGGTCTTAATGTGGTCGGAACATACAATTTTGATCCAACCCAAGCTAGTCCGTCGCGAAGTGTGCATTCATTCAAGTGGATTTTAAACCACTCGTCAGCTTTTAGCGGTTCTCGTAACTTTTCGAGTAAATCCCCCGAGACTTCTGGATCGGTTTTACTCTGTGCTCTGGTAGTGACAGGTGTTGCCAATTGTGTTAAGGGGATCATTGGTTGAACCACTTCCTTCTTTATGCTGTTGTACTGTGGTAATCTGGAAAGTGCGTCCGCCATGAAATTTTTTCCCCCAGGAAGGTAACGTAAAGTGAAATTGAAACGCTTGAAATGTTGGGCCCAGCGTGCCTGTTTGGGTGACAATTTGCGTGGTGTTTTTAGTGCTTCTAGATTCTTATGGTCAGTCCACACCTCGAAAGGGTGTTTCGCCCCTTCTAAAAATTGTCTCCATGTTAACAGCGCCCATCTAACTGCAAACGCTTCTTTCTCCCATATGGCCCATCTCCTTTCTGTCTCAGATAGTTTACGGGATGTGTAAGCACAGGGTTGTAATATTCCATTCTCATTCTTTTGCAAGAGTATTGCTCCTACGGCAACGTCGCTAGCATCCGCTTGTACTACAAAAGGTTGTTCTATGTCGGGGTGTTTGAGCACAGGTTCAGCTGCAAACAACCGTTTCAGTTTTTCGAAAGCGGCCTGACAGTCCATAGTCCATTCTAGTGGTTTCGAGGGTTTGGGTTTTATTTCCCCTTTGGTTTTGAGCAAGTTTGTAATTGGCAGTGCGATTTTTGCGAAAGAGGGGATAAATTGTCTATAAAAATTAGCAAACCCTAAGAAACTCTGTAACTGTTTACGGGTGCGTGGTGCGGCCCATTCCATTACTGCCTGGACCTTTTCCGGGTCCATCTCTATCCCCTCATGCGATATACGATATCCAAGATGGTTGATTTTGTCTTGATGGAATTCACATTTAGAAAGTTTGGCATAGAGTTCAGCTGCTCTGAGTTTATTCAAGACCGCTCGAACCAATCTTATATGGTCGGCCATGTTGTCAGAATAAATTAGAATATTGTCCAAATAGACCAACACCCCCTTATATAGATGCTCATGCAACACTTCGTTGATCAACTGCATGAATACGGCCGGGGCCCTCTGTAGTCCAAAAGGGAGTACTCTAAATTGGAAACATCCCAGTGGGCAATTAAATGCTGTCTTCCATTCATCTCCCTCTTTTATTCTCACTCAGTAGTATGCCTCTCTTAAATCAAGTTTGGTAAAAAAAATTTCCTTTTCCTAAATGGGCCAACATGTCCTTCATAAGTGGGAGGGGATAGACATTTTCCACGCAAATGGCGTTCATGTTTCTATAATCAACAACTAATCTGAAGGATCCATCTTTCTTTTCGCGGAACATTACTGGCGCTGCTACCTTGGGTTTGGCTCGTTCGATAAATCCCCGTTCTAAGTTTTTGTCAATAAAATTTCGCAATTCCCCCAATTCTCGAGGCGTCATGGGGTATATTTTTGTTTTGGGAAGCTTCACCCCTGGGAGTATTTCAATGGTGCAGTCAGTGGCCCTGTGGGGAGACAGAGCATCCGATGCTTTTTCACTAAACACTTCCTTGAAGTCACAATATTCCTTCGGAATTTTCTCTTCTCCCTCAATATAGTTAATGGCTACTGCTGCCCCTTCTGGTCTTATGTCGTCCCTTAGGGAGGGGCCTTCCTTTTCCGGAGTTGGGTCTGCTGTACGGATGCGCAGGACCCCCGTTTTCCAATTTACTCATGGGTTCCATTTACGAAGCCAGGGCAGTCCTAGAATCAGGGGTCTTTCCATGCCAGGTGCTACGATAAAACTGAGCTTCTCTACATGATTCCCCAACTGTAGTTCAAGGGGTTCGGTCATAAAACTAGCTGGGCCCCCTCCTGCAATCGACCCATCTAATTGACAAAATGCAATGGGTCTTTTTAAAGTTTTCAGTCTCAGTCCCATTTCCTCCACTACTTTGGGGCTAATTATGCACCTAGTGCACCCCGAGTCCAACAGGGCTAACAATTGCGCGTGAGTTCCTGTGGAGGGCACCCTTACTTCTACGGGGATGAGTAAGGGTTCTTCCGTGTGACTCACCCGTTCGTTGGTGTCAGAGTCGGAGTCCGTCTTGCTGTTGTCATCGTTGGTCGGAGTTCCCAACTCAGGCTGGTTCCGGGGAGTGAACTCAACGACTTCTCCTTTCAGGGCGGTGCCGCGGGTTTTGGCGGGTATTTTATCGCTTTTCTTTTGGCTGGCCCCGGTGGCTTTTGGCGGTGGTTTGGAGAAACATTCGGCCGCCCGGTGACCCTCCTTCCCACATTTGAAACAGGTGAAGGGCTTTGACTTGGGTTTGAATTCGGTCTTCCCGCCAGTCATCTTGGCCGCCCCCTTACGGTAGAAAGAGGATGACTGGTCCCCCATCCGCCTTCCTCGGAGTTCGCTCCGTTTCAGCTCGATCTCCACATCCTCAGCTACTATGTACCATCTATCCAAATCATCGGGGACCCCCATGCTCCTGCAATCTCGATATATCTCTTCATTCAATCCATCCTTGAAACTCTCCAAAAGAGCCATTTCTGACCAGCCTGTCATATAAGGTGCCAGTTCACGAAACTCTTGGATATACTCTGCCACCGGCCTCCGGCCCTGCTGAATGCTCTTCATTCTGAGTCTCGCCTTTCGTTCAGCTAAATGGTCTTCAAAACGCCTTCTAAGGGCCCTCATGAACTGGTTGTAATTTCTCAGCAGGAGGGAGTTGTTATTGTGGAGAACCACCATCCACTCAGCCGCCACTCCCTCTAGGGCATTCGCAATGCTTCTGACTTTAGCCGCCTCTGTTTCGTAGTCCTCCCCCCAATCCTGCATGTGGTTCCACACTTGGGTCAGGAAAAATCCCAAGGTTTTAGGATTTCCATCAAACTTCCCAGGAAGGGGGGGATTTTTGGCTTTTTACGTCTGTGGGGGGGGGGCCTGCAGGGCTGGGGTTCTCTGGCCGGCTGCATCTCTCCCTCAAGCTGCCGAAGCCTGGGATGTTCCCTCCTCAAACTCTTCCTCTCCCCCGCAGGCTGTCTCTTCGGCCTCCCCCCGGGGTCTGCTTCCCCCTTCTCCACAGGAGTTTCAAAAGACTCACGGTTTTTTCTGCTTTCTTCCACATCACGGATAAGCTGCAAGGCTTGATCTATCATGAGACATTCCTTCTGCTGTTGCATCCACACTGCCTCCCTTTTTCGGGGTCTGGAAGTCGTCACTCCCCGGGGATTCTCCCCCCAGTCCGGCAGTCTCCCCACTCCTTTGGACCATCTACCTTCCTCCGGCTCCAAACGGAGTTTTTCCAGCCATTCTGCAGTTTCTCTTTCCGACTGGAGGGCGGTTGAACTCGCTGCCCCCATCTTCCCTTCTTCATCACTCCCTCGATCTGACATACTTTGGATTTTCAGTCCCCTCGGGTTTTGTCCGGGATGACTGGGATGACTTCCAGCTTAATGTCAGGTATGCTTCCTTCAGTATCCAGGAAAGAAAACCCCAAACTCAAGCATTTTGAAGAATTTGGTACTTTTACTGAATATGAAAGATTAACAGCCCAGGAAAAGCTGGAAGTGATCAAAACGCGCGAAATGCATCTACTAAGCTTCTTCCCCCCCTCGTGTTTATATTTTCTCAGCCAATCTAAAGGTCTTCCAAAGGTCAGGTGGCAACACGTCTGGCAGCGTCATCCATCAGGAATGTCGAGACAGTTGGTCAGCCATCCCCTTCTGAAATCCAGTTTCGATTCCCACGAAGTCCCCTCCTACAAAGACAAACCCCCTCCTGCTCTCTTCCCCCCCTTTGCTCCATACCTAATCCCTCCCCGTTTCTTATGGCAGCTAAAGCAGAAAAGCTGAGGCTGACAGAGTGCCCTGTACTCTAGTGAACTTTGAATCTTGCTTAAGCATTAGCTCTTCCCTCTGACAGCTACTGTTATCCAGGATCTACTATCTATAATGATTACTCATATCAGATGAAGGACTACAATTGCTGAAGGAATACAAAGGAGAACAAGATACATAAAAGCCCATTTAAATTTCTCTGCCTTCCTGTAAGCAAGGGAACACTGAGAGAAGAAATAGTATGATAGACCTCATGTTTTAGTATCAGAAACATAATCATTGTCTTTCATGGTCTCAATTAGGAATATAGTGGATTTAAAATAAGCCCTCAAAAATATCCTTTCTTTGGAACTTTGCTTTTAGTTGTAATTTTAATTTCAAATGATTACATTTCTCTGAGCAAGAATTGGAACTATATTCTGATTGCTGCAGTAATGAGTGAAGTATGCTGAATATATTCTAAAGGTCTATAGTCAGTCCAGCTTCTATACAATACTGCTTTTGTACACCAAGGACAGTGGTATCAGTGAAACCATTGAAAAAGAATAGAAGCTGAGAAGATTGCTTTGCTTTATTGGAAAGACTATAGTGTTCGGATCTATACCTTCTACATAGGAATTGATTTTAATAGTACTGGGAGAAATCTGATCAATATGATTTTTGTTATGTAAATAGGTTTGTTTGGCGGGAAGTTCGAATTAACTGACCCTCAGCTGATTGGCTGACCACCACAGCTGCTAGGTATATAAAGGGAGCTGGCTCCCCTGGTCAGTTGCTGGAGTCTCACCATACAATAAAGAGCTGTTGTCACGAACTACTCTGGCTTGCTGCATCCTCATTCACCCCACTTAACCTTGGCGACGAAGGTGGGATTTTGAGGCCAGAAGCAGAGGAGAGCTGAAGCCACACTCGAGAGAAAGAGCTGAAGCCACGTTCAGAGAAGGGACCGGAGACCGCAACCAAATCCAGCCAGGCGAGCGAGCGGAGCACAGGAGAATCCCCGAAACGATGTCTGCCTACACCCCGCCAGCGCCTTTCGACCCCAAGGAAGAGAAGTGGGGATCCTACATGTCTCGGTTCGAGTGCTTCATGGTGGCAAATGACATGCAAGGGCTACCGGACGTTCGGAAGAAAGCCCTGTTCCTGAGTCACTGCGGGCCAAGGGTCTTCGACACAGCCGAAGCATTGTCGGAGCCGAATTCAGTCCACAACATTTCCTGGTCGACGCTACAGACCCTGCTGAAAGACCACTATGCACCAACGCCATTGAAGTACGTCCAACGCTATGATTTCTGGCAACGGCTACAGCAGGAGGGCGAATCGATCAGCGAGTACGTCGCCGCCCTGGTAAGGCCGCAACCCAATGTGAGTACCGAGACCTGGATGAGAAGCTCCTAGAGCAACTAATTTGCGGAGTGAGAGATAGCCGGCTCCAGAGAAGGCTGCTTGCAAGGTCAAACCTGACCCTACTCATCGCGCTAGACGAGGCCAGGGCGCAAGAGTCGGCAGTAAAGGCCGCCGAGAGATTAAAGAGCTCCCACCTAACCAAAACAACGCAGAAGACAGCGCCAGTGCATCGAGAGGCCGTAAGCACCGCGAGCGAGGGGGAGTCTGAAGAGGAGGTCTACCGCACCGAGCAGTCCCGCACAGCCTGGAGGGAGCCCAGAGACGGATGCGCCAGCTGCGGAGGGTCCCACTCACGACAAAACTGTAAGTTCAGGGACGCCGTTTGCCATTCCTGTGAGAAGAGGGGCCACATCGCTAGGGTCTGCAGATCGAAGTCACACCAGAGCTACAGACCACGTGGCCAGACTGCCCAATCCGAGACGGCGCCACACCGAAGGCCCAACAGGGATGGTGGAAACCGGAAGGGCGCGAAATTTGAAGACGCTGGGGCCTACACCATACGCATCGCACAGACCTGCACCTCGCCCGGAGAGAAGACCTACACCACGGTCGAGATCAAGGGACGGGAGTGCCAGATGGAGATAGACACGGGATCACCAATATCCATCATGTCTTGGGAGAATCTGAAGAAAGTCATCCCCAGCGTACACAAGCGACAGCTCCAGCCGCAGCAACGCAGACTGAAGGATTACCAGGGGAACCGCATACCCGTTGAAGGCAGAGGCGAGTTCCAAGTCCAGTACGGGGAGTTTACCGAGAAACTGCCCCTCACCATCGTCAGCGACAACCTCCCCAGCCTCCTGGGCATGGACTGGTTTAGGGCCCTAGGCATGGGATTCACCGGAGTAAGGAACGTTCGAAGCACCCTGAAGGAAGACCTGATGCAGGAGTTCCAGGACGTGTTCAACGAAAGGCTTGGCAAGTATGTGGGGACCCCGATTTCATTTAATCTAGACCCCAATATTGCACCCATCCGCTTAAAGCCTAGGCGGGTACCATTTGCCCTGAAGCCCAAAATAGACATTGAACTGGACAAATTAATCAAACAAGGGGTGCTCGTTCCAGTCGACCACGCCAAATGGGAGACCCCAATTGTTACACCGGTCAAGCCGGACGGGTCAGTGCACATATGCGCTGACTATAAATGCACAATAAATAAGGCCCTGCAGCAGAGCGCCTATCCAGTGCCCGTCGTTCACCACTTATTGCATTCCCTGGGCCCCGGCAAGATCTTCGCAAAACTCGATCTTGCGCAGGCGTACCAGCAGCTGCCGGTAGATGGTGCTACCGCAGAGGCACAGACTATCGTAACCCACAGAGGGGCCTTCAAGTGTACCCGTTTGCAATTCGGGGTAAGCGTGGCCCCCGGACTGTTTCAAAGTACCATGGAGCGGCTACTACAGGGGATCCCCAGGGTGGTGCCCTATTTCGATGACGTACTCATTACCGCCGACAACGAGCACCAGCTAAGAGAAAGACTGAGGGAGGTATTAAGGAAATTCAGGGACGCAGGACTCAGAGTGAAACGCAACAAATGCATGATCGCAGTCCCCTCAGTCGAATTCCTAGGGTACAGGGTAGATGGCACCGGCATTCACCCCACAGAAAGCAAGATCAGGGCAATCCAAGAAGCACCCACCCCCAAAGACAAGGCAGAATTACAGGCATTCCTGGGACTATTAAACTTCTATGCCATTTTCCTTAAGGACAAGGCAACAGTGGCAGAACCCCTACATAGACTGTTAACCAAAAAAGCCATTTGGAAATGGGGGAAGGCTGAAGACAGGGCATTCGCCGGCATTAAAAAACTGCTATCAGCTGAGAGTTTTCTAATCCAGTACAACGCAACGCTTCCCCTTGTTCTAGCATGTGACGCGTCCCCGTTCGGGGTGGGAGCCGTCCTGAGCCACAGACTCCCGAATGGCCTAGAGGCGCCCATCGCATATTACTCCCGAACTCTATCAAGTGCCGAGCGAAATTATAGCCAGCTCGACAAGGAGGCCCTAGCCACCGTTTCGGGAGTGAAAAAATTCCACGAGTACTTGTTCGGGAGGGACTTTGAGTTAATCACATACCATCGACCGCTCCTGGGTCTCCTCACGGGAGATCGACCAACCCCGGCAACACTTTCGCCCAGGATGACACGCTGGGCCATCTTCCTCGCAGCATACTCCTATCGCCTGGTACATTGACCAGGGGCGGACATGGGCAACGCGGACGCACTCAGCCGATGCCCACTACCCGACAGTTTAGAAGACCCCACACCTGGCATCCCCATCCTGCTGATAGACGTTTTGGACTCTGGGCCCATCACATCAGCCGAGGTTGCGAGAGCCTCAACCAAAGACCATGTGATCCGGACAGTCGCAAGTTGGGTCATGAGGGGGTGGCCGGAAAGGATTGGGAGCGGGGAATTTAAACCATTCGCGGGAAAACGGGATGAGTTGACAATGCAAGGGGGTTGTTTACTATGGGGCGATCGGGTTGTTATTCCCTCACGTTTAAGGGAAAAAGTTTTAACGTTGTTGCATGAGGGGCACCCAGGGATTGTAAGAATGAAGGGGCTAGCCAGGAGCTACGTCTGGTGGCCCAGCATGGATACAGACATTACCAAGTGGGTGGGGAAATGCCAGCCCTGCCAAGAGTCCAGATCAGACCCGCCAACGGCACCCGTGAGAGAGTGGGAAAGGCCCCAGGGACCCTGGTCCAGAATGCATATTGACTTTGCAGGCCCATTCCATGGACAGACCTTCATGGTCATCGTAGACGCATTCTCCAAATGGTTGGAGATCAAGCTAATGAAGGCCACTACCACCGACGCAACCATCAGAGAGCTAAGACAGTTATTTGCCACACATGGGTTACCGGACATCCTAGTGTCAGATAACGGGCCACAGTTCACCGCAACACAGTTCGAGGGCTACTTAGCGGGACTTGGGATCAGACATATCCTTTCTGCCCCATTTCACCCGGCTAGTAACGGACAGGCTGAGAGATTTGTTAGGTCAGCAAAGGAGGCCCTTTCACGCTTAAGCCCCGGGGACTGGCAGGAAAGGGTAGACAAGTTCTTAATAGCTCAGCACTCCACACCCTGTACGGCCACGGGCCGAAGTCCGGCCGAACTATTAATGGGGCGGAAACTCCGGGGAATACTAGATAGGCTCAACTCCAATTACTCCCCAGAGGTCTTCAAAGGGGGGGGAGAGGAAGCTTAGAGAATTCACCATAGGAACACCAGTTCACGCTAGAAACTATGGACAGGGCCCACTCTGGGAAGCCGGGACAATCACAGAAATCACGGGGCCCAAATCATACAGGGTAGATATGGGAGACAGGAGAGTTTGGCGCAGACACATTGACCAGCTTAGAAAACGGGTAACCACAGACACCGATGACAAATTAGACGACCCCATCTCTGACCATGACTACCAGCCAGAAGCACAAAACACGAGCCCGAGTAGAGCGGAGAACTTAGCTGAGGATTCTGGTATCCAGCGCCGCCCCATCGAGGTAGTCCCAACAGCCGAAGAAGTCGCTGCCCACGAGGAGGTCCCGGAGGCCTCATTGGCGGAGCAGGGAGAAACAGAAAGTCCCTCCGACCTGCTCGACGCCGCCCCTCCGACTGAACTGCGCAGGTCAACTAGGACTCGCACACGCCCTAGTCACCTGAGAGACTATGTATGCAAATAACACCCCAAGTGACTTCTGGGAGGGGAGGAATGTTATGTAAATAGGTTTGTTTGGCGGGAAGTTTGAATTAACTGACCCTCAGCTGATTGGCTGACCACCACAGCTGCTAGGTATATAAAGGGAGCTGGCTCCCCTGGTCAGTTGCTGGAGTCTCACCATACAATAAAGAGCTGTTGTCACGAACTACTCTGGCTTGCTGCGTCCTCATTCACCCCACTTAACAATTTTGGATAGTTGAGATTTAAAATATAAAGGTAAAGGTTCCCCTCGCACACATGTGCTAGTCGTTCCTGACTCTAGGAGGCATTGCTCATCTCTGTTTCAAAGCCAAAGAGCCAGCACTGTCCAAAGACATCTCCGTGATCATGTGGCCGGCATGACTAAATGCCAAAGGCACACGGAATGCTGTTACCTTCCCACCAAAGGTGGTCCCTATTTTTCTACTTGCATTTTTATGTGCCTTCCAACTGCTATGTTGGCAGAAGCTGGTACAAGTAACGGGACCTCACCCTGTTACACAGCACTAGGGATTCGAACTGCTGAACTGCTGACCTTTCGATCGACAAGCTCAGCATCTTAGCCACTGAGCCACCGTATCCTTATATTTAAAATATGGTCCCCTCACAATTAATGAATAGACTAAAGATACCCAAGAATTAGTCAGTGAAAGCCGGGAGATACCAAGGGCGACATATACATTTATCAAATAATTAAATAAATTGTTAAACACATTTATATGTAACATTTTACTGTTAATTTTCAGATAGATAGATAGATAGATAGATAGATAGATAGATAGATAGATAGATAGATAGATAGATAGATAGATAGATGATAGATAGATAGATAGATAGATAGATAGATAGATAGATAGATAGATAGATAGATAGATAGATAGATAGATAGATGATAGATAGATGATAGATAGATAATTGTAGTTTCCATTTATAATAAAGGTTTGCTGAACAAAATCTTGACCAGCTTTGTGAAATCATTTTCACAATAAATAGGAACAGGGAGAAAAATGAAGCAAATAAAAGAGGGATATAAAGGGCAAATCCTATCATACCAAAGCAAACAAAAACACTGAGCTTTGTATTATTTCTCTTAGCAATTAGGAAGAGTTCTGGGCACAGAAAGACTTGAATTTAATTTGGGAGTTCTTTCAAGACTTCTACTCTGACACATTCTCTGGTAAATCATTATTAGTGTTTCAGGCACTGAAAACTTACAATCATAATAGTGTATGCCTTTCTTGCCTTTCCAAGTCCTAGCTTCTTGGGCTCTTTGAGCAAGTCACATGCATCCAAAAAGAGAAATCAACTATTTAAGGAGGAGTTATATTTTTTTAATGTGCTGATTTTCTGTTTCAAATATTGGTCAGAACTTTGCTAAACATTTAACCTCAAATGGTAAATGGGAAAGCTGTGTGCTCAGTATATTAGTCTTGCCAGTACATGATTCACTAGGGAAGACTGAAGTTTGCTTTTATTTTTGCAACTTCTGCTCTGTGACATTATAAGCTGCAATTGCTTGCGTCTTCTCTGCTGAATAATTATTGAATCAAACAACTACTTTCCATTTTTATATCTATATAATCATAGCCAAACATTCAGATGGCTATGACTATATAGCCATCTTAACATAAGACAATGCCCTTTCAAAGTCTATAATCAAAATATATAAATTATCACAAATTTTCTGAGCCTAATTTTAGGTCTCTGTGTGACTTTTGTTAACTTTGAGAATCTTTTTATTTAATACCAGGATACTTGAAAGGTAACTAATGCATATAAAAGGTTATCCATTAAACCAACATATTCTTATATTATAAATTAAAATGTCTGGAAGAAAGAAAAGAATGGGAAAACCTATTAATAAGAATTATCATAGCACCACATACAGATTCAAGATAGAAACAATCACCCCATCAAAGAAGAATATAATAAGGTCCGTATTTGCTATGACCTGTCCTGAGTTAGCAATACTCTACATACAAAAATCACTTGTCAAAACTATCACAGAGTGAAGAAACAGCACAAAAAAAAAATAATAGTCAAACAGAACAGCAGCACATTTCAAGAATGCCAGTAGTGTCTTGCTGAGATAAAGAAAATCCTCTTGCTGCTGGTGATATTAAAGCAAAAATACAACAAATATATCTTACATACATCTCAACAATCTGATTGCTTTTGTCTTCACTGTTATTAAAATACAATTTAAAAAGTAGACATTATCTATCATTTCTCAAGGAGTAATCATACTGTTTGGAAATCCCACTGATATCCCATTAAAAAAATGTTGCATTGCCTATTAAAAGCATTTCAGCAAGGCCATAGATGGAAACCTGTGGCCCATGCATGGATTTAATGTTAAAGAGGCTGTAGCTTTCCTTTAAAAAAAAAAAAAAAAAAGTGATGTTGAATAGATATACATTATTTGCAACTGTTTCAGGAATATGTCAGGGAAAGAGAAGTTTGTAAATTAACATATTTCTACCCATAGTACTATAGGGATGCAGTGGCTAAGACGCAGAGCTTGTTGATCGAAAGGTTGGCAGTTCAACGGTTCGAATCCCTAGTGCCGTATAATGGGGTGAACTCCCATTACTTGTCCCAGCTTCTGCCAACCTAGCAGTTCAAAAGCATGTTAAAAATGCAAGTAAAAAAATAGGGACCACCTTTGGTGGGAAGGTAACAGCATTCTGTGTGCCTTTGGTATTTAGTCATGCCGGCCACATGACCACGGAGATGTCTTCGGACAGCACTGGCTCTTTGGCTTTGAAACTGAGATGAGCACCGCCCCCTAGAGTCGGGAACGACTAGCACATATGTGCGAGGGGAACCTTTACCTTTACGTTTACCCATAGTACTAATAAAGAGCCTGTAGTACAGTGGACTAAAGCACTGTATTTAACATCTGCTGCTTGCAATTACTGCAAGTTCAAATCTCACCAGGCTCAAGGTTGACTCAGCCTTCCATCCTTTCAAAGGTAGGTGAAATGAGGACCCAGATTGTGGGGGCAATAAACTGACTTTGTATAAATATACAAAAGTATGAAGGCTATTGCTTAATGCATTGTAAGCCGCCCTGAGTCTCCGGAGAAGGGCGGCATATAAATTAAAGCAAATAATAATAATAATAATAATAATCAGAAAGCATTACATATCACAAAATATTGAGCTATACACAATCTAAGATTTGACCCAGGCTACTATCTCTCAGCATTTTTTTTTTCCTCAAAGGGGGTTGGGGAAAACCTGTCTCCCTTTTGTTGGATTGGGGGGAATCTTTTCATTTTCAAAGGAGAGATTATGTTTACTAATTTGAAATAAGAACAGCAATATACTGCAAGAATTGCCCTAAATCCTAACTACTTTAGCTGTGCCTTATATACTGTAACTAAATGGCAATATAGCACTATAAGTGGTTAGATTATTCACAGAAAAATGAAACTTGTACCAAGTAGGTACAGAAATAGTAATTGGGAAAGTTAAATATGAGAAGAGATATATCTAACATTGGAGATAATGCTCCAATTTCTTCAACTGAAACTATTTTCTCAGGGTTTTTTTTTAAAGCAAACATTCAGAAGCACAGCTCCATTTTGGAATAATTTGGTCATTTTCCTTAATACGTTAATGTAGAGGAGTTGTAAAGTATCCAGAATAACCCAAGGTTAAATATTTTTAATGTTCAGGTAATAGAAAGCCTGTCAGATTGAACAACCTGAATTAGCCCTTCAGTACATGCAGCCTTTCCTTCAAAGTTTTCTTATTGGTCACAAAAAAAAACAAAAAAAAAACAACCCTAGCTTCTCACTATTACAATAGAAAAAGTGGTGAAGAAAATAGCCTTTTGTAAATTAGTAATTGCGAATCACAAACTAGTCCATCCCAACCATCCCAACCATGCACAACGATGGAGGATATTAGGAATTGATGTTGGGATAATGGGAATAATGTTGGTCCTAATGTCTAGGGAGATTCTCAATCATCTAGATCATAGTTGTCCCAAAGGTGTTTTTCAAAAGGACTTTTGAAATTAGACTTCCTTGGGTTTTTTCCTGAAAACATTCCGCTTCTCATTCAAGAAGCTTCTTCTGTTCTGACTCCACAGCCATAGAAATTTTTCAAGGAAAAAACCAAGAAAGTCTGGTTACCTTTTGAACTTTTGGGACATGTTGGTTCTAATGTTTGGGAGCATTGCTTCAGATGGTAAAACAGAACAACTTACTGGAGTGCAAGAAACCTGGCTAGAAAGAATATGCACATAAAAGCCTACGAAAAAGAAAAAGAAACATTGTACCTTTACAGGGAGGTTACCTGAGAAGAGGGTGTGGCTCACTGATGACGCCTTATAAGGCAGAAATAGCTATCTGAGTCTCCCAAAGAGCAGCACAGAGTTGCTGTTTGTCAGCAAGAAACAAAAAGCCCAGAAACTTGTGAATGAGATTTCACAGAACCAGGGCTGTAGAACATCTTAGCTTACGTAGGTAAAACCTGGCTAGAAAGAATATGCACATAAAAGCCTATGAAAAAGAAAAAGAAACACACACACACACACACACACACACACACATATATATACACTTTTTTTCTATAACTTTTTATTGATGACTGGTTTGTTTTACTGAGTTGTATAGTTGCTTTTATATAGAACTAGAACATAACAGTTATTCCCTTTAGAGCTTGGAGAAAAACCTGGCAGGACAAGAAATACCTGGCTTGTACACGACAAACAAGCAAACAAAAAAATGGTGCCCACAGCCCAAGCCATGAGTTGATTTATGCGTTCCTGTCAATGAACCAGATTATGGGCAATAAAAGAAAAGGCTTTGGCAATCTGAAGTTTATAAATTGCCGATTATGAAACTAAAAGCTCCTGGAATAGATTTGTTTCCCCAGTTTTCCCCAGTTCTTGACAGTTTTGCTTGTTTCATAAAGTTTTTTCCAAACACATTTGAAACTGTATTTTATATTACTTACTTAGCATTAGTTGAGCATCTTCCACTCAAAGAAACATGTTCTTAAAATCATGAAACTATATGAAAGAAGGAAATATAGAGAGGGAAATACATAGAATGATAACAAACATATCAAAAAGCCTAACTGATTATTAATATTTTAGGTAATGCTGGTATATTTAACCTGCTTGCTTAAATCTTAAAATAGCATCTTTTAGATGATCCATTTATCTATTTAAATCATAAAGATTGATAAAATAAACAAAGTACACATATTTTTTAAAAGTACTTCTCATTCATAATCCCATAAATAATACACTTACATAAAAAAATGAAGTCCTGATGGCGCAATGGCTAGAATGCAGTATTGTATGCTAATTGCCCACAGTCTAGAGTCTGATCCCAATAGGCTCAAGGTTGACTCAACCTTCCATTCTTCTGAGGTCAGTAAAATGAGGACCCAGTATACTGGTATTGCAAACTGCTTAGAGAGTGCTGTAAAGAACTATGTAGTGGTATATCAGTCTAAATACTATTGCTATAGCTATAAAAAATACACAACAAAGGGATAATTTAAAAAACCCTAAAATATATGCCTTTTTATTAAAGCGTTCAATGGTCAATCTTCACAAGGGAATAAATAAGCTTTTACTGAAGGATATGTATTTTACGAAAGGTGAGAGCAGTTTCTTTTAAATGCAATTTTATTAATTGCTAAAAAATACTAGCTCATGTTTTAAAGTGTTTTGCTATCATGATTGAGTAGCCATCATGATATAATTAAGAGTTTTGTCAGATAGTTAATTAAGAGAACCTTCTGTAAATTGTTGTCCTTCAAATCTATTAGAGCTCAACTTCTGTAATTGGCCATTTACAAGAGAAACATTGAAGATATGTATGTGTAACATATGTATAGAACAGAAGGTGGACAAAGGCTGAGTTGCAACATTTTAATTAATGAATTAGTTACATCTGTGCCAATTAGTTTATGTTCAGCTGTTCATGGAAAAAAAATTCCAAAATTGATAATATAAAAGCTACAGAGAGAAGCTTGTTCAATTTCAAGAAGAACTTCCTGTCTGTAAGACACAACATATACTATTTGAGAAGATTTAATTAGTTGAAATTTGAGGAAGGTTTTAGGTTATCATCTTTAATAATCATAGAAGATAAAGTAAATGCTAAATATGAAAAATCAGTTTTTCTCTCAAAAACTCTGATTATCTTGAAAGTTTATATACAAAAATACAATGGAAGGAAGGAACTTAGGTAATCATTATTACATTACAAATGCCAAATATAAATATAACAAAGAATTGGTCAATGTGTAAGGAGCAAGAAGAAAAATCAAGGAACTGTTCAGCCCATTCATGGGAAAAGATAGCAAGAAGGTGACAGGCAGCAGGGAAAAGGTAGAAGTGCTTAATTCCTTCTTTGCATCTGTCTTGATGCAAAAGGAATGGGACACAGAACAGGAATGCAGGTCAAGATAAACAAAGATTTGGTAAGCAAATACCTATCTGCTTTGGATGAATTCAAAAATCCTGGATCAGATAGTTAACATTCCAGGGTACCAAAGGAGCTGCCTGCTGTAATCTCTAATCCACTAGGTAAAATCTTTCAGAGCTCCTGGAGCACTGAGGAACTGCCAAAGGACTGGAAAAGAGCTGATGTAGTTTTATTCTTCAAAAAGTGAGGGGGGGAGAAGATCCAGGAAACTACATACCAATCAACTTAACATCAATACCTGGGAAAATCCTGGAAAAGATAATCAAACAGCAGATTTGTCACCAGCTAAAAATGAACAAGGTGATGACCAGAAGCCAGCGTGGGTTTGTTAAAAATAGGCCATGCCAAACATTGACTTATTTGATAAAGTGACTAAATTAGTGGACCAAGGGAATTCTGTGGTTATAGAATACTTAAACTTCAATAAGGCATTTGATAAAGTAGGCCAAAACCTTTAGGTAAAATAAAACAATGTGGGATAGACAGTACCACACCACATGGATTTGGAGTTGACTGACCAACTACAGTCAGTGTGTATTCTTCAATGAAATGTATGGAGGGAAGCATGCAATGAGGTACCTCAAGCTTCTGTCTTGGGCCCAGTACTCTTCAACATCTTCATAAATAACCTAGATGAGGGGATTGAAGAGGAGTTCATCAAATTTGTGGATGACACAAAGCTGGATGGGGGGATTGCTATCTTTTGTCTCAGGAAAAATATTCTTGTAGTATTTTGTTTTATCACCCAACAAAGCATCCTGCATGAGCCTCTAATTGTATCATCAAATTTCAGTTTGCTACTATTTTGATGAATGAAACATATGAAAAATGTAGATTAGGATTAAACATAGTTTAAAATATGAATAAGACTCCATCCCACACAGAATCCCAGTTTACTAAAAGCATGAGACAACATAGTTTACTTTTCATTTTAACTGTATCCTAATCCAGTCTTCAGTAACTTTCTATTCAGATACTGAAAGACACTGAAAGATGGCCCACCCCCAAGGCAAGGCACAAATTAGAACAATATGATACGGATACAATATGCATTGAAGAATTCTTCCATTGTTGCTTGCAATTTTAGCCCTCTGCTTATTTTCAACTCATTCACTTCCCCAAAAGAAAAATCACTTTGCTGACCTATATTTTTCTATGAAGTTTTTTTTTCCTTTAAGAAAATATCATAGGATTATTTTCTCCGAATACAGTAGTGGCCAAAATTGTAGAAACTTTTGGAAAAAGTGTATTTTTGAGGTTTGATGGCTAATAACATCACTTTTTTTGGAGTTTCAAGATAATCATATTCTACTGCTGGATGGCCTGGGAATAGCCCAGACCTTAACCCAATTGAAAATCTATGGAGCTGATTAAAGAAACTTGTTAGTCAAAAGTGACCCGGCAATAAAACCCAGTTAATAGAAGTGTTGGAAGAAATGTCTACCTGGGTTCAGTTCCAAGTGGGAAAAAAGACACTGGAAACATGGAGACTGCTTGGAAAGATGGTTTAATGGTGGACAGGAATCACATGGCTTGAGTACCTGAACAGGAACACATGGCTTGAGTTCCTGAGTAGAAAACAAAAGAAAAACCCCAGAAGCTGGGAGTACCTTGGTTTTATGCCCTCTGTGGGGTCCAACCTCTGAGTTTCTTGTTCCTCTATAAGAAATGTATCCTGATTGGTTGTCAAACTCTCAGTGGTCTAGGGGTCTTAGCTAACTTTGTAGGTTGTCTCTCAAGCTTGCTTGAGTCTTGCCATGTGGTGAGATTTTGTTGCTAGATGAGTCCTATTGTGTTGCAGATGATGGCCCATTGACAGAAGTGGGGGAAATGAGTGAGCTTGGCTGGGCCTTAATGGTCCATTAACAAAGGTGTTGGGGGGGATGCAGAAAGCTGCTTTGTCTTTAAAACACGTTTCTCCATTTCTTATCCAGGGAAATATAATATTCTGCCTTTTTTAATATTTCCTAAAATATTTCATTCTTCTAGGAGAGGGGTGAGTGCTAACTTCCTACAGAAGCAATCATTCAATCTTGGTTTCACATTATAACAGCTGCAGAACTAAAAGACTTGGTTCACTCCATGGGAAGACATTGTAAGGCCGTAATTCATGCTACAGGTTACCCAATTAAATATTAACTGATGTGATAATTTTTGTATATCTTGTTTTTTCTATGGCGATAATTTTTATATATCTCGTTTTTACTACGTGTTTCACTTTTCTTCTTTATACTGTATCTGCTATTCTAACAGCAAATCCTTCATAAAAATTGCATTACATTCTTGATTAAATTATCTTTCCATTGATATATAATTTTATGGTACTACTTTAAAAAAAAGTGGTGTTTTAGCTAGCTTTAGATAATTCACTTTTCCCAAAAGGTTTCCAAAATTTTGGCCACTACTGTAGTTCATTGTTCCTTGTCTAGAAATGTCCTTTAATGATGCTAGGTGAGAGATACAAAACATGTTCCCTACAGATGCTGCTGGGTAAGTAAAAGTCTTGTCATTATTATTTTCGGAAAGTTGGTCTGACAGGAATCCAGTCATGACCTCTGCCTTTGTTTCAATTGTTTACTAGTTGTAACTCATTGTCCCTTTCTCTACCTCTTGGGGAATATATTCTTAGAAGAAGACATGGAATCCAAATTAGAGGCTATCCCATGCTTCATATTCAAATATTGAAAAAAAAAACCTTTTAAGATATTTCAGAGTTTAGGAAGCTGATTTTCCAGGAAATCTGACAGTTGATTATTGCTAATGGCTGCCTAGCATTTTCTCATATACTGTATGTATCCAGCCTAATATATTCTTTTAAGTTTCAACTTGATGAGGAGTAACAGCTTGCAAACCAAGATAGATCTAAGCAAAGTTGGCTGGGGTAGATTTGTTGCTTCCTGGCCCAAAACGTTTGAAGTGATTGGGAGTGGGAGGAGTCCAAAGACTTACTGAAAGA
The DNA here is from genome assembly GCF_059756535.1 of Pantherophis guttatus. Taxonomy (NCBI): domain Eukaryota; kingdom Metazoa; phylum Chordata; class Lepidosauria; order Squamata; family Colubridae; genus Pantherophis; species Pantherophis guttatus. The sequence continues at coordinate 41,634,869 of NC_142067.1, read as the reverse complement.
AGAAGATAACATCATTAGACATAGACATAGCGCCCTTTGCAGATGGTTTTCTTGGAAACGTGAGAAAAAGAAAGGCGCACAGCTTATTAATCTCAAGAAGTAGAAAAAATATAGGAGTAACAAAACTCATATTTCACCAATACACTATACTACATATATAACAAAGCAATTTTACTAGAGAGGAAGATTTACTTCACCGATAGAGACAGAACTCACCTTGAAATGCCTGTCAGTCCCTTCTAAATCAAGCTGTTGTTGATTGCTTTATTGCTGCTGCTACCTGCACCAAGAGGCAAGAGAGTAGGGAAGAAAGAATGCTGCCTAGAATAGAAACTGAAGACATCTGTTGCTTTGTTGGCAGAATCAAAAGGGGGTGGGAATCCCCAAGTGGTGTCTGTTGTATATGTTTTTGATCAAAATCCCGAGAGCCTTCACAAGCTGACAGCAGACATTCCAGGTTGCTTTCCTAGCTCCAAATACAATTGATGGACCCAAATCTTTGCCAATAGCAAGGACTGTGAATTCAGGTTCAATTTAATTGTTACTACGGTAAGGTTATTATGGCTAAATTTATGTCTCAAAATATTTTCACTTTAAAAGGAAATTCTTACAATCAAAAGCATTTCTTCTCATTATGAGCTTTTTGGTGTAAATAATGTCAAAAGACTAGAAAAAATGATTTGTTAAAATTGCTTCAAAATAATTTACATTGTTGAAAAGAGACAAGGTCCTGAACAGTTGGAAATTGATGCACTAATTTCATTGGAAACCAGCAGATTTTATTCACTCTTCCAAAATTATGAAAGAATTGAAAAGAAAAAAAAACACGTTTTGTTTTATAAAAGACTAGTAATAAAAAGATACATATGGGATGGGAGCTTTTCAGCCAATTGCATCCAAATGGCCCAACCATTGATTGCTACCACTGAATCCAAAGCAATATTTTTAGTTGAAAGCATCAGTTTCTATTTGTGCATATTATACACTGGGATGACTATGATTTAAGATCTGAAAGATCCTGTTAATCCCATACAGGAGATAAATTGGCAGCAGTTATAAAATCCAGGTAGATTCACTTCAGCTTCAATAGAAGAAATTATACATTGTTGGTATTTGACCTCTGTAGGGTGGCACACATATATCAAATTTATTCTTCTAAATGGTGGACAGCTTGTCCAAAAAAGTGTCTTTGTTTCATTTGTGGTAAAGTTATACCCTTGGGGTAGTGGAGGAATTTGGATAGGAACCATAACTAAATGAAGAAGTTCTCTTAAATTACAGTATCAAATCATAAGTTTAACAATAAAGAATCTATTTAAATGTAGCAGTTAAAACAATAATTGTACCACTGGAAGAGTTTAGATATTATAACAACCTAGTTGTGGATTAATAAAGCCTCTTCAGTTGTCATATTAGAAAAAAATCACATATGCAGGAACCACAATTTTATCAAAGTTTGTTGGATTTCATGAGTTGTCTTAATACAATAAATGGTGTACAATGCACACCATAGTAATAGATGGTGTACCTTATAAGTGATAAATTTTCATATATATAATACCTTAATTTTTATTTACATGATACAATTGTAGATTTTTTTTGTATTTTTTATGTTTCTTGTTTATGTAATTTAGAATTAGGTTAATGAAGTTATCTGCTTTGTAAAAGAAACAATAAATAAAAACTACTTTTCCTTATTAAAAATAGCTGAAATTGGTGCTTGAGGTTTTGCCTAAAATATATAATTTATCCTTAACCAACATGCCCCTCTGTCTCTGAAATGAGAAAATTAACCTAATTTTACAAAGGATTTTGAGTTTTAAAGATACCATGAACATCTTTAAAACCATGAACATGGGACTTCTGGTCTGGAGCCATGGCGCCACAGTCGGGGAATTAGCGGGCTCTAATGAGCCCATGGAAACCCCAACTGACAAACTGCTGCCCGACCGGTCTTCGGACCGACCCCCATCTTGTAGGGATGGGGGGTGAAGAGGAGTGCCTCGGAGGGCCAAGAAGAACAGGCAAGTTCCTCAAAGGCCAGAGGGAATTCTCAAAGTCGGCGGTGGGGGTAGGCAGCCATGGCGGCTGCCACAAAGCCGCGGCAGACCAGGACACAAGATCATGCAGGAGGAAGAAGAAAGAATGAGCGTTTCAAAGCCGGGTGAGTGACACCAACCCAGGCAAATAAAGGGATTACTTGGAATATTTTTTTAAAAAATAAGACCCCAACCATAAACAGCGGCTACTGATCTGTGGGGCTTGAAGACTTAAAAGAAAGGGGGGAAAATGGAGACCCAAGACAAACTTTGCATTAATTAATTTGGCTTAGAAGAATTTGTTTCTGATAATTTGGAAAATTGGACTTTTTTTTCTGTTCTCTTTGGAGTGGATTGAAGAAGCATTTTTTGGGGAATTTAAACCTGTGAAAGTTAACGAAGTTAATGAAGATTGACAGCCAGATGGCTACAAAATTGCCATGAACTCTATGGTGACTAAGCAGGAAAGTGGATTGAAGAGATTTTACTTTCTGCTTGGAAAAGAAATATCCTAAATGGCTTTCTACTTTGGATTATTATGATTACTTTGGAATTAACATTAGACTAATAAACTTTGGAAATTTCTATCCTGTTCTGGGTGATTTTAAGAAGAAAGATCTTGGACCTTTTCTATAATGGAAACTTACAGACTTAGCAAAAAGAAGGTGTGGCGCACGAACAAAGACAGGAAGTGGAGACATCATGCTTGGAGCAGACATTTATAAGAGCATTGAAGTGATACATAAATTTTTAACTTGAATAGATGAACTTTGAAGTGGAACATGTGGACAGACAGGAAAAAGAAGAAACAAAATAGATTTAAACTAAATGTAACTAAATTGTAATGTAAAGCTTAAAAGCCTAAAGGAATAAAAGGGGTTTTTTTTTCCTTTTGAATTAAACAGGAAGGTTTTTGGAATAATAAAGAAAAAATAATAATAAATGCCAATTAAAATAGGGATTTATATACTAAGTGGTTAAAAATTACTATGAGAAGTGTATACTAATGTGAGATAATTTTAAGAAAACTTATTATTTGTTGTAACATGTCTTAACTATATTTTGCAAACAAAGTTAGACTGTTGACTATGATTGATTAACATATTACTGAATGAAACTATGAAATACACAGATGATAGAGATAAATTGTGATCTAATTTAACAAATATGGAAAATGATTATTATGAAACATAATGAGAATTAATTTTGATGAATATGCTGAGATATAGAGATTAAATAGATAATTATGATGTAAGAGAAAACTAAAACAATGAGGTGAAGGATACTAACTAGATAGGAGTTAGAGACTCAGAAGAAGTAAGTGGGAAAATAAATAAAATGCTGAAAATTAGCCAAACAATGGCAGGAGAGCTGGAGGAGACTATGCTGGAAATCAGCCAAACAGAAAATGCTGGAAATCAGCCAATAAAATGCTGGAAATCAGCCAAGCAATAGGAGGAGAGTTGGAGAAAAATATGCTGGAAATCAGCCTAACAATGGAAGGAGTTCTGGGGGAGATTATGCTAGAAATTAGGCAAACAAAATATGCTGGAAATCAGCCAAACAATGGAGGGAGTCTGGGAGAAGCTTATGCTAGAAACTAGTCAAATACAATATGCTGGAAATCAGCCAATAATGTTGGGAGATTGGAAGGACATAATATTGGGAATACTCTCAAAAGAGTTGATAACTTGGAGAAGAATAAGCAATATGTTCTTGTGATAAAACTGTAATATGTGGGATATTAAATTGGAAAGTTCAAGATATTTTGATTTGATAAAAAGGGTCAAATAATTAAGATGTTGATAAAATTGTGTTTTAGAAATTTTAACAAAATGGAGTTGTATTGAAATTGAACTTGATAATTTTGGTGATAAAATTGTAAGGTATATAATTAAAATAAGAGACTAGAATATTGTTAATAACTATTTGGATATTGATGAGATATAGATACAGAGATAATGAGCTAAAATTTAATTCGAAGTTAAAACTGTATTGATATATTAGATTTGTTTAGATGAAAGTGTTAGAATTTTATGTTTAATTTTTTTTTCCCGCTGTTATAAATTTTTAAAAGATGTAATGGAAAAGTGGAATAGAGTGTGTTAAAAGAATGTAAGCATGTTAACCATCTATGACCGGATTGAAACTCTGTTCTTGAAAGTTATATTTTATGTTTATGTTTGGGAAAAAATAAAAAAATATTTACAAAAAAAAAAAGATACCATGAACATGAATTTCTCCTCTTTAAAAATCCTTATCCCATTCAGCTCCATCCATTATGGGGATATTTGGAGAACTCTAAAGGTTAAAAAGGAGAGACTAGAAGGTTTAACTGTGGTGGTGCAACTGTTAGAATGCAGTATTGCAGGCTAACTCTGCTGTCATTGCTAGGCATTTGATTCCTTCAATCCTGACTGGTTCAAAGTTGATTCAGCCTTCAATCTTTCCGAGGTCAGTAAAATGAAGATCCAGATTGTTGGGGGCAATATGCTGACATTGCAAACCATCCAGAGGGTGCTATAAATCACTATTGGGCAGTATATAAACCTGAGTGCTAGTATTAAGTGTTATTAATTCAGTCCACAATTCAGTCCTCAACCCGATGAGGTATAACTTTTCAATAAAATGATTTTTAATAAAATGCTGTAATAACACCTATGAGCATGTTGAATTTTCACTAAATCCTTGAAAATCTTTGAAGAGGTATTATTATGTAGAAATAGTTAATTTAGATTCCAAAAGGGAACCATTTCTGAAAATCAGGAGACAGAAGGCAGAAGGTCAGTGGAAATTTCTGAGATGGCATATGTTCTGAAGAAGCAGATTCTGGCAGTTCCAGCTTCCCTCCCCCATTTTCTTTCTTTGGGAGGGTGGGCAGGAGAGGTTAGCAACATTTCTTACCTCCTCGTCTCATCAGAAGTACTTAGGCCTGAGAATTGATATTTCTAGATGCTATAAAAGAGAAGGTCTGCAATCAATTCCAGAAATGCTTGCTTTCAAACCAAAAGCAGTGATATCCCTGTAGAATTTTATTGAAGATAACTTCTACTGTTTCAGCAAGGAGAAACTTCACTATGATCAGATCACTTTCCTGAGAAATTTTCTGATAGACGGTCTAAACTAATCCAACCAATAAATAATTAAGTTTATCCTCTTAACTTTAGCATATATTGATTTGTTCCTGTTTATATGGATTTTCAACATATATCCCCATGACTGCGAACCTATGGCATGCATTCCACAGGTGGCATGCAGCATCCTCTCTGTGGGCACGCGACCGTCACCCCAGTTCAGCTCCTCAGTGCATGCGCGTGCGTCTCCCGCCAGCAGCTGATCATCGGGTCTCTGCCACGCATGAGCGGGCATGTGTGGTGTGTGTGCACGCATGCACAGGGTGAGGCATGTGTGGAAGCACATGCACAGGGTGCATGCAGAGGTGCATGCACAGGGGTGGGCCATATCTGCTGGGCTTCATGTGCATTGCATTTGGGGTTTTGGGGACACGCATTCACGCACACACGGATGCACTTTGGGCACTTGGTCTGGAAAAGGTTAGCCATCACTGATATATCCTATGGTTACTAACATTCCTCTCCTATATGCCTAGAGTTCTTTATACTCAGGTTTCTGCATTGAAATCAATATGTACAGAGCAAGAATAGCTGCTTGTGATCCTGTTCCTATGGCAATGCTTGTCAATGCAGAATAAATGCCTATGCGTTGAATATGAGTGTGTTTCTATCCCTTTCCCCTACCTTTTGTGGCTATATTAGCATATGAATTAAATTGGATGTATGAATTATAACTCTTGGTATTCCCAAATCTCTCTCCCATGATTAGGGGGTTCACTGAGTTTCCTTTGGGAAACCTCAAATTTGGATCACTTCTGTAGATGTCATGTGGCTTTTAAAATTAGTTCTGTCAGTGTCTTATATATGTATTTCATTGACTAAAATAATCCTGTACTGTTTAGTTGAGTCCAAGTTTTGTTTTGTTTTTTGTATATAAAAGATCGACTGAACATATAGTGTAGCATTTGTTTTCCCTAGAGATATTTACAACTGTGTACAAAAAAGCATGTCAAGCATAGTTATTCAGCTGACACAATTCACATGCTTGCATTTGCTTGTGGAACTTTAATTGCTTGCAAGCTGTGAACTACAGTAACTTAGAACCTGAGGGAGAAGAAGAAATCGCATTTTAAGCACTAAGAGCTCATTCTTTGTTTTTTGCTCTACTTTCATTTTTTACTTGCTTTTTCTCTTACCAATTTTTCCCTATCACCTCTTCCTTCAGCTTCCTAATTCTCTATCAATAATTCATCCAATAAATTATTGTTCATTCAGTTACTGTTCTTTTTTCTTTCTATTCCTTGAAATTTCTGTGTCCCAGGCATGCATGCATTCTAGCTGATAACTCCTTAGGGAAAATATGTTCCATAATTGCTTTGTTTTCCATAAATTGGCTTAAAAGAAAACTCATTAAATGTTACTTGTTCAGTGTTCCATATGAGGTCATTAGATGCTCAGAATTAGATTAAGTGCACAATTTGGGATTTCTCCTGAATTCTCAAACTCCTGCTTAAAGAGCAGTTGGTACTCATGGTTAAAGAGTCTTTGCAGAACTTTGTGTTGTGCGCTAGTTCCATCCTTTTCTGGATCATGTGTCTCTAAGCTCAGTCACTCAGGCTACGGTCATCTCATGTTTCAACTATTGCAATGTACTCTATATAGGGCTATCCTTGAATAGTATTCAAAAACTACAACAGACACAGAATGCAATCCTGTGAACAGTTCTTGGGGTCCCATGTTACAGCACTGTTGCACGAGCTATACTGGTTGCCAATTTGCTTCTGTGTCCAGTTCAAAGTGTTTGTTATTATCTTTAAACTTCTTTATGGCTGGTGTCCAGGTTATCTGAGTAACAATATCTTCCTGATGGGATTAGTCCATCTGACCTGGCAAAAGGGACATGTTGTGGATGTTATCAGTGAAGGAATTCTGATTGGTGAGGTTCAGGAGAAGAGCCTTTTCTGCCATGACTCCTGCCCACTGGAATATCATGCCCCATGAGGTGAGACCCGCCCCCAACTTTTTGGCCTTCTGAAGGATCTGAAAACCTGGCTCTGCCAATTGACCTGGAGTGCCAATGGAGAATGTTATAAAGGAGGTGGTTATTGGATAAGACCCCACCTCTTCCCCATGTGCATCTTGCTGCCTTCCTTACCTTCTTTGTTAATTTTTAAGTCAATTTTAAAGGTTAATGTTTATTATTTAATATTTTACCAGTTGCTTTTATTTGATTGTAAGCTGCCTGGAGTCACTTCTAAGTGTGATGTGCAGCATATTAAATGTAGGAAGTTAGCACCCACCCCTTTTCTAGAAGAATGAAATATTTTGGGAAATATTAAAAAGGCAGAATATTATGTCTCCCTGGATGAGAAATAGAGAAGCATGTTTTAAAGACAAAGCAGCTCCCACCTTCCTGCCCCCATCCTTTTGTTAATGGGCCAGAGGCAGAAACTCAATCTTTGTCAATGGATCTCATCTGCAAGACAATGGGACCCATCTATAGGACAGAAACTCACCACATGGCACCTGGGAAGATTACATCAGCCAGCAAGGCTAGCTAAGACCCCCACCCCCTGGAAGTCTGAAAATCAATCAGAATACTCTTTCGGGGCCCCAGGAAGTTCAAAGCCAGAGAGAGCGTAAAACCTGAAAACTCGCTGTATCTGCCCTTTTTCTGTTCAAGAACTCAAGCCATGTGATCCTTTCCACCATTAAACCATCTTTCCAAGCAGTCTCCATATTTCCAGTGTCTTTTTCTCCACTTGAAGCAGAACCCAGAAGGATATTTCTTCCTACAAAATAAACAAACAAACAAGTAAAACAGAGATTCTAACATTCTCTTTTCACTGGAAAAGTTGGGATACAATCAGAGATGTACCTTCCTTAAAAATAAACCCCCAAAAAAGCTAATCAATGATCAGCACAGAAAATATTTTATGACATTTTGTATTATATCGTAGAATGTTTTGTGTATATGCATACCTCTTATTTGTGATTTAATAAAGTGAATATTATTAGTGAAAGAGAGAGAGAGAGATTTGCTATTATATGCCTGAAGTTAAAAGTATTGGGTTATGTTGGAAGAAATATCCTTCTAGGTTCTGCTCCAAGTGGGGAAAAAGACACTGGAGACATGGAGACTGCTTGGAAATATGGTTTAATGGTGGACAGGATCACATGGCTTGAGTTCCTGAACAGAAAAGGGGCAGATACAGTAAATCCTCGGGTTTTTATGCTCTCTCTGGCTCTGCATTTCTTGGGGCCCCGAAAGAGTATCCTGATTGGTTGTCAGACTCCCAGAGGGTGGGGTCTTAGCTAGCCTTGCTGGCTGATGGTCACATATGCTTCCCAGGTCACATGAGGTGAGTTTCTGCTGCTATTGTGTAGAGGGCTAATCCTATCTTTGTTGGATCTTTGGCAATTCCTACTATGGCTCTGCCTGAAGGAGGCAGATCTTTGTTATGTAGAATAGACTGGCCCAGGCCTTAATGGCCCATTGACAAAGGGTGGGGGCAGGAAGATGGGAGCTGCTTCAAAACATGCTTATCCCAGGGAAATATAATATTCTGCCTTTTTCATATTTCCTAAAATATTTCATTCTTCCAGGAAAGGGGTGGGTGCTAACTTCCTACAGTTATTTAGTCCCAAAGACATTGGCTCATGTTCCATCTGACAGACCCTTTAAATAGTCAGTTTGCATGAAAACAAGATAACATTTTTATTATATCCTTAATAGTATATTTACAATTTGAACTGTTTTATATTGGCAAAAATTCAGTGAGAATCCATCCAGCAATTGTTTCTTTATCCACTATAATATAATTTAGGCAATTAGATGTTTATGTCTTTATTAAGAATCCTCAATCCTAAATTTCTTAATGGAGTTTTCAACCTATAATTTTCCCCAGGTGACATTTCTCATATAAATGAATGTTAATCCTCTGAAACCCATGAGAGATATTTAAGCACCTGCAAATAAACACTCATTAGAGCCCATTAGATTAAGGAAGCTTTTTTAAAATGCTATAATGTGTCAAGAAGATGGAAATGGAGTAAAGTGGAATTATCAAGACATAATAGTAAAAGGGATAAAAGACAGAAAATAAAAAAAGAAAGGCAAAGAAGCGAGACTGTGTATGAGACCACATTAGTTTTCTGTTCATGTTCATGAACCAAAGAATAATACAGAATGCTAAAAAATGCTTTCTTTTTCCAAAGGAAAGAAGAAATGGAATTACCATCACTTTTGTCCAGAGCATGTTTCATAACATATTTTCCTGAAAAATATGGTCTTGAGCATCTTTATGAGCTAATAAACATTATTATCTTAAAAATGTAACATTAACATTAATTAACCATTTTTAAAAACTTTTTTCTAATAATAGTAAATTCAATAAAATGTCCTGATTTTAGTGATAATATCAGCACAGGCCTAATGGAAGAAATTATTTGAATAAAATGTAAAGCTAACTCTACTATATACAGTATGTTTGCTAAAATACTGAATGGACAAAAGTTATTTATAGTATTCCTATAGCTTTTGACTACTAGACTTTCTTTTGTTTTACTGTTTATTCTTTTTAAGATTTAAATTAAATCTTTAAATTTAAATTAAATTGTTGCTGAGCATTTTTCTTAGCATCAGCTCCAGATCAAAATATTTGGTTTTAGACTGAAAATTATACTATGATTTCTTTACAATATTGTAGAAAGTCAGTCCTCCCAGAAGAATGAAATATTTTTAGAAATATTTTTTTTTAAATTTTTATTAATTTAAGAAACCACATAATACATTTATAAATGCAAGTAAAACAATTTACAACAAACATCATCTTTATAACATCTACCTATAATATCTGAATTGTTACAATATCAATATCCTATATTCTTCAATATACAATATTTCTCTCACCTTATATAATGATATTATTTTATTGATATCTCGTGTCTCTTTCTTAAATTTCATTTGATTTAAAACTTTATTTTACTCTATTGATATCTTTTCTTTTATTCAATTTCTCTTTCTTTCTTCTTCTCTTCTTTTTTCACTTCCCTCTAACCATTTATACCATTTTTGCCAGACTAAATAATATTCAGATTCTTCTTTTCCTTGGATCTCCTTGGTAAGTTTATCCATCTCAGCGCATTCCATAATTTTGGATATTAATTTCTCTTGAGTCGGGACCTCTTCTTGTTTCCAATTTTGTGCGTATATAATTCTTGCTGCAGTCAAAATGTGTGTTATTAAATATATTATTTCTTTTTCATATTTGCTTGTAGGTATTCCTAATAAATAAGTTTCTGGCTTTAATGGCACCTTTTGAGTTATTATTTGTTCTAGTTGCATTTTTATATTGTTCCAGAATTTTTTAGCTTTGGAACATAACCACCATATATGATAATATGTCCCTTTATGTGCTTTACATTTCCAACAGAGTGGAGATGTGCCAGGAAACATTTTAGAAATTCGCGCCGGTGGTAGATGCCACCTATAGAACAATTTATAAGCATTTTCTTTGTATGGTACAGATAATGTTAATTTATTAATATTTTTCCACAAATTTTCCCACTTATTTAATTCTATTGCATACCCAAAATTCGTCGCCCATGTGATCATATTCTCTTTAACTACTTCCTCTGCTAGTTTATATTCCAATAGAAAATTATAGATTTTGGTTATTAATTTCTCATTGGGGCCTAATAAAATTTTATCCAACTGATTTGGTTCCATTTGAATTCCAGTTTTTTCCATATCAGATTTATATCTGGATTTTAATTGCAAATATGACCACCACTCTATTTCCACATTTTGCATTCTCAATTCTTCTCTTGTTTTTAGTTTTCCTTCTTCATTTAAGATGTCCTTATATGTTTTTAATTTATTTGTATCTATTGTATTTGGATAAATATGTGCTTCCATTATGGAAGTCCACCTAGGAATCCTATCATAGTGATATTTTCTGATTTCATTCCATATTTTAAGCAAATTATCTCTTACAATATGTTTGCGAAATTGTTCTTGTTTTGTAATTTTCTCTCCCCAAAGATATGCATGCCAACCTCTTGTTAAGTCAAAACCTTCCAATATTAATGTTCTTATGTTTTTGAGTTCGATCCAATCTTTTATCCATATTAACGCTGAGGCTTTGTAATAACTCTGCCAATCAGGGAGTCCCATTCCCCCTCTCTCTCTTTTGTCTTGTAGATGTTTTAATTTGATTCTTGCTTTTTTCCCCTGCCAAATAAATTTTAATATCATTCTGTCTAAATCTTTAAAATATGTTCTTCCTGGGTTTACTGGTATTACCCTAAATAAGTATAACACTCTTGGCAGAATATTCATTTTAATGGTAGCAATTTTGCCTAAAAGAGACAATTGGAGTTTTGCCCATTTTTCCAAATCCTTTTCTATTTGTTTAGCCAATTTAATATAATTGTCTTCCTTCAAAGTTGATATTTTGTTTGTAATCCATATTCCTAAGTATTTAACTTTCTTTGCTATTTGTATCCCTAATATATTTTCCAATTCTTCTTTTTGATACTTGTTAAGATTCTTTGTTATAATTTTAGTTTTTTGTTTATTAATTTTCAATCCCGCTACTTCTCCATATTGTTGTACTTTTATCATTAATTTTGGTCCAGATTGTATGGGTTTATCTAAAATGAATACTATATCATCTGCAAAGGCTTGCAGTTTATATTCTTGATTTTTTATTTTTAGTCCAGTTATTTCTGTATCTTTCCTGATTTCTTCTAGTAATATTTCCAATGTTAATATAAACAGTATAGGAGATAATGGGCATCCTTGTCTCACTCCTTTCTTTATATCAAATTGTTCAGTTGTATCGCCATTAATTTGTATTTTTGCTGTTTGGGTGTTGTATATCTTTTTAATCATTTTTATAAATCTTTCTCCAAATTTCATTTTTTCTAATTGTGCTAATAGAAATGTCCAGTTGAGATTATCAAACGCTTTTTGCGCATCTAGGAAAATTAGAGCTAACTGGTTTTCCGATCTTTGCTCATAGAATTCCAGAGTGTCAATAATTGTTCTTGTATTGTTATGAATTTGTCTTCCAGGAATAAAACCATTTTGATCAGGATGTATATAGTATTTGACTAGGTTTTTCAATCTCTGTGTTATAATTGATGTGAATAGTTTATAATCTACATTGAGAAGAGAAATTGGTCTATAATTTTTAATTTCCGTGGGATCCGAATCTTGTTTTGGTATTAATGTGATTATTGTTTCATTCCATGACTTCGGAATTTCAGCTTCCATTAATGCATCATTGAAAACTTGTATTAATATATCATCTAATGGTTGTTGGAATGTCTTATAAAACTCTGCCGGTATACCGTCTGTTCCCGGTGTCTTGTTATTTTTTTGTTTCTTTCTCGCTTCTATTAATTCTAACATTGAGATTGGTCTGTTCAATAATTCTATATGTTCTTCTTCTAATTCTTGAATCTTTATTTTATTTAAATATTCTATGATATTTTCTTCTCTAATCTCTTCCTTTGCGTATAAGTTTTTGAAAAATTCCTTTGCAATTCGTTTTTTGTCTTCAATATTCTGGTATAAACAACCATCTACATCTTTTAACTGTATTATAATATTCCTCTGTTTTTCTATTTTCAATTTATATGCTAACCACCGTCCAGTTTTGTTTGCATGTTCAAATTGGTTTTGTTTAGCGATTTTTATTTTTCTTGCTATTTCTGTTGTTGTGATCAAATTTAATTTATGCCTTGTTAAATTTATTTTCTCCTTAATTTCTTGATTATATGGCTGTTTCTGTAGATCTAATTCATATTGATGTAATATTGTCTGTAAATTTTGTTTTATTTGTTGTTTGTTTTTATTTTTTTGTGCAGTATAGGCAATTGTTAAGCCTCTGATATATGCCTTGGTTGTGTCCCATAGATTTTGTAGACTGGTGTGCTCTTTCACATTAATTTGTAGAAATATTTTCAATTCTGTTTGGATCATATCCACATATTGTTTGTCATTTATAATATCTCTATCCATCATCCATCTTTTTTATTTTATTTTTAGAAATATTAAAAATTAAATATTAAAAATATTAAAAGGCAGAATATTATATTTTCCTAAATGAGAGATGGAGAAATATGTTTTTTTTAGAAGTGGAAAGCAACTCTAGTCTCCCTGCCCCGAAGCAGAAACTGAGGAGGCAGCTTTTAGAAATGCAGATTTGGCAATCCATTCAAGACAGGATATTTTGAAACGCCCTGAAGCAAAGTCTGAACAAAGGAAGAATGATAGGATTAGCCCCTCACTCAATATCCAAAACAAGACAAAGCCATTAAATCACAATAGGAATTGCCCAACACCCTTTCAGAACACAAGCCCCTTCATTGATCACCCCCAGAGCAGTCCAAACTTCAACCAAAATAGCTCAGACAAGCACCTAGCATTTCATTTCCTTTTTTGCCTATAAAGCCAGCTATGACCTCTCCATAACCCTTACATGACCCCATAGGAATCTGACAATAGCCAATATAATACATGTTCTTGCACAGTAACAGGAAGCTCAAATACAAAGGCCAAAGAAGGTAAAAAACCTCCCATTCTCAATTCCATTTTGTCAGCTGCCCAGAACCACAAGCCTGTGTGGTTCTGCTGCATCAATAAACCATCTTTCTAATCAGCCTCCATGTTTTCAGTGTCCAGTGTATTCCTCCTGAATTGGAACTGAACCAGATGGATTCTTCCCATAATATGATTAACAAATATTTTGTTTATATATAATGTGAAGTCATTGCGACTATTTCAAAATAAAAAGAATGAGCTGCAGGAAAGGTTGTAACGCTCCCAAGATAAGATGATTGCAGAGAATTAGAGTATTCAGATATTGCTGTCCTTTTTCAGAGAAATGTCTGTTAATATACCACAGGAAAAAAGTATGCTGTATATATAGGATGATAATAATGATTGTAGCTCATTAGATATTCTAATTATTAATTTCTGAAAACATCTTCAGTGGCAGATCTCTAAAACAATAAGAAAATGGCCACTCTATGACTGTCTAATTCAAGCCTGTTCAGAGCTTTATTACCTACAAAGAACAAGTTTATTGTGGTTTTCTAGATGCTCCTTAAATTCATTTATTTTTTGAAATGTTGAAATATATAAAAACATAAAGATTATAAGAAAATATATGAATTCCATACCTTATTCTTCCCTACTTTTTTGCCAACTTGATTACCTCAAACGTATTCGGCTGCAACTCCCATCATGAGAAAACAGTTTTGCAGAGTTGAGATATCTGCAATTGTTGTCCAACTATCAGAAAAGGGCCAGATTAAGAAACTCTGTGATAGAATATAACTTAATTAGGGGTTTTTTTTTTGTTAATAAGAATAAATTATTATTTCATTTTGTCACCTTAAATTATGCATATAAGGCATAATTAAAAATGCCCATCATACAAATCCTTAATCATTTTTCCTAATATTTGATTTATATTTTTTTTAAAAAAATAATACTTAATAACATAGAATAGTGATCATTCATTTCCACTCACTTTTTATTTACGTAGGAGGGCACATATCTAAAAAGCACTGAATTCTGTCTAGTCTTTGTTTGTGTTCTCTCAAGATTTCTGAGGGCTATACAAACAACAAAAGAATACTATAAATAAAAATGATAGAGAGTGAAGCTTTGTTTTATATTATGCCAGCTTCCCTTTTAATTTGGTTCTTTCTTTTTTTTTTTTTTTTTAAAAAAATATAGTCTGGGGAATAGCAGACCTCAGAAGTAATACCTATAGGCACAATGGTGTGCCTAGACTTCATGCATCCTAATTTGTCCTTAATATTGTGAGGTAGAGCGAGGAAATTTGCCTCTTTTCTCTCTGATTATGTAAAGGAAAAAAGGTATTATTATCTTCCAATGATCATATGAAGGTTCCTGGATTCTTAACACTAATCTCAAATTCTTCAGCCTAATTATTAAAAATATGGTTTAACCTGTTGATAAATCAGTTGTTGCCTCATAAGACTTGATAGAGAATAAAATTCTGGTTATTTTAGACAACCCATCTGTCTAATAAAAGGAAACAGCTTTGCTTTGTTCCCAGTACTGTGGTAAATAATTACTGCCATTAGTATCGAAATCCTCAAGAACAGCAAATAACAGACCTGTGAGGATTTCACAGTAATTGTTTTGTGACCTGCTGAAGTGACTTCCAACCCACCTGGGGCCATTGAAACGTGAAAATAGTGATATAGTCTTATAACAAGATTTGACTCCCAGGGACAGAGTTCAGCCCAAAGTGATTCTCAGATGCAAAACAATTGTAGATATATGAACTGCATTTATTTTGCTTTTGACACAGAAGATCTATCAACTAATGTTCTAAAGTGCTACAGAATTAATACATAAACAAACATAGTTATAAAGTGTAACAATATTTACATCAAAGAATAATCCATTAATACGGTAAAATTCAAATTTGTCATGTAGGAACATCTTAAGAAGTGAAACTCTATCCTAATCATTCAATAGCATTTTTTTCTGAGGGATTCAGATTGTGCCATAGCTTTACCTGGAAAAGTTTTACTGGTGTTTTATTTATTTATAATTTATAAAGTAAAATACATAAATGTTGAACAATTAGAAAATGTACTGTAAAATTTTGGTGCATCTGGAAGTTTCAGAAAAGTTACAGCTTCTAATTTATTTCAATTGAGGCTTGAAATAAATTTACTATATTGCTGCTTTGAAGAGAGATGGTGTTGGCATGCTTTGTTTTCATCTTCTGAGTCATGACTTAATTTTGGGGGGGTTTTAGTCCAGGGGTGGATTCTACTTACCTTTACAACCGATTCACAGCTCTTGTGTGCACTCTTCTATACAAGTACAGAAACGTCTGTGCATGTTCAGAAGCGTTTTGATGACATCGGGGTCGGTGGGCAGAGCCTCTCGCCGGTTTTACTACTGGTTCTATAGAACCGGTGTGAACCGGGGGCAACCCACCACTGTTTTAGTCTCATTTCCTACTTTTCTTCTGTACTTTATAAAGTTGATTATCTCAGAAGGTAACAGCATATTGGCATGTACCCCAAAATAAGGCATCTCCTGATAATAAGCCCAATTGGGCTTTTGAGTACATGGCAATAAGGCCAAGTGTTTATTTCAGGGTTCAAAAAAATATAAAATAGGGTCTTATTTTTGGGCAAATGCGGTATATACATAACCATGCTTGTGTTGCCGCTACATTCCATTATTTGCTAATTGATTCATAAGAATATGACTGTGTCCTCTTAACTGATAAAATATTGATTTTAGCTCTTACTGCAAAAGTACTACCTTATTTTAACAGAAATCCACAATGCCTTATTTCTAGGTATAAGTAACGCACTCACTTTAGCCTTGCAAGACAAAATGAGAAGTTAATGCTGTACCAGGTTTTATTAAGTCTAATGTATTAACTTCTGTGAATTAATAAATGTTTTTGTTAGCTAAAATTACTGAAAAGCAACTTGACAATTTTAATCTTTTTATCAAATATTGAAACATGGAATATTCTTTGTTATATCAACTTGAATCAAATGGCTTCAAACATAAGAATGCAAGTCCCATGAGTACAGTAGGAATTCTAGTTTAAAAGACTTTTTTGAGTCATTTTCAGTAAGGACTTCGATCCCCAAATATCTTCTAACTAGTAATTTCTAGTTACTAATAATTTTCTTCAATAATTAATTCATTTAACTTTTCTTTATTTTTTATATTCTGCAAGAAAAGTGTTCCTTTCCTCCTCCTCCTCCTTGTCGTCCTCCTGGCAGGCTGGAACAATCATTATTCTTAGTCAAATTCTTTTTGTTCATTTTTCATATCAGTTTTACAATTAAATGAATTTAGGAGTGGGTTGGTTAATTTTGAATCAATAAACTGCTCTTTGAATCATACTAATGCATGAAAGCTTTTAGCTCTGTACATAAAAGCATAGGAATCTAGTAACTTTCATTGTAATGATTATGTACAGTCTAATACAAACTGAGTTGTTCCAAGTTCAAGACTTTTTATTTTCATAATGAAGCTGGATTTTGTAGAATTATAGAAGATTGTATGTACAATTCACACAGACATCTAAATTAGCCTCAATGATAGGATTTTGTTTATTATCCAGCACTTTGCAAACTGTCACGTAGTCACCTAGAAGCTTCCTCCCTAATTGAAAGCAGGCACATCTGCTTTTTTGATGAAAATACATAAAGGGCAGTTATATTGGGCAATTTAGAAGGTTGATAGAGATTGTCAGAGATTGTTTGTTTTGCATTTGTGCTCTGTAGATTGGACATGCATTTGTGCTCTGTAGATTGGATTGTGAGTAGAGTTGGAAGATGAATCTGCGGCCGAGAACCATCAAGAGGAAGCCATTCAGAAAAAGAGATCAGATGGAAAAGATTTCTGAATGGTAAGGCCAAACTATGTGGTAAAGTCACATGGAGAGTATGGTCAAAGTGCTGTAATAACAAGAAGGTCAGGAAAGACCTCCCCCCCCCCCAACTCTGTAGGACAAAAGCAAATGAGTACATGAAAGATTTCATGAGGACATCAGTGTCAATCTGAGATGAATGGTACAAGATAGTTAAGCTCTATGTAGACAGGTATGTATGGTTACATGTATGACTAAGGTCACACTGAAATAAGCAAAACTTTTTTACTTGAAAAACACTGTATCAATATACATTACTCAAATATATATATATAAAGAATACATGTGTGTGCTGGGGTGAGAATTTCTTGTCCCCTTTCCCTCTCTCTAACACCTGATAAAGTACCCAACCTGTTCTGATCTGGTTCCCAAAGACGACGAGCATGCAATTTTTTAACTGAATGTTCCCTTTATTAGGAATGTCAGCGATCTCAGCAAAGAGTCTCTCTCTCTCTCTCTCTCAGCAGGCTAACGAAGTCTCTAAGCACTTATGGAAAGTAAAACTCGTTCCCTTTCCCCCTGAAATGGCTCCAACACACCAGGAGTCTCTCTCCCTCACCACACTCATAACGGACATCCTGGAAGATGCGCCCATTCTTTTTCCAGCAGTGGAGACACACACACATATGCTCCGAAGGTGCATCCGACTCTCAGTGCCGCAGATTCCAAGAAAGAATTCCTATACAGTTCCAGACAGGATTCAGAAGTTCGGACTATCAGCGGCTGACCGACAGGGAGGCGAATAATTGTCTGCCACATCTATTAATCTCCTCTCCCTGCCTTTTATCCCAGAGCTAGGGTAGGGCTTAGTTAGCAGCAGTGGCTCTTTCACCCCGAGGACCAGCCCATAGAGTTCCACTGCTCTCCTCTCCTCTACCTTCTGTGCAACCGCATGTCAGGCATGGGACACAGCTGTTCCTCCTCTTCCTCATCAGCCACTTCTGAACCTGGGGGCTGTTGACTCTCCATCTGGGGGCTAATGGACAGCCCAGACTATGTCTCTGTCTGTATTTCTGCCAGCTCCATTCCTTCTTCCCCCTTGGAGCTTTCAGATTGCCTTGATACTGGTTCCAACTCCGACTCGGCCTCCTCATCGGATTTGGCTGCTGGAGGGGCCACAACACATCCAGATTCATGTGTTGCAATTCAACTCCAAAGATCCCAAGCCAGTAATGTCAATATAAGTTGAACACATTGTGACCTGAGAATTATGAAATTTATAATCTAACATATCTGAAGGCTTTAGGTTGGAAAAGGCTGACAAAGAATCTTTTCCCTCTCCATGTCTTCTGAACATTACCATCAAGACAAAGTAGTTTTGCATTGTACACTTTAGCCATTGTGTTACCTCCCTGACAAAATTAGCCCTAATTTTCCTTTCTCTTGGTTTTCTGCTTAATTGTCCAGAAAGCATGTAAACTAAGGTAAGATTTCTACCTTCACTCAAGGATGAATTTTTTTTAAAAAAAAAAAAAATTCTTTGCCCTCCCAGAAATGCTTTTTTATGCATCTTCTCCCATTTTTCTCATCTCTAGACAACAGTATATTAGTACTATGTTATGTGCGTTACATTATTGCAAAACACTCTCAAGATGCCATTTAAAGGCAGTTTAACTGACTTCCTGTTAAAATTAAATAGCTTACAGAGTAACAGTCTCTATCAGAGTCAAGCAGGCCCAAATGTGTGTGGCAATATAAGATTTCCTTCTTAACTTGAAGGTTCAAGTATGCTTCCTTTTATAAGTAACATGTGTATAAGACTGACATTTAAATATATTACATTGTCTCATGCTTGCCAGTTTTTTTTAAGCTTTGAAAAGTAACATTTCTGCTCAATTGCTTCTGAAAAATATATTAAAACAGATGTTCAGTTAAAATATTTAATTTAATTCTAGACCGATTGCTTGGAGATTCAACTGAATTGATCACCAATATAACCAATAGTTAGGAATTCGAAATTCTCTGTTCAAAGCAGGTAGTATCAGCAATATATCTGTATATGAAGAGAGTGGAGAAAAGTGTAGAGTTCAGCAAAATTAAGGTTGTTCTTATTCTCCAGCTATCCAAGGCTTTCTGCAGAATTTTAAGTCCTGATGTTCCAATATTATAAGGGCAGCCAGAAGTTGCGGGAGAAGAAGGCTTTCAATCTTTTTGTTATTTTTAATTGAAATGGAATTGGTAATAATAAATGCTTTTTTCTCATGATTATTTCTAGTGCGCATACTTCATTGTATGCATTGTATGCAATCATGTATGTAATACAGGGGTGGGTTCTAAATTTTTTTTTACTACCGGTTCTGTGGGCGTGGCTTATTTTGTGGGCGAGGCTTGATGGTCATGTGACAATTATTTAGGATTTAGCAGAGTTACTGGTCTACCAGGCTTTTAACTGCTTGCAGAGCTGTACCGATCTACCCATTTATTTTTGCAGGCACTGATCTACTCATGTATTTTGGCAGGCACTGGTCTATTTGTGTATTTTTGCAGGCACTGGTCTACCCATATATTTTTGCAGGCACTATCTACTCATGTATTTTGGCAGGCACTGATCTACTCATGTATTTTTTCAGGCACTGATCTACTCATGTATTTTGGCAGGCACTGGTCTATTCGTGTATTTTTGCAGGCACTGGTCTACCCATTTATTTTGGCAGGCACTGATCTACTCATGTATTTTTGCAGGCACTGGTCTACTCATTTGTTTTCTTTTAACACTGATCAGCTGTAGGGCGGCTCTTTGAAGCCTCGCGGCAAGAGTTTAAACAGTTTTTTTTCCCTCTAGCTATCAGAGGGGGGCAGAACCGGTTCGGTGATGTCATATCGTCACTGCTACCGGCTCAAGGGAACTGGGCCGAACCGGAAGGAACCCACCACTGATGTAGCAGGATAGGTAGAAGATTGATATTGAATCAGTTGAAATCTGAAAGGAAATGTTTCTCTTTATACAAGGGAGGGAGGAAGGGAAGGTACCATAATGTGTTCATTAATCAATAACATGTAAAGCTACAGTCTTCCTTGAGTTAATCTCATAGTTTTACAAGCAAATGCTATCCAGATCTTGACACTATAAAGTCACATCTACAAAGATAGGGTAGTGAAGGAAAATTAGAGGGAGGGAGAGGAAGAAGACCAATATTCCTAGGAATATAGAAGTGTCAAAAAAGGAGGAAACAAAATCACCACATATTTTCACCCCAAACAAGGGGACTTTTGTAAAAAAAACCAAAAAACACTAAGGTTCTAGAATTTTGTATCATTTTAGTCAATATTTACATAAATTATAAAGGGGCATAAATCATTATTATATAAACAACTAATAAATTATCAGGTTCTAGAAATTTTAATAAGTTTCAGGATAGAAAAAATGTGAATTCTGGGCATTTTATGCTAATGGTTCCTTTGATTTTGTGATCGCAATAAAAGAAATGAAGTATTCTCTTGTCTTATTTTTATTACTTCTGTAACTCTTTTTGCTTCTAATATATTCATCCATCTTCTTTCTTTCCAAATGTACTTACAAAAATTGAATATTTGTATAATGCTAATTAACCATAGTATTAGTGCTAGGAGAATGATATCTGGGGGTACTCTATGTCTTGTGGTCCCACAGAACCCTTCAATATTTCCATTATTTTTGGGAGTTACTCATTCAAGTTCCTGTGAAATGTTATAAAGTGCTTTTAGTAAAGATGAATGCATTGTTGTTGAACAAAGTTACCAAGAAGCCTCAAAGAATTCTACTATGCTCTGGTGCTGTAACTATAACTCCCTTTTGGAGTCACTAAATATAAGTCAACATATGTCCTAATTGCTCGAGAAAACAGGGATGGAAGAAATGCACATTAATTTAAAAAGTCTATTGTATCCATTTAAAAAAAAACATTTTCATTCCTGTTGACCCCGAACTATTGAGAATTGTCATGAACCAATCAGCACCCCACCATCCAGGGTACTTCTGATAGACAAAAGTTGCAGAAAGAAAGAAAAAATATGTACCTTGCTGTTCTTTCCTGTGGCATTTCAGTTTTAATACCTACTATTTACATTTCCCTGTCCGCCTATAAATAAAAATCTGCATAATTGATATGAGGTGAAAAGCTCTGGACGTCATTCTTGTGCATGTAAATTCCTATTAAAGTTATGATAGTGTCATAACAGTATAATTTTTTTTAAATAGATGGAACTGCAGAACAAGAGTCTGATGCACATGTTATATAAAGGGGATATTAAAACAGGCAGGGTGTTTTGTTTTTATTTTAGTACTGATTGTGAAACTGACAAGAAGAGTGGATCTGTTGCTAATGTTGGCTGTGAAATCTACTAGAAAGTACTAGAAATCTTCTGATGAAGTTGATAGTGCAGTCAAACAGGCATTAGCATACCCTAGAGCTCTCTGCAGTTTCATTTTATTGATAATTCTTTAATTACTGCTCTCTAAACCAGAAATGTATTATCTTCTGTCCTCTTAACTGAGAGTATATCTATTGATTGCTTGGATAGCATCCAAGAGAGTTTCATGTCCATCCCTCCCACATCCCTGTATCCATAAGTCACTACTATAAAGAAAGACTATGTCTGTTGTAGTTCAGACAAGGGAAGATATAAACATTTTAAAACTATCAATAAATAGGTTTTCCTGACTGAAAATGGAAAATATTCCCTAGAAAATTATGAAAAGTCTCTTAAAATAAGTATAGTTGGTGTAATAATCAGTCTAATAAAACCTTTCAAGACAAAGGTATATATTTAATCTAGCTGGTTACCCGTGCTTCACTAGTTATGACCATTTTTCACACTTATGACCATTGCAGCATCCCCATGGTCTTGACAGACTCTCATTGTCATTATCACCAACAAAGTATATCTGGAGAAATGAAGGCTGCTGCTGAAGCCCTGCCATGATACTCCCTATCCTGTGGTAGACCTGCCCCTGCATTTTGAATGTTGGCATAAAATTTCCGTCCTTCACCTCTCTGGCTCCAAAAGACTTCATTTTGAAGCATCCGTTGTACTTCCGGACAGCAGAAAGACAGTCTTTTCCCTTTAACTGGTGTTACAGTAGAAGGAACAGATTCATCTGAACTGAGGAGGTCAGTGTAAGAAGTAAATTGGGGCTGGGACACTATGTAGGAGAAATTTGGTTCACAATCCGTTGGCTCAGTGGGGGTCGGTGATTGAAACACATAAGGGAATATCTCTCCCGCTGCCTTGAGTCCGGAAGCAGTTCCATAGGTGGAAGGTGTAGACATTTTGTGAGGTACCGACATTTAGTATTGTAAAGAACCCCAGACCGTCCCTGACTGAAGGAGTGGAATGTCTGCCAGTTTGAACTGAGGTAACAGAATGTGAGGAAAGTGGCAGTTGGAACTTTTCAGGTGGGGAGGGGGAGTAGAACATCTAACTCTTTAGCATCAGAACGAGTTAATATGCTATATATGAACATATACTGTATATGAAATATGAATATGAATACACTGTATATGACATACTAATGATCTGATAGTCATTTCGAAAAATCCTTTCTTAGCGAGCACCTAGAAGCCAAGAGGAACATACATGCCAAATTTCATGTTTGTAGGCTTTACAGTTCTGGAGATTTCGTGATGAGTGAATGGATTTGGCTTTTATATACATACATACATACATACATACATACATACATACATACATACATACACACACACACACACACACATATATACATATATATATATATATATATATATATATATATATATATATATATATATATATATATATATATATATATATATATATATATTTGTTTTCTCAGGTTTTCGCGGGTGTTTGTATGTAGGTCTTTGGTTATTCGGGTCTTCTCCCACGTAAAATTGGAAGTGTCTTGAGCTGCTCCTGGAAGCACGAAGCCGAGAACACCAGCCTGAAGATGATGAATGAGACTTCGTCGAAACGTCGCCAAGACACTTCCAATTTTACGTGGGAGAAGACCCGAATAACCAAAGACCTATATATATGGCTAGAAGAAAAACCTGGCTAGAAGAAAAACACACACACACACACACACACACACACACACATATATAGTGTGTGTGTGTGTTTGTGTGTGTGTGCCAAATATGTATTGATATAAATTTAATGCATGAATAGCAGACCATAGAACAAGAGCAAGCAAGCTGTTTTAATAGAAGCAAAATATGTGCTTTGCCAAAATTTATCATGTATTCATGGACAGGTCTGATGAATTCTAGCCTCTCCTTTCTTACAACTTAGAATGTTAGGTTGTGATGAATGAAACCTTTAAAAAAGTCTGATCTGTTCACATCATTGAATGAAAAAAGTATTGTAGATTTTTAATATTATATATATATTGTAGGTAATCCCTAACATATGTATTTAATATATATTGTAGGTAATCCCTAACATATTACCACAATTGAGCCCAAAATTTATGTTGCTAAGCGAAACATTTTTTAAGTGAATTTTGCCTCATTTTATGACTTTCATGCCACAGTTGTTAGGTGAATCATTGCAGTTGTTAGTAATGTTGTTAAGTGAATCTGGCTTCCCCATTGACTTCACTTGTCAGAAGGTCACAAAAAGAGGTCACATGGCCCCTGGACACAGCAGCTGTCATAAATATGAGCCAGCTGCCAAGCAACTGGATTGTGACCAAGGGGATGCTGTAATGGTCGTAAGTGTGAAAAATGGTCATAATTCACTTTTTTCAGTGCTGTTGTAGTTTTGAATGGTCACTAAGTGAACTGTTATAACTTGAGGGCTGCCTGTATTGTGTTCTTCCCATTTTATATTAAAGAAGTAGAATGAAAATTTGGTTCATGAGAGGAATGTTCAACTATTTTTGTTCTAGATTCTAAACAACATCTAGAATCTCCATACTCTCCAAAGGTTTTTTTTAAAGCAAAAACAAAACTTTACATTTCAGCAAAATTCAATTTCTTTCAACGTTTTGCTCTGGTTACATCAACTTCAGGATGCCAAGTTATATCTTTAGTTTCTAATGAAGCCTGTCTTTGTTTTGTATTAATCTGGATAGAAGCAAAATATGATAATTGCAATTAACTTCTTTTCTTACTTCTTCTCTGCCTCCCTCTGCCTCCTTTGTCCTTTCTCTTTTCACATTGATTAAAATTATATATTTTATAGGTAATTAGAAAAAACGTACTTTATAATTTTTTATGTCTACAGATTCACATCATAACAGAAGGGACCTTGAAGGTCTTTTCGTCCAACCCCCTGCTCATGCAGGAGATCCTATACCATTCAGGACAAATGGTTGTCCAATCTCTTCTTAAAACCTCCAGTGATGGAGCACCCACAACTTCTGGTGGCAAGTTGTTCCACTGGTTAATTATTGTCACTGTCAGAAAAATCTTCGTAGTTCTAGATTGTTTCTATCATGTCACCCCATTCTTCTTTTCATTAGACATACCCAATTCCTGCAACTGTTCTTTATATGTTTTAGCTTCCAGTTTCCTAATCATCTTGTTGCTCTTCTCTGCACTCTTTCTAGAGTTTCAATATATATATATATTTATATTGTGTGACCAAGACTATTCCAAGTGTGGTTTTACCAAAACATTATAAAGCAATATTAACACTTCATGTGATCTTGATTCTATGGTTTATGAAGATTTTGAAGAGCACTGGGCCTAAGACAGAACCTTCAGGTATCCCACTGCATACTTTGTTCCATGTAGATGTACTTCCATTAAAGACTACACACTGAGTGTGGTTTCTCATCCAGTTTCAAATCCAACTGGTAGTGATACTGTCTGTCTCACACTTTTCTATGTTACTGTTAGATATAAATGCCTAACACGCCCTGCCCCTGGTATAGCAGGGGTTAACATCCACCCACCGGACCCTTCCCTTGACCCCTCCTTACCTTAGCTCCGCCTCCCAGGTATAAAAAGTACAGTCCAGGGGTCCCAAGTTCACTCCAAACGATGACCTATAACAGAAACATGATATAAGTAAAGATACTTTGAATCAAGCATACCTCCTGTTGGAATCATTGGGTTAGATCCTTGGAAACTTGTAACAAATATGGTAGCAGAGGATGGTTTATAACCCAATCGAAACAAGGTATGCAAGGAACCTCCAAGCTGACTGAAAAGGAGAGGAGACCGAACACCCGAGCAGAAATCTACCCCCAGTACTCCAGCAAGACAGGAGAGAGAAGACGCCGCCGCAATCGAAGAAAAAGAGGAAAGCGATTTAAAATCCAAGTTGCTAGACCTCATCGAGGCGGCACCGAACAACCCCAAACTCACCGCAAAACTCCGGGCCCTGAGGACTGTGGAGCAGCGACGAGGGAGGAAGAGACAGAACCTGACCATGGAGAAGAGGACACGGTAGGCAAAACGCCCCCCAAACAATTTCCCGCTGAAGAAACCGGGGACAAAAAGACACTTTCCCCATGGTGGCCATCTTGGAAAATGACATCACCCAAGATGGCCAACCAACGCCCAATGGGGGCCCAAGATTTGAATTTTCTGGTGGGAACCGAGGCCTACCCTCGAGCCACCGAAGAGAACCCCACGATCGGTCAAGATTGGTGGGGAGAGGACCCAGCTAGCTCGCCTACTGAGCTAGAAATGTGGGTGCTGACCACGGCCTTCGGTGACAAGATCAAGCAACCGGGCCCGCACAAAAGGGCACTCGTGGGCACCGATAGAACAACCGGCAACCTAAGGGCACCAGAAGAGATCTACCCAGGCCACACTGCACTCGCAGACTGGTCATACCCGGACCACACTGCCCTCGCAGACTGGTCACAACGCCCGCCGCCGCCCACCAGGGACCCCTACACGCTATGCCCGAAGCACCCCTCCGATCCCTGGGGAGTCGCACACTACTTACCAAACTGAACCCATCAGACCCTTCCCTTGACCCCTCCTTACTTTAGCTCCGTCTCCCAGGTATAAAAGGTACAGTCCAGGGGTCCCAAGTTCACTCCAGACGATGACTTGTAACAGAAACATGATATAAATAAAGATACTTTGAATCAATACCTCGTGTTGGAATCATTGGGTTAGATCCTTGGAAACCCGAAACAGTTACAAAGAAGTAGGTTGTGGTCTACTTGGCCAAAAGCCTTACTGAAGTCCAAGTATATTATATCCATAATATTTCGTTGGTCCACTAATTTAGTCATTTTGTCAAAGAATGCAATAAGATTTGTTTGGCATTATTAGTTTTTGACAAATCCATGTTGGCTTCTGTTTATAATTTTGCTTGTTTTTAGGTGTTCTCAGAACTGTTGCTTGATTATCTTTTCCAGGATCTTCCCAGGTATTAATGTCAGGTTGATTAGTGTGTAGTTTCCTGGATTCCTTTGTTCCCCACCCACCCCCACCCCCTTTCTTTTTTGAAGATGGGAACAACATTAGCTATCTTCCAGTTCACATCAGCTTTTAGTATTTATCAAGGCAGTATAAAGATCATAAAGCCCTGAGGTAAAAGTCTATATCCAACTTACAGTGTACTGTATTAAGGTTTCTCCTCTTTTTTATCACTAAATCTGAATGAATGTGGCAAATCTAGACTGCTGATTCTTTGCACTCAGTGTTTAGTTTAGAAAGACTGGCAAGTGCCTCTCACCTTATACTGTCAATCATCCTTTCAGAAAGATAGCAAGATGTTGACTTTTTACCCTCAGTCACTTTTACAATTATTATTTGTTTGTCACTTATTTTATTGTCAGCTATCCATTTCTGCTAAGGAGTAAGGGCATTGCTCCAAAAGTAATTGTAAGAAAACCACTCAACCTGTCCAACAAAACAAGAATGCCCTAAAAGTTCACACAACACAGAGTAAATTCTGAAGAAAAGATCATTCTGATAATGTGAAGGGTACACAGCACAGGTAGAAAAATACACCTTGACTCAGCAAGAAGCAATATTAAAATAAAATCATTCTGGAGTTAAATCACAGCAAGATCATTTACAATGCATTTGGGGTAGCTTTTCCTGAAGAAATCATCAGATGTGTGAGCTATAGCTCACAAATGGCATAAATTACTTACTGCTCTATAAAAATAGGTGCAGTATAATTAGCAATTGAAAGCTAAATATTTTTCTTCTTTTTATTAAAACTAAACTTCTGAGAGGTCCTTGGTGCTCCACTAGCTTGCTTGTTTTCTTCTTCAAGAAAATAAGCAAGCTCAAAGAGCACCAAAGATCCCTCATATAAACTCTGAGCTATAAATATTCTCCTTTATTTATAACTAAATTTCTATTTGATAAGAAAATCAACCAATTACACAGTATGTGGTTGGTTGGTCTGTAATCATTTTAAGTTGCCGAAGCTTTATCAAGGGTTTGGTGCTTGAATCAGTTTGTATTGACCTGTCACAGGATTGCAGAACTGGTTCTTTGTACATTCCACATACATCCACTCTGCACTGGGATGAATTTGGAATGGTTTTTTGCAATCAGTTTTTCAAGTCACTATTAATCTCTTGCCAAGCACTATTATGAGAAAAACTGAATGTGGAACTGAATGGCAGTATATAATGCACTTGCTTAGCTGGTAGGAAGTTAGCACATGCTGTCTAAAAGCATTGCTCCCTAGGCACATACTGTAAACTTTAGTGAATAAAGTTCACTAAATAAACCTCAATAAATAAACATAAGCTTTTGGGTGGGTTTTCCCCCCCCCTAACTAAACTGAGTGCATTCGTGATTTGGATATAGGGAGATACAGGCAATTTGCTGGATGTGAAACTAAAGTGGGAAATTACCCAAAGCTCTTGCCTCCAGCATCATGCTGTCGGAAACTAAGTTACCAGAATCTGTTATATAAGAGCAGTCAAAATTAGAGATTTATCTTCCAGCATTCTCACGAAAGCAGTAGAAAAATTGATTGAAAGTAATTTTTTAAAATTTCTTCAATGGAGAAGGTGGGGAATCAATTACTCCACTGAAAAGACCCAATGATAGAGGTTTTCTTCCCACAATATTTAAACATGGAAGACTAACAAGTGTGTAGGCCTTTGCAAACAAGATCCAAAGAGATAAACAAATGACCAGGGTCAGAATTTAGGGAGAAGAATAAAAAGGTGAAATGCTATCCAGATGACAAAGTATTAACAAATAATA
Source organism: Pantherophis guttatus (assembly GCF_059756535.1). Lineage (NCBI taxonomy): Eukaryota > Metazoa > Chordata > Lepidosauria > Squamata > Colubridae > Pantherophis > Pantherophis guttatus. Next base: position 41,606,187 of record NC_142067.1, on the reverse strand, counting down.
CAACCACAAAGCTCCATATAGCAGTTGATGCAAATGATTAAAGACATTTTCTTTTTGGATATAAAATTAATGAAAATAAAACTAAGACAATAATAATTGTCTTAGTCTGATGAAGACTACTTTGTCATAAAACAGACTACTTATGAGACGACAACAACAACAAAATTAAGAGAAATATCTAGTACACCACTTGACAGGATGCATTACAGATGTATTTCAAAATAGTTACAATAAATTGAAGAAATGGAGAAAATACCTTCAAAGATGGAATGGTTTAAAACTTTCCTGATTAAGATTTACTGGAATAACAAAAATGAATATGCTACCCAACATGAATTTTCTATTCTAAATGAATTTAAGATACATGTCTGCAGAAGTGGCAAAAAACAAATCACAAATTTATATGGAGTACTTTTTTGTCAAGAGTAGGATTCAAAGTTATACAAATTCAAAATAAAGAGAAGGATCATAGCACTCCTCAATCTGACACTGTATTATAGAGCAACTTGCCTATTGTGAATAACAAAATGGATAGATTCCCCAAATATCAGAAATAGAAGAAATTGGCCAAATTATTTTTATTTCAAGAGTAGCTTCAATGTAGGGATATTAATGACTTCATCCCATGAATTCTGTTTCAGGTGCTTCCACCACATTTATGTAGGATTAAGGTCAGGATTTTGACTTGGTCATTCTATCTAAAACATTTACTTTCTTCTGCTTTAACCATACATTGGTTAGATTTGTGTGTTTTGGGGCAGTTTTGCTGTAAGACCCACTTTCTCTTATACTTCAATTCACAGATACTTTGACATTTTCCTGTAGAATTGCTGCTGCATTTCAGAATTCATGCTTCCAATAATAATGGTAAGTCATCTTGGTCCAGAAGCAGCAAAGCAGGTCCAAACCATGATACTACGACAACCATGTTTCACAGAATGCAATCTTTGCTATTTGCCAAACATAACATTATTCATTCAAGCCAAAAAATTATATTTTTGTCTATCTGTCCACAAATCTGTCTACATTTTTTCCAATAGCCTTCTGCTTATCCATGTGGCCTTTTGCAAGGCATATAAATCTGTTCTTTTTTGAAAGTAATGACTTTTCCCCTGCAACCCTGCCATGCACAACGACACTATTATTCAGTGTTATCCTGATGATGGGCTCATGAATGTGACATTTACCAATGCAAGAGAGACCTTTGGTTCCTGTGACATTACCCTGTGCTTCTTTGAAACCTCCTGGTGTATTATACAACTTTCTCTTGCTATATTACTGATTGGTTGATTACTCCTGCAAAGAATAACAGTAGTATGGAATTACTTCCACAATCTTCCTGGCTGAGTCCACACTCTTTGGAAATAGTTTTGTAACCATTTCCATCCTGATGAGCATCAAAATTATTTTTTGGAGGTCTTCAGAAATTTCCTTTGTTCAACCCATGATTTCTTCATACCGGTGCTATGAATAACAGGCTTTGATAGTGAATACTCAGAATTAGCAAAGGCAGGACATCTCACACTAAATTGATTAAAACATCTAACTTTAATTTCCTGACCAAATAAACTGAAAATCTTAGAGATTTACATATTTTTGTCATATACAAATACTATATTTATCTTTGGATTATTTTCCTCAATTAATAATGTTTTTGACTCAGTTGTATAGTTGAGATCTCTTTCTCGAATTTTAGAATTTAGAATAAGGAGAACAGATCATGTTTTAAGTCATATTTATACATAAATATTGAAACTTCAAAAGGATTACAAACTTTTAAACATCACTGTATAATAAAAAAAATTACACATACATACATAACAATTACAGAAAACATTACAAGCACAACAGGAGCTCCTCAATGAAGGAAGGAATCTATCATGGTTAATGCATCTGCAAATAAGCAGAAAAATAAAAAGTAATCTCAAAAAATCAAGAAGGGACACTGAGAAACATGACAAAATTTGAAATGTTTATACAGTGTCAAGATCTTCTATTAGGAGTAGTTATATATTGTAATTGAAATGTCATATGGAGATGGGACAAATTAAAAACTGCATGATAAAACAGATGTAAAATTTGAGAGAAATAATCACAGTGGATTAATGAGAAGAGTTATGGGAAAAGATAAAGGGAAACATGCTACTACAAAGTTTTTTTTTCTTTCTATGCATTTAAAAACTCTGTATTTAGTAACTATTCTTTTATTCCATCTTATTCTTCTTACTTTCTTGTGCATTCTATTATTTTACCAAACCCCAGCCTTCCCAAAAAAGAAGAGATGATTTAAAGTAAAGGCAAGGCATTCAGACATTTCTTTCACAATTGCTTCACAATTAGGTATAAAATACCTCTCTGCCCATGTATAAAAATACCTCTCTGCCCATTAGAATTTATTTTTAAAAAACTCTTTTCTTTCAATGTTTTTTTAAATTAATTCTCTTTCACTAACAATATGGGGACTGCCTTATCTTTTCAGGTACTTAGGCCTCTTCTGTAGGGAAGGTTCTGTACCTCTTCCATTACTTGGAGTAGAATGTTAATATCGGCGTTGGATTTTTAAAAAGTGATCCATCTTTGCAATCCTTTCTTCTTCTTCTTTTCTTGTGTCCTATAGAATATGCTGCAATCTTTGCAGGCCATTATGATATGCTATTGACAAGCATGGTCTAGAACAGTCTGGAAAACAGACAATAATGATTACTAATCATCTAGCCGTTGGTCAAAGACATAAGGCCTACCTTTATTAGAATGTATTGTTACAGTAGTTGTTAGAGGATTCACTAAATCATTGATGTGTAAATAGTCCATATGTAAGAAAGCATGAATGCATTTTATTAGCCTGCTAGACCTAATTAGCCTGCTAGACCTAATTAGCTTGTCAGTCCTAAATGCAAAATCAAAAACAATAAAGATCTGATATCATAAAATAGACTAATTACTAAAATCATAGAACCATTACCAGGTTAATCATTTATAACATTTTCAAGCATCACCTAGCCATCACTGTGATTCCATAAAATGTTGTCTTCATTACTTATATATTGCCACAGCAATGACTGTACAACCTGCTAAATTTATGGGTGATCTCTGGTGAGAGAAGGATGTGGGTAGTGCATCCATCTTTGCTCTCCTTGACCTCTCAGTGGCTCTCAGTACCACAAACCATGCTACCTTTTTGGGCCAGCTGCATGGTTTGGAGCTGAGTGATGCAGAATTGTACTGGTTCAGTTTCTTTCTCCAAGGCTGATCCCAATCAGTGTTGATAGGGAATGAGAGGTCTTGCCTACAGCCACTCCTTTGTGAGATACCACAGGGCTTGGTACTCCCTCCACTCCCTTTTAATGTTTGCATGAAATTTTTGTGCTGCAGCCCTGACCCAATGGAAAAGCTCTACCACTGGAAGTCTGTAGAGATTCTCAGTCATCCAGGTCATGATTATCCCAAAGGTGCTTTTTCAGGAGGCAACTGGACTTACTTTCTTTCTTTCTTTCTTTCTTTCTTTCTTTCTTTCTTTCTTTCTTTCTTTCTTTCTTTCTTTCTTTCTTTCTTTTTTTTTGTAAATATTTTTTATTTTTTCCAAATGTAAACAGAAAACATAACTTTCAAGAGCAAAAATCTCGATCCGGTCATAGATGGTTACCACGCTTACATTCCTTTCACAAGCTCAATTCACAATTTCCATTACATCTTTTATAAGTAAACAAAAAAGAAAAGAAAAGAAGATAAAAAAGAAATTCAAAACTTAAAAAAAACCAATTTTAACTCAAATTTAACATTTTCATCTATATAAATCCATTATATCTATCCAAAATTAGTTTCAAATTCATTTTCACTCATTTTTACATCTGCATAACAATTCTAAACATATCTTTAGTCTTCTTTACCTTATATCTTATACAAGTCATATCAATAATTTTTACAATATTCTAACCTCTTGTTAAGTGTTTACCTTACAATTTTATCACCATTTATTCTTAATTTCAATTCAATACTACTCCATTTTTATTATATTTTATAAAACAACATTTTGTCTAATTTTAATCCTTTGACCCTTATCCTCAAATCAGTTTTTTTTCTCCCAGTTTACATGTTACACAGATTTCTCACAGACATATTTTATTTACTCAAATTTCTAATATATTATCCACTATATCTCCCTCTAATATTTAACTATCTTCCAGCTTATTCTACTTGATTAATTCTCAGCTTGATCCCCTCCAAAACACCAACTATTTAATTAATTTCAGAATAGTTCCTCAATCTCTTCCAACTCTCTTCCTATTTGTTTGGCTGTTTCCAGCATTTTGTGGGCTGATTTCCAGCATAGTCTCCTCCTTAACTCCCTCCATTGTTTGGCTGATTTCCAGCATAGTCTCCTCAAACTCTCCTCCTATTTGTTTGGCTGTTTCCAGCATTTTATGGGCTGATTTCCAGCATAGTCTCCTCCTTAACTCCCTCCATTGTTTGGCTGATTTCCAGCATAGTCTCCTCAAACTCTCCTCCTATTTGTTTGGCTGTTTCCAGCATTTTGTGGGCTGATTTCCAGCATAGTCTCCTCCTTAACTCCCTCCATTGTTTGGCTGATTTCCAGCATAGTCTCCTCAAACTCTCCTCCTATTTGTTTGGCTGTTTCCAGCATTTTATGGGCTGATTTCCAGCATAGTCTCCTCCAACTCTCCTCCTATTTGTTTGGCTGTTTCCAGCATTTTATGGGCTGATTTCCAGCATAATCTCCTCCTTAACTCCCTCCATTGTTTGGCTGATTTCCAGCATAATCTTCTCTAATCTCCCTCCATTGTTTGGCTGGTGTCCAGCATAATTCCCTCCAGCACTCCTCTTATTTGTTTAGCTGATTTCCAGCACTTCTAATTAATTTCCAACATATTTCCACCGAGTCTCAAACTCTTATCTAGTTGGTATCCATCCCACACATTTTAACTGTAATATAATTATCTGTTTTATATCATTTTTCCATCCTACTCTTTCAATTTAAATCTCAGTATATTTCATAATAGTCATCATTTCCAACATGTATTACCTTAATTCAAGACTAATCACTAGCATCTGTGTATCTTGTATTTTGTTCAATCAATCCTTATTCATCAGTTTAACATTTGTTTGTAAATTAAAGTTAAAACATATTACATCAAACAGTACATTGTCTTAAAATTTTCCTGCCTCAAAATATATTCTTCTTTATTATTTTTATTCCCTTGATATCATCCACTATTTTAATAGCCACCTCTTATTTTCTATTTTTATTATTTCACAACCCTTCCTGTTTTTATCCCAAAATCATATATACCTAGGCTTTTAAACTTTATCATATATACATAGGCTTTTAAACTTTACATTTCAGTTAGACACATTTAAATTTATCCACTTTAATTCTTCCTTTTCTTCCTTTTCCTCTCTGTCCAAAGTGCTCTATTTCAAGGTTCATCAGTTCAAAGTAAAAAATTTCTATATGTCCCTTTAAAACTTTTAAAATGTCTGTTCCAAGCGTAGTGCATCAGCTTCCTGTCTTTATTAACTACGCCACACCTAGCTTTTATTTACAGTTTTGTCAGTCTCCATTGTTAAAATCCAAAATGTTCTTTCTTTCTTTCTTCTTTCTTCTTTCTTAAAATCATCTGGGACAGAGTAGGAATCTCCAAAATCCTTATATCCAATATTAATTTCAAGTAATCCAAGGTAAAAAGCCAATTAACATGTTTCTTTTCCACCCAGAAAGGGAAATCTCTCCAATCCACTTCCCTGCTTAGTCACTGCAGACTCCATGGCTATTTTGTAGCCATCCATCTGTCTATCTTCATTAGCTTCATTAGCTTCATTTTCTTTTAGAGGCATTAATTCTCAGGAATATCCATTTCTCCTATCCACTCCAGTTAAAGGCACAGTCAAATTTCAGAAATTTATTAATGCCAAATCATCCAATTTAAGTTTATTGCAACAAAATTCAATTCAGGTCTTTTACCCATTTTATTTTTCTTTTCAATCTTTAAGCCCCACAGTCCAGCAGCCGCTTTTAAATTTAGGATCTTATTTTCCAATAATTCCAAATAGGTACGTTATATTGCCTGGGTTGGTGTCACTCACCCGGCTTCTTGATCTTTGCTCTTTCTTCATCTTCTTCCTCCAGCACAATCCTTGTTCCTGGTTGCCGCAGTTTCAGGGCAGCTGCCATGGCTGCCGTTCCGCTGCCGCCAACGTAAAGGAGAAGCCTCCGGCCTCGAGGAACCTGCCCGTTCCTCTCGGCTGCCCAAGGCGTTCCTTCTTGTCCCTCTGTTCCTACAAGACAGGGGAGGTCCGCAGACCTATCGGTGGCAGCTTAGCAGAAGGGATTTGGCAGGGCTCAGCAGAGCTCGCCATTTCCCCGTCTGTTTCCCCGCAGCGCCAGCCGGAAGTCCCGCAACTGGACTTTCTTATTTTTTCTTTTGAAGATGTTTCGCTTTTCATCCAAGAAGCTTCTTCAGGATGCAGATTACCAGCTGTCTGCAAGGAATATAAATCCTTCCATTCCCCACTATCCTGTCAGAGCTGAAGAAGCTTCTTGAATGGGAAGTGAAACATCTTCAAAAGAAAAAAAAACAAGAAAGTCCAGTTGCCTCCTGAAAAAGCACCTTTGGGTTTACCAATGGAAGTAATAACTGCGCCCACCCTTTTGGCCTTCCTGGAGGGCATTAAAAGTTTGCCAGTTGGCTTGGGGGCCCAAGGGGGATACTCATCGCTGGAAATGGTTGACAAGGAAAGAAGACCTTATTCCTGTACTGTCCATCTTAGTTCCTGTTGTGTTTTTTGTTTTTGGCATAGTTTTAAAATTTTTAATTTTAATTTCAAACTTTTAACTCTTTCTATTTTCCTTTTATGTCTGTAAACATAATTACCTTACTGGGGAGGTGGGTGGCATATACATTTATTAAATTAAATCATAAAAAAGGCCTTGTAAATAAGTAGTCTAGAAAAGGTATAGTATTATCCTTGCAAAAAGGAAGGGAGGGAGGGAAGGAAGGAAGGAGGGAGGGTGGATTCACATTTGGACTTGCTTAGTCTATACTTTATGGATTTAGCTAGATATTTTCATTAGTACTATTAAATATTTATACATTATTTCAATTTGAAATATTTTCACAATTTGACTTTATTCTTCTCCTGATTCAAAAATAGTTAATGAAATGGCCCAACCTAATTTGCTTAATCATTTCACTAAACAGCAGTTATTAGTGGATAGCTTTTTAGGACTTTTATTCAATAGTCATAATTAAGGAAACATGAAAGGTCAAACTAACAAAAAACACCTATTGTATATCCCTACTTCTAATTCCAACTTGCCACACTTCTGTTCTAGTAACAAGGAGCTTGAATAAAGCTAAAGATCATCATTATAATTTAAAAAAACCCCAGTGCTACAGCATTTCTTTTGATTTTGCTCAAAACCCTCTGTCTATGAAGAATACAAATCTTACAATGTATTCCATTGTTGAACAATTTGTTCCATCAGGAACTTCTTCATAGCATTTAGACTAATTCTACCTTCTTATCTGTAATTTGAAGTACTGTATATGTAATATAATTCAGTAATTCAGATTAACTCATGGGGCAGTTTTTACATAACGTTCTCTCTTTTATATCACAACATTCAAATATAACAATGAATTTGCAAATTATCTCCCCTGAGGAAAATGGAACTTTTATAGTGACTTTTCCTTCATTGTTTTTGTTTCTGTTTGTGTTTGTGTTTTCGTTTTTGTTTGTTTTCTGCTGTTATTGCAGTGGTTATTGTGTTACCCCTGTATGAAGATGTATTATATTTTAGCCTATTTTAAAAGCTATTTCAGCATATAATAGAATGAGCCCTCAAAATAAAGACATAGGTCACCCTTAATAAAAGAGAAATTACTGAAGCATGGTAAAGAAATATCAGTATACAGTATATATGAATAGTAGATCTAGATTGCAAAAAAAAAAAAACCCAGCAATTAAATTGTAGCAAGTCGTCTGTATCTTCTTGCTGGGCCCAGGCAATGGTTAATTTCTCTTTCAGACAAGTGGTAGTCCTGCCATCTCAGAATGACTGCAGAATAGGACAACTCACCCCGGCCGACTCATCTTGGTTAACTCACCACAAGACAATTCAACGTGGAATAACTCAAGAAAGGGACAAATGAATTGCAGCGGGCCTTGCCTCCCTTTAGGTTTCAACCTTCTCAAGTTAAAAGTCTTTGATGTTGTGGTGAGCTGCAATTCTACTTGTCCCTCAATTGAGTTATCCTGCATTGAATTGTCCTGAGATAAGTTGTCCCATGGCAAATTGGCTGAGGCGAATTGGCCGTGGTAAGTTAGCCACAGCAAGCTGTCCCATTCCACAGTCATTTGTGCTCTTGTGACCTCCAATTTGGATTACTACAATATGCTGTAGATGTAACTGTCCTTGAATAGTATTTAGAAGCTATAACCAGTTCAGAATGATGTGGCGTTGGTTATTTTGTGTATTATATTATCATAGACACCTAAACTGGACACTTCAGCCTAAACTACTTATTTCATATTTTGCTCTGACCTGTTTCTTTTTTTTTTTATTGAAAAGTTTTACAAAAAGTTTACATATTCCCCCCCCGCTTCCCTACCTCAACCGCCCCCCTCCCCCTCCTCTTCCCAGAACAAATTACAAGGTATAACCTTCAACAATCATAATCAATCCTAGTCTAAACAATTATGACATTCCACATCTCTTGTTCCTTCAATTCCTTAATTACTCGCCTAGCTTTATTACTTAAAGACACACCAAATATCTATATAATCATTCATAACCTATCTGCAATTTCTTATTCCGGTATTTATTTTGAATATAATCTATCCATCTTCTCCAGTCTCTTAAATATCTTTCATTTGAATGATCCTTCAAGTACGCCGAGATTTTTGCCATTTCCGCTAGGTTTGTAACTTTCATTGTCCACTCTTGAATTGTAGGTAAATCTTGCTTCTTCCAATATTGTGCCACCAACAGTCTTGCTGCAGTTATTAAGTTCAAAATCAATTTAGTCTCTATAACTGTAAACTCTGACCTGTTTCTTAAGTCAGCTTCAGAAATTACAGTTCAGATTTTAGTGGACTATGAATGATACCATACTGTTTAGTACAAATTATTGTATAGTCACTAAAAGATCAAATTATTGTTCATTTGTTGTTTTTTCCTTCCCATCCATACAGAAAAGGCAACCTTGCTGTCTGGATCCTGTATTACAGTGCCTGCTTTCTCCCTGTAAGGATTTTTTTTTTCCTTTTCATCTCCGTGCCTTTCCTTTGTTTTCCCAGATGTTTACACAGTTGAATGCTTCCCTCACCACTACCCTTTCCACAGTATCTATAGAGAGTAAGGAATATGACCTTCAATGAGAAATGTAGGAACTGTTACCTGAGTAAAAAGGGATGAAACTTTTTTTTTAAGTACAGATCAGCAAAATAACATTTGGAAACAGTTCAGGCGGATGCCTCCTTAAATTATAAGAGGAAGAGGAGATGTACTGCACAGTCAGACCTACAAAATTCTATTATCCTAGCTAATCTCAAAGAATAGTATTAGCCTTTCTGGATTTATTAATCTGCCCTATCTAGTGGTGCTGACGTTTTTTTTCTCCCATCCCACCCAGGGGTGAAATGCTCCCGGTTCGGACCGGCTCGGGCGAGTAGGTAGCGATGGCAGCGGCAGTTCAGAGAACCGGTAGCAAAAATCCCTGCCCCTGCCCCCCATGCCCAGCTGAGCCCCGTGATCATCAGAGCCTTTTTTCCTTTTAAATGGCTCTGACCAGCCAAGCTCCGACATCCCAGCTGAGTTGCCTGCTAATCAGGCAACTCAGCTTGGATTGCCAGAGCCATCTAAAAGAAAAAAAGTTTCTTTTTTTTTCTCCCCCACCCTCTTCCAGCCTCCAGCTTGCTTACCATAGCTGCTGATCGCATGACGATCACAATCCATGCATCAGCAAGCAACTGAATCTCCCTGCCTGCAATCAAGCTCATCGGTAAGCAGCTCTTTCTGTCTGCCTGCCTTCCTGCCTAGACTTGTGGACTTCAACTCCCAGCAAATCTGGCTGAGGAATTCTAGGAGTTGAAGTCCACAAGTCTTAAAGTTGCCAAGGTTGGAGACCCCTGTTCTATTGGGTAAGTTTTTTTCCCCTTTGGGAGCTTTAAAAAAATAGTTAATTGGGGTTTTTTTAAGTTGTTCTTTTTTTAGACCTAGCCATTTAAAGTTTAGGAAGTTTTAAATTTAGCTGCTTTTATATAAAAACAAAAATAAAATAAAATAAAATAATATTTGTGCAACTTTCTGAGATTTAGTGTGTTTCTGTAATGCTTCACTCTAACTACACAAACACACAAAATCTCACAAAGCTGTATGTGGAATTTTGTATGTGTAAAGTGTGAAAGTTGGTTTTTGGGGGCTTTTTGTGGCTGTGTGAGGTTCCTGCTTGTTGCAGGGGCCATTTTGTGTCTAGCACAGCTGCTTTTACATTGTGGGTGAGCCAGTTGTGTTTTGTTGTGTTTTGTAGGTTAAAAAAGGGCAAAGAAGTGACATTGACTTGGCCACACCCACCCAATCACCTTACTACCAAGCCCCGCCCACTAATTAAGCCATGCCCACAGAACCCGTAGCAAAAAATTTTAGATTTCACCCCTGATCCCACCTCAGAGTATCATCATTGATGCTGCAATAATCAAAGCAATGAAGAACAGGCTCTTCTTTTGTTCCCAGGTTTTATGGAAACTTTGATATGAGGAAGAATCAGTATTTCAGTTTCATAGAAATAAAGTGACAATCTCCCTATATTGCAACTTAAAATATATATTTTAAAAATGAGTTGAAAGAAAGGGAAGCTTTGTCATGCTGTGGAAGTGGGTGGGGGTGGGAAACCAAAGGGAGCATGCTTCATCCAGAAGCATTCTGGGAAAAACCACAAAAACTCTCCAGGGAGAAATGCAAGCAGTGGTGGGAAGCTCCGCCCACCCGCCCGGACGCTTCTGCGCACACCCACGAGTGAACCAGTAGCATCAGGTTTTGAAACCTGTCCCTAGATGCAAGGGTTGAATGGACCAGGAGTTTCTAAGATTGAAGACAGTTTTCTGATATAATAGGTTATTGTGAAATCAGCCCCAGATTATTTTAAAACATATTGCTCAGCAGCAGGGAACATAGAACCTCAGGAGGCAAGCTAGATAGAAAAGAAGATATTGCGGCCAGTCAAAGCTGGGATGCTACTAGAATATGACAAAGCTCTAAAGGACTTAAGACAGATCAAGTCAAAGAGCAGCTTTGAATAACAGCTGAGAAACCTTGACACATGACATATTTGCTGGGAATAGGCAGAGAATGAAATAATCTGTCCCTCACTTATGAAGTGTGAGTGGTGAGTACTGCTATGGATCTGTCTTCTATCAGAAAGGAGATTTGGTTCACTTCAGTGGTGAGTTCCTCTCAGTTCCGCCCGGTTCCGCCGAGCCGGTAGCGGTGATGATATGATGTCACCGAACCGGTTCTCTTTGTTCGGGAGCTGCCTGCCACTGCATTATTCTTACCTTTTATTTGGCCCCGCCCCCAATCTATTCACTGCCTCCCGAGGCCCAGCTGATCAGCTAGAAGGAAAAAAACCTGTTTAAACTCTTGCCGCGGGGCTTCAAAGGGCCGCCCTACAGCTGATCAGTGTTAAAAGGCAGTATGATGGTAGACCGGTACCTCCAAAAACAAATGAGTAGACCGGTGCCTCCAAAAACAAATGAGTAGACCAGTGCCTGGTAGACCAGTGCCTCCAAAAACAAATGGGTACAGCTCTGCAAGCAGTTAAAAGCCTGGTAGACCAGTACCTCTGCTAAATCCTAAAGAATTGTCACATGACCATCAAACCACACCCACAAAATAAGCCACACCGACAGAACCGGTAGTAAAAATTTTTAGAACCCATCCCTGGTTCACTTGGCATTATTTGAGGTTAATATTTTAATTCTTGTGCATGGTATACAAACCAGACCATCCATTCTGCTAAGTCATCTCAAATAAATTCAGAAATTAGAAAATTTCCCATTTAGTCTCCCAGAAAGCAGATTTACTGCTTTAACCACCCAGGAAAATCACCTGCACATTTTTGTCTGTGCTTAGCGCCAGTATTTGCAATGGAAATGACTCCCAAGTGAATTGAAATGACAGCCTAAACAGTAGTCTCTGTGGCAATAGCAGACATAGCTAAACCCACTTAAATCAATCAGCTTACGGCAATCTGTGTCTGGGATCAGACATTCTGCTTTGGAACCATAACCAGCAAATGTTCTGATGCTGAACACTACTTTTTAGCAAAAGGACAAAAGAAAATGATGGGGGGGGGAGAATCTCCTTTCTCCCTGTCTCTCCCTTGTTCTCTTCTCACTCCCACACATTTATTGAATAAGGGGTTGTTTTCTCCTCACTGGTCTGCCCAAGAGATTCATACAGCTCTTAACATCCTCCTCCTCCTCCTCCTGAATCACAAATTCCTTTCTTCTACACATCATTCTGCATTCTTTCCTCTTTTTTTACTTTATGTAGCACTATGTTCTGCTGTAGGAAAATAGGAAAATAGTAGAGAAAGTACTCCTACTCTCTTAACTTATTTTTTTTAAAGAAAAAAACCCCCGCATTTCCCAAATGTTCCATGTTATCTTCAGCTATCCTTTATTAGTAACCATGACTATCCCGTTCCTAATGGTGTCCCATGATGTAACCCAGCCCGTGAAACCTTCTATCCTTCCACTGAAAGCACACAGTCCCGCTTCTCACGTCCATATATTGTAACCCCTCCCTTGATGTTTTTTCTAGGACCGCTGGTTACACTCTCAAGTTTTCTTTAAAGAAAAGAAAATTCTAACACAAACATAAAAAAGAACTAAACGAAGCTTCCAAGAAAATATTTCTCAATTTTCCATTTTTCAGTCTCCCAATTGAAACAGACTTAGACAGGTTCCACTACAGTTTCAACTGGGAATCTGTAAGCATCCTAGACCAAGTTCCATACAGAAATGCTAGGGAATTGCTGGAAGTTTGGCATTTAGACAAATCACCTATTAAAAGAACTGTAGAAATAAACCATATTTATACATCATTCAAATGAGACAATAAAAAGCTAAGGAAATAAAAAAGACCAGAACATGTCCTTTTTAACACCAATACTCAAACAACCAGGGATTTACACCAGGCAAACAATCAAGTGAAAAACAATATCCTAAACAAGGAACTACCAATGAGAAAACCACACCCACACCAAAACTGCAAGGGCAAGCTACTATATATAATACACAGCAATCCCCACACTTACTCATATGATGATGTTACCGAGTTGGGTGACATTTATTACTGAGTTGGGTAATAAAACATCTGCAAGCAAAAAATCAATCTCAATGACTCCACAGTTCAACTTTGAGTTACATGTATCTCTTGCATTAGAACTTCTAATCAAAGCATAAGATGAAACAATGTGTCCTATTGTCTCAATGTTGTGGTTAATATCGAAGTGTAATGATCAGAGCATGGTCAAAAATCTGTCCCTCTGAAATTCTGTTTTGAGGCTAAACAGAAGGAACTACATGATATCTAGAAGAAGGAAAAACTCAAGAAAATCTGTTCTGGATAGAACATAAATGTGATTCTGTAGACATATTTGAAGCAGAATTCAAAATGAATAGAAAATTAGTAACAGTGGTCGATCCCTCCCTGCAGATATATACTAATTCATATGAGAGTTTTTGCTTAAAACACAGGGCAAATGAAATGGTTTCCATTCTTCCTCCACACTTATCAAGATCAGTATTTGCCTTAATGTTCATGGTATATACATTGAAAAACTTATTGTTCAGTAAATATGAAATTCAAGTCATTTATAATTGGGATCTTGGATGTTTCCAAAGTAAGTTTTCCCTTCCTTCTTTTCTTGGATCATCAATAGGCAAAAGTGATGGGAAACACAATCATAGAATAGGAAAGGCAAAGAAAGATGGATGACACCAGTCAGGACCCATGGTAAGCATGATGCAGACCAGGTCCTCACAATGGTCAAAACCAAAGAGTTATGCTATTAAGCCTTTTGAAGCCAGCTTGATTTCTAGTTTATGCACATGACTCAAACAGCATTAGGCAGCAGTATATAAATTTAGAACAACCTAGAATATCTGTAGAAGAGATATTAGAACAGCCTGCAAGTTTTAGACACTCTCAGGGTTTCTCTGTGATATTTAGAAATTAGAGAAGCCACTTAAAATCCTCTAACATTGAAGAAGGAGAAAGGAGGGAAATGTACATCTCCCATTCACTATTTATACTTTTAACATGGAAGAAAATATTAACAAACAAAATAAACAAGAAATAACCATTAAAACACAAGAAAACAGGTACCAACCATACAAACTAGCCTCATTTTGCAAATATTGCAGCTTCATATTACTTTACCTTTGCAATGCATAATAAAATTAATAAAAGCCCTATAAAATTTAAAGGGACAGATTGAGAGGGTTACCACACCTAGGCCTACATACAGGGCTGGTCCAACATATGTTGAAACCTGAGATGAATGCTATAACTCACATTCATTCTTTATCCTCTTTTACCTCATCTGATGGCAATGGCTCTGAAAGATATAGTGTGAATGTAGGACAAATATTTCACTCTGCTGCCCATCTGTACCATTTTGCTGCTGATATAACTGCAGCTTTTTGTAGTGTTGGTCTTAAGAACACTTGTGAAAATAGGCATGGGAGATGATTGTGAACAAGTCTAGCACAAAACCAGGAAAAACTTCAGGGAGGCAAGAGTGACTTATATTTGAACCAGAAATGAGAAGCAAGAAAAGGTGATGAATATAATAGATTGTGAGTAATGTCTTCTGAAAGTTCTATCACAGGTACCTATTACGGCTGTCTTTCAAAAAGACAGAAAAAAAAATAGATAGAAATTGACAAAAAGATAGTTAGCCTCCTAACAGGTGCCTCAAAGAGATCAGAAAATCTAAATTCTGGATTGAGATCAAATCCACTAGAAATTTAAATATCTGAAGCATAACCTCAGTTTTTAACAAACAAAATAATAACAATTAAGTGAAGCAGTCTTGGTTAAATAAATACATGCTTCTAATAGCTGTGACTAAGTAGATGCTTCAATCTCTTTCCCTCCCTCTTTCTTCCTCAAAATCTATTTGTAGACAGTGTAAAACTCAGTGTAAAAACTCTTAAAATACCAAGGAAAAACAGCTGCTTTCTTCAATTAGAGCAATAGGAATCATCCATCTAAAATCTTAGGTGTAAAGAAACATTTAATTTTGAACAGGAAGTTAATCTTTGGGTTGCATTTATGAATTTGCTAAAAGAAGACTGAATACAAACTTTCTCAATGGATACCCAAGATTTTTTTTTGCTGCTACTGGTGGAATAAATAAAAACACCATTGATGTTCAGCTGTTAATATAAAATCAAAAGGCTCAGTAGCATACCTTCCCATCCCTGGTGATAAATATATACAAAATGGGATTTGACAGAGTAATAAACAGGGCATTAGAAAATAAAGAAATTTATTATTTTGTTTTGGACTGCCTGAAACATTTATAAGACAACGACGTTATGCATGCAAGTCTGCCAGTTTGGATGCAGACAAAAAGAATCCATTAGCAAACTGATGAAGATTAAATTGTAGAGAGAAAACAAGGTACTTTCAATAGCTTCATTTGCACAAACACAGGTGTCCGGGTACACACACCTATAACATACACACCTATATGAAAGTACTGTTTTGTGGAGATTATTTGGGAAATATGTGACTGGTGTTTTGTATATGCTGCTGTGGTTAGTATAGTTAAATGATTAACTAAAGAAAATATAACTTCCCAGTCTCCTCTGTTTTAATAAGGATGGGCCACCTCTTGCCCATAGTCTTTGCAGTTTCTGAAGCTATAACGCTGAAACCAAAATGCCAGCTTCTTGCAGTGTAGCCTTTGCCTTAAAAGCTCAAAATCTCCACAGTTTAAATAAGGGTAAATAAAAACATCCCTACAATTTTGGTGATATCTCACTTCATCAGACGATCTCGTGGGAAAAATGTGTGAAATATGTTAATACTGTTCCAAGTAATCTATACATTACTTTCACAGAAGTTATATTTTTCAGAACGTTGGCTTTGGATTGTGTGTTAACAGATTATAATATAGATTTGATTACAGTGGGACATGACATTTTATTAAATCGGTGACACTAAATGGTTGTAGTTAGTAATGCACATTTATTATCTGCTATCTGGCATGGTTCATTTTGAGGAATCTTGAAAGGTAAGGGGAAAAGTTGCCTTTGCTGTCATAAAAGTGCTCTATGGAACAATGAATTACTTAGGTGTCTATCAAATTTAATCAAGCAATGGTTTAAAGAGCCAGCAGATGGCAGTGCCAGTGTCTATTTTGGCTTTCCTATTAAACAATAAAAGCAGCACAAGTGCTGGCTGCATTGCTGTGCCAGAGTCATCTCAGCTGCTTTTGCTGTTACACTTCACTTCACTTCAGAGGCTGTTTACAGAGGTGTCCCTCCTTGCAGCTTGGACTATCACACACTTTTCTTTAGGGAATTCCAAGCCTGGTGCTTACTGGAGATGCCACTGTGAGGATCATTTCATTGGTCTGGAATGAGTCGACAGAGCTTGGAGGTGAGACATGCATGCTACTCAGTGGGACACTGTTGAGCCCACAACTGCATGATTTTGCTTTCCACTTACCCAAACAATACCTATCTTCTTGTAATGCTGTAGCA
Source organism: Pantherophis guttatus (assembly GCF_059756535.1). Lineage (NCBI taxonomy): Eukaryota > Metazoa > Chordata > Lepidosauria > Squamata > Colubridae > Pantherophis > Pantherophis guttatus. The sequence goes on along the minus strand of NC_142067.1, from coordinate 41,589,384 downwards.
GAGGGAAGTTCCAGAATGTCTGTTAAGGAATTCATGAAGCTTCTATCAGTAATCAGAGAAATAGCTAGGCTACTGAAATACTGGATGACCAGTTGCAATATAGCATTTTCTATATTATATTACAATTTTCTATTTTTAATTGTGGTGCAGAATTGAGAACTGCTTTAAGTGATGCTCTCCTTGTGTTGTGGAATGATGACATAATAAAGGATACCAGCCAAAACTCTCTTTCCTATGAAATTACTAAGTGGTATGGAAGTCTTGCCTTATGTCCCTCCCCTTCAGGTGGGAATACCAAACTGAATCAGGAAAAAAGGCTCTACAATGACTGTGGGAGTCTAGCTGGACTCTGTGGGAAGCAGGTGGAAGGATGTAGACCATGAATGACCACTATTTTTTAATCCTTCATTCTTCAGATGTGGTTTTTAGTTTCCCCAGCTTTGAATTCTGCTTATTTTATAGCTCAGCCGTAAAGGATGAATTCAAGGAGATTTACTGCCAAGCAGGTGTCTGTTTTGACCTGCAGTACCAGAGGGTCTTTTTGCCTTACTTTGAGAAACAGTTATGTGTTTTGCTATGTGATAGTCCAGACATCAACAGTTGTTTTTCTATCAATGTTCCTGTCAGCAAAGCCCACTGGCATTCATTAATTCCAGGTATGTCAAGCTTTAAAAAGGGTCTGTGCAGCTTCCTTCCAAAAGAGCTACCACTTCTGTTTTTAATACCTGAACTCCTACTGATTCCTTCCCTTTCATTCTCTCTCTCTCTCATTCACTTACTCACTCACTCGTATTACATTGGAGAGAGAACGGTGGCAGTTTATTTGTCAGGGTTGAGCTGGAATTTACCAATCTTAGGTTTTTTGGATTGTGATAAAGAAAAACTTATTCCATCCTAGCCATTTCTTTCAGTTCTCAGTGTTTTGTAATCTTTTGCAACCTGTACTTTGTATTCACTTTGATGAGGAATTTCAGTATATCTCTTGTGCAGACATACCGTTTACATGTGCAAAGCAACAAATGTGATAATAAGCACTCTTTTTATATGATCTCTGCCTGGTTTTTGAAAGAATGAGCATTTCATTCTATTTTTTTTTGTTTGGGTTTTATTACAAGGTGATAATATTACATTAAAAGGGAAATTAATTATTTGTACAAAAGATCATCTTAACTACTTTCAACTTACTAACAGATGTTTTTAAAATGTAGTTTTGTTTTTAAAAAAGGCTATCAACCATTATATATTAAACTTATTTTTAGTGTATTTTTTGATGTCCAATAATTCTGAAATCCAATAATTTAAAAGGAGTTTAGGAATTTTTTTTGAAAACTGTTAAATCTCTCCTAAGATTTATATTAAATAGTTTTGAATATCTTGAGGCTGGATATTTTACATTCAGGATACATAGTATTTTAGTTCAAAGTATTATGGCAAAATCTTTTCACACGTTGTTCTGAAATAATGTGAAAATTATCATGTATATCATGATTACAAATGCAAAATATATCATTGTGTATGCACATTGGGGTATGATGTCTGTATTTATCTCTCTGTTTTGTAGTGATGGTGGTAAAGCTGTTAACTCAGTTCAAATACCATTAGCCATAGAGGTTTACTGGATAATGTTGAGGCAATCATCCTGTTGTCCCAGGAACTGTAGACCAATGAATAAAAAACATGAGGGTGGAGATAAGAACAATTTTTTTCTTTGCAAAATAGGCACTGGTGTTCCTCAAAGCAGGTGCAACTCTCCGTCCCCCCCCCCCCATCAAATCACAACAGTTATACCTAAAATTTCAAGCAAGGATCCTATGGTCTTAGAGGTTATCAAAACAAGCAGATGTCTCCCTAACAAGCATGTCTTATCAGTAAAACAAACATTTCTCAGATCTGATATATATCATGTAGGCAGCAAAATCCAAACTTAAATCAAAGCAAATTTAAATGAAAACAAAGTTAAATCTGTCTGGTCTGTTATTTTTCAACCCTGCTTGTTATGATCGCCTGACCCAGCTTTAGCCCTCCCAGCCAGTCAAAGCAGAGTTACCTGCTTTACTCTGATGCCAGAGTAACATCGTAGCTTTATGACTTTTATTTATCATTTGAGCTGGATAAATGGTTTGTAGAGTAACTTCTTGTGCTTATTACTGTGCAAGCATGTCTAAAACAGTGTGGAGGGCCACCAAAAATATTAAATGGGTGAAAAGTACAAAATGGCTAAAATCTGGCTCATAATTCTCTCAGTTTAGTCTATCACACAGGGTTGTTATTGAAGGAATAAAATTAAGAAAATGGTATTAAGAATGTAATTCTCTGTAACTGATTTGGAATTATATATAAATATGTATAGGACAGCCAGTTTGGTCTAATGGTTAAAGCATCTGGCTAGAAACCAGGAGACTGTGGTTTCTAGCCTTGCCTTAGGAATGAAAAGCCAGCTCCATAATTTTGAGCCAGTCACTCGGACATCAAGCTCAGGCAACAAGCCGGTCAGTTCCTGTTGCAACAAACAGATCATCATTTGGTTGATTCCCCAAAAGAGGAGATCCTGCACATCCAGTGGTGGGATTCAAATAATTAAACAACTGGTTCTCTGCCCTAATGATTTCTTCCAACAACCAGCTCACCAAACTGCTCAGAAAGTTAACAACCGGATCTCTCGAAGTGGTGCGAACTGGCTGAATCCCACCACTTCTGCACATCCCAGGAAATGCTAGGAAGAAAAAAAAAAGTTGAACATCACTACTCATCAAACTGAGGATATCTAATATTTTTCTCTGGATCAATAAGTATAATCAAGAGATATCCTTTAGGATAATTAAATACGAAAGCTTTATTCGGGTATCCAAAAAAAGGTCTAGCTTTGTTCACATCTAATATAATTGCTGGTCTGCGAGGAAAAGAAGTTGGATAAAAGGTAATTGGGGTGTAAGCTGAAGTAAGGGCAGACTGCTCTTATCCATGTACCTCTTTTGATATTAAATGAGAAGAAAAATCCTGCTTTGAATGCTTGAAGGGAAATGTTTTGAAAGACAGAGCAATATAAAAATGACATTTAAAAGCTGTATGTCCACATCTTCTTTCTGAGTTAGTAGCATTTTTTTTAATCAGTGTTAGCTTGTATGTTGAAAACGGCTTCTTGATAAATCAGACAGTATTTTATATATATTAATTATTCTTTTAAAAAAATGCTAGACCATACTTTGAAGCTTTCTGTTTTCACTATAATTGTTTATCTACATTTATTGGTAGAGGAGAAGACAGAGTATTTAAAAAAACATGAGGCTGCCAATCACATTTATGTAAAAGCTTCTCTGGAATCTATGATAATGCTTGTATCATCATATATCCAGTCATGGTTATATTAATAACAGGACATAAAAATTGTGTGACATACCAGAGAACAGTCCTATATCATCTCAGTTCTTACATGTGTATTGGACTACAACTCCCAGAACACTCAGACAACATGTATAAAATGCATACTAGCTGTTTTCCCTAATTAATCTCTTCATGTGCATGTAAGGAGTAGAATTAACATCTTTTTGAGTCATTAATGGAAGATTAAGATTACAATCTAGTATGCATCCAAATAAAACCAAATTGAATTTATTTATTTATCACATTTATTATTTTTATAAATAACTCAAAGCAGCAAACATATCCAATATTCCCTTTCTCTCCTATTTTTCCCACAATAACTGTGGAATGAGTTGAGCTGAGAGAAAATGTGTGGCCCAAGTCACCCAATCAGCTTTCATGTCTAAAGTGGGACTAGAACGCACAGTCTCCCAGTTTCTAGCCTGGTGCCTTAACCACTAGACCAAATTGGCTATACACACAGAGCCACAGAGATAATAGTACATAAATAGTTTTTATAATGATAATTTTTACAAAAATGGCCTGTAAAATACTATAATACAATGGTAAGGATTGTACAGTCATCGAATGAAAGAGATTAAGGAATCATTGTTTATAATTCAACACAACTATTGTGATTGAAACAGGAAACTTTATAGTTTGTCTAGTCTAAAGTTATGCAAGATACTTTTATATCTTACTCTGTAAACCTTCATGCAGGCTATACAATTAAGTCAGCAGTGAAATGCACTTACCTTCGCTACTGGTTCAGAAATATGAGCATGTGCGCCTCTTCTGCGCATGTGCAGAGCCTTCTGCGCATGATCAGAGGGTCAAAAATGGGATGTAATGATGTCCCGGAAGATGGGCAGAGCCTCCTGCCGCTGACCCTACCAGTTCACGCAATCTTGATAGATCCAGCCGGATTTAACCGCTGAATCAAGTATATTAAATGTTGTATGTATGCGCTGTCTTGTTTTTGACTGACTTTTTAGTTTTGTTCCTTTTTTGTGCTAGAAAGGGAATAGAAAAGATAAATACCTCTTCTGTCTACTTCTTAAATAACCTCAGACACTCACTCATATCTCTTTGCAGTTTAAAAGAGGCTTTCGGGGAATTTCTAACTATCAGTGTATATTTTGCCATATAATCTCTGTTTCAGTTCAAGCTCATGCCCAACAGAATATTCCTGTCGAATAACTGCTTGAGATTAGAAATAGTGATTAAATTTGCAGGAACCCCAAATGATAGTTATATGGCTAAGTCTTTCTATACAGTAGACTAAAAATGTGAAGTAAAATGTATTTCATTTTGCTCATTAGAAGTAAATCCCATTCTGAGATAGTTCTGTTATATAACAGGATAATTGTTCTGTTTTAGGCAGCATTGTAACCATGGATTAATAAAGTCAGAACTCACCTTTGGATAGTGCACAAAGACTTTTCAAAGTGGCATATTTTGCTTGCAAAATATTTTGCCAATTCTCTCTATCTTAGGAAAAGGAAATGGAGCCTTTAGAGATGGCCCCCATCCAAGGTATGATTCATTATTGAAATGATCAGCTAGACTGATTCAAGATAATACAACAAATCAGTTAAAATATATTCCAAAATGTTGTTTAAGCCTTGGGATTTGTCATGTATATCCATCTATTGGATTCCCTTCTATATTGGAAAGAAAGCGGATGAGGTATTGAAATAAGCTTTTTATTTATTTTAATTATTTATGACATGGCTACCCTTTTGACAACAGTGATTCTGGGCGATGTGAAAAAATTAAAACAAAAACTACTAGGGTTGCCAGGTGTCCACTATTTGAGCGGACAGTCCACTTTTTTCACATTATGTTCACTATTTTTTTTCACAAATGTGGACATTTTTTTTTATTCAAAAGCTTTATGATGAAATGGTACGTAATCTAAAGCTGTACAGTGTAAGAAAATAAGGATAGGAGAATCATGTTTTGTCTTTTTTTTCATAAGTTAGAATGAGACAAAGATTGAATGCTCATTCCAATAATCACATTTTACACAACAGTGCAAAAAATGCATTAAAGCAGTTATCTTTTGATATTGAAAATGTAGTGCTGAAGGTTTTTGCCAAATTTTCTAATTCTGCGAAGAAACGAGAAGAGTTGAAATCATTTTTTGAGTTTTGCGAGTCAGAATTCCATGAAGTTTTGCGCCATGTTCCAACACGTTGGTTAAGTTTGTTTAAAGCGGTCGAAAGACTTCTTTTAAACTGGATACCTCTAAAATCGTATTTTATTTCCCTTGGATCTAATGAGTGCCATAAGGTTATTTGGAACCTTATTTCGGATCAGGAAAATGAACTCGCAAAGGACGATGAACCAACAATTTCAGAATTTATTTATATAGAGAATGTATATAATGTATTTATATTTCACGCACTTCTTCATGTCAATAATGCAAGACACCCTACTGAAGCTGGAAAGCAAGAAAATTCTTGCATGTGATCTTCACATTATCATGTGTAAGCTGCGTGATTCTTTGCAAAAAAAATATGATAAGCAGTTTTTTGGAATGAAAGTTTTATTTGCCTTACATAAAAAACATTTGCCTGAGAATGCCATGGAAAAGTTCAAGAAAGAAGCCATCAACATGTATCAAAGAGCCATTGCGTACCTAGAAAAATGGTATAATTTCACTGATTCAGTATATGAGACGCTAAATTGTTTCAATCTAATTGATTGCAATAATCCTCCAACTTTAGAAGAAATGACGAACATCTGGTTATTATCACCAGAGAAGAACTTATCACCGGAGAGAAGAACTTCCACCCAACACTCTCTTCGATGAAATTTCTGCCTTAGAAGAAGTTTATGTTCATCTGCAGGGCGATTCATCCCTTGATAAGTGGACGTACTTTTTCAAGAAAGAGCCAGCTCCGAGTTTACTGAAACTGTTCCAGTATTGGCATCAATTCCGGTATCAAATGCAAACGTTGAACGAATTTTCAGCATCATGGGAAATTTGTGGACTGACGAACGTAACTGACTGCTTGTATCAGTTCGAAGTGAACTTTGTATATTTTTTAATATTTCTCAACCTTGTACTGAAATTAAAGAATTATTCCTTAAACACAAAGAATTGATCAAAGCTGCGCAGTCAAATAAAAAAAACACACGACAGCAAAGTAAAATGTAATTTAATATTTTACATATTATTATAATATATTTGATGTTTTGAATTTTAAGTAAAGTTTTGAAATGATTATTTTAATACGTGTTAAAATGTTTGTAAGAAAATATATAATTTAATTGTAATTTTTTTTTATTTTTTTACTACTTAACACCCCCCCCCCCGTTTGTCCGCTATTTTTTGGAAGCAGACCTGGCAATCCTAAAAACTACAACCTATAACACAACATTAAAAACAATAATCCTAATCACAGAAAATTGCATCATTAGCAGCAGAATTCACCTAGCCTTCTGGCCTGGAGAAACAGCCAAGGGAAATAGTTAGGCCTTTAGAGCAGGGGCTTCCAACCTTGGCAACTTTAAGCCTGGCAGACTTCAACTCAAATGTGCACAAGATGAACCTGTACAAAGATCTCCCAAACACAGCTGCCACCTGTTCTTCAAGTAGGACTCATGCATCTAAAAGGATCTACAAATTGTGTCCCAACTCTGACTGGAAAAATATATTCCAAGCAGAGTTGAAAATGGAAAATTTCTAGAGCTAAATGGAGTTACAATACAAGTCACTCACTCTCCCATAAATATCCTGGCTAAGATTAAGAAAAAAGAGAAAAACAAGTATAATGTGATATCTCCCACTCCAAATCCCCTAAGCCAATGATGGCTAACCTTTTTGCCGTCGCGTGCCAAAAGCGGGGCTAGTAGGGGGGGATTGCACGTGCGAGTGGCCACACCCATAATTCAATGCGCCCCGTCCCCTCACGCAGGTATGTGTGATTCCCCCCCCGCTTTCCCCCTGCTTTTGGCACGCAATGGCCCGGTGGACCCGGTAGGCCCATTTTTTGCCCTCCCTGGGCTCCAAAAGTCTTTCTAGGAGCCTGGGGAGGGTGAAAATGGCCTTTCCCACCCCCCCGGAGGCTCTCCGGAGGCCCTGAAACAGCTCGTTTCCCAGCTTCCAGTGGGCCCAGAGGGCCCAAAAGTCAGCTGGCCAGCACGCACATGCATGCTGGACTGAGGTAGGGCAATGATCGTGTGCCCACAGATATGGCTATGTGTGCCACCTGTGGCACCCGTGCCATAGGTTCGCCATCACGGCCCTAAGCTGAACTGGAAGAATACTATGATTGATGCTGTCGAAGACTACTAAAGGATCAAGATGGGCCAGGATGGATGCACTCTCCCATTATCAGCCCACCAGAGGTCATCAACAAGTGCAGTCAGTGCCACTTCAGTAGAATAAACAGGCCTGAATCCTGACTGAAAGAGGTACAAACAACCATTTTTTTTCCAGGCCCTTTGGATGTATAAACCTGTTTTTTTCCCCTAACAATCTTCACCTGTGTAGAATATATTCTGAAATCCAACATGGGTTTTCCAATCATATAGCAGATCAGAGGGACAATGTTTCTCAATTCAGTGCCATGCACAAATTGTTACTAATAATGTCTTAAAGGCCACAGCAGTAGCTCACAGCACTTTCTTGAGGAGGGACCAACACTGGTAAGGCCACCCTATCTGGGTTCCAGAATTAAGACAACAACAAAAAAAAAGCCAGGTTTTTTTTTTTTAAAGGCCTTAAATGGACTAAAACACTTTTGAAATAGCTTGCAAAATATATAGTCTTGGTTGCTAGTTGCCATGGCTTTTTGCTGGTCAATTACTACTATGCTGCCCTATTTTTCTCTTCCAGAAATTTTAAACATATTCTTCAATTTTATTCACATCTACTTGTGAGTATACATGCTCACAAGTAGATAATGGTTCATAATTCTGAGAAAATTTGTAGGATACTGTGGTTGGTAAAGTATTGAGATGCTGGAAGAAGCCCCTAAAAAATTAAATAAATTGGTAAAATTTAATAATTTGATGAACACTCAAAGTACAACATTTGTTTACAGAGATATAAAATTTAACATTTCTAAGTCCTTTTGATTTCAGACGCAGAAAACTACACATGTATTTTAACTCTGCTATGGTCAATGTAAAGAGGGTGTTTATGGCTTTCAACAGTTTCTTATCTTGAGCTGCTGCCTTTGCTGAAAACTCACTTTCTGGGAATGAACAAAAAATATTTTTTAAAAAACACCTGTGTTCATATATGTTGTTGAACACACCATGACTAATACCTACATTCCGCAAAAAACTGATAAGAGAGTTCAGTATTTCCTTGGAAAATGGGAAATGATTCCATAGATCTGTTTTTGTTTTTGTTTTAACCTGATCTGAGTATTACTTTGTTTCATCCTGATTTGGGGAATATTTTGGGGGGGATCCAAAATTTATATTTGAAATTAAATCACACACATGCATTGACATTGTTAAAAATGATTTTTTAATGTACTGTTTTCAAGCCTTTGCTTCAAACTAAGAAAGTTATGGACAAAATTAATTATGCTTCACATAATTTTCAACTTTAGGAAAACATTAAGCTTTCAGGAGTAACCATAGCTTCCTTAGGACTTTTCTAAACAATTGAACATTTTATGGACTTTATAAGAAATAATGATTTTGTATATTTATGTATGTACATCTGGCTTGTTCAGGAACTGTTTGAATATAAAAGTAGATTATGACCTGTTCTCAATCTTACAGCCATCTCAGCATCCCCAGTGTCACTTGATTGTAATTTAGGTGCTTTGCATTTATTTATTTATGACGTGTGATAGTTGTACAGCCATATGATCCCCATTTGAGACCTTCACAGCCAGCTTCCAGCAAAGTCAATGGGGAAGCCAGCAGTAAGTCATAAGACAAGGTGATTTGTCAACGTGCTTAAGAAACATGGGTGTTTTGCTTCAGCAAAAGAGAAACTGGTGGTATAAGTTGTGTGGTCACATGTTGTTTCACTTAATGATGAAATTGCTTAGCAACAGAGTTGCTGGGCCCAACTGTAGTTAAGTGATAACATTTCCACCTGACCAGTCGTGTCCGACTCTACGGAATACTGGTCATCTCTGGTGCTTAGTTGAGGGAGCCATTGTTGTCTGAAGACATTTCTGTGGTCATGTGGCCAGCATGATAATACACTGAGACATGTGGAACACTGTTACCTTCCCCCTGAAGTGATACCTGTTTATCTACTTGCATATGCAAGCTTTCAAACTTCTAGGTTAAGTAATAACATTTCAATAAGAAATGTAAAATAATGGAATCAAAGTATATTAAAACATATTACATCAATAAACCAATGTCTGTGGGCAGTGGGTAAATGTCATCAAGAGATGTCATGGACAAGGAGAGTGAATTTATCATGAGTACCTATGGAGGGAGCTGAGTTCCTATGGATAGGTGTCCCAAAGTACAGACCATTTTTTGGATATCAATAGAGGGAAACTTAAGTTTAAAGTGGTGTCTCCAGCAGTGGAATTTTGTGGAAGAAGCCTGGGAACTGTGTTCAGTTCTTACATGCCAAGAATTATTTAGGTCTAAGAATATGAAATTTCATTTGATGGACAGGCTTGCCTCAGAATTAAAGATAGCCTACATAAAAATCTGTAATTTGGCAATTAAAGTGTGTCCTTCCCCCAAAGTGAAAGCCTTTGAGCTTGTAAAGCTTTTCAACAAATGGGAAAGAAACTGCCTCTGTGGTTTGGAGCATAGATTCAGTTTAGAAGTGCAGTTGCCCATTTTGTGGACTGGACATTAATACGAGTAGATATCAGCAATCGCTATGGGACAAAAGAGATGATAAAATAGAAATAGAGTTATCCCAATGACTTTAAATGTGTTCTAAAATGGAAGTCTATCCACTCTTGCAAGCCAAGTCAGTCATTACGCATTTGTTTCTCAACCATGCAAGCCCTAAGTTTTCATTAGTCAAACTCAGAAATTGCAACCACTAAAAGACTAGGTTGCATGCAAAACAGACATTTAAAGGAAGGAAAACTAAATGTTTAATGCAAGAAATATTGCTTTGTAACTGAGAAAACAATTTCTATAAATGTATATACTAGTAGTATATATTCCATGTAGATATGGATTAACACAACCCATACTTAAGGGCAAATGACAGAAAATAAATTCTTGAAGCAATGAGGTTTGAATTTTAAAATAATATTAGAATGGAAGATGTGTTTTAGAAATGAAGCAAGGAAATTTTTTTAAGTGCCTCTTGGCTCAAAAATTAATTAATATTTGTTTCTTTTTCTTGAAAGAGAGCTATTATTCATTATATTTTGACAAAGAATGAAGAGATAGCAGAAGCAAGCTTTGTCTTCAATATCCCTGTCACGTCAATCCTTGATTGTCACTGTTTGAGTTTTTTGAGTAATGGACACTTCTACTCAAGCACTAATGAATAGATTTTTATTTCTCTACAACTGAGCACACTGAGGATAGACAATCTCAGGAAAAAAATCTGGAGGTAAAGCTTATGTGCTTATTCACATCCTGTACAAATGGAAAGAACACCAGTATAGGGATACTGCTAAATCATAAATTCAGCATTGTGTACTAAATTACCTTTACTATCAGTTCGCATCGTGCCCACATGTGCTCTTCTGCGCATGCACAGAAGCTTCTGTGCATGTGCAGATCACCTATGATGACATCCAGGTCAGTGGGCGAAGACTACCAGTTCATGCGAACCGGTCCAAACTGGGCGCAAGTCACCACTGATATAGTTCAAATCAAGCATGTGATCTCACAGTGTTAACCAACACTGATTATTTATTAGCTAAGACTTAAGGAAACTTTTCTCTAATCTGCCACCTTTGGTCATGGTAGCTATGAATCCTTTTCCAACACACTTTATCTGGAAATGGTAGGCAGACAAGGACTAGTTTAGGGAGATTTGCTACAGGTTGACAGACCCTGCTGATTATGTTCAAAACTTCAGTCTTAAAAAATGCATTCTATTTGCTAAAATTCTACAGGTTTATTTTTTTCTAACTTGGTCACATGTTTATGAGCATATGGAGAAGAGACAAGTCTATTAGAAAAATAATCAGGAACTTAGAAATACTGTATTTACTATAGGCTGCAGGTCCAAGGATTTTCTTTCCTTTTTGTAAGGAAGGAAGCTTCCTTACAAAAAGGAAGCTTCAAAAAGGAACGTACTTTAAGGATACTACTTTACATATTGGTAAACATTTCCATTAAAAAAACAATGTTTTTCATAAAAACAATCACATCAACTAGTGGTTAAGGCACCAGGTTAGAAATCAGAAGATGGTGACCTCCAGGCCTACCTTAATCATGAAAACTGGCTGGCTGATTTTAGGCCAATCACTCTCTTTCAGCCCAATTCACCTCAAAGGGTTTCCGTTATGGGGAAAATAGGATGAGGAAGGAGAATTATTGTAGATATTTTACTACCTTTATTTATTTATACAAATAATAAAGGCTGATTAAAAACTCAAAAAAATAAATAAAAACTCCTAAGGAAAAATGCTTCCATTCATTTTATCTTCATTGCTGTTTGTTTTGTCAGAATGCTGCTAATCTCTGTACAATCTAATATCTATATAATGGTCTGTGCTAGATACCTTCTTTTCTGGAAGTTTTTCCATTTTTCTTTTAGAAATTTTTCTGGGAAAGGCAGCTGCCTGGAAACAATCTAGTTGTTGTTATCACAACAGAGGACAAAGAATTAGCAAAGAGATAAATTAGCGGTAAGGCAACAAGTCACTGCATTGTCATTTTGCAGTTGTCCTAATGGACAATAATGGACAATTCATTACTGCAGATATAATATCTGTTTTTCAAAACCCAAAATGCTAAATGTACTACTAATTGAAGCATTTGCGTAGTTCTTTGAATATTTGAAGGATTTTGTCTAATGTTGGCTGAACTCTTTTTATAAATGCTTGCCTCAGCAGTTTTATGAAAGACATAAAAAATATTGTGTTCATTTAGTTGCCAGGATATATGGAAGCATTTATGGAATTTTCTGCCCAAGAGACCAAAATGATTTAGATGAACCTCTACCATGATTCTGGAGAGTGGTTAATATGCTACTTTTCTTCAAAAATGTCTTAGGCTATCCTTGATAGCACAAATTCACAATTTCTGTCCATTTTTACAATGTTTTATTTGTAAATAAAATTATTTTACAATGTTTTATTTACAATAGGTTTTTTTGTCAGGGTAGTGATGATTTAATAGCTGACCAGCTGCCATGATACTGTAATGCTGTAATGCTGTAATGATGATTCAATGGTAGGAATGAGTCAGCAGAGTTATTTGACTGTTACCACTTTAAGAGTCTGTATTATAAGAGAGACCCTGTTGGGGTGTATCTCTCTCTGTGTTCTTCCCTGCTGTAGCTGCTGATTGATTGTTTGACCTTTGTCTAGTAGGGGTATGTATATTCTTTTGTAGAGTTAAACCACTATTTATTACACAGGAGATTGGGGCATGCAAGTTTTAGAGTACTCCAGAAGATGTCAGACCTAGCTGAGGGACTTAAACTAAAGCAATGCAAGATGTACTTAGATTGTGCTGTTTGTAAAGAGTCAAAGTCCGGGGTGTATCCTGTGAATAAGAAAAGCTTAAGGCAAACAAACAGAGTCTTGCAGTTAGTGCACACTGACTTGATTGCTTTATAGCACCCTCTTTAGGAAGAGCTAGGTATACCCTACTCATAATGGATGACTACAAGAGATATGGGTTTGTTATCTGCTAAAAAGCAAGACAGTGGTATTGCAATAGTTCAAGCAATGGGTAAGACTTGTAGAGTGAAGATATGGTTGTAAAATATGACAGTTGCAAACAAGGGATCAGAGTTCATGTCTGATAATTTCCAAAGATGGTTAAGGAGTTTAGGCATAAGGCATAGACATAAGAATCTGTACTTGCTAGCTGGAAATGGAGTGGTTAAAAGACAGAATGGTGTTTTGCAAACCATGAAAGACTCACTGCTAGCAGATGCAGGAATGAGTAGTAGTAATGGTACTAGTAGTATTTGTAGCAGTGAGGGTAGACACCGAAGCAGGAGGCATGGACATAATAGAGATAGAAAGCATCATGAATATGTTAAAGCATTCAGCTGTTCAGCTTTAAATGGGAGGAGTGTCAGGGTAATGATGATTTAATAGCTGACCAGCTGCCATGATGCTGTAATGCTGAAATACAGTAATGCTATAATGATGATGCAATGGTAGGAATGAGTCAGCAGGGTTATTTGACTGTTACCACTTTAAGAGTCTGTATTATAAGAGGCCCTGTTGGGGCATATCTCTCTCTCGTGTGTTCTTCCCTAGCTGTAGCTGTTGATTGATCGTTTGACCTTTGCCTAGTATAGGTATGAATATTCTTTTGTAGAGGTAAACTACTACATTATATTACATTATATTACAAACCACTTTATAAACCTCTGTTTGATGTTATTGCTCCTGACAATTTTAAGGTGCACATATAAAACAAATACAGAGATTAAATGGATATGCATACCATAATGTTTATTCCTCTTTATTATAGCATTGAATTATGCTGAGAAGATTACTTTCTAAACAGGAGGATAAAATACTCAGTCAGTTATCCTTTAACATCTAGTGTTTGCCCTTTTAATCTATAAAATGCCTTTCTGAGAAACAAATTAACTGCCCATACACAATTTAAAACATAAAAACTAAAAATACAGCAGGTAACAGCAACAAAAAAGCAAAAATTCCAAGATATATTTTTTTCAAAATCCTGTACTGAATAGAGATCAACTAATATTCTTAAATACCTGTCTAACTATCATTATTGTGTAGATGGGTTTCTTCCCCCCACCCTCAAAAAAGCATTTCATAAAACTGGTACTAGTTAAGATTGTTACCAAATTACAACTGCTGAGCTCACTGTACTAAAATATTCTTTTGGTCCCTGAATACTATCTTTTGACAGCATGCTTCTTTTTCACAGCTTGTCTTTTTTTCCTCCATATTAATAGAAAACCATATTTTCTCTTCCCTTCTCTCATCCCCGAAAGGAAAAATAATTTGCAAGCAATGTATCTCCTCCTTTATAACTATCTGCAGTTATTGTTTTAATCAGCACTGATTACTGGAACTGTTGTAGGTCAGGCCACAGAATATTCATGAATTTCTCAACTAATTGGACAAAAAAAATCAGAATAATTGGTCAGGCTTCTGTAGAGATAATACTATTCACATAGCTATGTAGGTAGATATGATTTCCTCACTATTTCTCATCCTTGGCAGCTTGAAGATGGATAGACTTCAACTCTCAGGTTTTCCCAGCCAGCTTTGCTGGAGAATCCTGGGAATTGAAGTTCACACATCTTCAAGCTGCCAAGGTTGAGAAATACTACTCTAACCCACAGATGGAAATATTTGGCTTTCACAGAAAAGTCTCCCATCACTGATTTGAGGATTTAGTAAATTTGACATGAATAGGCAAAGTTTTTATAAACCAAGTTTATCATAACCAACAACTATTTAGATCTTGGCCAAATAATTTATTACTGTGTTTCCCCGAAACTAAGTCCTCTCCAGATAATAAGCCCAATCGGGCTTTTGAGCACATGCGCTAAAATAAGCCCTCCCCTGAAAATAAATCCTTTGAAGCATGTGCGCAGCCAGTCCCTGCCATTTCATCAGGGGGGAAGGGGGGAACATGCCCCACACGCTCCACACAGACCTGCCATCTGCAGCTGCAAAAAAAGTGGGATTTCTGGTGGCAGCACAACACAGCCACTCATCAGCTGTTTGCCCCTGCAGTCGTGCACATCAGGAGTGGGTTCTGAAATATTTTACTACAGGTTCTGTGGGTGTGGCTTATTTTGTGGGCATGGTGGGGG
This sequence comes from Pantherophis guttatus, assembly GCF_059756535.1. Classification (NCBI taxonomy): domain Eukaryota; kingdom Metazoa; phylum Chordata; class Lepidosauria; order Squamata; family Colubridae; genus Pantherophis; species Pantherophis guttatus. The sequence continues at coordinate 41,574,119 of NC_142067.1, read as the reverse complement.
GGGTAATGTGACTGGGTGGGCATGACCAACTTTTTTAAAAAAACTTTTAAAAGCATTTTTTCTACAACCTTAAGAGGTTGCAGAAAAAAATGCTTTTAGAAGCCTCTGATGATCAGGCAACTCAGCTGGGATCGCCAGAGGCTTTTAAAGGCATTTTTTTTCCTACAACATCTTCGGCCAAAGAGGTTGCAGAAAAAAATGCTTTTAGAAGCCTCTGATGATCAGGCAACTCAACTGGGATCGCCAGAGCCATTTAAAGGCATTTTTTTTCCTACAACCTCTTCGGCTAAAGAGGTTGCAGAAAAAAATGCTTTTAGAAGCCTCTGACGATCCCAGCTGAGCCGCACGATCATCAGAGGCTTTTTTTTTTACTTTTAAAAGCATTTTTTTCAGCCAAAGAGGTTGTAGAAAAAATGCTTTTAAAAATAAAAAATAAACAGCCTCTGATGAGGTAAGCGACTGGCGACCAGGCCGGGGACCAGTTTGGGGCGTGGCCAGCCAATGTTATTACCGGTTCTCCGAACTACTACAAATTTTTACTACCGGTTCTTACAAACCGGTGCGAACCGGGAGCAACCCACCACTGGTGCACGTGCTTCCAGACATGCTTCCCAGGATTCTGCACTATGCCATCGGCCCAGCTATGCCACTGCAACTGGATGTCCCATCACCGTTGCCTGCCAGTGCTGCTTGCGCAGTCAGGAGGGTGGCCTACTGACGAGTGGCTGGCTAGCGCTGTCCTGATGTGTCCTGCTGCCACCACAGCATCTGGCCACAAGAGGCGCCAGCAAGCACTAGTGATGGGACATCCGGTCTCATCCGGAGCCAGGTCGATGGCATGTTGCAGAGTCCCGGGAAGCATGGCTGGAAGCACGTGCACAGTCGCAGGAGCAAACCGCTGATGAGCGGCTGGGTTGCACTGACACCGGAAGTCCCATAGCCACCATCGCTTCCCTGTTCTTTGCACTGGCCGCACACCTCATTGCCTGTCAGTGCCACTCACAGCCAGATCTGGCCAGGAGAGCGGCCTGCTGACGAGCTGCTGGCCAGCGCTGTCCTGAAGTGTCCCACTGCCACCATCACAGCCTTGCTCGTCATTGGACTTACCAGCTCCAATGATTGCAGGTCTGTGGCCCCACCACCACCCCCAGGTATGGCGAGTTCGTGCCTACTGCATCTCCAAAAAAAAAAAAAATAAGGCCTCCCCGAAAATAAGGCCAAGTGCTTATTTCAGGAGTAAAAAGAAAATAAGACCCTGTCTTATTTTTGGGGAAACATGGTAGAACTGTCTTTCCAGCTTTGGTTACTTGAAACTCTTTTAGTATAGATAGTTATCTATATAGTTATAGATGTGGCCTGAAATATGATCCGTTCCAGTCTTTAACTGGAAAGTTCCTTATTTTGAAGCAAATGTAATATGATTAATCATGACCAGTAATCCAATGATTATAAATAGTATGACAGCATCAACACCTGCCTACAGCATTGTATTAAATATCAACACTTGTCTTAAACCATCAGTTATTACTTAGAGAAGTAGCAAACCCACCAAAACAATAGGATTTTTATTCATCTTGATTATAGAAGTAAATATTTTTCATCTGTTGTTATTTATCTTTGTCCTTTTCTTCTGGCCTCAAATTTGGCATACCCAAAAGTGTTAAACAGAAAGCAATATTGTTTTTAAATAAATGTACACAGGATTGTTCAGTAAATTTCACAGTAAGGCCAGATAGTGTTGGATGCTAAATATGTTATGCATAAAACATTTATCTATTGATAAAAAATAAATGTAAACATATTTAATGTTTGCTCCAAATTGATGCTGTTGCCACTCCCCCTTCTTCTGTAAATAAAAATCTGACTATTGTACATGACTAATAATAATTTTAATGTGGTTAACAATAGAGGTTCTAGTGCAGTCAAACTTAGATTTTCATTAATGTTTTCCAGTAACTGAATAAGAGTACCAATCTTCCTGAAGTTTTAAAATAACAAGGAGTAAGCCATGTTTATAACTGTTTGGAAGTGATGCTTGACTACAAAAAATAATTTTGAAAAAAAATAAGTGTATTCTTTAAAAATAAGAATACATGAAACAAGCTTGTTTGTTTTATAACTAATCCTTTAAATATTTTTTTTAGGTTGAACCTTGCACAGGTTGACGATCCTGATACTTTTGCAGCATCCCCCCTCCCTTAATGTATGTGTTGCTTTTTACAAATGTTATGCTTTTGAGTCATTTTCATTGATTCTGTATCTTCATTACATACTTCATTAGTTACATTAGTTCATGACCTTTTTCAGTCAGGGTAGGATTCATATTATATCTTATTAAACAATAAGAATTTTTTTCTATTGAAAAAAGTTGTGCGCACAATATTTAAAGTTGATGTGCACAATAATTACTCAATATATTAACGACAATTAATTGCAAACTATATTAGTATGATTACCAACATTCAAGCAGGGAGATATTCAAAGGTTGTATATTACTGAAAGAATCTTCTTCCTATAAAAATACTGTACATTATTCATTATTCATCAAACAAATGTACATATTAAAAAGGCCACAAAAATAATACAGAAACTGAATAAACAAGTATAAAATGCAATATATTTGTCCCTTTCTGTGAAGGAGAACATCTGGTTTCTACTTCCTCTTTCCTGATGTAGTCAATGATACATGTATACAATGAATATGATATTTCTACCAGTAGGTATCTAGGCATTAAATTATTTGATTCATTCTTTCTCAGCACCTTGTTTTCTAATCTGCTCTTTGAGTTACAGTTGTAAAATTTAGTGTTTTGCTTTATTTTCTATTTTCTTGTAGGCTGTCAGCCAAGCATTTTACTTTTACTGCTGTGTTCCTCATTTTACTCAAAGCATTACAGCAGCATAATAGTCAATGATTATTTGACTTTATAATAAACTCATTAGGTTTTACGTTTTATAGATACTTTATAGCTGAATTGTAACAGAATAGGTCTCTATCACACGTTTGTGAACAATAATACCCAAATATAATTTGTCTGGCATAACTGACAAACCTTGTTCTCTAGCTGGTGACAGAAAGACCACTGAGCTCTAAAGACTTTCTCTTTATATATTGTTTGCTGGTTACTGAGTTTCCAAGCAGCAGAAATTAGAGGTTTTTTGGAGCTGATGACAGAAGGTATAATTCTTGTTCAACAATGGTGGGTTTCACATTATGTTACTACTGGTTCGCCACACTCACACATGCTCACTTTGTGAGTATGTGTGTGCCCGATTCGCACACGCGCCTTCTTCCGTGCATTTGCTTGGCCTTCCGCACATGCACTTTGCTCGTACGAATCCTTTTCGCGCATGCACCTGGCCTAAAAACTGTGCCTAAATAGGATGGCATAGAGTCGGGGTAGGCCCCCCATGATTTCCGATACCATTCTCCATTGAGGGTGGAGACAGCAGCCAGACGTGGGTTGTGCTCATTGGACAGAGGTTGGACTGAGCCTGTAAAATCTTCTTAAATCCTTCCCCTGTTGCTAGGGCACCCAGTTTTTTGCTCAGTCGTCAGATTGGACAGTTATGTGGAAAGTGTTCCCTTGTTCTATTGAGCTCTTAGTTTCTATTGCTTCTGATTGATTCTGGACTTTTGACTTTGGATTCCTTATTGACTATTCTTTAGCCTGCTGAATTGGATTAGGTGTCTATTTCTTTCAGCAGCTCCTTGGAGCTGCTGAGTTGTTTCTTCAGTAACTGTCAGTTCCAACTAAACGGTTAGTAAATCCTTTGGAGGAGCCTTTTGCTCCCTTTCTGGGGGAAAGGGTAGCTTTCTTGTCCTATAAGGGTTTAAGCTACCGTTTACAGGAATTTGGTGCTGTGGAGCTTTGCGCCCCCCCATCTAATACGAAATCAATTCTCCCCTAAAAAGAATTACTTGTGGAGTCTTGCGCTTTCCTGGGATAGCCGCTTGTCGGCGATTGGTTTCCCTCCTCCCCTTTGCTGCCCCAGGAGCCTAATTATTTACAAAGAGTTCTTCAGGACTCTAATACTTCGAACGCTAGTCGTTCTGTACCCTCTCACCTGTCAGAGCTCGAGGCCGGAGTTCGGAGCTGCGGCGGCGGCCGCCTTTGTAGCTCAGCTGTTTGGCGCGAAGTGGAGCGGCGCGCTCCCTGCATTAGCCGCTTGTCGGCTTTTCAGACGAAGAGCTTCCCTGCGCTCTAGTGGACGCTTCCTCTGGCGTCTAAATTGTATTTTGGCTCTTCTCCAGCTCTCCCTTAAAGGTTTTGCGCCGAAAGTGTTCTCTTGAAGAAGAGGCTCGCACTCTAATGGTCTTCTCTGGGGCGCCATTTTGAATTTAAGACCTCGAGCCTTTCCTCAGTTTACAGGCTCCATTTTGAAGGCTAACTGCAAGGGAGGGTGGAGCTTACTGGATGCCATTTTGAGGACTAGATCCTAGGGAGGGCGGAGTTAGCAAGGCTCTGATCAGAGCCTCCTCCTCCCTGCCCTGTTAGAGGTTTGTTTTTGAGATTTGGAACTGACATTTTAAAGCAGAAGGTTTTTTCCTGACATTCTACTCTTGCTGTCTTCTGACCATTTGGTCTGTTCTTGGGGGTTTCCCACCTTCTACAGCTGGTTCTTATTTGTATCATTGAGCCTACCTGTTCTGGTTGTTGTGTTCTTAATCATGCCTAAAGCGCAATCTAAATCTAGGCATGGCCGGAAGGCCTCAGTCCGCGAACAGTCCGAGGCTTCCCTGCGAGACAACCAATCTCAGGGTCTTGGCGAGGGGTTGCGGGCACCTGCCCTTTGCACCAAACAATCCTCGCGACCTTCCAAGGCGCCCAAGTCACAGGGTAATCTGGCCAATGAGATATCCAAAAAGCAGCCGGTTAATAGAACCCCTATAGATAAAACCAGGGGTTCGTCCGAGGACTGGAGACGAGAGGTCTCTTTGACTCCAGATCAAAGGTCTTTGCAAGACTTTCAAATACCAGTCCCCTCAACAGAAGTCTGGGGGTCAGCGCCCTTGCCAGGGGTTCGTTCTCCAGTGGAGTCTAGCGCTCCCTTTCTCCCAACGGTTCTCCCTCCTGTCACTTCTGCTCCGGTCCGAGCCTCTATGGAGGCCGGCCCGGCCTCAGGTCAACCTCCGGTTAATTGGCAGCCTGAGGACATTCAACGAATGATTTCCATTGCAGTCCATCAGTCGTTGTCCACCCATTTTAATCCTACCTCGGGGCCGCCCCCCTCTAACGCGGTCCTTTCAGAACCAGCTGCTTCTATGTGTGAGTTTGATATGGAGGATGCCATTTCGATAGCAGGCTCTGATTCTCCATCTGTTTCCGGGGTCAGTGATCACAAGGATGTGATCATGGAGTCCCAGGATCCAGAGCTGTCAGAGGATGAAGGGTTGCCTCCGGACCAGCCTGCCTTCACTGGCCTTTTTCCCCAGTCACTTTTTAAGTCTCTGTTGTTTAAGGCAGTAAACACAGCTCAACTGGGGCCCACTTCTCTGCCAGAACCTCCTTCTTCTGCGGGCTCTTTGAATCCGCTATTTGCCGAGCAACCAAAGGCAGTAACAGCCATCCCTACACCTCCACTTTTCCTGGAGGTCATTCAAAAGCAGTGGTCTGCTCCCTCCTCGGTTCCAGTGCTAACCTCCACTGACAAAAGAAACTTCATTGTTTCTTCAGATCTAGAATCCCTGCTTCAGATCCCCTCAGTGGATGCTCCCGTGGCTGCGTTGCTCTCTTCTTCTGCCATTCCTGGTACTACAGAGGAGGGGCTTCGCCCTGAGGAACGTAGAGCTGAACAGGTTCTTCAGAGGGCCCACCTAGGTGCGGCTTGGGCCATTAAATCTGCATCCACCGCATCGTTTTTTAATCGTACAACGATCCTGTGGCTTAAACAACTGCAGGAAAAGATGTCTTCTGAGGATTCGAGGCTGAAGCAGGATTTGAATAAAATCATAGCCGCAGTACAATTTTCTGCAGATGCCACCTTGCATGCCACCCGATTTGCAGCCAAATCTCTGGCCTCTTCCATTGCGGCCCGCCGTCTAGTTTGGCTTCGCCATTGGCAAGCTGATGCGAGGCATAAATGGCGGCTAACTTCGGTGCCTTTTTCAGGGTCAAAGCTGTTTGGAGAGCACCTGGACAAGTTTCTCGTGGAGACTAAAGATAAAAGGAAAGTCTTACCAGCTGTTTTCCATAGGGGGGAGCCTAGGGTTTTTCCGTACCCTCCTCGTTCGCAATTCCGTCCGTCGGAGGGGGGAATGGGTCCCCACAGAAACACGGGTAATTTCTATCCTGGGTCTTTAAATTTTAGGCATAGGAATTTTCAGGAGAGACCAGCTAGGGGGAAGAATTTTGGTCCCCGGCAGCCCTTTCGAGCGGGAGGGGGTCGCTCTATCCGTCGCCGGCGTTAGTAGTACCGGGGATCCTCCCATTGGCGGACGATTGGGCCTCTTCGCCAAGGTTTGGGAGGGTACTACTTCAGATTGCTGGGTCCGGGCTTCCATCTCGTCTGGACTGGCCATTGAATTTGTCTCCACCCCTCCTATGTCCTTCATCCGGTGTCCTCTGTCCCACTTAGCCGAACGTCGAGCCCTTATGGACTCGGCTATCAACCATCTTTTGGCCATTAAGGCTATTCAGCGAGTCCCTCGCGACCAGGTGGGACAGGGGTTCTATTCTAGGGTCTTTTTAGTGCCTAAGTCATCGGGTGGGTGGAGACCTATTCTGGACCTTAAACGTTTGAACCGGTTCGTGGTCTATAGAAGGTTCAAAATGCAATCCTTGTTTTCTATTCTGGCCGGCGTACGGAGGGGCGACCTCCTCTGTTCAATAGATCTCACGGAGGCTTACCTCCATATCCCCATTCGCCCTTCTCATAGGCGATTCCTTCGTTTTTCTTATGCTGGGGTTCACTACCAGTACAGGGCTCTGCCTTTCGGTCTTTCCTCCGCACCCCGTAGTTTCACCAAAATTTTGGCAGCCTTAGCGGCCCATCTCAGGCTTCAAGCCGTTCGTCTCCAGTGCTATCTTGATGATATACTTATTATGTCATCTTCTCATCAGCAAGCCATGTCTGATCTTCGTCTTACGATTCAGACACTGGCGTTACACGGTTTCTCTGTTAACATTGAGAAGAGTCATCTGACTCCCTCTAATAGGATCCTTCATTTGGGGGCTATTATTGACTCGTCCCTGGGTAGGGTTTTCCTTTCCCCGGACAGACAGGCTGGTTTGAGATCCATGATAGCCAAGGTGATGGGGGAAAGGAGGGTTTCCTCTCTATTTCTCTCCAGACTACTAGGGAAGATGGTTTCGGCCATCTCCATCGTCCCATGGGCCAGGTTACACCTTAGAGACCTCCAATGGTTTCTCTTACCTTTTCAGAAAACGGGCAAGGGATCCTCCTTGACCAAGGTGACAGTTCCACGGGGAGTGCGGTCATCCCTCCGCTGGTGGACATCTCCTGCGCTCTCCAAGGGCTGTCTATTCCTAGAACCCCAGCGGATAACGGTCACTTCCGACGCCAGCAAGTCCGGCTGGGGGGCCCACTGCGGGACTCACTTCGCGCAAGGCACCTGGTCTTCCGTGGAGGGTGCCCGCAGCATCAATTGGTTAGAGCTGAGGGCAATTTACCTGGCGCTCCGGGCTTTTCAACATCTGCTGTCCGGAGAACATGTACTAATTTTGACCGACAACACCTCGGCCAAAGCGCACGTCAATCGCCAGGGCGGCACCAGGTCAATCTCGCTGATGCGGGAAGCGAAGAGACTAGGCCTTTGGGCAGAGAGGCATCTGGCCTCCTTGAAAGCGGACCATATATCGGGTGTCGCGAATGTTACAGCGGACTGGCTGAGTCGCCAGCACTTGGACCACGGAGAATGGAGCCTTCACCCGCTCCTATTCCGGAGGATAGCGGCGCATTTCGGAAGCCCGCTAATAGACCTGTTTGCCTCACCTCAAAACAATCAGTTACCTCATTTCTTCTCCCGCTTCCCTTCCCATCGAGCGGAAGCTGTGGATGCCCTGCGCTCCCCTTGGCCGCAAGGTCTACTGTACGCCTTTCCTCCGATTCCCCTCATCCCGAAGGTGATTCGGAAATTATTACTGGAACGAGCGGAGATCATACTGGTGGCTGCACATTGGCCGAGGAGGTCATGGTTTGCAGACCTCATTCATCTCTCAGTATCTCCTCCTTGGAAGATGCCGTGTTTCCCGGATTGTCTCAGCCAAGGGTCAATTGTTCATCCGAAGCCTCAGTGGCTTCAGCTGACCGCTTGGCGGTTGAGTGGGCAGCTATGCAGCGAGACCACATCCCCTCAGATGTGATCCATACCATCCAGGCTTCACGACGAGCATCGACGGAACGGATTTATTCGGCTACTTGGCGATCCTTTTCCTCGTGGTGTTCCTCCCAAGGTTTTTCTCCACTTCGAGCTTCAGTCTTGCAAGTTCTTCGATTTCTTCAGTCGGGATTGGACAAAGGTCTGTCTCCTAATACCCTTAGGAGACAGGTTGCGGCAATCTCTTCCATCCTAACGTATAATTCCATACATTCATTGTCTCAGCGACCTCTGATTCGGCGTTTCCTCCGAGGTGCCACTAATCTCTGCCCACCTGTTCTACATCGGTATCCCTCTTGGGATCTGTCTCTCGTGCTGGACTCTCTTATGGAGTCTCCATACGAGCCTCTTGATTCGGTCAGCTTGCGTTTATTGTCCGGCAAGGTGGCCTTTTTGGTTGCAATTACGTCGGCGCGTCGAATTTCAGAACTAGCAGCATTGTCTATTAGAAATGATTTGTGTGTGTTTCATGAGGATCGGGTGGTCCTCAGATTGGATCCGACATTTGTGACTAAGATTAACTCTCCTTTTCATCATTTGCAGGAACTAATCTTACCAGATTTCTATCCTTCTCCTTCCAGTCCTGTGGAGATCCGTTTACACACGTTGGATGTCCGCTGGGCTCTGAGTCTCTACCTCCGGAGGACTGCTGAGATTCGGCGGACAGAATCAGTTTGTTTCCTTTCTACCGTCCTCCTTAGGACAACGAGTGACTTCCTCCACGGTGGGGCGGTGGATCCGTGCGACAATTACAACTGCCTACGAACTCCGGTCGTTGCCTCCTCCTGCTTCTGTCACAGCCCACTCTACCAGAAGTGCTGCGACCACGGCGGCTTGGACCTCGAAGGTTTCCTTGGACGAGATCTGCAGGGCGGCAACTTGGACGTCGCCTTCACCCTTTATTAGACATTATAAAATAGATAAGTTCGCCTCGGCGGAGGCTGATTTTGGGAGGCGTGTGTTACAGGGTGTTGTCACTCGGGAAGGGGTTTCTGCCCAGACTGTTCCCGCCCGTGAATTGGGACAGTGATCTTTGGTATGTCCCACGTCTGGCTGCTGTCTCCACCCTCAATGGAGAAGGGGCGTTGGTCCTACCTGATACGCCCCTTCTCGTTGAGTGGAGACAGCAGCCAGCCCCGCCCGGGGTTTATTGCAGTCTGGTCATTCTGTTCTTTGTTTGATATCATTGATGTTTTTTCCTGCTTTTTCTTTCCACACACCGAGTCTGTTTCCTTCTCCTTCGGCAAAAACTGGGTGCCCTAGCAACAGGGGAAGGATTTAAGAAGATTTTACAGGCTCAGTCCAACCTCTGTCCAATGAGCACAACCCACGTCTGGCTGCTGTCTCCAGTCAACGAGAAGGGGCGTATCAGGTAGGACCAACGCCCCGTTTGGGTGAACCAGTCTGAATAGGCTGAATACCATCTCTGTTGCTCAAACATTCTGATGAACCCATAGTTCCCCATTTGACTTAGATTTTAAAAACATAGCTAGTCAAAGTCTGCATTGAGAGTATGATGATATAAATATTTGTCACAGAAGGTAATTGTAATGAATTTAATTAATATGAAACATTTTCAGTACCAAATGATAGAAATAGAATGGGGTGCTAGGAATAGATACTTCTTTGCTTTACAAATCAGTTTAATTTTGTTCAGTCATTCAATTAATCTCTTCCAAGTCTTCAGGATGTAAAAACTTAATTTTGCCAATATTGTTTGTCAATATTGAGTTCTTGTAATCTTCTGTATGATCTTATATAGTATTTAGATATCTTGACTACCCTTTTTGATTATTTTCCCCCCCAAACATCAGGGTTTTCTTATGCTTATTATGATTGGTCATACAATGAACCAGATGCTTAGACTTGATTTGGCATTTTTATCCACTTATCATGTTTTTCCCAAGGATCTGGGATAGATAGATGTTGTTTTTCATGGTGTTAAAGTTACATTCATCACAGAATGTAAGCTGTTTATTTTCTTAAAACATTATATAGTCACACCACTTTCAATCAACTCTGGGCAGCTCCCAAGCAAAGATTAAAAGACATATAAAATCATATTAAAGCTATAAATCTCAACTGATTAAAACAAACAAACAAACAAAAAACCTGGTGTCAAATTAACCTTGTAAGTACAAATATCTAGTCTTCTTTCAATGCCAGGGGAAAAGTCAAGTCTTTAAAGTCTTATAGCAGGGATGGGCAACAGTGGCCCTTTTACAACCTGTGGACTTCAACTCCCAGAATTCCTAAGCCAGCTTGGCTGTCTCAGGAATTCTGGGAGTTGAAGTCCACAGGTTGTAAAGGGCCACAGTTGCCCACCCCTGTCTTATAGAATTCTAAAAAGCTGGAAGCCTGCCAAACATCAGGGGGCAGAGTGCTCCATAGGACAGAGGTGACCACAGAGAATGCTTCTAACTCCCATCAGATGGCAATATTTGTGAGAAGGGACAAGGAGTGTACCTACTCTATTTGGCCTGGTAGGATGGGTAAATGTCCTTAGACAAAGGCATTCCCACAAATAGCCTTACCCTCTACCTTATAAGGCTTTAAAGGTGATGACCAGCATCTTCAATTGTATTTGGAAGGAAACTAGAAGCCATTGCAGTTTGTGCAACAGAGGTGTTAAATGGGCAAACTTAGAAGTTGTTCCAATTAAAGGTCCCTCCGTTCTTAAGATCTGATTGCATTCTTCCATCACTTGATAAATACATCAGCTAGGATATATTCCACCCTATACTTTGTAATTCTTGCTGTTTCTTTAATCTATTCATTGACTCTGAATGAACCATATCTATATACTGTATGTGATTATATTTTTCTTACTGCAATTGTCTCCAACATTGAAGGCATTTGAAGGACAAGCTGACAGTAAAATTGTTGGCCACTGTTGTTGTCTTAATAAACTTCACATCCTGAAAATGTTGGGAATTTCTAACATTGCTAAACTGCCCTACGTAATATTGGAGCCTGAGAATGAAGGTGTGAATTTTTTGGCTCAGCTTTAATGCAAAATATTCTGTAAAATATAGGAACATGTATTTTGAATCCAAGGCTACAATGCTAACTCTGGAGACTGAAGTACCTCTTAAGCAGGAAGAATTAAGTTACATGGTAATCAGGTCTATGAATTACTAAATTATATTTATTTTTAAAGGTGTGCTTTACATTTTACAGTTTTTACAACAGAAAAATGTATATTTGTGAGATAAAGATTAAGAAGAATGAAGTCCTCTTTTTAAAAAGTGCACAAAAAGAACATTTTTTGTTTCTTTGTTTGTGTAAAAGTACATATCAAGATTTGAGGCAGTTGTATTTAAATTTCCATTTTAATTTAAACTTCTTTTTCTGAATTTATACAGAAAAAAAGCCACTGTGGAATAGAAAAGAATAATGTTAGGAAATTGGACAAAGCATAAATCCATGTTTAAATGTCAGGAAAACATTAAGTGTAATAATTTAATTCTAAAGTGTCTTGCTCTGAATTTATAGCTTCATCCAACTTTACTTTAGCCCCTTTACATGCAATTGGCACAAGAGAAGATTTTCACCTAGAATCAATCACTTTTTCAAAGTCTTCTTGCTTGAAGAATTTGAGTGCAGATCAAGGCAAACTATAAAAAATGAAAACATAACATTACTACATTAACACAAAATATGATATCCTGTTTTTGCATGCCACTCCACTTGTTTCATTTTTTTGAAGCAGTAATATCCAGAACAGCTAATTAGCTATGCCCTGATTGACTTTAAAAACTGTAATCTTAGTTCCTTTATTTTTTCTTATTTTTCTCTCATGGTTATTGCATATAGTGTTTGTAATATTTATGTAGATGTTTTGAATATTCAAAGCTTGACATGCATTCACGAAAACACAGTTATTTTGTAAATTTAATTCTGCAGAAGAATGTCTAAAACAAATTGTTTTAAAGCAACTTGAGCGAGAAGTGGCATAAAAATACAGTGTAATCTTTGTCTTACATGAACAAGACAGAGTGGTGTAAGATCCCAAAATATACTTGAGTCACCAGAATGCCAAAGAGCAGGGCCGGATTTTCCTATAGGCTAACTAGGCTTTAGCCTAGGGCCTCAAGATCAAGAGGGGCCTACATTCAAATTGTTAGCAAAATTAAAATTACACTTTCACTATAGGTGAAAGGGCCTCATAAGTGGAATAGCCTAGGGCCTCTTTTCATCTAAATCCGGCCCTGCCAAAGAGAGAGACTCAAGACGAGGCTTGCAAAAAAAAGCAGATTTTATTTATGGCCAAAAACAAAATACTGGGTGGGACTATATCCAGAACATACAGATACAATGCATGCAAGGAAATAGCCACACCTTGGGTAAGGTATGGCGTCCTTTTATACCCTCAGAGACATCAGCTTAGTACCCAATTCTGGCCTCCTAGTTTAGGTTCGAGTATTCGTTGTTGCCCTGCAAAGGAATAGAAGCCTCCCAATTAGCGTTATCTTTTCCTTGAGCATTCCTTTGTTCTCCCAGTTGCTCATTTGGCCCCCTGGTTCGGCAAGGAACGAGTTTATACAGATCAAAGATGTAAATTAGAGCTGAAGTGTAAATTATCCCTCGGATGATGTCTGCAGTTCCAACTGAGATACGTACCATGCTCTTAGATGGCACAAGAAAAACAGGAAGAAGATTGATATGGCAGGAACATATGTTTGACGAATACCAGATACATTACAGAGGCCTAATAATAGAATATATTTGTTACAGGAGATACAAATATAAAGGCATAATATGTATTACAGGAACCTAATGGTATATCATATTCTAGTATTATTTATTGTATCCTTATATATAATGGAAAGTGAATTCCGTTTCAAGTTCAGGGCAATTAATGCACTTTTTGTTTGATCAATTCTATAACTGCCCTATTCAGCATACAACACGAGTGGTAGGATTTACCAAAATAAGCTGCAGATAGGACTAAGTGACTCATGCACACCCACAGGCCTCTTTCTTTTCCAAATATTTGTCCATCTCACATTGAGCCCATTTTAAATCAGGCTACAGTAAAAGAACGTTTTCTTCATGACTTCAGAGTAAACATTGCTTATTTCAGAGGTACTATAGCTGCTACAATCTACCTTTTCCCCAAAAAAGTTCTTTTTCCTCTCCATCTCACAACTGAGCCTTTTGCTTCTTCCAAAAAGTTTAGATCTGCTCCATTTCCTTTGTACATTTCTAACTTTAAAAATGAATTGCTTAGTTCTGCCTAGGGGGGGAAAGTGCAAAAGAAATGGTAGTAAATATTCCCAGCAGGAGGATGAAAGTCTACTGCTCTAAAAAAATGGAATCTAATTCTGGTTTGTTAATTCGCTTTGATAACAACGAACAAAGTACTTCATGTTATGTGAAAAATTAACTTTTTACTATTTTTTTAAAAAGAACAGTTGAATGGATCGTAACTTACAAGCTATACAAATTTTTATCAATTAGATGTATGAAATAGCTCTTTGGATTCTAAAATGCAGGCCCATAATGTATTTCTTCAAACAAACATTTATCTAGGATTTTTGAACATATTGCTAAAATAATAGTGTTTCATATAAATATTAAGGCAGATCTCAGAACTCTCATAGTTCATCCTAAATAGATGATGATGTTAATGTTTTAAATATCAAAGTGCTAATATATTGATAGTTATTTTTTCTCTACCTCCTGTAATTCTCTCATATTTGGTAGGGGCTAAAATAGTATGACTTTATTTGAAACTATTTGCTTGCTGTTTCCCCCAAAATAAGACATCCCCTGATAATAAGCCCAATCGGGCTTTTTAGCGCATGGCAATAAGGCCAAGCGCTTATTTCAGGGTTTAAAAAAATATAAGACACGGTCTTATTTTCAGAGAAACACAATTGGAAAATTTCCACACTAATTAATTACTAAAGTTTTAATATCCTGCTGTTTTAACATGTGTATGTTACACTTTAATCTTTGCTATTTTAATAAATCACATGGAGACATTTAAAAAATGCCCCTGTTCAGGTAGACTGGAATGGTTTTCAAAAGATTTATTCTGAATATGCTATCAAGATCTTTAGAACAGTGTACTGATACATTCCTCTTATGACCTGGTTTTAAGATTGAAAAGGATTATTAATGCACAAAAATATCCTTTCATATTGAAACAGCCATTATATTCAACTACCACCAAAAAGGGAAAAAATGAATAAACCTTCAAAGCCAATAGATTTTGATAGCTATTAGCCTATTTCAAATTAGATCAGATATTGATCCAATTATTAGATCAGATATTGCATTTATGTTGACTAGAGATGAACAACTTTTTGGTAGCAACACAGTACAGGGGAGAAAACAGTGTATGTAGAATAATAAGGCACAATCTTTCCTCTGGCACGCATAGTTGACTCCATCTAACTGTCCATTTTGGCTGTTATGAGGAACAGATGGAGAAGTAACTACATATATGTGTTGTTGACTTTCAGTGTGAAGGAGAACTGCCAGAAGTCTTTGAGGGAGGATATGATGCTCCCTCTTCTAAAGAAACCATCTCTGGAATATAGGGTAATATCCAACCCTCGTTTCTGGGGAGAAGTTGTCAAGACAGCAGTGGCAAATATAAACTATTGCACCCTATCAGGCATAGTTTATCTGGACACATTTCAATTGAAGTCCAGCAACAAAGATCAAAGTTTCCAAAACAGATACAAGGCCTAGAATTAAAAAAGGCTAGGCTGTTATAGAAGTCAATACAGTATTTGACTTCTTTCAAATAGGCTTTACATACAGGAAGCTCCTGCTTCCACTCAGATGCATGAAATGCCACTCAAAGCTAATTGCAAACATTGGGCTACTAGGTAATAATAATTGACTTTTAAATAGATCTTTACTCCCCAAAAGACCACTGTTCCCATCATATATAAAAGGTTTGGGATTCCTATCCATTTCGTCCCAGAGGTTGTTTTATTCAATTAAGAACCCAAGTTCGGAGCATCACAGGCAGTGGAAACTAGAATTTCTTTCCCTTCTTTGTTGCCAATCCTGTTCCTCTCTCTCTGAAAATCAGTGGTGAGTTCCTCCTGGTTTGGCCCGGTTCCGCCGAGCCGGTAGTGGTGATGATATGACATCACCAAACTGGTTCTGCCCCCCACCCCCCACCTCCCGCATTATTCTTACCTTTTATTTGGCCCCACCCCCAATCTATTGCTGCCTCCTGAGTCCCAGCTGATGGCTAGAGGGAAAAAAACTGTTTAAACACTTGCCGCGTGGCTTCAAAGGGCCGCCCTACAGCTGATCAGTGTTAAAAGAAAACAAATGAGTAGACCAGTGCCTGCAAAAATAAATGGGTAGATCGGTACAGCCTGGTAGACCAGTACCTCTGCTAAATCCTAAATAATTGTCACATGACCATCAAGCCACACCCACAAAATAAGCCATGCCCACAAAATAAGCCATGCCCACAGAACCGGTAGTAAAAAAATTTAGAACCCACCCCTGCTGAAAATGTATATACTTTGCCACCTCCCATCACAGCAGTCCTTATTCTCAATTTCAAGAGACTGCTGCTTCTTTCTGGGGCAGCAAAGGTGTTCTTCAATAATCATTGAAGTAAAAGGGTAGGCAGGCATCACTATGGTGAGAAAAATGGTAATGCTTTCTGTAGGATCTTTGACCTCATAGAAAACCTTCCAAATGTTGTGGCTCTTCAGTGGCCTGTGCAGATTGTAGCTGATTCCAACAATGAGGAGGCTGGTGTGGTGGTGCGTCAGCAGCCTGTGCAACTGGCGCTTGAGTCGGACAGTGAGGAGGCTGTAGAAGATATGGTGCCACAGGCAGGGATTCAGCCAGGGCCTTCAGAACCTCCAGAAGCTCCTTTAAGTGAAAAAGACGAAGAGGAGGAGCCTCTTGTCAATGCACGGGTGCGCAGAGCTGCCAAAAGGCAGGAGTGGCTTCTCAGGAGGAAGTCTCCTCGAGAGTAAGGCTTGGGGCTAATTGGCCACTCCCTTAGCCTATTTAAAAAGGAACGCTGCTTGCAACAAGCTGTAGAGAACAGCTTTAGTTCACTCTCCTTCGTGTCTGCAAAATTGCTTCTGGGCTTTCTGCCAACTCTAGTAAGACTGTGATTACCTTATCTTAGAATTCTGGTAGGCTGTTAAGACAGTTCATTAACAGCCTTTGAATGATAACTACTAAGTTATTTGAGTAAAATAAGCTTTGTATAGAGTTTGTGTGTGCTGTGTTCTTTGGGGTCCATAGCTGGGGCAGAACACCAAAGGGGTGATATTCTTGGATGAGTGTCTACCACATTTTTTTTGTAAATAAAAGTATCTAAGTAATTTCACTGACATTACTGACAAATTTTGTTCTCTAAGGCTGTACCAGAGAAAAAACATTCATATGGGCTCTTTATATCTTGTTTGCTGGTTAATGATTTCTAAGTAGCAGAGATTCCAAATTTATTGGAGATGATGGCAGAAGTTATAATTCTTGTTCATGCATCCAGCAATGACCTATTTGACTTAAATGTCAAAAACAAGGCTGATTTATATTAAATATACCCATTGGGCTTTCTCTGAATTTCCAATGATCCAAAAAGTTTGGGAACCTCTTTTCTTGTTAATGCATCTCATTAAGATTCTTCATTCAGACCAGATAAAACCATTTTTAATATGTATGACAACATTCTTTACAACATATATAACTTATGCTATTTTATGTAATATATAGTATTCCTGTTTTTAAAAAATGCAGAAACTTTTGCTACTGACTATACTTCCTTTTTCTCTGGAAAGCAAAGTGGAAATGGCTATCAAGGGACAGAAAAGCCAATCATTGTTCCTTCTCTGTGTGAATCAGAATGTTTGAATAGAAGACTTGCATCATTAACATTAGTTTCCTGATGGATCACCTTGTTTTAACTTCACCTGCCTAAGAGGAAAGCTGTCCTGAGAGGCTCTAATGTGAGGCCATTAGATAACCTGCAAGCAGGCTATTTCTAAGCAAGGTCCAAGATATCCAAAGTTGATCAGTCTTGCTACAGAATCAGAGGTGGTATTCAGCAGGTTCTGACCAGTTCTGGAGAACCAGTAGCGGAAATTTTGAATAGTTCGTAGAATTGGTAAATACCACCTCTGACTGGCCCCGCCCCCATCTATCCTCTGCCTCCCAAGTCCCAGCTGATTGGGAGGAAATGGGGATTTTGCAGGAACCTTCCCCTGCCATGCCCACCAAGCCACACCACACACCCCAAGCCACGCCCACAGAACCGGTAGTAAAAAAATTTGAATCCCACCACTGTACAGAATATTTATTTGGGATCATGAAGAAATGTTTCCATTTACTATAACTTATTGTAGCTTTAAATTATTTTATTTTAAGAAAAGCCAAATTGCATTTCGCACCAGTAATAAAGACACTTCTTTTTTCATCATCAGCATGTAATTCTGTCTATTTTCCTTCTCAAGTCTATCTATTTGTGATCTTTTTGTTTTCGTGACTGGCAGCCTGGTCAGGAGAGAAACACAAAGAAATTGTCAGTCAGTCTGTCAAACAAGTACAAAAACACGTGCAGTTCTTCAGAGTGAAGAGCAAAGCTAGCATCAGCAGCTTTATAACACTATGATTCTACTAGCTCCAAGCCACATGCTGCGATGTCAGCCTGTTTAAAATAATCACTTGTTTGTTTTTAACTTAATGAAGGAGTGGAGAACACAGAGTCCAAGAGCCACATGCAGCCTGAAATCCTTTGTCTGTGGTCCTTCAGATTCTCTAATATCATATTGGAATTTTCATGTGCTGGTGAACCACAAATTAGCAGGAGATAAAAGAAAATAAATGTGTGTATCACGTCTTAGCTTAAATTTACCTACTACAAGAGTAAGAGTGATCTCACCCCAAGTTAGAAAATAAGGACACCTCAAACAAGTTCATCAAAGTGTTACTTCATTCACTAAAGTAATCTTTAGTCATAAGAAAGCATAATAGTTTGTCTCTGGCTAAGTTAGACTGCTAGAAATCACCGGGGCTTGAATTCTACAGTAGTTAGGATTGATTTTTTTAATGGTATGTATATATGTGTGTGTGTGTGTGTGTGTGTGTATGTATATGTATATGTATATGTATATATATGTGTATATATATATATATATATATATATATATATATATATATATATATATATATATATATATATATATATATATATATATATTCTGAGGTTTTCGCGGGTGTTTGTATGTAGGTCTTTGGTTATTCGTGTTTTCTCCCACGTAAAATTGGAGGTATCTTGGCAACGTTTCGAACAAGTCTCATTCGTCATCTTCAGGCTGGTGTTCTCGGCTAGAAGCACGAAGCCGAGAACACCAGCCTGAAGATGACGAATGAAACTTCATTGAAACGTTGCCAAGACACCTCCAATTTTACACAGGAAAAAACCCGAATAACCAAAGACCTACATATATATATTAAAACCATTAAAAAAATGTCATTATATGAACAGTGAGGCATCTGGGTATCATACATTTAAATACAAATAATAATAGTAATGATATTAATGATATTTGTTACATTAATCTGCCCAGGCCCCTATCTTCTCTTCAAAAATATTTTTCTTTTTATCCAATCCCATTTTTTGATCTCTTAATATATATTGTCCCGTATTTGATTTATAAGTCTTTATTGTCTTCTCCTTTTTCTCTTCTTGTTTCATTTGTTGATTTATCTGTTCTATCTTTTCCTCTGGTCTTTCTATTAGCTCCTCTATTTCCTGTGTTTTATGAACTTTATTCATTGTCCCTTGTTGAACATTTTCTGATTTCCCCACAATGTTTCTCTCTGTAAATATTCGCTGCTTTGACAAGCATTTCAAAAAGGTCTCTTTTTCAGGGTTTATTTTTTGGGGGGTTAGGTTCTAGGTAAAAAAAGAATCACCTCACCTACTTCCAATCACTGTTCATCTACACCATGCCAGCACATTCTTCGTTTCTTTGGCTGCCCCAGCTTCATGGCAGTCATAATGGCTGCCTCTCCTCTTCGTTGTTGGATGGGAGGGAATTGCTGGGTCCAGCTGGATAGCCACCACTTTCCATGACCTGCAGGGTGCCCCTCCTTACTTTGTCACCCCTACAGGGTGACTTTAACCCCTTGGGAGGGCCCTCCAATGAAGAGGATTTGGTGTGGCTTTGCGGAGCTCCGCTCCTCACATCTGATCTTGCTGTGACATCAAACCAGAAGCCCCGGATTGATTTTGATCCTGTGACTCCTGAGGTTGAAACAGCACCACAGGATTATAAATTCTGCACCTATGTGTTAGATTCATTGCCCTATGTGTCAGTCATGGCCTCCTGACAAGTGACATGTAGTTAAACAATTTTCTATAAGAGGATACAGTTCTACCTGCCTTTAAGGAGTCTTGTGCCATCCTCAAGAGGTCACCATGTTAGACAATTTCCATGCAGTCTACAATCTTTCCTTTTTGATGCATATAGGTAGCCTTTTGCAGACAGTAACATGCCTCTCCAAAGGGATCTGGCATCTCTACATATACCACTCAAGTTTCAGACCAGTGTGATGATTCTCCAGGCAATGTTTGGGAGATGGTGATTCATGATCTAAAAACCTCTTTGCAAGACACTGAAGGGCTTGACTCTTTCACTACTTTTTAAACATTTATCATTTATATAAAACCCCTGGGAATGATCATCTATTGACATGAGGTTAAGTTGAGGGTGAAGGTTCGTTCTCCGAGCTTGTGGGTTGGTTTCCAAACTTTTCATTACCAGGCTAGGTAACATCTTCAGCAGAGTTTAGGGGATATCAGTATCAGTGTTCTTCTGTTTATAAGGGCTTCATGTGGTCAGTAGGTCTTATGATGGATCAGGTGTAGGAAAGTGAGGGTCACAAGACCAATCACAAGACCTTTACTTGATACACCCATTCCTGACTTATCACAAGACCTACTGACCACACAAAGCCCTTATAAACAGAAGAACACTGACATGCCCTAAACTCCACTGAAGATGTTACCTAGCCTGGAAGCCAACCCACAAGCTTGGAGAATGAACTTTCACTCTCATCCTACACCTGAGCTACAGATAGTTGCCACTATGGTATTAAGTGTCACCAATATGCTATTTAATGCTGAATGAGGTAACACTCCTCCAGACAGAGTTGTTGGGCAATCTGGGAGTCCTCTTGGGCTTGGGATTCCTGCTCAAGGCAGCTGTGGCCTTTGCACAATTACATTCTGTGGTCTGTTAGCACCCACTTCTACATTAGAGGGCATTGCTTACATTCACTCACATGTTAGTCACTTCCTTCTTGGATGATTGTAATGATGGTGCCTTTGAAGAACATTTTGAGGGTTTAGCTGATCCAGAATATAAAAACACATTCAATATTGGGTGCTTCACAGCATAAGCTTGTAATACAACTATTACTTTAGAAATAGAAATAGACTTACAGAGTTGGAAGGGACCTTGGAGGTCTTCTAGTCCAATCCCCTGCCCAGGCAGGAAACCCTACACCACTTCAGATAAATGGTTATCCACCATCTTCTTAAAAATTTCCAGTGTTGGAGCATTCGCAATTTCTGCAGGCAAGTTGTTCCACTGATTAATTTTTCTAACTGTCAGGAAATTTCTCCTTAGTTCTAAGTTGCTTCTCTCCTTGATTAGTTTCCACCCATTGCTTCTTGTTCTAGCCTCAGGTGCTTTGGAGAATAGTTTGACTCCCTCTTCTTTGGGGCAACCCCTGAGATATTGGAACACTGCTATCATGTCTCCCCTAGTCCTTCTCTTCATTAAACTAGACATACCCAGTTCCTGCAACCGTTCTTCAGATATTTTAGTCTCCAGTCCCCTAATCATCCTTGTTGCTCTTCTATGCACTCTTTCTAGAGTCTCAACATCTTTTTTACATTGTGGTGACCAAAACTGAATGCAATATTCCAAGTGTGGCCTTGCCAAGGCATTATAAAGTGGTATTAACACTTCATGTGATCTTGATTCTATCCCTCTGTTTATGCAGCCCAGAACTGTGTTGGCTTTTTTGGCAGCTGCTGCACACTGCTGGCTCATATCTAAATGGACTCCAAGAGCCCTCTCACAGGGATCTATTGAGCAAGGTACTACATATAGGGTACTTGTGCATTTTGTTTTTCTTCCCTGAATGTAGAACCTTACTTTTTTCACTGTTGAATTTCATTTTGTTAGATAGCGCCCAATGTTCAAGTCTGTCAAGATCCTTCTGTATCTTGAGCCAATCTCCTGGAGTGTTGGCTATTCCTGCCAGCTTGGTGTCATCTGCAAATTTGATGAGTTCCCCATCTATCCCCTCGTCCAAGTCATTGTTGAAGATGTTGAATAGCACTGGGCCTAAAACACAGCCCTGGGGTATTCCACTGCATACTTCCCTCCATGTAGATGCAGTTCCATTGAGGACTACACGTTGAGGGCGGTTGGTCAGCCAGTTATAAATCCATCTGGTGGTGATGCTGTCTAACCCACATTTTTCTACTTTATCTAGTAGTAGGTTATGGTCTACTTTATCAAATGCTTTACTGAAGTCCAAGTAAATTATATCGACAACATTCCTCTGGTCCACTAATTTTGTCACTTTGTCAAAGAATGCAATAAGATTAGTCTGGTATGATTTGTTTTTGACAAACCCATGTTGGCTTTTGGTTATTACTTGGTTTGCTCCTAGGGGTTCAGTGATTCGTTGCTTGATTATCTTTTCCAGAATCTTCTCTGGTATTGAGGTCAGGCTGATAAGTTTTCTGGATCTGGTTTTTTTCCTTTTTTGAAGATGGGAACTACATCCGTTTTTTCCCCAGTGCTCTGGCAGTTCCCCTGTGCTCCAGGATCTTTGAAAGATATAGTTCAGTGGTTCTGAGATCTCGTCTGCCAGTTCCTTCAGAACCTTGGGGTGTAATCCATCTGGTCCTGGTGATTTGAACTCGTCTAGGGTAGACAGGTGTTCACTTACCCTTTTCTTCCCTATTTTAACTTGTCACATCGATTACCAGTAGGCTTCTGGGTAAAATTAAAGGTGCTGGTTTTCATGTTAAAGTCATACATAGCATGAGGCCAGGTTACTACTGGAGCCACTAGATCTCATTGGTAAGTAGGGTCACTTGGAGAGCCTTAGTAAGCTGACTTTTTGTGCTGCAGCATCTGTGACATAGAATAGCTGCCCCTGAATATGGATAGCCCTACTTTGTTGGACTTCTGGTATGCTATAAAAACCTGACTCTTCCTCAGGCCAGAATGCTATCAGAAATCTGATGGGGAATTGTATAGACAGAATAATTGACCTACTAAGAGCAAGAAACAATTTAGTGATTGGATTTCACATATATCTGCAAAGGCCATTTAACTTTCCACTGACCATTTAGTGGTTTCCCTGCTATATAGCTAAAATAATTGTGAGTATGAAAGGTTGGTATAAAAGCTACAAATGAAAAGTTTTGGCAGAATAGGAAATTAAGAGGAAGAAATTGCATAAATGTGGACATTTGCTTTGAATGATCAAAGGGTATTCTGTATCAATTGTAATGAAAATATGTTTAAACTAGGCATGGCTTCTTTGAATTCATTTCTTTTTTTTCATTTTACATTCAATTTTATAGAACATTTCTTTTGGGTAATAAAAATAAAAAACAAAACATCTGGTGACTTTTCCCAGATGAAATATTTCCTCTTACCTTAGGTATAAGAGCCTACTTTTTGCCCTAGCTTCCTGCATGGAATTCAACATGATAGAATGGGAAACTGCAACCCCTTGTCATTCCAAGTCATGCAGGATATATCATTGAAGAGTTGGTCTCCACGGATACTGCATGACTGTTTGCAATGAGTCAAAATCATGCGAATACAGAGTTCTAGCTCATATGAAATTGCACTGGCCAACAAAGACCCTGGCTGCAGACAGTCATATTGTGCCCATGCAGAATAGCTCATGAGTGACATCTCCAATATGTCTTGGAAAGAGGAGAGGGAAGAAACTGCTCACTGTATCTCTTATACTGAATTCATTAAGGAATGGGTTCTCAGAATACTAACATGGCCAAGAGAGATGTGTCTGTGTATTGAGAGGTATTGTAATACCTTTCTTGCATCGTTAGCAGTCCCATATTTCAAGTTTCTCAGGAAGCTTTTTCAGTTAGGAAGTGTTGAAAGCTGGGGAAACTGTAGAGCAGTAGAGAAATGTATAACCTAAAAAGAAGAAAAAGACCTCTCAGCTATATTACAATGATAAAGAAAGTATTAAAATATCACGCACCAGATACAAAAATCTATAGTGCTTCATAGGCAATGAAAGACCAAAGGTGTTGTTGAAAAGGCAGCAGCATTTTCTTGGTTTTTTTCTCTTGAAAACATTTCACTTCTCATCCAAGAAGCTTTTTCAGTTGAACTGAAGAAACTTCTTGGATGAGAAGTGAAATGTTTTCAAAGAAAAAGCTAAGAAAGTCTTTGCAACAGCATCTTTTGGGATAACCATGATCTGGTGACTGAGATAAACATTCAGGCCATGAAAGACTACTTCCAAAAGACTATTTTTGGAAAATAGGAAAATAAATTCTACTAAACATTAAAAACTAAAACAGTATAGAAAGAATAATATCAGCATAGTTTCATGTGTCCACATTGTACAAGTAATTATATAGGATATATATTTTCAGGATATTGCAAAAGGGGTTGGAAAGAATTCTAGGGCCCATGTTATCCCAACCTTGTTAGTGAGGCATCAGAACAGTTCTGATGGACTTGGCATTAAGTGAAGTTTAGACAAGCCACTGAGTACCAAGAATTGTTGGTCTTATTGTGAGCAAATTGATCAATACATTCTTTTCTCAATTGATACACAGCAATTACCTATCTGTCAGGTAATCCAAATCCAACATCTCTCCCTGAGCTTCAGAGTGGAGTTTGGTTCCCAAATTCAAATATGTTCTGTCTAGACATTGCATTCTAGTGATACTAGTCAGTTCTTTACATAACAGGAATACAAGTATATTACTGCAATCATAAAATTGGTTGGTTTATAAGTATTGATATACTGTAATTTTACAGTCTCAGAATTATTCAAGTTTAATGTTTCCAAGGCCTATGGGGGCAATATTCATTAATTTTTGTACATAGTCCTTTAACCGATTCTTATTTTCTCTCATGTACATGTGTGAATATTGTTATTGCCTTTTGTTCAGGATAGCACATTTTTAATTATTTTATTCTCCCATTTCACCTTCTCCATGAGTTTCTGTGAAAATACTTGCCATTTTGGTTGATGGCAAAGTTAAATATGAGATCAACAATCAAAGGTTTAACCAGACTGCCAATATGTTAAAAAGAACTCTTTACAGGACTTTTTAAAAAGAATTTTGCTTTTCTTTTAAATTTAAACCTTTTAGTGCTTCTCTTAATCATAGCAGGTGTAGGAGTTTGCCTTAACAGCTTCCAAAAAAATGTTCAGCAATTCAAGAAAAGTTCTTTAGAAGGAATTGTAACATAAGTTACAAGGAATGATAAAAATGCCTTGATAATACGATAACAAGCCTCAACTGTGCTAATCATGTGGAAATTACTTGCCAAAGTTTTTATATGCCTTGTTTCATATCATGGTAGAATTTGGGCTCTGTTGGATTTCTTTTAGTTAAAGTATTGTTGAATTAAATTGTGCAAGGTAATTTGGAAGATGTTCTGATTTTGACCCTTATTCACATGACAAACCTATACTTTTGGATAACTGTAGTTAAAAATAATAGGTACAATTTCTTTTTATTTAAATCATTTATTTATTTATTTTTCGTATTTCTATGCCACCCACTTTCCGAGGACTCTGGGCGGCTTACACCAAAGACAGTATACTAAATAGCATATTGCCCCCAACAATCTGGGTCCTCATTTTACCCAGCTCGAAAGGATGGAAAGCTGAGTCAACCTTGAACCGGTGAGATTTGATCTGCTGAACTAGCAATTATGAGCAATTAGCAATGAGTAGTAATGCTGTAGATCAGCTATTGCCAATCAAGTTCCTTATTGCCACCTGACTCAGTGTTAGATTAATTATTAGAAGAATCTACATGGACTAAAATTGCAAATTGGCAGTGTATTTAATTCAAACATCTGTTAATTGCAGAATTAGAAGCATCTGAAACTGTTATTGATATTATAGCATGTTTTATGTGATTTTACATCTACAGTAAATATTTGTATACAATTAAAAAATATCACTAAAATGAATATTGTTTACAAAAACTCTGGAGATTTGTACATTTCATTTTTAAAAACCAATCACTAAGAATTTTAAATAATAGTATTACTTATGGTCTTAATCTGAGAGCCAGTTTAGTTTAGTGTTTAAAGCATCAGCTAGAAAGTGGGAGAACATGAGTTCAAGTCCCACTTTAGCCATGAAAGCTGGCTGGGTGACTTTGGGCCAGTCACTCTCTCTCAGCCTAATCCACCTCACAGGGCTGCTGTTGAGAGAAGCAAGGTGTGTTGGATATGTTTGCCAGCTTGAGTTAATGTTAAAATAATAAAGGCAGATTACTAAACAAACAAACAAACAAATTGGGATTACTGCAGCACTAGATTCTGTTTTACATTTATTGGTCGCTTCAGAGAGTTTTATTTTTTAAAGTTAACTATTCAGTTTGTCATGTTGAAAATGTAAACTGATGGAACATTGGTTCATGTGATATAAAGTTAAACTTTTATTGTCCTATTTTAATTTAATGGACTATCTCATTCGGTTTAGATTTAATTATTCATTTCAAAACTTCTGGATCATTTCTTCTATGCAACACATGTTTTTATTGTTTGTTGTTTTTTTTTTTTGCATTGCCTATTTGTGTGTGCGTTACTTCTCTTCCACTGTTTTCTTATTTGTATATCTGTATTTTTTTTAAAAAAAAAATCCCATTTGTAAAACACGTGAATATGTTTTGTGTCTTCCTTTAACCTCATTTGCTTTTATCAGAATTCTCCAATGATCATTCTTAGATTTTTAGTGTTCTTAAAATTATCTTTACATTTCCTTTTCTTATTATCATTGACATTATTGTTTGAGATAGTATCCTTTCCTTTCTCATTTAGAGTTGAAAGTCTGTACTCACTCATTATAATGTACTGTATTCTTGTTGCCCAAGGCCTTCATCTCTTATGATGGATTGTTATGAAAATCAATTGCATATTTTTCTTTTTTAAATCCTGGTCTACAATTTTCTATTTCAGTTTTTACAATATTATTTATCCCTTCCAACAGCATATCTGGTTTTCTTTTGCATAAGTTAAGCATTTTATTGGTTTTATATTCTGACTGTATCATCTTCAGGTTAAATCTTGCTTGTTTAATTTTTTAAAGTTTAGCTTAAACATTAGATATCAATAATTCAAAATGTTCTGTTCCAGAATATGCACCTCTAATGTCCTCTAATACCCCTTCATGGATTACTGCCTTGTCATGGCGAAGGGGCTTGTGTAATTCAATGAAGCTATGAGCTATGCCCTGCAGGGCTACCCAAGATGGACAGTGCAAAAGTTGGCTTGAAACCCAACATTAACAAAACTAAGATCATGGCATCTGGCCCTCTCAAATCCTGGCAAATAGATGGGGAAGAAATGGAGGTAGTGACAGATTTTATTTTCTTGGCTCCAAGATCACTGCAGATGGGGACTGCAGCCAAGAAATTAAAAGACGCTTGCTCCTGGGGAGGAAAGCTATGGCAAATCTAGATAGCTTACTAAAAAGCAGAAATATCACTCTACCAACAAAAATGCATATAGTCAAGGCTATGGTTTTCCCAGTTGCAATGTATGGCTGTGAAAGTTGGACCATAAGAAAGGCTGAGCACCAAAGAATTGAGGCCTTTGAACTATGGTGCTGGAGAAGACTCCTACGAGTCCCTTGGACTGCAAGGCGAACAAACCAGTCAGTCCTAGAGGAGATCAACCCTGACTGCTCTTTAGAAGGCCAGATCTTGAAGATGAAACTCAAATACTTTGGCCAACTAATGAGAAGGAAGGACTCACTGGAGAAGAGCCTAATGCTGGGAAAGATTGAGGGGAAAAGAAGAAGGGGACGACAGAGAACGAGGTGGCTGGATGGAGTTACTGAATAAGTAAGTAGGCATGAGCTTAAATGGACTCCAGAGGATGGTAAAGGACAGGAAGGCCTGGAGGAACATTGTCCATGGGGTCGCAATGGGTTGGACATGAGTTCGCAACTAATAACAACAACAACAATGCCCTGGATGATTCAATTCTTCTTTATCTTCCTTCTATTATGTGACTAATTTGATTCTGGTCTCTTCACCTGGTGATATCTATGTGTAGAGTCTGTGCTTAAAAAAAATATTGATTTTGAACAATTAACTTCATACATTTTTAAAAAAATATATATTTCCTTATATTGCTGCAATTATGCAGTTCTTTAACTGTCCACACCATCTCCATGTTCTGCAATTTGGCAGGGCTTCAACAGTATTACCAACAGGCAACTCAAAAATGTCTCCATTCAGAAAAGCAATCAGATCTATCAAGTGCTTGGGTAAAATCATTTTGACTGATCTTCCATCTGCACAGACTTCTTATAGCTACTGCCACTCTGCAACTGAACCCAGAGTGATCTGATTATAATACATTGAAGTTCCCACTCTCATCCAGTGCTTTCATAAGAGAGCAAACCCTGTGCTAAAGAGCCATCCTCTTTAGGGTCACTTCTCTGGAAGCAATTTATCCTTCCCAGGGCAGTGCTGCTTCTAAGTCATCCGCAATTTGTGCAGAATTCCTCCAACTGAGCAGATATTCAACAGCCACCAAACACAATTAAGAGGACATTTGTTACCAAGACAATTTCTCTCCCGATGGTTATGGGGAGATTTAGACAACATTCCCTTGAGAACTATTTTCACTACCAGGTGCTCTACAAATAAATTTACTGTCAAAATTTTCATCCAGCATAGAAGAATAAAAATCACCAGTACTAGCTGGGTGTCGTGGGAGTTGCAGCCCCAATGCATCTAGATGGCACTACCTTGGGAAGCTGCTACATAGAATCTTCCAAAGGATGTACTAAATGGTTAGTTTTTAAAGCTTTCTTTTTCTGGCTTTTAAGAGGCAGAATGGGAGGATAGGAGCTTGGAGGACAAGTTGTCCTATATATTTCAACAGGCAACTACATCCATGAAGATTCTTACTTGCATCATCTAAAAGCCACCGTACATTATTCTGATCATTGTGCAGTTGCTTAGAAACACTGAACTTGTTCTAAAGGAAAGAGAAAAAAGATTATCTTACTACTGATAAAAAAGCCCCTTCGTTAGAAAGACTCCTTTTGTAGATGATAAATTCATATGAGGTGGGAAACTTCCATTCTCCTTGACCCTTTTCAAGTAGGACACATCTTTATTTTATTTTCTGAAAATTTAATACTTCACCACTACTGAAACAATGTACACAATTCAATGAATTCTGTTCAAAATCATTGTAGAAGAATCATCATCCAAGGTACTGTACTATATAGCTGGATCTAAGGCTAAGTAAGTACATTATCTTTACTTATGTGTCATTATATGCCTTGATTAATTTCAAAGGTGTTACTCTTACTGAAAACATCTATAGTTTCTTTCATGGAGAAACAAACTATCTGACATGAAGAAGCAAATTTATAAGAAGACTAAACATCTTACATTTTAATTCTGGCTCAGATTCTAGCAGATAGAAATAAAATTCTCAAAGTTGTACTGTTTCAGAATAAGTTATAGGGCTCCATTTGAAAAATGTATAAATGGGTTGACGTGCCATTATCATCAATCATGCCCAAACCCATTTCTAATTGAATTGCCATAAAAAATCATTAAGTTTTTTGGAATAGGAATGTGCGTGAAATGGAAAATGTTTTGTTATGAGCCTAGAAATGCCTTTAGAATTTTAATGGAACAAAAACCAAAGTCTTTTAAATATTAGGATGACAAGAATCAGTGGAAGTGTAGAACAAATCTGACAACAAACTTGTTCCTTGTTTTTCACCCCAGAGCCACAAAATAAGCAAGATCGGAGGCCTTTATAGAAAAAAAACCCACTTAAATTGATTATATTAAAAATATTTTTTAAAGTACTGTTATTAGGAACTGTGTGTAAGCATTTCCTGTATTGCTACTCCTAAGAGGATATTAACTGAAAGGAATATAAAAAGTTAATCATATGTAGTCCAGTTCATATCTTTACAGCAAATTCATATTGTTTTGCATCTGAGGTGTAAAAAGAATAATTGTAGTGGATATGCCAAACAGACAATGGTTGAATTTTTTAAAAAAATGCACCAAAATATACTATCAACATAAAATGTACATATATTTCAAATCATGTCTACAGTAACTAGCCTCAACAGAGATTGTATTTTTAAATGTTATCCACAACAAGGTAAAAGACAATGCAGAGCATACTCAGCACTCAGACTTTAACAAACCAACCGAACACTACATTGTGAACTACTTCCAAGGCCAAAAATTCAAAAAGAGATAACTTTTGAATAGAAACTATACCACCATAAAAAGGTTTGAGGGGAAAAATACAGCATACTATTGGTCTATTGGGTTTTGGTTTATATATGCACTCTGTATATGTACTTTTATTCCCCTGATTGGGAAAGAAAATGGTGGAAAAGAATTTCAGCTGCAGTTCTGGAAAGGCTGCTCTCAGAAGTAGCCAGAAGGATGAGAATGCCAGGAGGATCAGCATCAGCCCATAGATGGGAATCTAGTACAAGACCAACAAACTAGTGAAAGAACTGGGCTACTATTCCTGCCCTATGGAAAAATCTCCTTCTGTCATTCAGCAAATTATCGAAGGCCTGGTTGGTCTCACAGGCCTGAGGAACAGAACAATTGTTGCACCTATTTTTGCTTTGCCTTATTTTCTCTTTTTGTTTTTCATATTTTGCTCTTCTGGTCAGTTGAATTTTTGTTGGTTTTTATATTGGTTTTGATTGTAAGCCAGACAGCCATTTGGCAGTTGGGTACTTTATACATTCATTAAAGAAATAAATAGGTGAAAGCAGGATGGAAGTCAGGCAACCCACCAGCAGCCACTGAAAAAGGCTGCTCAGCTCAGCTCCAAAACAGGGAAAAGAAGATGTAGCAGACCTTCAACATCTTTGTAATATATAAGGTATTTTTGCCATGGGAGTGATTGCTTATTGCCATCAAGTTATTTTCTACTCCTGTTGACCACATATACTTTCTCCATTACAGTCTACCCCGCACCTAGTCTTTCAGGACTCCCATTAATACCCATACCTCCATTAATACCCATATCATATATAAAGCAAATGCTCCCTTTTACACATTGGCAAAAAAAATCAGAACACCAAATACAAGCTGGGCAGATACAACCTCATAGATGACCCTCACTCTGTCAAGGACCTTGGAGTACCTATCTCAAATGTTCTAAGTGCTAGAGCTCACTGTAATAGCATTGCCAAAAAGGCATTAAGAGTTGTAAACCTAATCTTGCGAAGCTTCTTCTTCGGTAACATTGTACTGCAAACTAGGGCATACAAAATGTTTGCTAGACCAATTCTCAAATACAGCTCATCTGTCTGGAATCCACACTGTATATCAGACATTAATACAATTGAGTGAGTCCAGAGGTATTTCATGAGAAAAGTACTCCACTCCTCTACTCGCAACAAAATACCTTATGCCACCAGGCTTGAAATTTTGGGCTTGGACAACCTAGAACTACGCCGCCTATGATCTGACCTAAGTGTAGTACACAAAATTATCCGCTAGAACATACTGTCAATGACTACTTCAGCTTCAACTGCAATAATACACAAGCACACAATAGATACAAACTCAAGGTAAACCTCTCCAAACTCGACTGCAGAAAATACGACTTCAGTAACAGAGTGGTCAATGCCTGGAATGCACTACCTGACTGTTGTTACATCTTCAAACCCTCATAACTTTAACCTTAAACTGTCTACTGTTGACCTCACCCCATTCCTAAGCGGTCTGTAAGGGGGGGGCATAAATGCACCAGCATGCCTTCCATCCCTGTCCTACTGTCCCCATTTATTCGTACCCATTTCCTGTGTTCATATCCATGTTTATACTTATTCCTGTTATCTCATACATGTTTGACAAACTAAATAAATAAATATCTCAATTGTAACTCATTCCATCCACCTTGCTGCTGGTTGTTCTTTTCTTTTTTTTTACTTTGATCTTCCCCAACATTGGAGCCTTTTCAAGACTGCAGAGTTTTTGCATAATGTACTGTATATGAAGTAAGATATTATGAACTTAAACATTTGTGACTCGAGTGAGAACTACGTTCATTTGTTCAATGATCCATTGGTTTGTTTTCTTCTCTGTCCATTGCCATGGGAATATCCACCTCATAGTGTTCCAGGAGTAGGACAGAAATATTGAAAATAAAGCTGAAAATTAATTAAGTTAAAAAAATAAAGCTGAAAATTCTAGCTGACTGGTTGGAGCACAAGAGGGATGAAAAACAAATGGCACAGAGTACTTGGAGTTGCTAATGCTTGGTTTCCCCAGAAATAGGTGATGCTGGATGAAAAAATGGAGATTTGGGTGGGAGGCTGTTCAATAACTGCCCTGCAACTCATGCACGTTAGACAATATCACAGTAACAACATTGATGGCATTATTTTTGAGTATATTAAAGGTTGTGAGACTGTTTTTTTGTACCAACTTAATCTGACTCTAGGACAGAAGAAAAGTACATTAATATGGCTATCAGGATTCATAGTTAGTAGCTGCTCTCCTATTTAAAATGTAAATATCTGATGTGATTTGGATATTATAGTTCTGATAACACAACCTAAATTGCATTTGTTTTATTTTGTGTTATTGCAGCCAAATCACACTCAGTTGCAGCCAGCTACTATTATAAGATCTTTGCAGTCAGCTACTATTACAAGATTTTTCACCAAGCTATATCTCTTTGTACCATGCCTTTGCATATAATTTCAGCTTTTAGAAGGGCAAGTAACTTTTGTCTGAATTAAATTTAATTTAATTCTATCTGTAGTTTTCTGTTCATTTTATTAACATGTGAAAATTATTTTTAATTTAATCATATCCCATTCAATTTTATGTCATCTGTAAGTTTGATAACCATCATTTCAATTTCTTCATCTAAGCAATTAATACAAATATTCAAGAGTACAAAACTTCAGACTGATCACTGTGGTATCCACTCTGTATTCAACACATTCTTTGAGTATGATTTTCAGGTCAATATTTATCCACTTAATTGTCATTTCATTCAACCCACCTTCAACCAGCTTGTTAGTCACAATGTCATATGGGTAAATCATCAAATATTTTCCTGAAATAAGGATCTTCAGGATTCCCACAACCTATTAAGATACTATTTATCTGAAAATGGGCTGGCAAAATTTATTATTTACAAATTCATATTTACAAATTCATACTTTGTTTTCATGATGCTTACAAATCAATCTCTTTATAGTCTTTCAATACTCTTCCCAGGTATCAATGACTAATTCATTGGTCAGTAGTTTTCTAGAGCCCCATTTTTCTGAGCTGAGGAATATTTGAACAGGGTATCTTATTCAAAGACCAAGTGCAGCCCTCAATTCAAAAAAAGGTGTTCATGCATACCCTAAAAACAGCCTTGTGCCAAATATCTGTACCTCATAGTCTAAAAATCAGGTGTCAAGTACCCATAAAGTTTCATAGTTGATACTGGGTAATATATCTTTAACTACACATTATTTCATGTAACAATGATTTTTTTCTGTGCACTTATTACATCATGGATTACTTGACTGTTTACCTTCCCTGAGTATTTCTCTGAGTATTTCTGTATGTCATGGTATATTTTTATATTGTTTTTATTTGGGATGCCTGCTTGTGTGTAGAGGGGTAGATGTGTTGACATCGTTTTGATTGCAACCTAGTATTATGTATTTGAGATGGTTGGCTATATAAATTTAAAAAATAAATAAATCTGAGCCAGTGATATCCAGACAGAAACTTCTACAAAATTTTCTAGTGAAATCCTAAATAGTATCAAGTAAATCATATGCAGTATTTATTCATTTAAATATTTAATACGTTGCCTGCCATGCCATTTAACTTAAAGCATAAAATACCTGCAACATATATTAAAATATAACACAAAATAAAAAGGTTGTATTTGCTTTAAATACATTTTTGATTGACAATATATTAGAAATAATTCATTTTAGGTTTTTTGTATAGTTACTAGAAATATGTTGGAACCAATTTTATTTTTCCGTTGTGCTTTGCAGGTATTCAGACTTTGTTACTTTGGTATGCATGAGGCTTCTAACAATAATTGAGATATAAAGGTTAATTGCTTTTGTTTTATAGAAACACTCTTCTCATTTTGATGTATGTGTTTGCTGCAAGTGATATCTTGCACATGCAGATAAAATACCCAATTCACCATGAGGCAGACTGGGAACAAAGTCATCCAGAGCTTTACTACTCAGGGAATGATTTTTTTCTGATCCTAAAAAACCACAGACAAATATTTGTTTGATATCAGTGGAGATTCTCAGTCATACAGGTCAAAGTTGTCTCAAAGGTGATTTTTTTTTTTTCAAAAGGCAACCGGACTGTTTTTTCCTTGAGGAAGAAGAACAAAACATTTCACTTCTCATCCAAGAAGCTTCATCAATTGGATGGTGGGTGGATGAAAAGATTGGTTCTGACCGAATGGTGGTGGGGGAGAATGAAAGAATTGCATTTCTTTGCAGTCATCTGGTCATTAGCATTCTTCCTGAGAGTTTTTGAAGCCACTTGAGGGTTTATCTTTGCCCTCAAATTCACCTGAATCAGAGTGCAATTGGTTGTAGGATCTTCTTGGAATTGCTGCAAGGGCTGTCTTGTAGACTGAAGATAGGTGATATCTTATCCATCCCCTTCTGTTGAAAGAGAGCTGCTCAGTGTTAACATAAAACATTTTACCCCTCTTTAAAGCCAATGATCCTTTCTATTCAAAATGTGGATTTTACTGTCGTCAAAAGAGTGACTTTTGTCTTTCAAAGGCAGATGAACTGCCGAATCTTGCCTGATGGGTTTGCTCTCCTACGCTGTGCCATGAGCTTTTGAAGTGGTTGTTTTGTTTCACTAATGCACAGATCTGTACATTCTGTACAATGTGCAGTTTGTTTGTTATTTCCCTTTACATATTCCTTTCTATCAATTGCCAATGTTACTGTGGTAATATTTCATATACACTTAATTTTCCCCTAGCATATGTTGATTCTCCAGAGCTGGTCCAAACAAAAAAAGATTTCCTGGGAATCTACATCAGGAGTTCATAGTTTGCATTCCATTAACTTTCATTCCATCAAATTTTAGTTTTAGCCCAAAGTAAGAACATTCTTTCATTGAGCATGTGATTCTGCAAATATAGTCATTGTTCAGTAGTTTACAAGCAGTTCTGACAGGAATTTTCTAATTTAGCCAAAATATACCTGCTTCCTAAGGTTCACTACATTATGATATAGCAATCTCTTTCTTAAGAGTTTTCTTGTAAATAATTTATTTCTCTCCACTGCCTGTTTATATTTTGCAGGAACAATCCACCACTAAATTTTACACCAGAGAAGCTAATGTTCAAGTAGTACTGAGCTTTAGGCCAGCCAGTATTTTTCTACCTTACTTCTCAATTATATAAAATTAAGGTACATTTTCACACAGTCATTTTTTCTTCGACTAGGACCAGTTTTGCAGAGAGCTACGACTCCTGCCTTTGAATGCCTTTCTGAATCAAACTCAAATGAAATTCATTTATTTTCAAGGTTATAATCTATGTTGTGTCTCCTTCAGTAAAAACTAGTAAGTATTCGCCTTTACAACTAGTAACTGTTCAGTATTTTAAATGAAACAACTTGTGCCATTAAAAGCAAAAACAATTATGTGTCAGTAACATAAAACAAATTAAAGTTATTAAGGATTAAGATGTTAAAACTATGACGGTATTAAGAAGAGTTAGTGCATTTCTTTCTATATATGGTTATACTAAATTGCTGTTAGAGCATTTCCATAATCAGCACCATGTTGTTAATGGGTCTAAGCTTCCACAGAATTGTTCATATTCAAGTTTTGAGCTGTTTAATTTCTTGTTCAGCAGCGATACATATTACATATTACACTAGTAGTAGTTCTTGAAAAAACTGTCTCCTTAAAGACAAGGATTCTTAATCTTTTATATTTTTATGTCACCAATCCATCCATCAAATAATCAGTAAAGTACCATGATAAAACAAAGTTCCATTTTATTTATATTTATTTAATAAAACATTCCTTCCTTTATTATTGTTACTATTTACAGTAAGGTTTCAGGACAAAGGTTTACAGACTGCTTTAAACTTCTACATATCATCTAGACCGTTTCTATGCCATACTAAAACTTTTATTTTTTATTTTTTATTTTTTTTTAAAAAAAGGAAGAATACTGTGACACATTTTAGCTTGGGCAAGGATTTCCAGATATCCATGACTCAGTAAAATGTAATCCCTAACTCAGTTCTTGCTTATGGCCTATTTTTAAGTTTAAGGTACAGAAAACTTAGAACTACATATTTCAAGCTATCCTGATGGAATACTCTCAGATTCCTAAATCATCTGAATCAGCTATACGATCTCTATTTTCTCAGAAAAGAAAGTGCTAAGTGTAAATATTAAGTGAATACAAACATGCATATATTATATAAAAGTATATAAAAAGATAAGAGTTTTCCCATTCATTAACTGTAAAGACTAATATACTGCCCTAGATGCTTGTGGTAACATGCAACTAACATGTAACTTCCTTCAAAATCACTCTTATTTGTAGCCTTCAGTACGTTTGATAACAAAACTCTACAGTTACACAACTAATTTGGATTATGAGTCTTTCTCAATTTATGCTTAATTACTATACAAACCTGCCTTTATGTGTCATTATAGTATTGATCAGAACTCTACTGGCAATATAATAATAATCTTTTTTTATTATAATACAATCCAAAGAGAACCTCAAGCTGCATAAAATTGTTTATTTTGGAGGCAAACCTAAATCAGAGGCATTTAAGACAGAATAGGGATTGAGAGCTGGGACAGCAAATTTCATACCAGCATTATTTTCCACTAAATTAAAATTGGGAGAAAATGACATCACATCACAGCAGAGAGAAAACTTTCTAGAATTATAGAATTCAAAAGACACATGTAGGCTGTCATATCCAACCACCTGCTTAGTGTGGTATTCTAAATTAGAACCATCCAGAAACAAAGCTGTTTGCTCTCTGTTTGACTGCAGTGAACAAAGGGAAGCCGCCACTTCTCAGTAATTGTTTCCACTGTTGAATTGCTCTTACCATTAGCAAATTTTTAAAAAGACTATCAGCCCAAAAATCTCCTATAACTGCTTAATGTTAGAGTTAACTGTTCAAGAAGGTAGTATCCCCCTCTCTTTATTAAAGGGCAACACTTGAATTTAGAGTCACAGGACAAATAGATTTCACCAAGGAAAAGCTCTGCCCTTTCGACCAAGAATGAGACAACACTGAGAATCCCAACCCAAATATTTCAAGAAGGTCAATTCATAGAGCAAAAAGGCCCTTGCTGCTATCCTTTTTATACACTGTTTCTTATTCAAAGGTTAAGAGTACTTTGGCCTAATTAAGATGACTAAGGCTAAATAGAAAAGTATCCTGTTGCCTCCACAATTTCTAAACCAAAAAAGGAGCAGAGATAATAAAATCCCACAATAATCAAAATATATTTACTGAGACTAAGAAAATATCTGTAGCACTAGACATTTTCTATATTAACTAAAATCCCAGTCATACTTGCAAGCCATCTCTTTGAAAACTTAAGAATGGCCTCAAGAACAACCTGGCCCATCCACATTCATTTTCAAAATCCAGATGAAAGATCTGTGAGATGATGTAGGGAATTTAACAGCAAGAAACCATACTCTTCAACCATTGAAACCAAAAGCATTTTAGAAAAGTTACCATTTTCTTTGGATTGTAAACCTTGGTGTGACATGATGTTCTTGTTAGAATAGACAGGACCTGGGGCCAAAAGTTTTTCAAAGATGTTTCACTCCAAGATTACTGATTGTATTGTCAAATGGTTTTTATCATGAGCATCCACTTAGTCTTCTAGTTAGCAATAGCAAAGCATTTAGACTATATACCACTTTATAGTGCTTTTACAGCACTCTCTAAGCGGTTTACAGAGTCAGCATCTTGCCTCCAACAATCTGGGTCCTCATTTTACCCACCTCGGAAAGATGGAAGGATGAGTCAACCTTGAGCTGGTGAGATTTGAACTGCCAAACTGCAGCTAACAGTTAGCTGAAGTAGCCTGCAGTACTGCACTCTAACCACTATGCCACCTCAGCTCAGGTAGTTCCTGTAACATTGGCTCAATATGCATTACTTTCTCCTTGAGGCATAAGATTACATCTGCTGTTTAATATTCAGAATGTTACTATATAATTTCTGAATCTATCCCCAGTTTCTTTGATTTTATTTATAATCCTGAAACTGGAGAGAGACTTGCTTTCTAGTATGGTTTGTTTTCTACTGAAAGAAACTAAGTTGTAAAGCTTACTTTTTGGGGAATTATTTCTAAATGAAAGTGCAAGGCATTTATTTGGGAGAAAGAAATCATGCAGTCAGAGAGAAGTCATAAAACTGATTGAATATATTCAGTAGAAACTAACCAGCAGAAAACTTTGACTCAAGTTCTAAGAACAAGAAAATACTAGGTTTCCAAGAAGCCACTTCTTAGTCTAGAATTTTTATTCTGTAAAAGGCCTAAACTTCCTGAAACTATCTGGCTGAACATCGATTGAAACCTGATGGTGAGAAATGAATTCCTATTCTAAACAGGTTTTAAGAACACATCCATGTGTCATCCATCGTCCATATGCCTAAAAGTTTCATAGAGGTTAGTTTTCTATATATAAACAAACACTATATGCAAAATTAATCAAATCAAGCTTTAGACCCATATACATATCATTATGTGCGGTTGTACCATGGGCAAGAGCAGCATCAGCAGAAGTAGGCTGGAGGTATGGAATCTGCAGTAAAGCAAGAAGTCATAATTCATACAATCTAGCAATTTTTCCCTGTAGTTTTCTTGAATAAAATTGTAATAGCTTTTCCACTGTCACATTCAATCTTTGAACCATTTCTGCTAACTACTGAATTTCGCTTGAATAGCTTTCATGACAACTTTGGACTGTTCCCATGGCTCTAACAGTACTACATTATTCCAATATGGTACACATTATTATTACATTAAAAATTAAATACCACACTAGTAGTAGTACACTTAGACAAGTAGTCTAAGTTGTAATGGGTGTTGTAATTTGTCATCAAATTTTATGACTGCATTTACCAGAACCACCTGCGGTTATATAATCCTGTTGAAATCCAGCAGAGTTTACATACAAGAAAATCATTAATATTTAAAATTTGATTGTCTCAAAGATATGAGCACTGTGCAGTATTCCAAGTTCTTTTTGTGTTGATATATC
Source organism: Pantherophis guttatus (assembly GCF_059756535.1). NCBI lineage: Eukaryota > Metazoa > Chordata > Lepidosauria > Squamata > Colubridae > Pantherophis > Pantherophis guttatus. Next base: position 41,535,215 of record NC_142067.1, on the reverse strand, counting down.
TATACAAGACTGATTGCAGAAAATCAGTGTCACACCTGAGAATACATATCAAGAAACCTGAATTTGCATAGAATGTAATTGTTGGATCCTGATCTAATAATACTTAAATTAATTCAGATTAATGGAATTTAAGTGAACCATCACTAATCACCTGTTGATTAAGTCTGGATCTAATTCAACTCTTTTCTTTAAAAAAAATAATATCTCTAAAAGATTGCATATTTATTCAAATTGGAAATATAATACTTTTGTTGGCTTAATAACATTTTTGAAACTCAAAATCCCCAAGGAATTTTTGCCCTGTCAGTATTTACCATTAAAATAATCTCTTTTATTTTGCGTTCAGAAGAAATTAAATGTCCTGTGTATTTTCAGTGGAGAAAATTGGTTTTTCTGTCAGTCTCTGACCAGACCCTCTGAGAGCTAAAATGAGCTTAACTTCATTGAGATAGATAATTAACTTCTTTCATTATCCATTTATGTTCAGTCTTGTAAATACCAATAAGCCCAATATTGCATTTACTAAAGAACTATGTTTTAATTCATAAATGTACAAACAATGCCATTCTTGAAGCTTCTGCATATAATTCTATTACCAACCAAACATTTAATGTACTATAACAGTACTTATTGTTTTATGTGTCTGAATGAAAATAATTTGTAGATTTATCCCAGACATACTGTTCCTGAAATCATATGATTAGAAAATCAAGAAACCATTGCAGGCTTTTGTCTGGTTTAATATATCTTTTTTTCTATTTTAATACCAAGCATTATAATCAACATAAACTACTTTTCTATACACTAGCAATATTTGGTTAAATCCAGAATTTGTTTTATCAGAGCTTTACCAAGATTATAAACTATGATTGTATCAATCACCAAAACCACCTTATTTCTCATGAATCTCCAGGAGCAAGTTTAAATAGGGGGCATCTATCCTGTTATTTTTAAAACTCCTGGTTCAAAATTATAGGAAATGGTGCATCTAATACTGTATTTGGAAATAATGCTCAAGGAAGGTTCACGGAGGCCTTAAAAAGAAAAAGGAAGGAAAGGTAATTTAAGAAATCATGTGTGCTTCTAGAATTGCAATTTGCACTCATTTATATTATTAAAGGGATTTTCAAAAGGTACTCACTTTGTTTGATATCAGAAGAACAACTTAATTCAAGTCCAAGTTAGAGAAAGAACCATTTTAAGAAGAGATTGGAAAACTTTGTCTGAAATAGCATAGGGTTTCCTGCTTAAGCAGGGGGTTGGACTAGAAGTCCCCAAGGTCCCTTCCAACTCTGTTATTCTGTTATTCATTCCAAGATCGAGCAGAAGCTTTCAAGTTGTCCATCAAGAGTAAGTGCCAGGTCAGATGACCCACTGAACATTTGATTATAAGCTTTTTCACATCCCATTTATATTTATTGCAAGTACATTTTTAATATTCATCTGTTTAACATATATAATTTTTGCAAACTTCTATCTTCCTTTGGAAGGGGTTGTGAGACACTTATCAAATATGAACCTTGACAAGGAAACTCTTAGGTGGTTTTCTGTATGATTTCTTCACAAAGTTCAAATAAGTACCCCTACTTTAAATATAAATTTCATTAGAGAACTGTTAATGAAACAGACAATTGAACTTTCCTTCTGTAGGTTTTGTCAATTGTACTCCTTTTTGAGAGGAAGGTTAATCTCTTAATCAGTAAACATAAGCAGCACTACAACAGCGGCTTTAAATAGTAGACATTTTTTATTTAAAATTATTGGTGGTGGTGTTAATTATTCCAAATCGGCAGATTTGAGAAATGTGGAGTCTTTTGGGCTCGTGGCACTTGCTTGATTGCTTAGAGACATTTCACTACTCAACTAGATAATATAATCAGTGAAAGTGAGTCTGAGGTTTGCTCCCTGTTTATATACAGTAGTTTGCCATGCAAATTTGGTGGGGATTTGCTTTTTTCTCTCTTGGTAATTCCTTGGTTAGAGTATTTTCTGCTTGATTGTTTGCCTAATGTTAATCCTTGCTTATTTGGGTGTTGACTGCTGGACATGTGGGTGTTGGCTGCTTTTTATGTCACTTTTGAATTTGTACTCACCTGAATAATGATGCTCAAGCTTGGGTTTTACTTTGGTAATGAAGCACTTGGTTAGTATAGATAGTTTTTCAAAAGACTACAAATGCATTGCAGCAACTCAAAAAAGGAAACAAAGGAAACAGACTGCCTATACAACATCTTCCAATATAATATATACTTACATATACATTATGTAAGTATATATTATATATATCAACCCACTATGGCATGACCAATACAAATGATAAAAAGAATTATACTATGATACCTCAAAAACATCTCAGAAACAACAGATTATTACAACCATATAGCACTACCATAATATACAAACCAACGAAAGCATTCTAAAAGTAAACCAAAAGATCCAGTAGTCCAAGGGGGGGAAATAAAAGTTATTTACAGTATACAGTTTAAGGGCTGTAACAGCCTCTGTATAGGACGAAGAGGCAGAAGACTAGTAAAGTGAATCCATGACATAAGTAGCAGACAAAAGTCATGATGAAAACTCCTTAGTTTCACAACTGACAGACTCAACTACTGTTTCTATTGGGAGATGGTCCTAGACCAAGCTAGAGAATTTGTGAAATGTTGACATTTGGATATATCAGCCATTAATAGATACATAATAATAAACAATATTTACACACCATTCAGAATCAATAAAAAAGCTGAGAACTTTGAGAAACACAGTGGACTGAAGATGGCTCTGTGAAAAGCAGTTATGCTTGCAGTCATGAATAGGAAGCCAACAAGAGACTTCTTTGACCATCTGGATAAAGAGAGGACGAGAGATCACTCAAACTGTTTTTCTTACAGTTACTCAATGGAAGAGGGGAGAATCAGGAGATAAAAGAATTTACCATCATTTGTTCCAGTCTTTTAAAGGGCACTAAATTTATACTTCCCTTGCTAATCATTTCTGAAAATTGCCTATTAATTGTTTCAAAGCACTCCTCCATAGTAACAAGACTGCAAACACCAGATGACTGCCTTAAATCCTTAATATAAGAAAAAAATATGTATTTACTTATTCATTCATTTATTTATTTATAAAATTTATTGGCCACCCATCATGCCACAGGGTAACTCTGTGAAGATCTATCATTATAATCTTCAAGAATCTAAAATAAACAGCAAAAAGCAAGATACGATTTTGGCTATAGAAAAGTTTTAAATGCAGCAAGGGCTCAGAAAATATTGGAATATTGGATTTGAATATTAATTATTCATTTGAATAATTAATTTGAAATTAATCTTAAAGAATAAATGCATTCTTTTCTGGCATTTTACTTGGAGACATAACAAGACAAGTGGCTACTAATGGTATTTCTTGATATCTTTGAGGAACTGCACTGAAAACTGCAATGGAACTTTGGATCAATTTGTCAGCTATGTTATGTCTTCTTGAGAACAATCTGTTCCCAGAAGATGTTACTAAAAAAGATATGTCACAAAATTTACCCAAGAACAATATGACCAAGACTTTGAAAAAGAATTTGTCTGGAAGAATATAGGCAACATTACGAAGAACAGAAGAAATTGGATGAGGATTTTAAAAATTAAGACAGTCCCAGAGAACTGTAGAGTGCGTGTCCAAACTCTATCTATCTATCTATCTATCTATCTATCTATCTATCTATCTATCTATCTATCTATCTATCTATCTATTCATAACTTGCACTATCCTGCAAACAATTTCTAACTTCAAAATCAACCTTAAGCATACTAAATTATTTACAGCATATTAGGAAAAAATTATAACCAAAGGGGGAAATTAATTTATGCAGAAGAATAAATCAGATTAGATAGACATTTAGATCAGATGAATTTTTATAAAATGGTCTTATGTGTTTATTGGAATGTAAATCTGTAATATATTCACTGAAAGGCTAATTGTGGTGCTCAGCCTAAACAAGTTGTGTGATCTTTATGTCATTTAAAGTTTGTACACTGAGGGCTGCATTCTGCATTCAGGAAAAAAATAAGTCCGAAATGACTTTTGTTGAGCAGTAGGCATCTACATGAGGCATCTACGTGATGCTGAACTTGTTTTAAATGAATGTGGCAGCTCTTGCCTTTCTTTATCCATGAGTATTCCATCTTTTCTACTGTTCTGCATTCTGAATCTTTAAATTATTTTTAGGATCTACCAATGTGATTCATAGCACCACCACTTTTGCATCTTCAAATAGACTCTTGACCAGCTGGTTTCTCTCCTTTTAAAGTTCACTGGTTTCCAAATATTTCATTATCGTCTTTAAACTATGAATGTTAAAGGATGCTATTTTGCAAAACTTATGTAATAGCAAGACTGGATTAATCCTCTGGGGGTTTGCGTATCTGTGTGTCTGTGTGCGTTTTTTGAACCCTTAATTCTTCTGACCTCTATATGGTATGATACTAAATAAATATGAATAAAATCATGCTGTGGTATGAAAGGAGCTTGCTGTGTTACATTAGTTTATCAAGCCCACTTTCCTTGAGAGCAGGTTTAAGAAGGCTGTCACTTCCCACTGTGGAAATTGATTGAGCCTTGATTATGATGTTATTTTTATTCATGGTATTTAATATAATTTCAGATAAAGCAGAACTTTTCTTTATATTATCTGCATTAAATCAATACTGTGATAAATGTAGGACAAAATGCCATAAAAGAAATTTCAAGTGCAACAATTATGCTTTTTCTCACAAACTATCCACAGCAGTCCCAGCTGGGTGTGAGAAAGAATAGGTTACTAAATATTATACTGTATTGTAGACAATTTATAAGATTTTCATTATCCTTTGAGTTTCTGAAAAATATTGCTATAGCAATACTAGTTTTTAATCCAGATTATTTTTCCACTGTTCAGATCACTAATCCTAGAACATAGGTTGGATGAAGACAACTGGCAAAACAAGAATCACATACACCATGAGATCTGCAATACCCCAGAGAGTGGGGTCTGAAAAATGTAAAAATAAATTACACTATTTTATTAATCTTTGCTGTTGCCCAGATCTCTTGGGATCATGAAGGTGATATGGCCAAAATCTTTCAGGATTCTTTAAATTTATTTTTGGCACTTGTAGTTATATCTGGCAGGTGCCTGGTTACAAGCTCATGATTTAAAATACATTAGTCCAATTCTGTCAAATATTTAAATCATACCGGTTGTTCAGATATAAATGACAAAAAGTCTTATTCCAGGACATGACCTCTCACCTTTTCCAGACAATAAAAGATAAAAATTAAACTAATATAACATAATACAAGTAACAGTGTTGGCATTACACGAGCTATTGTTTTGTCCAACTGACCTTTATTAATAAAATACAATATCTTTTGAAATCTAGCTAAGCCAAATTAGTTTGGTAAAAGGAGAACCCACAATTCTCTAAATTTGTACATCGTGTGGAAATGCATACATTTCAAATTTATGAGTGGTTGCCGTATCCCATGATCATATGATCATGTTTTGAGATGTTTTGTCAGTTTATACCCAAAACCCATTCAGAAGATTGGGTTTTGTATTTATGGCCATGGTATTGGCTTAAAAATCATGGATTCACTTAACAATTGTGATTCACTTAATGACCACTTCAAAAAGTTTAAATTGGGCCTCATCTTGGTGGGTGACCTATGACCATTAACAATTTACAACTGGAAATCTGGTCCCAACTGTAGGTCATAAATTGAGGACTACATATAGATTTATACATGTACGTATTTTTATACATATACATACAGTCTTATGATCTAGATGAAGAATAGCAATTAAGATGGATGATTTTTAATAACCACAACCAAACAGATCATGCAGACACTTTCAAGAATGCAGTTGCCTCAAAAAATATAGAGCCACTTGAATAGAATCAGAACAGGCCGTGCCAGAAGTAAGGCAAAGCTCTTTAAATGGGGAATGATCGAGAGCCCGCAGTGTGACTGGAATGCACCGGAACAAACTCTAATACATACAGTTCAAGAATGTCTCTTCAGGAAATTTCAAGGCACCTGGGATGATCTCATTGCAGCTATACCAGAAGCGGTTAGCTTCCTTAAATATCAAATTATAGCATCTATCCCATTGTAATTCTATGGCTCTGTATTATGGAGATCTTATTATGGTTTTATTTTAATTTAATATTTTATCTACCATATTGTATTGTCAACATAATTTTATATATAGAATTATATATTAATGTATATATGTATGCATTAATATGTATGTATGTATACATACGTAGAAATACTGTACATATACATATACATATACATATACATATACATATACATATACATGTGTGTGTGTGTGTATTTGTATGTATGTGCTGAGGCTTTATTTAGACTAAATTTGTACATCAGTGATTATATAATCTCCATAGAGGCCATATGATAAATAAATAAATAATACATATAAACATACATATACACATACAAAACTCTCGGTAGCATCAGATCTATAGAAATGTTAGACTACTTTTCTGACTGCTGATAAGAAAGCTTTAAAAGAATTCATGAGAAGGGTTTTTTCTGTTGGAAAATAACTCCTTACAATAAGATTAATGCTATACCAACCCCAGTGAAGTAACAATGTATTTTGCTTTGACATCTATGACTGCATTGTCATCCTGTAGCAGTTGCATTCATCCAAGAAACAGAAGTTGGAAGAGCAAGATATGATTCCAGCAGAGCATCTGACTGCATAGTGATTTTGTTCCCTAAAGAAATTTAAGGAGAGATAGGAGAATTAAAATGGATAATAATATTCTGGCATTCTGGAACAGAAAGTGGGATTAGAAAAAAAGAAGATAGGTCTTTGTTAATAATATGGAAAAATTGATTTGATATTGTAGAAAATATTAGTTGTAATGCTTATAGAGCTGTTGGCACTATAATGGCAAACATTATTAACAAAGCTGGGTGATTTAAGCAGATAAACTACTGTGATTAAATCATCAGATTAGCAGGAAAAATAATCTGGGGAAAAGACCAGCTTTCCAAAATTTCATCTTTCTGTATAAATGTAATGTCTTTTTCCAATATTACCTTTTCACTCAATGGAACATGAAGAAGAACAATGAACACAAAGCTTAGTACATAATTCTAATGATGTAACACATAGCTGAGTTGACTGATTTCAAAAACAACTAAGCAGAGCTCACACAGTAAATACATGGAAGGAAATAACCAGGACTGTAAATCAGACTATGAAATAAAAAAGCAAAGAAAATCAGAAGGCAAAGCAAGTAATTTATATAGTATATTGTTGCGAACTATCCTAAAAATACGAGTCCCAGCTGTAGCTATAAAAGAAGAGACAGACATCATGATGTCTGGAACATAAAATATATTTTCCACTTGGCTTTCGTTAGCCTCTGCTAACATCGTCAGAGTGTAGAAACTACCATTGAAGAAATATTTGCCTTTATGCATCATTGATCAATTTGGCCATTGCGCATGTAATAGGCCCATCCAGCCGCCTCCCACAAGATCATGGGCAAAACAACAAATGAACCTGGTTGATATATCAAATATGCCTGTGAGGCAGAGAAGCAGTGATGTGTGGGAGGGGGCTAGAGAGAATGCCATTAAAGCAATATCTGACAGCGTCATTCCCTGGGGAGGGGCAGCCCAAGCGGTGCGCGATAGGGGAGGAAGCAACAGGAGCTAAGCCTCCATCGATTAACATGTCTGAAGTAAAAACGACAGAGCTAATTATAGGTGGGAGATGGGTGGATGGGCCTATTATGCGCGCAATGGCCAAATTGATCAATGATACATAAAGGCAAATATCTCTTCAATGGTAGTTTCTACACTCTGACAATGTTAGCAGAGGCTAACGAAAGCTAAGTGGATAATATATTTTATGTTCCAGAGATCGTGATGTCTGTCTCTTCTTTTATTATATTGTTGCTAAGAAAATGAAATGGATGCAGTTAAATAGTCACTAGGTAAATCCATACTTTCTGTCTGCCCATTACCAGTCTGCCAATCCTCCACCCTTTTTTGAGCACAGGAATGATTAACATCACTCTCCACCCATTCCCACCTCTTAACAAAAGTATCAATAATAGAGACCTTCAAGTTTCTAGGTTCTATAATATCTCGGGATATTATAAATGGACACCTAGCATCAAAAACTTCATCAAAAAAGCACAACAAAGAATGTTCTTCCTGCACCAACTCAGAAAACTCAGATTGCCCAAGAAGCTGCTGATAGTTCTACAAAGGAATTATTGAGTCTGTCATTTACACCTCTATAACCGGTTTGGCACAGCAACCAAACAAAACAGACACAGACTTCAAGAGATAGTTAGGATTGCAGAAAAAATAATTGTGACCAGCCTGCCTTCCATTGAGGACCTGTATACTGCATGAGCCAGAAAGAGGGCTGTGAAAATATCTACAGACCCCTCACATCCTGGACATAAATTGTTTCAATTTCTTCCCTTAAGATGATGCTATAAGGCAGGGGTGTCAAACTGGCAGCCCTGGACCAGATGTGTTACATGCAGGTCATGCCCATCCCCAGCTCTGCAAAGGGGAAAAACGTCATGATGCATCACATGATGGCAATGTGACGCCGCAAGTTTGACACCCATGCTATAGGGCATTGCACACCAAAACAACTAGACACAAGGACATTTTTTCCCCATGCCATCACTCTGCTAAATAACTAATTTCCACAACACTGTCTTATGCCCTGGGATGTCAAACCACCTCGTAGGGCTGTATAATTATTATCCTTCTCATCTTTCCTATTACCTATTTTCTTAGCTTTTTATGACTATAACTTTGTTGTTTGTAAATTATGATTTATGTTGATTGCTTATTTAATATCCTATGACTATCACTGATAGTCTTACAATTTATGATGATTGTATTTTATAATTATCATAATAATTATTAAACTCTGATGAGTTTATGCACCAGAGATCACAGTTGGCCAATAAAGAATTCTATCTTCAGAACTGCTGTTTTCCATCATTAGCTGTCTTACATCCTTCCAAGAAGATGATCTGCAATGCTTCTTTCTCCTCTAGTGATAGTCAGCTTTGATTGGCTTCAACATGTCTATTGTTATTTATATCCTAATTACTCTTCTGCCCTGATGGCACAGTGGTTATAATGCAATATTGCAGGCTATTTCTGTTGACTGCCAGATGCCAGCAGTTCAATTCTTACTGGCTGACTCAGGGTTGACTCATCCCTCCACCTTTCTGCGGTCTGTAAAATAACATCATTGGGGGGCAATATGCTTACATTGTAAGCCATCCAGAGAGTGCTATAAAGCACCATAGGACAGTATATAAGTCTAGATGCTATTGCTATTGATTTTACATTAGCAAAAGTATTGATGCTTCAAACCATAATAATAATACCTTTAAATAGTTTGAATAATACATGGTTAACCTCAGTTACATTATTCATTGATAAATTACATTTAATACCTATTCTTCTCAAAACGATGCAGCAAGTAAAATATTGGTGTGTTGTTGTTTTTTTGTTCTGAGTAGCAGTATAATGTGGTTACTCATCTGTGTTTCTGATGGCTACTCATATTTTTCTGTGTGTATTTCAGCACATTGTGGTTAAGACTTCTGACTTTGTCTATCTAAACTGCATGTCTTTAATATATGTAAGTAAAATGCTATTATCTACTAAGTAACAAAAACCTTGCTGACATTGTGAGTGGTATCTGAAAACTGTTAAATTGCTATTTAAATGTTCTATAGAATCAGAATTCAAGCAACATGCATATCTGATTCTGTGCATCAAAGACATTCTCGGTTCTGTTTCTTAAATCAGACCTTTTGCCATCATGCCATTTGAATAATCTTTTTGAACCCCAGGGGACTTTCAGAAACAGTGTGAATTGTGATATGTTGATTGGCTGTTGGAGGAAAATGTTTTTTTTTAAAAAAATGATAATTTCTTTACAATATAGCTTTAGATTTCAAAAGCTAAAGTACTGAGTATATAATTAAATAGTTTCCTAAAACTGCAGCTTTGTTAATGAAAGAAGACCAGCCTACCCCGATAGCAGCATTCAACTTTCAATGCCATGCTGATTTTATACTTAGAAAATCTGAATAAATGTAAAATAGCTTTATCACAAAGAAAAGTGGATAACATTTAATTCAGTGAAGAAAGTCCTGAGCTCCCTATGAACCAGATAAGGCTGAGACTAAATATGGACTATAGCACTTTGATGATCAAAGGCAGGTAGTCTCCACTCATTTTCCAGTCTGTTGGAATTGAGTCAAAGTCTGAAATTGCTGAAATTGAGTCAAAGTCTGTTTGTTATATTCTTCCAAAATGGTTGGTCTTTGATTTCATCTAAAATTATTTTCTAAATTGCATCGAAGGACAGTTTCTGCCTGCCAGCATTAGTTTATAATTAGGAAGTTTTTAGAATAAACTAATCTATATATTTCATTTTAAGAAACAATTTAGAATAAACGTTATTTCAAATTCATTTTTGGATGTTAGGCAGAAGAATTTGATACGCTGTTGATGGAAACAATTTCCATCAAAAAAAGTGGTAAGAATCAACTAGAAAAAAACTGTTCTGGAAGTAATATCTAAAAAAATTAATGACAGTCTTTAAAAAGTCAGGAAAACTAGATCATCGTAATAATTAGCTATCTCAAATACTTAGCACAACTGATAAAACGCCTAAATAAAAGTTTTAAAACATTCAGATTGCATTAGTAATGTAATAAATTAATGAAAATGAGATTAAAATAGTAATACAATATAATTAATTAAAAACGAAGGATATGGCAGTTTAAGAATGCCTGCCTAAATTTCATTCCATGTCAGCTATGAAAATATTCATTCTAAAATGCTATCAGAGTTTTTCATGTAATGATCCATATGCCTTGTTGCATCAGGTTAGTTTGCATGTGTTTAATGGTGCAATTTCTTCTGATGCCTCTGATGAAGTTGCAATTGTATGACTACACTAGGACATTAAAACAGTATAAGGAGTAAAGACATAGGAAAATCATCAGAGCTACAGGGTAACTTCATCAATTAGAAATCAGATTTCCAGGCTGATCTACGGAATTTGGAGGCTAAATGCAACACCAAGTTTAGGACTCATCATCCTTTATACCTGCAGATCTTAATGAATACTGCAGATGCATTCTTGCAGAATACATAAAGCTATGTATTCAGAATAGAATTTTCAGAACCTGATTTAAAAATAAAAATGTACCTAGAAAACATTTATTAGAAACAAAATATAAGTACTTCTTACTTTATTTTTTTTTAAAGCAAGTTATTGTTAAGAAAACAACAGACCTATCTCCACAGTGAAAAAAAGAATTGTTTTTAATGCTGCTTTACTTTCTTTGTATCCTTTACATTTCTACATAATTGCTATAGCAATTGTCTCCATTTCAGCTATACAAAAAAAAAACAGAACAAAAAAAATTATCACCATATGAATCCTTTTACTTATAGAATACTTTAGCATTTGTTTGTTTATTTCTGGTCCTTTCTTCCTGTCATTTAGCTAGACACCTATTCACAAGTAGAGCACATTATTTTGGGGAGAGGCTTTGTTAAAAGCCTTTTGAACTTCAAGTAAGCAGATACTTGATCATCTCTACCTACATACCTGTTCACACTGTCAACTAACAGCCACTCTTCCTATCTCTGATTCCATTTTCAAACATGATAGGCAATAAATGGCATGGGAGAAAAGGAGAGTTAGACCCAGCGGTGAAATGCTACCGGTTCGCACCAGTTCAGATGAACTGGTAGTGATAAAAACTACCAGTTCGGGTGAACTGGTAGTAAAAAAAGCTACCAGTTCATCTGAACCGGTATTTCCGACTATCAGCTGACCCACACGATTTAAAATCGCTAGAAAGCAGGAAATCCTACTTTCTAGTGAATCTAAATTGCGCGGCACAACTATTCCCCCCTCGCTGTTCTACTTACCTTCCCAAGCTTCCTTTTTCCACATGAAGTGTACATTTGGCATGTAGCGCACATGCACGAGCAGCATGTGTTTAGTGCTCACAGTGCATGCATGGGTGCAGCGCATGCTTGGCGCACAGCGTGCATGCGCAGGCAGCGAACCGGTGGCAAACCAGGGAGGATTTCACCACTGGTTAGACCTGTTTTGTTAAGCTCACCAACAGCTAAGCCTCTTCAACCCAGACCATGGCAGAATCAAGGCAGTAGGTTTACACATTTCTTCCTATGGACTAGTACTTTAATAGTTGCTGCAAGAGTAGAAACCACATTTGCCAAAACCATACTGACTAAAGGAGCCTGGGTCTTATGGAGAAGTCACTAAAGAAGACTGTACATCAGGGCTGTCACACTTGTAGTCCGCGGCCGGATGCATCACGTGCTGGCCATGACCATGCCGTTTAGCAAAGGGGGGAAAAGTCACAATACGTCACATGATGACAACACGATGACGCACGTTTGACACCCCTGCTGTACATGAGAAGAGGGGATTATTCAATGGTGGCAAAAAAAGGATAGGAAAGGAAAGTAGAATGCCTATCAAAGAAAGCTTCTCAATTATACTGCTTAACTGGAGACACAAAACCATAAAGAAATAAAAGCAAACAACTGTTTTTAGATTCCGTAAAACCTTTTAATTGTTTTCCATTTCCCCTGAAAAAAAAAAAGAGGGAAGTATCTCAAGATCTAGTTTCAGTGTATAAACTTTCAAAACGTCCTTCTGCCTTTAAATGTTAATTAATGTGTACAATACCATTATCCACTTTGGAACTCTGCACAGGAGATATTTAAGTATAATAAAAACATGGTTTTATCAAAAACCAAGGTTTATGAAATGTGCAATTTGTTCAACTGCCTTCCATTTGCAAAGTGCCTCTCAAGGTGTCGACTTTAAAAAAAGATGCAATTTCTATACCTCATTCTTCCCTCAGTGCTGTGATCCAAAAGTCATTACTATCATAAATAGGTTTGTCAGCAGGATTTGGGTTTCCAACCAGCTTCTAAAGAATAGAGATTTTGACCATAACCAGCGGATCAGGATTCCAGCTGTTGCAAAGGGAAACAAGGCCTATTATACAGCATTTGCTGTTACATCAACATTCTAAATGCAATAGGTAGTAATTCCAGAAATATTGAGAAATGTTTGCATAAAGTTTTAATAAGCTTCTATCTGCAGGCCTGTGCATGCTCTCAAAATTCTATTTTTCCAAACTTCAATTTTCTCAAACTTCAAGCCAATGATCAAGAGAAGTAAACAATCCTCATAATATTGAAAGTATATAATTAGATATTTTAAACTGAACAGTAAATAGCTTTTGTTTCACTCTTCCTTCATCCTTCAGTGAGCAGACTGCCTCTCTCTTGAGGCAGTGTAAACAAAACTACAGGTTCACAAGCATTCTTCCTGTACTGAGCTGTGGCATTCAATGTCTAGGTTAACTGTATAGTATTTTCTAGACTAGATCATCACAGCTTCAAATTCATGTTTCATTTCTTGCAGAGACAAATGACAGCATTAGGTTAAGTTGCTTCACAAGGTAGCAAGCCAAAGGCTGAAAACAACAACAAAAGGTAATGGCTGAGACCATTAGAGAACCTAACCTTTTTCTGGCTTAATGCTATAAAGCTATAATAAATATATAACATAAATATAATAAAATATAATAAAATGAATTTTATGTGAACCTACATTTAATTTCATTTATCTTTAGTTAAAATTTAAATATAGCTGATATGATTAATCCCCAAATATATTTAATTATTTAATAATAATATTTTATATCGCTAAAAATTACATCCTAGAAACATATTCTTAGAAATCACTAATCATTAGAAATCACAAAAAGTGTTCAGGGTTCAATGCAACCCTAGAACATAAGGTTTTACATGATTGCTCTAAGAGCTCCCCATTTCCCAGGCTTGATACCATTTATATATGTTGGGTCTATACTCAGAATTATTTCCAAGATGAAACATATGAAAGATATCACACTGAAAAAGGCTGATATACCAATACATACTACAATATAGAAGGAGACTTTGAAATATTTAGAATAAAAAATATTAAGTAAATAAATTTGGTTTATATACTAGCTACTTCTATTAAATGCAATTGCACACATTAGTGTGCACACAGAGACATTAGTGATTTAGCAGATATAGAATGGGATTACTGTTTTTTGTATGAAAGTGGCTGCCATGTGAAATTAAAAAAAAACTAAAAGTTGCCCAATCTACCAAAATACTTCTGCATTTCTCACTCCTGTCTTAATGATGTTACCCTGCAGCGCTTGTGTTAAGAAAGCAAAGTAAGCTGTTTTGTTCCTTGGCCATGTGGCAAAATCCGGGAAGCAGCAACCATTTCCCAAGCAGCTGGAAGGTGGCTTGCTTTGCTTCCTTAACCTGTACCTGCGGAGATCTTCAAAGGGTAACTGTGTGATGGGTGATGCAAGATGAGGAAGAAGGTGTGGGGCCCAATGGGATGGGAGTGCCTCCTTGAGGCATGCCTCGGGTGTTGGAAGATACCTTGGGATGCCCAATGTAGAACCTGCAGTAGGCCTCCCAGGGCCTCCCTGTAGCTCCTGAGGCACTCCATTCTCTGCTTCATGACCCACACATTCATTTAACAACTGCATGTGGAAAAGCAGGTATGGTGTGAGGCAATCAAATGGGTGCTTCACGTAATGGCGGTCATGACATCTGACCATAATGGACATGTTATGTTAAATATAAGTTTAAATTCAAGTGTGCCAGATAAATCTATCTACCCATTGTTGGTGCATTATTTCACAGCCTTAAGTCTCCATTCTTGTCTTTTAAAAGATTGGATCAGAGACAGCCTTTCCAATAGAGGAAGTCAACAAATAGAAGTTATGCTCTGATTTTCCCTTATAAGAATGACCACCAAGCTAAATCAGTTTGCTTATTCCAAATGCAAAAAAAAGTTATGTTTAAAGTGAGTTCCAAATGGTACTTTCAATAAATAAAAAAATGTGTTTGTGTAGCAAGTGTGTGTAGCAAGCAACCTGGTACTTAACTTAGATTTAACAAAACTGCAACTCCAAGTAGTCTGTACCAGCACTGATTGTAGTTATGGGAGCAGCATGGCGCTCCCATGTGGCTCCCCTCCTGCGCGAGCTGCACTGGCTCCCTGTGGTCTTCCGGGTGCGCTTCAAGGTCTTAGTTACCACCTTTAGAGCACTCCATGGCTTAGGACCGGGGTACTTACGAGACCGCCTTCTGCCACCAATAGCCTCTCACCGCCCAGTACGCTCCCATAGAGAGGGGCTTCTCAGGGTGCCGTCAGCCAAACAATGTCGACTGGCGGCCCCCAGGGGGAGAGCCTTTTCTGTGGGGGCACCCACCATCTGGAACGAGCTCCCCCCAGAGATACAGAAGATTCCGGATCTGCGCACTTTCCGCCGTGCCCTCAAAACATTCCTGTTTCAGCAGGCCGGCCTGGCCTAACTTTCCCTTTATATTGCTTTTTGATTTTATTTTAAACTGGGATGTCTTGAATTATCTAGGACCAGAATGTTTAGTATATTTTAATTGGTTTTTTATTATTAACGTTTGTATTACATGTATTTTTATCGTTCGCTGTTCACCGCCCTGAGTCCCTTAGGAATAGGGCGGTATATAAATTTAATAAATAAATAAATAAATAAAATAAATTGTGAATTCTGAGAATTGCAATTCTAATACTCTTCAAAAGCATCAGGTCAGGAAAGCCTTCTATATACAGTTCACCTGTTTATAGCAAACCTGCTATAAGGCAGCAGAAGAAATTCAGTATTTATATATTCAAATACATACATATTTCATTGAAGCTAATAAAGTGCTTGATGCTATTTTGGGCAAGCAAATTTGACCTCACCTGAGGATAAAGCATATAATGCTGCTAGATGAAATGGAAAAGTTAATTATATAAACCCAGCTTTGTTTGTCCTGCTTAAACTACATGAAGAAGATTAGGTTAACTTTGTTTGAAACTACTGCTTTCTATTAAAATATGCAAAGTTAAAAATAATTTTGATAAATGAATAATTTATAATGATAGGTTTCCCCAGTTCCCATTCACATGACAGTAAATGTTAGTGAAACATATATTGATACAGATACAGTATGCTCATTTGTGTCAAATGGTAATTACAAATTCAAAAAGTGAATCTATACATTATGTAGGAAGTACCAAATTGATCCATGATGTAAAAACTGGCAAGTTATTATTTCATACCTTGGCATAAATCATGCAATATGGGGAAATTACTCTTTATTAATTATTTAGAATTTTCAGCCTACAATTCTATACACACTTCCATAGAAATAAGTCCTATTGAAATTAATGTGATTTACTTTTTATTTGCAATAAAACTCTGAATTCCCACAATTCTCTTCAGTCTTCATCCTCAACATGTTTATCAGAAAGGTCTTAATTTAATAATTCAGAACAAAATGAATACAGTGATTTCTATATCAATGCCCATTAAGTCCACAAATTTAGTGCACTTGTGGTTTTGTAAGAAAGCATCAAGTCATGATCCAATAGCTATTCTTGCTTTAACAAGTTCTGTAGCCTGCTAACTGGAACAGAGAAGATTGAAAAATAATGGTAAAGGTCTAGTACTATAAAGCATGTAAAGTGTAGCCGGTCTCTGGAGATTTTAGGCTTTAACTTGACTTCACTTAAATCTAAGTGCTGGTCATTTTTACTTTCAACACCTGGTACAAAAATAGCTCCCTCAAATTCTAAATTTCCCCATAAATACTTTTCTGGGTGAAGAAATGAACACATTTTCTTCTTGGCTGATCAATGAACATAGCAAGCCCTACAGTTGGAGTCTCTTTCATAAAATTAGCCTAAAGTAAAATTAACTTAAGGCAGTCAGTGAATTACAACAAACACTAGGCTGTTATAATGATAGCAATATAAAACCGTTTGCTACCATTTCAGGTATCTTTGGGTCCACATCTGCAAGAAAAAATGGTAACATAAGATAAAAAATATCTTCCTGAGAAAGTCAGAAGTATTGTATCTGTAATTTGCTTCCTTACTGCTCAGTATAGATGTGGAATACAGAAGGCCATCACAATTTCCAAGGAACCAGAGTCATAGGGTCACTAGAAAATACACAATTGTAAGTTATGTCAAAATAGTCATCACAAAATATCGGACACACACACACTGCCACCCAATGTGGAGAGAATAATCCAATGGTGGGTTAGCCCTTATGCATACTTTCAGTAAAAAAACCAGATATGTCATGCCCTTGTTGGAGCCCGGTCTAGAGAAGGAGGAGGGGTTGGAACTGGGACCATCCAACAGGGATGGTACATCTCCCTTGGAGTGGGAGAGGCCAGGGACTGAGGACGATGCTGTCCCAGGTCCCTCAGTCATTGGGGGAGGTGGTCGACTGGACAGAGCGCTGCCTGCCATCACAGACACAGCAGGATTGTCTGCTGAAAGGCAATGGTGCTAATAGGCAACAGCTGCCTCCCCCACTCAATCCAAGGGCATGGAGAGTGGAGAGTAGGCAAGCTCAGAGAAGGGTTGTGAGGCTACTCAGGAGAAGGTCGCTCCATCCCTCCACACAAGGAACACCTGGAGTGGATTGACTTAAGGAGAAGCCATAGTGTTTTGTGCCCATTGCACACACAGACACAAACAGACAGCCAGGAATTAATGAATCAGTCAGGAATTCCTTTAAGATAACAGCTTTGGCAGCATCCCATGAACTGCCTGCCAAGAGATTTTACTCACTAAGGGAGGTTTTTTCTCTTCAGTCCGATGTACCAAATTAATTCCACAAAGCAAAGAATTGTCAAAGTCTAGTCCAAAGAAATCCAAAAAGAGCTTCTAACAGAGTTCTAGAAACACGATATGACTTCCGAGCTTTTCAATTTGTCCGTCACAGGGCCTGAATAGCTGACACACCCCCTTTTATCCCTTGTGGGGTGTGGTCCAGTGACTCAATCTCTGGCCTGCCCACACCTCTTTCTCTGCTGCACGCGCTTATCCTTCCGACGCTGTTTGGGATCCAGCCAAAACTCATCCCCTTCGCTCTGTATCTGCGGCTGCTCCGAAGTGCCTTGCTCCTGGCATATCTCTTGGCCTTTGGAGGAAACCTGAGGCATTGCCAGAGAGGAGGGTCCTGGAGAGGGAGGCCTTGCCAAATCCTCTCCTTCGCCTTCTGAGTCCTCTCCCTCTGTTAGGACAGGCTCGGGGGTCGGAGTCACAACACATAGGGAGTTAGTCTTTGCCAGGAACAATTGTTTGTTTTGGATTATATACCCCCAGCTTTGACTCATGCCTCTTGCCTTTTGCCTTGTCTAGCCTTGAAGACTGTTTATCACCTTTTGCTTTGCTTAGCCTTGAGGACTGCCTTCAGCCTTGTGGACTACAGTTTGCCTCATGGACTCACTTAGCCTGGTGGACTTGGGACCCTGGACCTTGCCCTGTGAACGTGCTCCTACTCTGTAGACTTTCTTCTGGCTGTTGTTTGGGGGTCTGAGAGTAGCTGCCTTCAGGGTAGCATGGCATGGTGTGGAGCTTTACTGGTCATTGGAGGGCCATTTGTTGGAACATTTACTTAGAGCAATAAAGGACTCTCTAGAGCAGGGGTGTAAAATTCACATCGTCACAGCAGCGTCACGTGATGTATCCAGGACTTTTTTCTCCTTTGCTAAACTAGGCAGGGCCAGGGCCAGCATATGATGCATCTGGGCCATGGGCCACAAGTTTGACACTCCTGCTCTAGAGGTTTGCCTTGCCTTGACCATCTGGGTCATAACAAGATAGTTATTTCTTTATTTATTTTCCAAGTCTATCTTAAATTAAAATGAGAAAACAGGATATTTAAAATTAGTATAGTAATCTAAATAAAGAAAACTTTCAATAATTATATAAGGAATATAAAAATTAAAACACAAAAGGAATTTAAGGCACTTTTGTGACATTATATGGCATTTGAGGCCTAGGAAGTAGTGATCTGAATAGCTTTATTATTGGCCAGAAACAAATTGTCCATTGTACATGATTCATCAAGTTTGTGGCATAACCGTAAATGTTCAGGACTCTGCAGTTCCCCATATTTGTAGTTTCCATCTCCTGTAATATATCCCCATATCTTCAAGTTCTTCTTACATCATGACAATCTTGTTCTCAATTTGTTCAAAATTTCATATAGGAAATGGTATCCAGGAATAGGTTCTTCCATAAAGTTGGCCCAATTTTCACTATAATTTGAGTTACATCATATTCTACTTAGCAGGTTTTCAAATTCAGTAAAATTGGTTCTGTCATCTGCAAAAAATTGGTTCT
The DNA here is from genome assembly GCF_059756535.1 of Pantherophis guttatus. Classification (NCBI taxonomy): domain Eukaryota; kingdom Metazoa; phylum Chordata; class Lepidosauria; order Squamata; family Colubridae; genus Pantherophis; species Pantherophis guttatus. The sequence continues at coordinate 41,515,849 of NC_142067.1, read as the reverse complement.
GTCATCCGTCATCCTCAGTTGTCGGGGTGGGCCCATGTCCATACATACGGTAGGATACCAGTTATCTGTTTGCTGTTTTTAATTTAATTTTTTAAATTAAATTAAATTTTATTTTATTTTATTATTTTTTATTTTATTATATTATTTTTTATTTTATTTTATTATTTTCACATGCTGGTAAATAAAAATGGAGATTATCTGCTAACTTGCAAGCAAAGCCAATTCATTCCAGCATCATGGAAAAGAAGAAAAACACAGCCCTAAGATTTATTTATTATACGGATCAATTTAAACCTTACCATATAACAATCTTGAACATGAAGTATTTTGCATATTTTAATTAGTGTTCATATTTTTTAAAAAAACCAAATGATAGAATGCAAATGGTTTACCTCTTCTTCAGTTATCTTTGCCCAATTTAAGAGAGTGATGTCATGACCTTCTGAGAGAGTGTGAGACAAATATATTTTGTTTAAGAAGGAAGATGTGATTTTCACTTGTAGAGAGTAAGGATGACCTGGACAGAAATATGCAATTCACATTACCTAGGCAAAGGAAATTGAAACTTTGTTTAAGGCCTGGGAAACACGACAATATTTGGGAACAACTCATGGAGATGCTTCTCTGTTTCACAAGGATAAGAAAGGGGGAAGTACAACACAATCATATTACAAAACTATGCTATTACAGCCAATCTTGGTAAAGATGATTTTAATCTTCCTATGGAGTTAATTTCATGGTCTGATTTAATCCAATGGGGTTGACAGCACCCCAGTAAATAAATAAATAAATAAATAAATAAATAAATAAATAAATAAATAAATAAATAAATAAATAAATAAATAAATAAATAAATAAATAAATAAATAATTCTATTTCTATATAAAGATGACTTGGAATAGTGAATGTCACTTCATCTCAGTTGGAAAGAAATCTTTATAAAAATGCCACTTCTTTAAAAAGGTAGAGGACACAACCTTTTTTGGATTTGGATCTATACTTTAAAAGTATGGAAGTTTGTGAGACCGAAGCAAGAATTGAAATATATTTTCAATTTAAAGCAATTAAACAAATGTAAATGATTACCTCTTGTGAATAAAATAATTCTTTATTAAGGTTTGTTTGTTTGTTTGTTTGTTTGAGATATTCTAACAGCTGCACTCAAATCTTTAAAAGGGGCCAATGAAGTCTGGAGTACAATTAATGTAAAGACAGAACGAAAGAATATATTAAGCCAGACAAAATAAATTCAGGAGAAAATAGTCTAGTAATTTTCAAGCACTTAAGAGGACTAGGGGATGTATAACTGATATATGTAATGGAGTAGGACATAACTATTGTAAGTAACGGAAGTTAAATTTAAGATCCAATCCAGTTGGTCACCGGGACCAGAGGTTTATTCTTCCAAACTTTCAGACTCATGCTGTAGCCCATCTTCAGAGAACTTTTGTCTACTGGCATATGTGTTTTTGGTTAGTCTGTGAGTTATATTTATGTGGTGCCTTCCTATTGGTCGATTGGTGTATTGTTGGCTGATTATTGGCTGCTGTTTCCTTGTACTGCCAAGCCCTCAACTCCTTGGTACCTGATAAGGTGGTGGTAAATCAGCACTCCTTTTGACTGACAAGGGACCCGTTTCTCAGGCTTCAATCATTTCCCTTGCTATCTTTGTACCTGCATGGCCAACAATCTTAGTAGCTACAAAATTGTATTTATGTTCATTGCAATGTGAGGCTACAAATGAGTTTGAGTCTCCTCATCTGACCGCTTGCTTGTGTTGTTGCAATCTGGTGGTTAGCTTTCTCCCCATTTGTTCTACATAGTCACAGGGGCAATTCATGCAGGGGATGGATGAATATCCTGGAATACGTATATTTGTCATCATTTGAGTTAGATTTAAGTTTGGTACTGTAGAAAACTTTCCAACTCTATTGCAAACCACCATTTCTATTTGTTTATTTAAACATTTTAGAAGTTTAACTCCTAGAAGTTCTTTTTAGGTAAACTTTGCTGATTTAAGGAGCTGAGTGGCTTTTACATTGATTTTTGGAAAATAGGATTCCTTTAACTTTTTCAAAGGTGTTTTCAGTGAGAAACTCTAATCAGTGACTAGTTGTCTAACATATAATTTACTCATCATTGATGACCTCAATCAGTTCTGTAGATGTCAAATTCTGAGACTTTTTATATTAGAGTACAAACAGAGGAACATAAAAATTACGCAGGCATGGAAAATATTAGCAGAACATTTAAAGAAGTATACTGAATATAATGAGTTAAGTATTTTGCAAACCACTCTGTCTAATAGTTTGTAAAAACCCAAATAGAACAAAAATCTCCGATCACGTGTTTTGTTTCAACATACATAATAGCCATTTGTTAGGGGAATGAAGAGCTCCTGCTTATATCAATAATGGCCCACCTAGTATATTCTTTAAATTAAGGGATAATAATGTTTAATTGGTTTCTTCTTGGTATCATCGGCTAGTAATCCATGAAAAAATGTGTATGCATCACAAAATCCTCTCCAATTTGCTAGTATCCTAAAGAATGCCAAAAATATCCCTTAGTTAATTGAATGTTTGAAAGAATTATTTGAAAATGAAATGTTTGAAAACAGTTAAAGCAGACAGGTGATTGAATTTATTCCAACTCGTGATTTTGTTATTCTACAAATAAAAGACCCAGAATAAATCCCTTGCCATGAAGGAAAATAGCTCCAGAAATTTACCAGAAGTCTAAATTCAGGAAATAGACAATCCTTTGACAGACATGCTATGATTCAAATATTACTATGCATGTGTTGTTTAAATTGAAGGACTGAAATAGAAGAACCATAACCAGCAAATGAATGTTAGGGAACATTCTTTCTCTATATAGCCTAATAAATCCAAACTTCTCTGGTTGCAACAAATACAAGCCTAATATGTAAATTAATTGACTGAAAAAGCTCGAGCTTTGTTTTCATTTTATCTTCAGAAATACAGAATGGAATTAAGTAATTTGATAAGTACTAATAGCTTGGCCCATTTCTACTGCTTAGGCTTCAGCATGAAAGCTGAAATGTCTCCTGCATATGACTCGTGGCTTCCTCTGTTGAGTTTTATTAGTTGAAGAGATAATGTTGTTTTCCATTTAAACTGGAACACAGGGAGTACAACCATAGCTTTAAAAATTAGCATTCTCAATAATTGATTCTACTCAATAGCTCACAATTTAGGGCACCATACAGAGGTAGGATTGTGTTTCTTTTTTCTCCCAGACTCATATTTTAACCTTTTTAATCATAAAATGAATTAGTTGCTGTACTGAATGTTTCAGAAAAGGCCCTTTGCAACATTTGTACTCTTTGTAATGCATATTGCTCTGCATACATAAATTGGTCTTTGTGAAAATATAAGAATCACGAAAAGTTTATATAAAGCTTAAATAATAGATGTGAGAAAGTTATTTTATTGAGAAGGCTAGTGCACTTTTATTAAGTAAAAATAAAATATATGGCTCTAAACTAGCCCATATATTCTTTAAACTAAAGGTCTTAAATAAACTTAATTTACCTGAGATTTCAGCTAAAAACGAAGATCAGGACTAGCATGAATAGTCTTCCCTTTTCTGAAAAGTTTATTTCAGAATTCAGGAACAAGGCATAGAAATTTGGAGGAAAAAACAGAGCCAACTACTTGATTAAATAAAAGTACCTTTTGTTTAAGAATAAATTTAAATCTACTCTACTCACTATTAATATAAATAAATAAATGGAGAGTTATATGTAATTCAGGGAAACCCAAACATTGGAAACATGCTATTTCTTCTTCCAATAATTATTTTTATTTTTTGTTGAATTTTGGAATATGGTGTAGGGCACAAACAATATTCTAGTATCTTTTTGCAATGATTGGCCAACAGTATTTATTCTGACGTATGCTTTAGCATTCCATAAACACAGAGCCAATTGTTTTCCTGATCACTTTGAAAATGAAGGGTCAGAAAACTTCCTGATGAATCTTGCCATGAATTCATCCCTTTTAGGTGTTTTCTGGGAAATTTGCTTTCCAAAGCTTCTAACTAACTTTCTGTATTTTGAGCTAGTTTCAGTTTTCGTATGCATGTGGCAGATAGAGATAGCATTGTAACCAGAGATTTCTGTTGGCAAAAGTTAATATTCACTTGATTGCATGACTGCAGGGTTTGAATCCATCTTGAGTAAGTACGGTCTCTTAAACCTGTTGTTATAACAAGCCCATTCAGTTGTTAACCTCTCTCTCCTTCATTAGCTAGAAGCTATGCTATTGTTTGGTTAAAACTAGTCTTCATTGGATCTGTTTGTGGCATGCTTAAATTTGCAAGACCAAGTATTTATTGAATCAGTGCACATATAGTACCTTCCAACATTAAAGCAAGCCTAAAGAAATAGGACTGCACAGCAAACAGGTATGCTAGAATGAAATATCACATGGTATCAGCATGCATTGCATCTTGCATTGAATCAGAATTTTTTCCTTAATAACTTTGGCTTCTAGCTCTTTAGTGAGTTCTTTTTAATACTTTTTTCCATTTTTCCTAAAATATCCAGCAATCTATCACAAGAATGTTAAACTTGTCTGCTACAACTCCACAATATATTAGTCATTAGTATTCATTAGGTTAGTCATAGGTTAGTCATAAAACTATTCAACATTAAACAGTGAATTTCAATGTGAGCAATAATTAGCAATGCAGCATGAACTAGACAGCAAAGTGAGGATCAGACTTGACTCTTTTCACCCAGCATCTGGTTTTACATTATTTATCTATAATTTCAATGTGGAGCATTGATAGAAAGCCATAAGTCTCTAAAGCAAAAGAGAATCAACAGTAATTAGGCCAGAGTCCAGGTATGTGAGCAAGTGAACAGGGATTTCTTGTTATTTCAGAAGAAAGGAGGAAAGGAGGAGGAGGAAAGGAGGAGAAGAGAAGCAAACCAGTGATCAAGACATGAAAGAGTATGGAGAATAGTACCTATTGACCTAAACTGAAGAATGCAGAGAGTAGACTTAAGGGTGCTCAAGAAAAACCACAGCAGTAGCAGTGACAGCACCAACCAGAACAAAAGCAAAAGAGATCCAGAACAGTACAATAGTGGTATTTTCTATAGATTAGCAAGAGGAATAGTTATCATGGGTAACTGCTACTACATTATCCTCTTATAGTCTGAAGCAGCTCACAGTTTGTGGGCTATTGGGGATCAATTTTGGAATATGGTGTAGGGCACAAACAATATTCTAGTATCTTTTTGCAACGATTGGCCAACAGTATTTATTCTGACGTATGCTTTAGCATTCCATAAACACAGAGCCAATTGTTTTCCTGATCACTTTGAAAATGAAGGGTCAGAAAATTTCCTGATGAACCACATATCCAAAGATACATGAAATATATAAAATCTTTATGTTGGCCCTAAATTTCTTAATCTGAATATGTTTGTATAGAAACATCTAGTGTTCATATCCAATTTACAACATCAGTTTCATTGCAGTTATTAGTGAATCAGCTGTTATTGTTAAGCATGATGTCATGTGACCACAATTTGAGACTTATTTCTGGCTAGTCCATTGACTTTGCTTCTCAGAAGCCAGCTGTGAAGGTCACAAATGTTGATCACATGACTGAGGTATCCCACTACTGTTATAAGTGTGTGCTGGTCAGGGTGGATAAAAATCAATGATTTTTTTAAAAAAATTTAAAAACTGGATTTTTTTTAATTTAAATCAGATTTTTTTTATTTTTATCAAATTTATTTTAATAAAATGCTTTTGGAATAAAAAATCTATCTAAAAATAGTTTTCTATTTAAGATACATTAATAATTTAATTTATTCAACATGAAATGGAGCTCAGTTATGTAGTATGTAGCTATATATTCTGCAATATTGGGACTGTCAGTGAGTCAACAGTGAGTCAGAGGAGGAGCTGCTGCGGGACAGAGATGACAATTGCTCTTTAAAAATTATGATTTAAATCAAGTTGATTTAAATCAAGCCTTCTTACTAGTGATTTAAATCAATATTTTAAATTGTGATTCAAATCGACTTTTTTTTTTTTTAATTTGATTTATATGCCGCCCTTCTCCGAAGACTCAGGGCGGCTTACAATGTGCTCAATCAAATCCACCCTGCTGCTGGTTGACAAGAATCTGAATCAAATTCACATGATTACAGGCACACTGCAACTGATAAATCATAAATCTACTTTTTCAGCACTGTCATAAGTTCAAACAGTCACTAAATAGGGCAGTTGTTAAAAAGGATCATTTGTATTGCCAAGCCTATTCTTTTTTTTTTTTTTGCATATAATATTTAGTTTATTCAAAGAAAGTTAAAATACAAAATGCCAAAATATTTAAAAGAAAAAAGGACTAAAAATAAAAAACACAAACATTAAAAAATGTCTTATAAGAAAAAGGAAAAAGGGCTAAGAAATATACACATAATATTCTCCCTAGTTGACTGCTGATTAATATATTACAATAGTGTTAATTTCCCACCCCTTGTGAAATAGGCCAAAAGAATTTTAAATTATTAAATCTTTTTACAGATTGTTAGCCTGTCATCTATTTACTGTATTAATAACAAAATAGTTAACTGGAAAAACAATTATAATAAACATTACATAAAAGTATAAAAGTAATAAGAATTATTAATAATTTGGGGAGCATGAGGTATTACAGTGGGTCCGGGAGGCCTTGGGTGGTTTTAGGCAGGTGGCCTGTTCCATCAGTAGGACCCCCATGGCCTTCCCCACCCTAAAATACCTCATGTGCACTTAACGAGCGAATGAGTGGTCGAAAGGAGGGAATGATCTCGCTCAAGGTATGAGATTCACTCCCACAAATCCTGGGGTTATGAATGTAATGGGCAGGCTTCACTTCATTCATAACTCGAGGACTACCTGTATCCACATTTGTTTCTTAATGCCAATTCTTATCAAATGCTGATTGATCAAATACAATAAATCCAACCAGCGGTGAAATCCTCCAAGGTTTGCCATCAATTTGCTGCGCACACATGCGCACTGCGTGCCAAATATGTGCTGTGTATGCACATGCTCAGTGCACACCAAATGCACACAAGTAGAACAGCGAGGGGGGGACAGCTGTGCCACGTGATTTAAATTCTCTAGAAAGCAGGATTTCTTGCTTTCTAGTGAATATAAATCGTGCAGCACAGCTGATCGTTGGAAATACCAGTTTGGATGAACCGGTAGCATTTCACCCTTGATCCAATCTCCAAAGCCAATCTTTCTTCCAAAAAAAAAAAGAAATTGAAATTGTTCTCCAATTAAATGTAATAAGTCCATTTCCCACTCTCCTTCAAGCCCCTTAAAAAGGACCCATTTGCCACTTATCCACCCAGAGAGTTCTCTGCTATTATAAAAAAAAAACCCACAGGGTTAGGGTTGGGCTTCAGGAAAGTGTATAAAGTCGACTCTGTATTTCTAAATTCATGTTTCTCTGAATCTTTTCCACAGACTGTGTTGTTTCTGGGTCCATAGCAGGGGCAGGTTTCAAAACCCGTCGCTACCGGTTTGCTCATGGGCGCATGGATGCTCACGCGTGTGCACGCCACTTCTGCACATGCACAGAAGCATCCAGGCAGGTGGGCAGAGCCTCCCACCACTGACACCAGTTTGCCCGATCCGGGGCGAACTGGTAGCAACCAACCACTGGTCCATAGTTACTACTTTAAAAAGAAGTTTCTTTTGTGGATTTAAAATGTTTAGAGTCGGTTTCTTCAGAATGTTTTTCATGGTCTTCATCAAACTTTTAGAAAACAAAACAGCTAAAGATTGCATGATGCTAGACAGTCTCTTTTTCCTCTGAGTGTCAGACTCCTCTTTCTCTCCGTAATCCGATATGTTGCTACTCAATGAAGTAGATAAGTGGAGTAGGGAACATACAGAAAGAACAGAGAAGATACTTTCTGACTATTTTGATCCAAAGTGCTTTTGCAGATTAATAAAATACAGATACCTGGGATGAATAGTCAATGATATCTAATTCAACTGTAAATACTTTCATCATTCAGTGGCACATGCTATGTTTCTATACAGAAATGCAGGAGTTGATGAGACCAGCCAAATAAATCAAAGAGAAAAAGCTGAAAAAACAGCTAAAATCCAGCAGGGGGTTGAAATAAATCAGCATTCAGTCAGACAATTAACATTTAAAGATAAAGTGCAAAAGCAAAAGTTCAAAAACTGCACTTAAAGTCCCATGCATGCTTACGAAAACGTTCTGCCGGTAGGAAGAGATATAAAAAGACCAGGCTTTCTGGTGCTCCCACAAGGAGCTACAATCTTCAATATTCCCCCTCCTCGGTGGGTCCACAGTCATCCAAAAATTGTCTTGGGTCATTCCTAAGTGCGCCCATTCAAATCCAGGGGGCAAAACTGCCAAAGAACCAGCTCCAGCAGCAAACACAGCAGATTGTGGGTAAGAAAAGAAAGCCCTCACACTTCAGCAGCCATCTTGAGGAGGAGCCATCAAGCATATTGTTTAGTAAGTCTGGCAAGCCTCAGCTGTCTCAAAATATTTTAAAATGTTTAATTACCTGGAAATTGTCCATCAATGCTCACACTCAGCATCCAGTTCCAGGCTCTAAATTAATAATGAAAATATTGCTCCTTAAATCAGTGAATGACAGGAACAGAAATGGCACATGCTTACTTAATGGAATTTTTCTTTCAATCGTGTAGAAGGTGTATGCATGCTGATTGTTTATTTACAAAAACAATAACTTTTAGAAGTGAAGGACATTTAATGGAATTTTGCAATTAGAAGTGGCTGAGGTGAATCTTATAGTCAAGTTGGGAAGAATATCTATCATTTTTATACACTGCATCTTCTTTGCATGTTCTGTTGGCATCGTTCAGCCAATAACTCAATCCCTCGAGTGTAGGTGAAGTTCCAAAAAAATGGCCAGTAGAGCAGTAAAATACTCAGGAAAGTGTGAATCCTTGATCCAAAGAAATGATTGGTCCAGGTGCAGGGTCAGGAGCACAATGAATTGGAGCTTAACTCTAGTGAAAGGCTCTCCTAGTGATTGCTTAATTTCACCAAATGATTGGTGTGGTTCTGCTTGCAGAATTTCACAGAGAATTTGGAAGGACAAAGAAGTATCATCCATAATAATCTCTCAGAAACTAATGAATAAGCACACCTATTCAAGAACAGATGTTCTACTTGAATCAACTATTTTACATGATGTTTTCATTTAACTTGTTCCATATTTTAAATTACTGATTATCCTGATCTCTGAAGAAGGAGAGAATAATATACATTACATGTATAATATAGATATTACATAAAATATATATCATGTAAAACTTTTAGTGAAATTGATGTTCCCTGAATTATTATGATAAAAAAACCATATAGCCGTGTCATTTTTTTTGGGGGGGGGGGTCAAATAATGCAAGGGATTTAACAAACATAAGGGATAAATCTGTTTCATTGTGTCTTTTGATGAAATAAAATCATTATTGGATTTAGCAAGAGAAGAATGACTGTAGTAAGCAAGGTAGATGGTTTTAATATTTCTTTTCGGTACCTCAGAATACTGCAATCCATCTGAAATACTCTGTAGTAAATATTGCTGAAGAGAATTGGCAATTTGTGTACATGACATGTAACTATATATTTGACACAAAATTATAGTGAATTGCTTTAGGAATAGAAGGTAGCAGAATAATACAGCAAGCTATCTGGATTTCACATAGAATAGCATGCATGTTAATTTAATCTTCTTCAAGGGTATCTTCTAATGAAGTGAATCATTAGCTAGACCTGAAGGATTCAATTATTAGAAAATTATAGGAAGAAAAAAAAGAAGGTATTGTCATTTACTCTTCCAGTTATGACTTTTGTATAATATTTGCCTGGAAAACAGACAAGCAGTAGTAGCTATTTTATCCCCCAGAGTGATTCAGAGAATCAAGGAGTGCTTTGGGATTAGTGCACAGCAAGAGGCCACATAAAAGCAATCCAATACAAGGACTTCATCCTTGGTCTCATCCAATCTAGATTGTGCTAATGACTCAGTCAAACTGCTCACCAGATCCTCAGACACACAAAAAACCCCAGCTTTCTCTAAAACCCATCAGGATTCATTACCACCTGGGGAAATGTTAATGAACCCTGATAGGTTTCAGAGAACACTGAAGTCTAATAGATCCTACTCCTGGGTGGGGGGGAGGGAGGGACAGGGATGGAGAGCCAAAAGCAATCAGAATAATCAAATCATGGCAAACAACTGAATGTAATATCATCCACTATCAGATCACATTATAAGTGCTACAAGACAAAAGTTTTAGTGTGTGATCCTTGCTTTGTGTTGTGGTCTGCCAGCAGACTGTGGAGCTGGCAGCAGAGTTGGACAGTGAGGAGGCTGGGGAGGAACATGGGCCAGTCCTGGAGTCTGGGGAAGGCTTGGACGAGGAGTCTGCATCGGAGGCAGACATGGGACCATGGCCATCTGAGAGTTATGAGCGGACTCCGGAGCCTCCAGAGTCAGATATCAGAGAGGCAGAGGAACAGGAGGATCCTGTTCCTAGTGTGCGCATGCGCAGAGCTGCCAGAAGGAAAGAACAGTTAAAACTAAAGGGATGACCTGGGAGTAAGGCCTGGAAATGATTGGTCCCTCCCATAAGGGTTAAAAGAGGAGCAAAGGCATGTGGGCTCCTTGCAGGAAAGCAATGTTGTTAATTCTGTTCCAGGTTGACTCAGCCTTCCATCCTTTCTAAGGTAGGTGAAATGAGGACCCAGTTTGTGGGGGCAATAAGCTGACTTTGTATAAATATACAAAAGGATGAAGGCTATTGCTGAGCACATTGTAAGCCGCCCTGAGTCTTCGGAGAAGGGCGGCATATAAATCAAATAAAAAAAAAAAGTCAACATCTCTGTTTGATTTTGGACTCTGTGGGGCTTTGCCAAGTAGGTCTTTGGCAGAGTGTCAAGGGAGATAAAAGTTAGATAAAGATTATCCCAAAAGACTTCTCCCAAAGGACTTTTTGTAACTAATTGGGACTCAGCTATGAATGAAAGTAATTCACGGCTGTTGCAATAAAAGAGGTTTTTGGGACAACTCGTATGTTTTAATGACTCAGGAAGCCAGGTCACAACACATTGGTGTCGAGCCCTTCTAGCTAGACCAGATTAAAAAACCAAGTCATGTAGGCCAATACTATCAATGTAAGGTTAGAGTAACATAATCTGTTGTATACTAAATGTGTCTCCCCACTTTCTTACTTATGTACTAGAAAGGTTCTAGAAAACTTTACATATATTCCTGCCCCAGACCCAGGCTTCTTGCCCAGGTTGCCTTGACAAATATTCCTGTCCCTGAAGGCCATTCTGTCTGCCATCTACAGCTGGCCTCAGTGATTAGGCTGATGGTGGTCATGGTAACCATAAAATCCTGAGCTTTCTTAAACTCCATGGTACTTGGGGGCATATTAAAGTCTCAATGGCTATCAATACTAAGAAATCAACCACTCACAAAATCTAACAGTTCAGACAGTTCCATGGAGCAGAGAGGTCAGTACAGCAGCAAAAATAAAAAATGCTCCCTAAAGCCCAACTTCAGTCAAAGGCTCTCATATTAGGTTCACTGTAGGATGAGATGCCAAAAGTCATCAAGATTTCATGAATAACAACTGTCATCCATCATATTCTCATCCATCTGCCTTGCAGCTACCACCAAGCTTAAAATCTAAGTAGGCACATCTGTGAGAAGGAACTCCTCCTCCAGGCCTGCCAAAATCTCAATTATAGGTGGCAGATCATTTACCAAATAAGCTTTCTAAACATTCACTGAAATGTCCAATTAATTAATCTCAATTTAAGATGATAAGAACATTTATATTAAGACTTTAACATTTGATTTGTTAAAAAGATTATTCTAACATAATTCTAAAGTACATGAAATAACGAACTTCAAAGTTAGTAATATTATTTAAATATTTATCTCAAAGAACAGTAAACTTGGATTTTTGAAGATCCATTGCAATGATAGCGTTTATTTATTCCTTCCTTTATATTAGTAGTGGGTTTCAATTTTGTTTGCTACTGGTTCACTTGTGAGCGCACGTGTGCATGACGCTTCATGTGCTTCATGCGCAGAGTGGTCCATGTAGGTGGGCGGAGCTTCCTGCAGCCGCCGCTACCAGTTTATCTGATCCGGGGAAAACTGGTAGCAACCCACCACTGATTTATATCCACGACCAAAATGTAAAACTGAAATACATATTTCCAATTTGTAAAAATCCAAATTCTACAACTAGTTTAACATTTTTATTGGCAATAAACTGGTCTAAAATTTTAATAACCCTTAGTTCACAAATATCTAAATGAATACTTGCATTTTCAAATAAGCATTATTTCAGAATGTAAATTTATGTTGACAAAAAGGGTCAAAATTGTGATTCTATCCGAACAGTTTTAAACTCTTGCCATGACAACAAAGAAACCATGTAGTTAAGTCTCTAATTATGTCTGCGTGTATTTTTGAAGTTGGTTGCTTGAAGATGACTCTAGAGGAAACTAAGCTGAAAACTGTATATCTGTATTTATTTTGAGAGTTCACTTACACACTCCTCTCAAATTTTAATCTTTTAATCTCGCTTCCTACACCACTAGTACTAGCCAGCTTCTTCCTTTGATATGAAAAAAAACCCTTTTAAATAAGCATATGAACCCTTGAAGCATATGTGCTTTCAAGGACAGAGATTTAGATTACAATCCTATAGACATAAATTTTTAAGTAAGCCAAATTAGCCATTTTAAAGTGGGCGAAACCAACCATTCAGTATTCATTTTATTCTAAATAAGTATAGCCACTCATGTTCTTAAAGATCTCCATTTTCAGCCAAGGTGCAATATACTGTAGGTGCAGGATTGTTACCTGTATAAGGAAAAGAGAAACAGTGTGGTTTCAGTCTATATTACGGTAACTTTTTCTTCTAGATATAGACTGTCAGACAGCATGGAATAGTGGTCAGGTATAAGATTGTGATCATAGACAAAAATGTTCAAGTTGTCATACAATCATAAAAGCTGAGAGCCATTGAGCTAGTAACAGGGTTGTCACAGGGCTCAAAGGAGATGGAAGGTACGATCTGCTTTGAATTTCTCAAGGAAAGGCAGAATATAACTGCTGCAAATATATAACATGATTACTCTTTTTAGATATATTAATTTTTCTTTTTTCCAATTGTATTTGCAATTGGAAAGCAACATTTAGTTTCTCAACTCTTAAGAGAAAACTACTCAAGCTTATGATGCTATCACCTTTCACGCTGAAATCTAGTTTTTTAAAAAATTTCAGTCATGTGTGTTGCTTTAGCAACTGCAACTATCCTTGGTTTAGAAGTTTTCCAGTTTGATGTTGACACGGCTTATCTACATGCAGACCTAGACGAAGAGATCTACGTGAGAAGTCCTCCAGGATTCCGACAGCAAGAAGGGGATACCTGGTCTAGCTCCCATCAGAAGCTAGAGCTTCATTACTAATTCTGAATAATCAGCTTAAATTTTAAAGCCATCCACCCTTGTGTAAGCCTTGTTTTAAATGCCATAAGGATGTCAACAGTTATTGTGCAAAAGAAAGAAGCTCAGTTAATTATTTTTATATCAAGAATGAGAATTAGGCAGCAAAATGCTGTCAGTTCAAATACCTTATTCAATAATCAAAATGTGTCAGTCTGAAAGTTAGTTTATACAGGCATGAGATTTTCTCATTAAAAAAATTCAGAATCTGACTCTACATTAAATTTTTATTCTGCTTCCCTTCATGGTTAAGCAAAGTTTGTGTAGGACGTTATTTTATAAATGAAATTAACAATTTCTGGGAAACAACATTGGTGTCAGCTTTGGAAGCCATATTAGGCCGGAAGCTTCCATGCTGCCACTTTCTCATGTGTGGAAAAGTAGGAGGGGGCATTTAGTAGAGGGGTTGTCTGTAGACTTAATAGCATTCTTCTTGTCGGTCAAGGTCAGGTCCTTGCATCTGGATAAGAAGTGGTTGGAGGGATGTCTCAAGATGGGACGGTGGTTGATTGGAGCATGTGATCGATTGAGGAGTGAGGGGATGATTTTGGGGGTTTTGATTTACTGAGGGAAAACCTGGACCTCTCAGACTCGGGTTTTCCCAGATGTACCAGTTTACCTATTCTAGTAAATAGAACTTTGAAAAATGCTTGTTTCAGAGTCTTTACTTGGAGTTGGGGATTTTTCTGGAACGCTGACAATTGGAATAAGCCATGTCTTTCATGTTCTGCTTATGGATTACAGTATACAAGAGTTTGGTCACCATAGGAAATGGATGCTGAATTTGATGGGCCCTTGGCTTGATGAAACATAGTTTTACTTATGCTTTTGTTGCATAATTGATAATGTTTTCTGATGTTATAAGGAGGGAAAAGAGAAATTGCTCTTTGACTTCAGTGTGCAAGCACTGTTACTTAATCTCATTCCTTTAGATGTATTGGAGATGCAGCTTCTAGAATTTGCAGAATGGTCAAGTTGGCTAGAGAAATTAGGAGGTAACACTCCAACACATCTAGAAAGTGCCAAATTACAGAATGCTGATATAAGGCATAAATGAGACTTAAGGGAATGCTGTAGCTTAATAATATGAGCACTAATGTTGAATTCTGCTTACTGAAGAGCCTATGACTCAATTTATGGAAGAATCTCATTTGAATAGCCTCACCCTGTTCCAACTTGATGAAAAGGATCCCAGAAAGCATCATTGGTCTACTCCAAAGACGAACAGTAACCAATACTATATTTTATTAAATTTCAGTCAGTTTTAGGAATATATGTGTATGATCTATCTCTATCATAAAGTGAATAAACTAGCATTAAGTATATACAGATAGTCCTTGACTTACAACCATTCCTTTAGTGATTGTCCAAAGTTACAACAGCACTAACAAAAGTGTCTTACGAGTGGTTTTCATAAAACTGTTGCAAAATTCTCATGGTTATACAATCAAAATTAGGACATTTGGTTACTGGCATGTATTTATGACATTGGTTACCAATAAAGGAGAATATTTGTAGTTAGGGATTGAAATGAGGAATCTTTAGTGCTCTTGGAGCTTGTTTGTTATCTTGCAGATGTCTCATTACCCAAACTAGGTAACATCATCAGTGCTAGTATGGAGTGCAGTTTGCTCTCAGTTTATATTCTGGTGGAGGTGGAGGTGGTCTTAGAGATTCTTTGGTTTGGCTTTTTACTGTTGGCTCTTTGGCAGTTTCTTGGTCTGAGTATTATTTACTTGATTGTTGGTCTGATATTAATCTATGCTGATCTGGGTGCTGCTGATGGTAAAGGTGCTTAGTCCAAATTTCTTCTGTATGAACATGATGAAGTATAAGAACAGATTCTCTTTTTTAAAACTGGAAAAGCCTATAGTTAAAAAAATTAAATAAAGGAGGCATACTGTTTTGAATTATTCAGAATTGGCCATGGTAGATTTCTGCCAATTTGAAAAAGGGATTGTATGATAAGTGTAATATAAATATAATGTTCTTAATTCACATATTGATTGGAAAAATCTTGGAAGCTTCTATTTAACTTTTATGGATCTTCAAGAGAACCTTTTGTGAGGCTTTGGATTCTGATAAAGTATATTTCTCAGTTTCATAATTTGTCCCTTGTATTCAAAGCCAGAAATTTCATTATCAGTCTTCTACAGACATGCAGGACATAATGATATATATCATATATCTGTCCACCAGATTATTCCTTTATGTTGTAAATTAGAGGAAAAATCATCTGGCTTTCCATTTCTATTCTGTTTCTGTTATGTACATAAAAGGGTTAAAGTTGGAACTACCAAAGGCCACTCTCTGTAGGACTCCCGGCAAATTACGTACAGGGCTCCAATAGTCAAGAAATTTTGTGCCTTTTGATATGCATAATGAAAATTCATGCCTTTCATGTCACTCTTTATCTTTGTTCTTGCCTTGCCTTTTATCCCATTATTGCTAGTTAACTATTTGATGTTAGTTGATTTTAGTAAATAAGCATCAAGCTCTGGAAAGAGTGCAGAGAAGACCAACAAAGATGATTAAGGGGCTGGAAACTAAAACATATAATGAACAGATGTAGGAATTGGGTGTGTAAAGTCTAGTAAACAGGACTAGGGGTGACATGATAGCAGTGTTCCGATATTTGAGGGGCTGCCACAAAGAAGAGGGGGTCAGCTTATTTTCTAAAGACCAGAATGCAAGATAAGAAGCAATGGATGGAAACTAACTAAGGAGAGAAGAAAACAAGAACTAAGGAGAAATTTCCTGACAGTAAGAACAATCAACCAGTGGAACAGCTTTCCTTCAGAATTATAAGTGCTCCATCACTGGAGGCTTTTAAGAAGAGACTGGGCAGCCATTTTATAAAATGATATATAGTCTCCTGATAGAGCAGGATTTGGACTAGAAAATCTCCATGGTCTCTTCCAACTCTGCTATTCTGTTAAGCTATACTTTTGTTAAGTGAATTAAATGGTAGCATTTTTGCTTTATCTGGTTAAAAATGATTGTTGCTAAATGTGTAAACTAATATAGAAATAATTTTCCAACAAGGTTGGCATACCTGGCTCCTTCTTATCGATGGTAACTTACCTGAAAAGCAATGTGTCTGAATATCATATACATTAGTTTGCAATCATAACATGAATTTTGATGAATATCATCATATCTGAATGTGTCTTTTTAAGATAACCTCTAGAATGCATTTTCACACACAACTATATAAAATGCCTTACATAATTATATGAAAATCAGGAAAGTATACAAATAATATAGCATATTGAATAGACACAGACACAGTGCCATTTTTATTTAACAAACGGAAAGTACAAAGAACTTAAATTTAGGTTGAAAACAAGCTAACACATGCTGACATCACTTTTTAACATATATAATGAAAATGAGTGGTCTTGCTGAGTAATGAAAGTTTATATCCTTACTGATCAGCAATTAGAGGCTTGTTTATATTAATAGAATTAGTTTAAAATGGCCTCAGGAAGCAAGCAAAGCAAATCTTATTTAAAGAATAACCAAGTCAAATATATTTGATCATTTTAAAAGTAGTAACCTAGGAAAGGAAAATTTATAGAAGCAATTATCATAAAATGGTATTTTTATTTCTGTAAATTGTTTTCAAATGTATTACATCAGTGCTTCAGAATGCAATAAAAATGAATACGATTGATACAATGCCATGTTAATTTTTGGCATTGCCTCCGAATTGTGACTATCAACAAAAAGCCTTAAGTATTTTTCTTGGTACAAAATATCTGCAGGCAAACACCTGCATGCTATCATTTGCATTTGATTCAGTGAAATGCTTCCAAGAGCAGCTTTATTTCAGTAAAAATGTCTTGGAAAGAAAAAAAACTGGGGGGGGGGAATTCTTCACTCATTGTTGCAGAAATGTGTTTATTCCAAAATAGAAAGAAAATATAAGGATTTGTCAAACCTCTATTTTATATGCGTCCAATTTTCTCCTACTTGAATGTCTTAAACTGCCCTATTTTAAAATTTGAGAAACAGATGTCTTCTACTATATTTGTCAAATGTGAAAGCAAGGTGAGGAGATCTTAAACACAGATTTCCTAATATACACATAACCCTTGAGGCCAATTATCATCTTTCTTATCTTTTGCATTTTGTAAGCATATGAGGCACATGAAACAGCTACTATGTAGGAGACTACCACTCCCTCTAGAACAGCCCCTGCTCTCCAATCTCTGGTTTGTAATAAACCCTGAATTCCTGATGCAAACTAAGATTGTACGGGTGAGTCAATGTTTACCTGCATTGCTTTTCTAAACTGAGGACTTCATGTTCAAGATATTTCACAAGAGTGTTTTGGAAATATTTTCAGAAGCAAAGATGTGAATACCACTTTGAGGAAATATAACATATAAAAATAATTTAAGCTGCTTCTAGGGCAATCAGTCTTCTAAGAGCCAGAGAGCAAAAACTCTATGTTGCAGATCCATTTCCTCCATTTCTAATATCCATGTGTTTTTCTTGAAAGACTGAAAAGGAAATACAACTATGTTAATTGAAAGATAGTTATAGAGGTATG
The DNA here is from genome assembly GCF_059756535.1 of Pantherophis guttatus. Lineage (NCBI taxonomy): Eukaryota > Metazoa > Chordata > Lepidosauria > Squamata > Colubridae > Pantherophis > Pantherophis guttatus. The sequence goes on along the minus strand of NC_142067.1, from coordinate 41,497,710 downwards.
CAGTCAGGAACCAAGAAAAGAGACGCTCCAGATTATTAATGGACCAATGTCCATAATGTATATCTAAATCTACATTTCAGATTTCTAAAGAGGTTGGAGGTCAACTGTTAACATTTACACATTTTGTACATCTGCATGGGGCTAAAAATAATACCAACAGCATAAAAACAGTATCATGTATTAAAACATTTATATAAACTATATGTCAGCATTCCAGAAAAATCCCCAAAGTAAAGTTCTATTTACTAGAATAGGTAAACTGGCACATCTGGGAAAACCCGAAACTGAGAGGTCCGGGTTTTCCCTCAGTAAATCAAAACCCCCCAAACCATCCCCTCACTCCTCAGTCGATCACATGCTCCAATCAACTACTGTCCCATCTTGAGACCTCACTTCGACCATTCCTTCTCCAGATGCAGGATCGCCCTGACCTTGACCGACAGGAAGAATGCTATTAAGTCTACAGACAACCCCTCTACTAAATGCCCCCTCCTACTTTCCCACACATGAGAAGGTGGCAGCATGGAAGTTTCCAGCCTAATATGGCTTCCAAAGCTGACACTATGATTACTAGGAATCCTAGTTCCAGAACAATTGGCAACCACCAGGCTAGGATAGGTTGTGCTATTTCAAGAATTCCATTAAAAAATGATAAATATTGTTATAGACTTTTTATGTGCAACAGGAAAAGAAGCACTCACAGCTTATCATTTTGATGAGTATAAAAAACTGAATAACAGAAAAAAGTGAGCCTTTTTGTAATCATAGAGTAAGAGTTAATATTGTAATTGTATTTAAATTTACCGCAGAAGAAATTGGAAACTTCTATTTCCTTCCTTCCTTCCTTCCTTCCTTCCTTCCTTCCTTCCTTCCTTCCTTCCTCCCTTCTCTATTAGTGTTTATTTTATATTATTTATAAAACATTTAATAAAATGTATATATATAAAAATGATAAACATTGCAAAAGTATAAGAAAGTCCAGAATGCTCTAAACCATTGCAATAACAATTTTTTTTCTTTTTATTACAGAATGGCAAATAAAAATCCTTTTCCATCCTTTCCCAGAAGAACTCCACTGGAAATGTATTTACCTCGAAGCAGAATTTTGGATTAAAACTGGAACCATGTTCAGTGTTCACATCAATGGATGGAGCTTCAAGAAAAGGTCTAATAAGAACCCTTGTTTGATCAGTGGTATCTATCATCTTTGTGTTTCTGTTCTATCACACAAATTTTCATCATACTCCTTGCCCATCCAAGAGGCAGCAGAAAATTATGTTGCCCTAAAGCTAGCTGTTACAAGTTTTAACATGTACAACTAAAAAATTTACAGTTTACAATTTATAGTTCCCTTCACTGAAATTCTAATCTTGCATATGAAAAACCCTCTTCCAATTGTCATGCACAATGCAGCTGTTATTCCATGCACTGCGTTTTTTTCTTTTGAGTCTATCATTAATTGACTGAACTTTTTAATCTTTGAAAATATAAATTGATTGTTTGTTAAACCCAAGACACTGAAAAGAGTTAGATTTTTAAAAATCTGTTGGTTCCCATCTAATGAACATCTGGATTTGTGCATTAAATATCGGGTCAGAATATATGTGCTGCTTAAGAGCTGCAGTTTCAGAAAGGGGCTTAACTGTGAGGACTTAGTATTGGAATAATAAAGCATCCTAAGAATATAACATCAGGAGTCAGTCTTCCCTGATTGCAGCAGCCACTAGCAACTCTGTTTAGACAGGAGAGAGAACTACAAGAGCTAAGTTCAATTATGCTTTCAATTGCATATGCTAAGAAATCAAAGGTTTACCAATTTAACTCTCTTGGAAGTTGTAAGTTCAGCAATCATATACATTTCCCTAATAAGTTATTCACAGGACTTCTATCCATAAGGTACAATACGTCTTTGAATATGGCGTTTTGTTTCCAAGACTGGAATTTCATTGTTGGTTGAATCCCTAGTGGCCTTCTTTTGAATTACAATAGGTAATTTTTCGCTAGGCATACATAACATTTTCCTTTCTGTAAGCCATCCAGAGTAATTTGGGGGGAGAGCAGCCTTTTAAGTAAAACAGAGTAGAATAAAATAAAATAGAGTTGGTGTGACATGTGAAGTGAACTGGCCCGATATGGATAGTTATGAATCCTCCCAATATCATTCTATTCCATTCTCACCATCCCAACCAAAAAATCACTGTGTGTTCCCTCTTTAGAGATTTCTTGCTATTAAAAAAAAGGAAAAGAAAAAGATCAAATACGAAATTAGAAGAGGACCATCTGTTCAAAATAGTGGTCTGTATTTTTATAAAATGCTGAAAGGGAATTGCACAATAAAAAGCATTTTATTTAAAACATTTAATTAACTGCCTATTTTAACTTCAAACTCTAGGCAGTTTACATCTTGAAGTATCATTCGTGGAAGCACTTTCTGAAAATGCTCATCCCTATGCAGATATTAGCAGAAGATCTCGAGTTGCTACTTCTGGTATGGCCTCTAGGGTTTACACCCTTCCCATCATACACCTAAATCTTTTGAGCATAGAACAAATCAGAAGCAAACACTTCAAGCTGCTTTTTCCTTAGACATATGTATTCAAGATATCCAGCTTGTTAAAAAGCATAGAGTATTCCTTGTAAGGAGCCAGATCAAACACTGGTCATTGTTCTGAACATTAACACAAAAATTCTGGTCATTTTTAAGGGCTAGGCATTCACCAGAACTATTAACTGAAATGCAATGTATGGTATACCCACAGTATCGAGAAATCCAAGTACAATTGTAATTCTGGGACTTTTTCTAGGCTTGTCAGGAGAAACTTTGGGGGTAAGGATTTTTATTTCATCTTTATTCTTCACAGTTTATATCTGGTTGATAGATGCATGCAACTTTAAAGATAATTTTGGAACATATAATTAGAAGGTGATCCTTGGCACAATTCAACAAAGATGGAAGAAGGGGATTAGGAATAAATATTGCAGTAAACTGCAGGTTAGTTGCATGATCCAATTAGTTTCTATGTGCTTATCTACAAATAAAAGATTTTTTTGCGGTCTGTACAAACTTCAGCAAGATCCTGATGCATGAAAGATTTAATTTATAAAAGAAATTACCTTAACGTATAGGAAAGATTAAGTCTCTGTATTTTCACATTTTTAATTAAACAGCTTGCTGGAGTGGGAATTGATGAGTACACATTTAAAAACTGGGTTAGATTTTATGTAGGCAATTTATCATGATCCAACATTTCTTAATACTGTATATCTACATCCTTTTGCAAAGAGGGGGATGAGGTGGTGCAGAGGCTTAATGATGCTGGAACTGCCAGACAGAAATGGTCTGCACTCAGGAGTTTCGAACCCAGCTTCACAAGATAGTTCAACCATTAATCAATCCCTAGCTCCTGCCCACCGAGTAGTCCGAAAGCATCCAACATTGCAAGTAGATAGATGGGTACCACTTTGGCGGGAAAAACCTAGCTGCATTTGTATGTGTAGAGAGCAGAAGCTGATGATAGACCTGGCTGGACACAAGGCATTGCAACATGATTCAGACGAGACAAGACCAGCGGAGGACCCCAGAACAGCCAGCAGCTAGTTAGCTGATATAAAGCTAGTTCACCCCCTGCAGTGCACCAAGGATAAGCGCATAAGAGCTGAACAAAATGAACTAGCATTCTAAGCTGTCAGAACTGCATTGTCTAGAACAGTGATGGCTAACCTTTTTCTCGTTGTGTGCCGAAAGTGTGCGTGTGCCAGCACCCATAATGCAATGCACCCCCCTGAATGCGTGCATGACCCCCCATGCTCCCCCACCCCTCCTACATACACACACATTAACCCCCATGCTCCCCCCATGCATGTGACTCCCCTGCCCCCTGTTTTTGGCCTAGCAAGCCTCCCTGCAGCCTCCTGGGCCCAAAAATGGGCCGTGGGGGAAGTGCCACACCTCCTCTGCACTCCACCCCACCCCTGCGCATGCATGAGATGCCTGTGTGAGACAGGGGTGGGTTCTACTTATCTTTACTACCGGTTTGCAACGGGATTGCGTGCCTTAGCTGGGATATATAGAAATAATAGTGTCCTTAACCTTTTGCTGAACTAAGCAACTTTAAATTTGATAGAAAATTCAATGGAACATATTGCTAGAAATCATCCCAATCTGAAGTAGCTTCATTTACTAATCTAGATGTCACAGGCTAATGTCATTAATTGTCATTATTCTATAATTGGAAAACTTTTAGTCCTAATTTAATTTTAAATTTTAATCTTATTTTTTTATTTATCGGTTATATTATACTGTACACTGTCCAGAGCTACTCTTTGAGGGAGACAGGTGGTTTAAAAATATGAAATATAAATAAACAATCAAGCAAACAAATGACAGTTCCCACAGTCTCAAGGTAGCATGGTAAATTGTAATCCTGTTTGCAACTACAAAGGTTTTATCCAATGCATTTAGAGGGTATCAGCTTTTAGAGCAAAAAAAATTGTCTCAGAAAAGTTGGTTTCTTGCTTCATAAGGTAGGAAAAAATTGCATTTGCAAGCACTTGCAGTTTAGGCAAGAGTAATGTTTACATGATTGCATTTTTGAGCAACAGAAGGAGAGGAAAATGGTTGAAAAATTTAAGAAGACAATTTCATTCATGACTATGTTTCAGCAGGGTCACATTCACAGTTGGCTGCATTTTTCGATAAACAACCCAAACAAATGCTAAAGTTCCTGTTCTGATCAGAAAGCCTTGACCTTTTCAGGAAGAAAATGTATGTATGTACATATGTACATACAATTATATGGGTGCATTTGTAAAAGATTAGTATTACTAATGAAACAAATATGAGACTTTGAAATCTTCAAGCATAACAGGGTCAAGGCAAAATCTTGTAGGGAGCTATTTGTTAAGAATTTTAGTCACCCTCTGGCACTTGTTCCTTTTGGGGAAGAATTCTCATCAGAGAATATCCTGGTCTTTTATTTCCTGCAAAAAAATGTAATATAATAATGGATTTTAAATGTGATCTATTACTCTTCCAGAATATTTAGATGAGAATACAATACTATTCTTTGTATTTAAATTGAAATTACTACACGGACGAAGGGAAGGAAATACATGAATTGTTAATTATTTATTTTTTATTTTACTCACATTTATATGCCACCCTTCTCCCAAAGGACGCAGGGCGGCTCACAACAATAAAAAACAAGACAATAAATTAATGCTAAAACAGTCCAATTACAATTAACCTTCCAATTAATTATGGAAGGTTTCTTCATTCTACATTTAATCGAAAGGTAGCTTACTTTCTATCATTCAGCAGCTTTTTTTTTTTTTTTTTTGAGGACATGGGTCAACTTTGCCATCTCTATTCCTGAGCAATATCAAAGTGCTAGAATTATTCATCCTTGATTAGTAATGTCTTGACTACATACTTGAGTTTTGTTTTTGTTTTTTTGGTAGCAGTATCTATTATGTGAAGATAGAAAGCTTTAGAATTGGGCTTTTTCTTGGGAGGTGATTAACATCTGATCTTTTAGATGTTCAACTTGAAAAAGTATTAATTATAGAGACAATGAAGAAAACATATTGTGACATTTAAAAGACATAGTGGCACAGTGATTAATATTGCAGGTTAACTCTGCCCACTGCCTGAAGGTTGATCCTGACTGGCTCAAGATTGACTCAGATTTCCATCCTTCTGTGATCAGTAAAATGAGGACTGTTAAGTTGGGTGAATGAGGATGCAGCAAGCCAGGCAGTGAATGACAATAGCTCTTTATTGTAGGAACCCAGCAACTGACCAGGGGAAACAGCTCCCTTTATATACCTTGCAGCTGTGGTGGTCAGCCAATCAGCTGACGGTCAGTTAATTCAAACTGCCCACCCAAATCTACATACATAACACTCCTCCCCTCCCAGAAGTCACTTGGGGTGGACATTAGCATACAAAGTCTCTCAGGTGACCAGGGCATGTCTGCACCCTAGTTGACCTGCGCAGTTCAGTCGGAGGTGTGGCGTCGAGCAGGTCAGAGGAACTCCCTGTTTCTCCCTGCTCCGCCAATGGAACTTCCGAGAATTCATTGTGGGCAGCAACTTCTGCGGCTGGTCGATCTTCCGCGATGGGGCGGCGCTGGATCTCAGGGGCGACAGCTAAGTCCTCCGCTAGACTCAGGTTTGAGTTAGGTTGAGAGTTCTGTTGGTAGTTAGGGAGCAGTTCGTCGAATGTGTCTTCGGTGTCAGCGGCCCAATGCTTCTGTAGCTGGTCAATGTACCAAATCCTCCCATCTCCCATGTGTACCCTATACGACTTGGGCTCTGTTACCTCTGTGATTGTCCTGGTTTCCCAGAGGGGCCCGTTCCTGTAATTCCTGGCAAATATTGGCATTCCTATTGTGAACTCCCTATGTCTTTTCTCTGCCCCTCTGAAGTTGTCAGGGGAATAACTGGGGTGTAGCCTGTCTAGAACTCCTCGGAGCTTTCTCCCCATCAGGAGTTCCGCCGGGCTCCTGCCTATGGCTGTGCATGGTGTGGCATGTTGGGCCATTAAGAATTTATCTATCCTCTCCTGCCAGTCCCCGGGGCCTAGGGGTGAGATGGCGTCCTTAGCCGTTCTCGCAAAACTCTCCGCCAATCCATTACTAACCGGATGAAACAGGGTGGAGAGCACGTGTCTGATCCCCAACTCTGGTAGGTACTCCTCAAACTGCGTGGCATGAACTGGGGCCCGTTATCTGAGACTAAGGTGTCCGGTAGGCCATGGGTGGCGAACAACTGCCTTAGCTCCCAAATGACGGCGTCGGTGGTAGTGGTTTTCATGAGTCTGATCTCCAACCACTTTGAGAAAGCGTCCACGACAACCATAAATATCTGCTCCCTTTATATACCTTGCAACTGTGGTGGTGAGCCAATCAGCTGACAGTCAGTTAATTCAAACTGCCCGCCCAAATCTACATACATAACAAGGACCCAGATTGTTGGGGGCAATATGCTGACTCTGTAAACTGCTTAGAGAGCGCTGTAAAGCACTGTGAAGTGGTGTATAAGTCTAAGTGTTATTGCTATTTCGAAAGGATATCAGCAGAGAAATTGTCCTGCTTCTATTAATTTTCATTTAATTTTATGAAAGAGAATTTGCTTTTGAAATTTCTATCAAAGAAAAAGATTTTTGACAAAAGTATATGGTATTTTTTCATTTATTTGATTATAAGGTAATAAGGTTAAGGTGGGTGGGTGGGTGGGTGTGGGTGTGAGTGCGCACATGGATCCACATACATGCACTCTGCTTGTCTCTGTTTGTCTATTCTACATAGTGGTTCTTACAGTCCTTATACTGTATGTTGTAAACAACTCCTGAGAATGTTTTTTTTTTTTTGATAGACTTAGGTTTCTAATTTGCTGTTGTTTCCTCAGCTGATGAAGATATCCAGAAAGAGTACTGCATTATTTTCTTCTTCCTTTTTAAATTTTATTTCTTTGAAGATGATTTGGGTTGTTTCATATGTCTATACTTTTCCATCAAACTGAAAGGAGGTAGTGAGACAGAAAATTTAAAGTAGATAGTGAAGCAGAGAATGATGAGGTCCATGATTCTAGATATTTCAATCTAGTATATTGGGGCTAGGTCAGGTGTATTGTGTTGTACGACCGCCATGGATTATTTCATTAATTCTTGATCTATGGGTATAAAGAATGCTGTGATATCTAATGAAAGCATAATCTGAACTTCTTCTACTTTTAAGTCTTTGGAAGTATTATAGTGGGGAGTTGATAGAATATTCTCTCCCCTCTGTGACATATCCTCAAAGCTTTTTTGTAAGTTCTTTGGCTTACAAAGGACAAACTATTGTATATAAACAGGGAGCAAACTCCACGCTCACTAGTATTGGTAATGTTACTTCATTGGATAATGAAACATCTGCAAGCAAATGTTGAAGCAAACAATCAAGCATTGAGAGCACCAAGGGCTCCACAGTACAATCCTGAGCTACTTATATTTTCTTCTTCTGTGTGGGATCTACAGTCATCTGGTTAGTGGTTTCATATTCCTCAATTAAATCCTCAAAAATTATGACTGAATCTCTTCCACTGGCTTTTTTTCCAGATTGGGAAACATGAACCAGCCAGGAGGACTTAAATGATTGGAAGACACATAATCAAA